>NC_139007.1:54580529-55780529 GCF_964374135.1 Grampus griseus | reverse complement strand
CCAGTCAAGTGGGTTGTTTGATAGCATATAAGGAAAATGATACCTGAATTCAATTTTTGAAAATTAAAATTAAAGTAGCATGAAAAATATAGGTAGAACCCAGAAATTCATCTATAAGAGAATCAGATTTAAACTATGAAATAACAAAGATACGCTAAATCATAATATTTACAATAAATTCTGAAATTCACAAATATTAAGTAATTGAATATGTCATTGATGAGTCACAAATCTAACGAATCATGGGATTTCTCTACCAAATATCAGGTTCTTATCAACCCTCTTAACTTCATCCTACAGAAATCTTCTTTAACTATCCAGGTAAATACAGTATTATGCTAAGTATAATAGAATTATGTCAAATACATATATTACCTGACATAATATCTATGAGAACTTTCACTCAGAAAATAATTTGTATTGACTATATATAATTCAATGTGATAAACTTTTACATGTTCTTTATTTTCTCTGCCCATAAAACTATACCCATGAGGATACTTTTTAACTATCTCTAAACTTCTATGGGGTAGAAGATTATAATAAATATGTGATCAGGATTTGTATAATAAGTGTTATTTTTAAAAGTAATCTTGGTAAAATATACAGTGGAACTTACACCCAATTTAATCTTCAGTTTCAAAGATAAAACTACATAGGTTCGATCAAATGGTAACAATACAAATAAAAAAACAAAAAGCTCTCAGCTCAATATTGATTCAAACTACCATAAGAAACTCAAAGTGTATCAGACTCTAAATAGATCAGATTCCATCCCTTTAGTATTCCTTTAGCATAGGTATTATAAACTCTGGCCTACTGTCCTGGAATGGTTCCATAACCTTGGTGTGATACACTAAAAACACCTTCATTCACAAATTTGGACCATTCAGCTAGTTGGAAATTGAGTAAACTAATAAGATAACGGATACCCCAAATCCTGGGAGTCTTCCTTGAAATAAAAATCCTTGGTATTCCTTGCTTTTCTCACCTGTCCTTCTCATAGTTACAGGTGTGTAATCATACGACAGAGATTCCTAATCTATCCTTTTGATTTGGTCCATCAATTTTCAGCAGTTTCAGATGTCACAATCCATTATGCACCATTCCTTAAAGCTCTTCTGTCATAAATATCTAATTCTCTGGTTCTTAGCATTGACATAGCATTAACTCTTAAAATTTGATTCACAAAACCACTCCAGTTCTCAAGTATAATACTCCCACTTGAAATTAGGCTACCAGTTTATTAAACACCACAGAGTATTGCTCAAAAAGCCCAAGCTGATTAGTCTTTAATTAAAATAGCCACAGTTTGGACCTTTAATATCTCACTGGATTTAAACTTTCTATTAATTTTTCTCTGAGTCTATTAATCATAGTAATTAAATGAGAGGAACATGTGGAACAAAGACACTACTTTCCTTCATAGATTTCTTGTTTAAAAAACACTGCCTCCCCCCACCCCCGCACGAACACACAAACACACATTGTAAAGTTTATGTTTTTTAAAAAACTATTATTTCTGCATCAAAAAAGCTACATATTTTCTTTCATGTAGCCAGAATAGTCAACCATAACAATGTGTATATTAGGGCTATGTTAATTTTCAAAAGAAGGGGGGAGCAAGGATGCAGGTAAGAGTGTCTTTCATGTATATGCTGAAAAGCTCACACAAAAGAGAAGAGAAATGTACAACTAGCCTGTAATGATGTGTGTAATATATTCTCAATATAATATGTATAAAATCTAACATATATAAATTTGAGTGTAAATTTCCCATCCCCTTTTGAGTTGCCTAGCAACACGAAGGCACCCAGAACCACTGTCAAGACAATGTTACTGAAATTTGTGAGAAGTAACTGTTCACTCATTGTTAAGTCAGGCTCCATCTACATTATATCTAAACTCTTGGTGGATCATTTTCCAGTTTCTGCTGCTAGTAATGTTTTCATATGAAAAAGAGAGTACTTTTCTTCTCTTCAGCTTTCCAGTCAGGATGTTTTTGGCACGATCGATACATGTGCATAAAAATGTGGCTGTTGTCATTTAAAATAAATAATCCATGGCACTCACTGCTGAGGTTCAGTGATTTCATCTGCAGAAAGATTTTGCAGTGTATCTCCGGGATGGTTCTCATTGACAGGTAGAGAAATTAAGTAGTACCAGCGATGTATTTGGCATATGAAACCCAAAATACTTTTATTAAAAAAAAAAACATTCTGCTATCTTAAATGAAATTTCCATTCTACTTTTGGATAGCCTTGTACATAACTGAGAATTGGACCTTACTTTGACACTGTCCCAAATATATAGTTTTCTCTTCACAGCAGTAGATTCAATGAGGTGATACACATGAAGTATCTAAAACAAAACTGTCAACAAACAGTGAAGACAAAAAGGACAAAAGCCATGTGGAAACACTGAAATGTTATTGCACAAAATATTGGTTTCTTCTTACCCTAACCTAGCTAGTCAGGAATTACACTCTTCCTACTCTTCACTGAACATAAATGTAATTGGATACTGTAGAATATAGACGTGTTATTTAAATTTAAATGTGAAAGCATGATGTGTGTGTGTGTGTGTGTGTGTGTGTGTGTGTGTAGTTCTCCTTAAGTGACAATTCCTGGGTCTCATATCCAGATACCCTAAACTGCAAAAAAAAAAAAAAAAAAAGATTTTTATCAAAGATGATAATTATTTGAATGCCTTATAGTTGCAAACTATTTCTAATTTGCAACATTTCTCATTTAATGGAGGGCTACATACCAACTCCTGAAATAATCTGATCACAGAACAAGAAATGTCTCTAACTTCAGTAAAACCATAACATTCTTGAGGGATATATCTTGGGATCACAAATCTCATAATACATAAAAAATTTAAATGACTAGAAGTTGAACTTCTTTTTAGGTACCACTTCCTGCTATGAAACAAAGTTTTTATAACTTTTTAAAAGTTAATATAAGGTGTTAATTAACTGACAACCACACTGCAATGTTGGTACTGTGTAGTCAGCTGGACTCACTTACTGGCTGCCAATAACTGAAGTCAGAGCAAAAATTACTGTCCTTAAAAATTTCAAAGTGTATTACACACCTTGGAGATTTCTCACAAATATCTGAAACTGAAAGATTTGTAACTGTATAGGGTAAATCTATAAATGCCAAGGCTCTATCACTGCATTAAAATTTTTAAACAGTTGATTATGTCAATTATTCTATACTATATGCTATAATATAAAAAGGGTTAAATAATTCACAATAAACATGCTCTGGCCATAGAATACAGTGGCAAATTCATGCTGTGATTTAAAATAATGTGGACATAAAAGAAAATTACTAGACCATGAATGCATTTCTCAAGTTAATATTCAAATGAGCCTAATTCCAGGGTTTTGCTTTCACTGGAAATTAAACAGATGTACAGATGTCAAGAGTACACAGGAAATACTTTTGAAAATTAAAACTTAAATGGTCAGTTTGCTCAAATATTTCACCAATGAATTAGGTATGTAGTTCCAATATCATTTTATTTTATCTTAAAATAGGTTTCATAGCCAACCGTAAGTTTCTCCTGAAGGGTTTCTTAAAGAAGTCAGCAACTGTCACAGACTTTCGTATTCTAACAAAACAGGAAGAGTTTTTTTAAATCGTGCTTTTTGCTTCACTATTTAATATGAGAAGCAGATTGCTTTACCTTCTTCAATTTATTGTGAAGAATTCTAAAATGAATTTTTATGTTATTATACTAACATTACTGTATTTTACTTTGAAAAATTTGTAAAGCAAATATGAAGATGTTTTTGCTTCCATAATAGATTGTAGTATTTTCACCCATTTACATTTTGGGGAGCACTAGTTTTACCAAAATATAGCAATAGAGTGTTTCATATTTCAGGACAGCAGAGGAAAAAGGGCTATGTCAATTGATACAAATTTCTATTTGTAAACCAGTCATCATTATTAGGGGAGAAAAAAAAGTAGAAGGAAGCAAACCTAGGAGAATAAAGTAAGCTTCCTAGCAGGATTCTGCTCTCAGGAAAAAAAATAAACAAAAATCACAAGGTGATTTTTCCCTTTGTACGGGACAGATTGTGCAATACCCCAAATCCCAAGAATTCATTCTTTTTGAACCAAAATTCAACCTAAATGATCATCTCTATGTTTATACTTGTTTAAACTGATTGAATCACAATCTTCTACCCAACATTAAAGAAATAACATTGAAATTGTCCCCTTTATAATGATTAAAAAGCATTTTTAATACCTACATTCTTAGATCTGTAGACTAGTTCTTTCAACCTTTAAATACAGGAACCCATGCTGATTAAAATATCCTCTTTATGCATATATAGAAATATACGATATTGTGTGATTTATGTACTGACAAGTCCTCCCAGCTCAATTAAAAACTAATTTTAGCTCATTTGTTTTAGGTAACAAACAACACACAATGAAAGTATTTCAGATTAAAGCTTTCAACAATGAACTCTCTGATTAAGGCAAGATAAATAAGAGTCAAAGTGGCCTGCTTGAAAACAAAACAAAAATACAAACTAGTCTTTTACCATGTACTTGGCTTAAGGCAAACCAATAAATATTTAATAAGCTCACCACAAAGAAGTCCACTTCTTCCCAGACACAAAACTCTATTGGGTGTTATTACCTCTAGCTGTGGACCCAGAGCTTCCATTAGCAGGATCTATTATAATAGGAAGTTGAAGCACAGAACAACTTATTAGGAGCTCGGGCAGCCAGCCAGGCTCTAAATGCATGTTCATATTTGAAGATATATGTTTTCTTTGTTAGATACACATTTCTGAGATGTTTCACTTGCATCTCATTTGTTGTTGTTTTATTCCTATGAGTTACAATAAAATAGTCCCTAATTAAACCATCAATAATCAATAATTAGAATAATTACACCCTTCAGGGAACCAACAGGAAATACAAAAGAGAATAATATTTTTTCTGAAAAGGACAGGCCGAGGAAGAGCTGAAAAATAAAAAACGCTAACTACATATTGTGTGCTGCGGAAGCCTGATAAACACTTCTCTGAAACAAAGCTATATGAGATATCCTGGCTTGTGCTAGAGCTTTGAGTTTAGTAATATTTCAGCAGTGGCCATAATAAATAGAAAGCATTTAAAAATAATAAACATTTATAACTACTCTTAGTTCTATTCAGCAAAATTATCTAGAAAACTGGCTTTTATAAATATCAATGAAGTTTGATGTGAAGTGAAAAATAGTAAGTTACATTTTATAAGCTCTTATTATGTGCCAGGTCCTTGTATGTATTATCTGTAATTCTTAGGACAGCTCTGTGAGGCACAGATTTAATAGGCAGAGTACCTGAGGCATGAGAGGAAAATGTCTTACTTTCTAGTAGCCAGCTAGCAAAGGTACAACAAGAATTTTGACACAAATTCAAAGGTCTATTCTTACTTAGCCCATGCAGGCTATTTGAATGCTATTTTGTAAACTGATGCTTTATCAACTGAGCATATATGAGCACCATGCATGATTTCACTCACTCAAAAGAAATTAAGTTCACATGATTCTTCTCTGCATTACTCCATCTTCATAATTTATATTTAATTTTTACAGTTTTTAAATTTTAGAACAAATGTTTCACATGTATATGCTTTACTACAATTCAGTTGTTAAAATTTTGAAGGATGGAGCCCTATTTCAGTAATTTAAAATATATGTATAAAGTATCAACAAACTTGTTAACTAAATATTATAAAATTCAAGAAGCCAGGCTCACATAGTCATAATATCTTCTAGATAATCATCATTTTTAAGCAACCTACATCCACACATCACCACCACTGCCATTCTTTATAAAATGTTTTTGTGAAGACAATCCTTTCACTTCTAGAAACTCAATATTACTTTATAGAACAATTTTGTCCTGTTTTTCATTTAATTGACTAGGAAAGGATAATTTCATTTTTATTCCATATCCTATTAATTTGAAGTGAATCTAATAGACTTGATAAATGAACAACTTTAGCATGAAGAAATTTCTGAGTTTTCTAAATCAAATGCTTCAGTTTTAATTTATTTGGCTCAACTCAGATGAAACTTAATCTCCATCAACATAGAAAATAAATGTGGAGAACCAAATTTCTCTTAGTCCTATGATTTCAAAGACTTAAAGAAAAAAAAATATTTCTAATTTATTCTAAATTCTGAGCACTTATGAGAATACCAATCACTATTTAATTGTCCAGGCAATGCTTACGCAGTATTGGGCTCCGTGCCCCCTGATCCCTTCTCATGCCCATGGTAGCATATGTAATGTACATTATTATAGTGCCTTAGTCTTAGGCTGGCCTAGCAGGTTTTGTTTAATACCTAAAACTTCTTTAGTAAAACATTTGTCCATACCTAATGTGTTTATTTTTTATCAAAAAATGCATTTGATGGAGAAAATAAAATGTTACTTGCCCAGGATCACATTTTCATAGCCTGTGCATTGGTTTGGCACTAGCAAGCCTATTTCATTAACAAGTGGACACTTTATTTTTTTTTCCACTAAATTTGCATTGTCATGCCCCCTTTTAAAACTCCTTCACTTGTCCCAACATGGTGCACTCTCTAAATAGACTAACATTTCAAGTACTGATTATCAGATCAAATGTTGAGCAGTACTTGCACAAATAAAAATTATAAAGTAAATAAGCAAAATAAAACCAAGCTATGACTAAACAACAAGGTCCTACTGTATAACACAGGGAACTATACTCAATATCCTGTGATAAACCATAATGGAAAAGAAAATGAAAAAGAATATATATATGTATAACTGAATAACTTTGCTGTACAGCAGAAATTAACACAATATTGTAAATCAACTATACTTGAATAAAATGAATTAAAAAAAACCCAACAAACTATGACTTTGGTTGACAAATGAGTTACACTGGTTCCTGATTTTCCTTTAAAAAAACAAATATAGTGACATAATTTGAAAAAGGCATTTCCAGTTCAAGTTGGTGACATTTTTCTCTGAAAAAAGAGGGCGAATTAATATGAATGTAAATATTTAGGTGAGTATTCAACTTAAGTGAGTACTCTGGTTAAGCTAACTTTATTTCCATCACAGTAGCAAGAGACCAATTAAGGGTCATTCATTTATTCAAAAAACATTAAGTGATCAGTTTGTGCCAAGCACTAATCTAAGCCCTGGGAATACATAGATTGTTAAAATGTGAGGAATCAGTGACCAGCATAGAGAGCAGCGTGCTCTTTTTCTTCTCTACAACTTCAGACTGAGCTCCACTAGAGACCTAAACTCTAAGGCGATGTTTATCACAGTTGCAGGCTGAATTAACCCCCAGGTACTATGAAGAAGTTAGCAGACCACCCACCAGGAGGGTGATGTTTTCAATGGTCTTTCTTTAATTTAGGAGAGAAGATTCTTCCACTAAACTCTTTGAACAACTATAACATTAAGCCACTTCACAAATTGCCTACAGGGTTACAGCCTCTTTTTACTCCTAAGTAGGGTAACTTCTAAGAATGAATGTTGGTGCTACTAGCAGTTGTATCAGGATATGAAGTGTAAACCGGCATGGTCCTGGGCAAACAAGAATATACAGTCATACTATCTATAAGGCACTGAACTGGTTTTGATTTCTTGAACTGAACTTTTTCTTCCCTCAAACCCAAACATCCAAATACATACACACACACACACACACACACACACACACACGCTCATGCACGTACACTTGCAGACTGTCGATTTCAAAAGTTGATTCAACCATAGTAGCTACATGAACTTGTGCAGTCACTAAGCCTTTCTTACCCAGTTTACTTACCTGTCAAATGGGGTTAATCTCTATATTTACAGAGTTTTGTGATAATTATAATTATATAATTTTTAATTCAGGAAAAGTGTTTGGCATGTAAGTTTTAAATGTAATACATATTTATTATTATTTTAATTATTGTTCCACATCGACTTTGGCCTTTGGAAGGGGCACTAGAGATTATCATAACATCTAGGATAGTGGTGATCCTAAAATCATTGCTCAGTAATAGATATCCCCTTTTCTGTTCTCATCAAAACACTGTTAGAAATTTCCAAATAGTTTAAAAAACTCAATTGCTTTACATTTGAAAATTGCATGCTGAGTAACTAATATGATAAGGTATTCTATCATATATTTCATAATATCACCTCATTCAATTGTCAAGTACAAACTGGAACTTGCCATCTACCTCTAAAAGGATTAAACTATGAGCCGCTGCAGCTGCTGACCTTCAACACCCCCTGAAAGGAGTTCAGGGTGGAGATCAGGAGTGAGGCCCTCTGTGCTCTGGGAAAAACTGGCAGAACAGGTCTTCAGATAGTTAGATATATTCAGGATAAGATTTTATAAGCCAAATTCTTGCATCTCCTTGAACCTAGAAAGGCACTAAAATCCTTCATGGTGACGTCTGCTCCTCGTGACTATCAGTAATCTTCACAAGGGTAGCAGCAACCTTCTGCGAAAATGTGTGCTTGATTGCATGCACTCCCCTTTCACAAAAATCACATATATACTGACCTTCCCACCTGCCTCTTAGGAGCTGTTTCTCAGAGCTATCTGAAATGCTATCCCCCGGGCTATAGTCCTCATTTTGCCCCAAATAAAACTTAACTCACAACTCTCAAGTTGTGCATTTTTCTTTCAGTTGACACAGCCTTCACCACAGACCTATGGAACAAATGAAAAAAGTTAACTAACCCGTCTAAAGTCAAAAACGTAGTCATTGACAGGCCAGGAATTGAACCTGGATCTTTTAACTTCAAGTCCAGGACTGTTCCCTTCAAATTGAGTTTTCCCTTTTTCCTCTTCCCTAACCATCAGACATACCCTCAGAAGCTTTGGAACATAAAATTTAGACACATGATTTGTTAGATAATCTGCAGGAAAAATACACTATCATATACTGGTCTTGAGATTGGAAAATGGTCATACCCACACAGAGAGGAATTTGACAATATCTAATTAATTTATATTCACGTTCACCCTTTGACTGAGTAATCACACTTTTAGGAATTTAAATACATAGTGAAAAACATATAAAAGAGACATACACAAAACAATTGCCTGCAATCTACTTGTAGTAGCAAAAGACTGGAAAAAATACCCTTAAGTGGATTCTTTCTAAAAACTATTTTGAGACATTCCCCTCAAAATGTAAAGGTAACCCAAAACTAAAGAAAACGGTGACACATAAGGGAGAGAATAAACAGGATGGATAGACAGAGTCTAGTTTTCCCTGAACATACCTTTATTTCATAGATTTGACTTTGGAACTATGAAAAAGTTCTACATTTTTATGAAAAAAACCAAACTTTAAAAATTGTAATGCCCGGACTTCCCTGGTGGCACAGTGGTTAAGAATCCACCTGCCAATGCAGGGGACACAGATTCAATCCTTAGTCCAGGAAGATCCCACATGCCATGGAGCAACTAAGCCCGTATGCCACAAGTACTGAGCCTGAGTCCTAGAGCCTGTGCACCGCAACTACTGAGCCCACCTGCCGCAGCTACCAAAGCTCGCACGCCTAGAGCCCGTGCTCCACAACAAGAGAAGCCACCGCAGGGAGAAGCCCGCATGCCACAACAAAGAGTAGCCCCTGCTCACCACAACTAGAGAAAGCCCACGTGTAGCGCCGAAGACCCAACACAGCCAAAAAAAAAAAAAAAAAAAAAAAAAAAAGTAATGCCTTAAAGCAAAAAATCACATAAAACAAATGAAGCTGTGATTAGAATTGGTAGCTTAACCACATAAACATTTTTTCAGGTGAATATTTTTTTAAGAAAGGTAATTTGACTGCACATGTCTAGTGGGATGTTTCAGAAGTACAAACTAATGACTACGAATTTTTTAAAAATAATTTCAGTAACTATGTTGTATATGATAATATTGGTATTATTCTAAAAGTACATATACAGACAGAGAGATAGCATGACAGAGCAAATAAATTATTAGGAATAAAAGCTTTCAGTAAATGAGAAAATAGATACAATATAAAATATAAAAAATTAAACATAGCCCCATTATCCTAAATGGACATACCAGCATGAACTCATGATGTATTTTCACTATCAAAAAATACATATTTCTCACATGAGCCGCTGCAAGACCTAAAAACTACCGACATATTAACAGTGAATTGCCCTACAGGCCTAGATGTGGCCTACAAATACCATTTCCCACTACAAGGACCAGAGTTCCTCTGTGAAATGACTGTTTCTAAGAGTAAGACACAAGCAAGACAATCCTGCAACATCTTCATATGCCAGACAGCACAGAAAATAGCAAAGAATATTGAGCTGTAAAGACTATAAAAAAGCCAAGCTGAAAACACTCCCACCAGACAAAGGTGGGGCAATTTAAGCATTGACAGGGATAACTACAATGAATTGAAGGACATCAAATATGTTCAAAATCCATGAATTCAAAAAGATACGTGGAATCTATAAAAAAGGTACAAATGAACTTATCTACAAAATGGAAATAGAGTTACAGATGTAGAAAACAAACACGGTTACCAGGGCGTAAGGGGCAGGGAGGGATAAACTGGAAGATTGGGATTGACGTACACCCAAAATATCAAGTATTTAATCTGTTTTCCTGTGTGAACTCTAGCTGGGGTTAAAAAAAATAGTCAATGATGGAAAGTTTTTCTTTATATAAGTATTCCAGCAAATATATTAAAAAGGAATGTTAGATTATCACTGACTATTTGATGATAAAACATAATTATTGTTTACTTTTTAGTGTATAATGATATTGGGATTATGTTTTTAAAAATAATCTTTGTCTTTTAGAGATGCATTCTTACATATTTGCAGATTACAGATTATATGATGATATCCAGGATTTCCTTCAAAAGAATCCAGTGAGGAAAGAGGATAGTCAGTAGGGTTTCAGATTTAAAAAAAAGACTAGAAGGGTAAGCTGGGATGAAGTGAGAGAGTGGCATGGACATATATACACTACCAAATGTAAAATAGATAGCTAGTGGGAAGCAGCTGCATAGCACAGGGAGATCAGCTCGGTGCTTTGTGACCACCTGGAGGGATAGGATAGGGAGGGTGGGAGGGAGACGCAAGAGGGAGTATACATATACATATATCCCCATATGGGGATATATGTATATGTATATGGGGATATATGTATATGTATAGCTGATTCGCTTTGTTATACAGCAGAAACTAGCACACCATTGTAAAGCAATTATACTCCTATAAAGATGTTTAAAAAAAAGACTAGGTGATGAGTAGTGCTATTGAAGTGACTAATGTGTACTTGAGAAGTTTTTTATACTATATTCTCTATTCTTTATGTTTGAAATTTTCCATAATAAAACATTTTTTAAATATTGGAGGATTAATGTCAGATTCTCCAGTGGGCTCCAAACCGAAGTTTTACTTTGTTTTTGTGTGCCATTTTGTTGACACTTTTAGATCTTGAGTCAAACTTTCTTATTAAAGTCAATCCCCTCCCCACAATCATCCAATGTTTTTGTCTTTATTTTTGCCTCACTTTCCAATAAAATGTCTACTCCTGTCCCAACATCAAAAGAGCAGAATTTTGCCATAAGCACTGAATAGTTTAAAATTGCATAGTGGTTTGAAGTGTTCAGGCTGGTAACAGCACTGTAAACCTTGACTAATCCGTATTATAAAATAGCACCCTTCAAAAAAGCCCAGGAAGCTATCAGTTTCTCCTCAATCGGCACAAGCAACCATCTGACCCACTTTCCTTCAGACAGACCCATTCCACATTCAGGACCATGAACATCATGAACATAAATCTAAAAAGAATGAGGCAGGGGATGAACAAGAGTTTTTTAAAAGCTGTACTTACAAGACACTATATTATGATTTATATCAAATGAATAAAAAGTGATACAGTCTTTGCATAATAAAAATCATGTATTTCAGACCTACTAATTAATTTGTAGAAGATCTACACAGAAGAGCAAGAAAATGATAGTTTCTAATAAACTTTGAAATATTCATGAGTCTATTTTCCATCCTGATTCAATGCAGTCAAGTGATTCCCAAGGTGTATATAGGAAACTTATGTTGTTTTGTAATACAAACACAGCCCCCTGAAAACTACCCCCCTAAGTACTCCACCTCCGAAAACTAAGGAATCAAATAAAATTTAACTAAACCATGTCTGTCACCATCTAAACTGACTATCAAGATTAAATTACAGAGAAATTCAGATGGAAACCCCAGTAAGATTCGTGAGAAACGTCTCTCTTTCCCATCGCAAAAACTTCATTAAATTTTTCATCTCTAGAAAGAAACTTTGTTTCTTCCACAGAAAAATGGTTTTTACTCTGAGAAATTTGTAATTTGATCCTGCAGAATTTGTAGGCACAGCATTTTTCCTTTAGAGGTGTCCAGAAAGTTGAAACAGCCATGTTTTGAACAGAGAAAATGAGAAGTTTAGAGAAAAGGAGAGTAGCAGAGGGAGTTCACATCCAGATACTTGTTTCTAATGATCTTCACGTTTAAATACATGTGAATGGGTCCTTAATGAGAGAAGTAAGTTTTCAAACATCTGCCAGGAATGAGGAGGCATTAGTCAAATCGGTTATACATAGTGACTACAGCACAGCAAGAATGTGAGCAGCTGATGAACAGAAAAAGATCATGTCCGACTAAACATGAGAATTTGCTAGTAGTTCTGAATTGTCCCAGCATCACAGCAGAAAACAAAATAAAACAAAACAGAATGATGTAGCGGTTAACCATATCGGGGCACGGGGAAATGAGAAGGACTGAAAGATAGGAAAGGAAAAGGTGGAATTGGCAAGAATAACTACACTGCAAATTTCAGGTAGTCGTGCATGTATCTATTATATTTATTCACTGTACACTTTTTTGGTTTTTTTGTTTTTTTGTTTTGCGGTACGCCGGCCTCTCACTGTTGTGGCCTCTCCCGTTGCGGAGCACAGGCTCCAGACGCGCAGGCCCAGCGGCCATGACTCACGGGCCAAGCCGCTCTGCGGCATTTGGGATCTTCCCGGACTGGGGCACGAACCCGTGTCCCCTGCATCGGCAGGCAGACTCTCAACCACTGCGCCACCAGGGAAACCCTACTGTACAATTTTTTATGTATTAGCACTGGATATAAAATGATGAACATAGGACAATATTCAATAGGGTTTGATTTCCTTAATTTTCAGTTTAATGAAGGAAAAATAACTATCAGTGGTACATATTAAGTAAATGTCACAACTAATATCTGTATTATGTGCACAAAATACTTACCTGTGTACTTGACCCAAATCCCTGAAATTCAACTTCCTAAATAAATGGCAAGTGCAGTCATTTCTCTCCACTCCCTCTGCTCATTTCAGACCATTACCATTTCTTGTCTGGTCCACTGCAATATTTTTCTAAGCCCTTTTCTTGCTTCCCTACTGCCTTGACCTCCAAAGCATCCTTCAAAGCTCATTTTTTAAAAACCAGCTCTGAAGCTGTTGCTCTTCTAGTTAGAGTCCATCAATAAATTTCCATAAACAGATGATAAAATCCAAGCTTCTCAGCAGTGTGTTCTTCCATCTCCCTCACTGTCCTCTCCTTCTATCATTCTTTCACAATATAATGTTTACTGACCACACTGCCTGCCTATGCATAATAGAATACTCCCACTTCCTCAAGCCTGTGAACATTCACTTTTTCATTCTCTGGGGGGGGGAAAAACATGAATTTACAGGAAATTCAGAGTCAGCAGCATCTGACGGACCAATGGGAAAAAGCTCAATCCATTATTAATCAAAAAGGTAAATGAAGACCACAATGATATATCATTTTCACTCATAAAATTGACAGAAATTAAAATGTATTTAACATTCTACATCTTGACATATTCACTCAGTGTTTTTGAGACCTATACATATGGGCATAATATTAAAATAAAATTGCAAGTAGTATCTTACGGAATGTACAAAACCATTTTAAAAATTGTAAAAATATAAATGTCAATATTGACTATGTATATATAATACATATGTAAAAGTATTTTTAGTGGAAAGGAAAATGGCCACAAACCCATGATGGTGCTTTCCTATAAGAGAGGCAGAAGAGGAGTAGGATTTAGGGTAGAGATAGAGGTGAGTTGTATTTTGTTTTATTTCTTTGGTGAGAAAAAGAAAACACGACATGTCAAAAGTTGTTATTTCTAAGAGACAGGACTGTGGGTATTTCTTTTTTCTGTGTTTTTTAATTTTCTCAGTATAAAAAATAAATAGACAAAGAAAACACAATTAATATCCTCAAAGAGCAAAGCAGTGAAGAAGGCAAGCAAGGAAAACCACAATTCTGATAATGTGTGACATACTGTTGGAGGGCTAGACTGTGCTGTGAGAGCAGAGAGCGTGGGCTGCCTAACTGACCAGGAATTACAGGATGGCTTCCAGAAGGAGTCACTGCCAATTAAGAGATGAGTAGAAGTTGAGGAACTGGGAATTGGGGATTGTGTTTTTGTGTTGAAGGCAGTAAGAATAGCATTTACAATGGAAAGGCAGCAAGAGAGAATAGGATATTCTGGAGGAAGTGGAAGTCATTTTTAATGCCTTGGGTTCAGATGGTGTACAGACAGGTAATAAGAATTGAGGCCAGAAAGGCAGGCAAGAGTGAGATCCTGAAAAGAAGTATTTCCAACTCTCAGGACTTTGAACTCTATCCTGATGGATGGGAAACCACCAAAGACTTTTAATCAGGGGAATGATAACACCAGGTGTAGATTACAGACAGATCACTGCAGGGAGACTGAACATGACCTGCACTGGCAGAGAAACAATAGGGCAGAGGGAGGGGAATCAAGAAGTATTTCGGGACTAAAAACTACAGGACACACTTAATTACATGTGACTTTGAGGAGCAGAAAGAATAAGATGAAGCCAGGCTCTGGCTTAGCCACCTGGATGAATGGGATGTCCTTCATCAAACAGGAGAATATGGGAAAGAGTATCTAGCTTGGTTTGGGGAAACTGGAAGGATAAGAACTAAGACTTTCTAAATACTATCTTTTGTCCAATCCTACATTTGTTCAGTGATTGGTATCCCAAATTTATTTTCATGTTATTAGTACTGGTCCAAAGAAATCTTAAGATATACATATTAAAATCAAATCTACTTTTGTTGTTATTGAAGTTCTCAAGAAGCAAGAAAAAAATAAAATATCTACCCTAACTTTCTAAAACAGACACATAGTTCACTAAGTATTTGTGGAGGGAATATTAGAATAACAATCATGATATTTCAGCTGGTAGAAATATTTTTATACAAAAGTTTCACTATCTCTCTGGCACCATGGAAAAATAAGCTTATTTATTTATAGATGTGAAATTCTTTTAACAGATATGTAGACAGCTTGATAAACACAAGTTTCCTAAACTTAACCTAATATGACCCATTATTCCATGAGAAATGTCCCTCAAAAAAAAAAAGAGAATGGACTTTTTTGGTTAAAAAGAAAAATACCAAAGAGAACCTCTTTAATCAATATGAAAATCTAGAACCTGGCATGTTATTCACATATGTGAAGTGTCATTTCATGTGGGCTATAGTGCGGGAAGTCCAGGGATCTACAGGACAACCAACAAAATATTTTAAAAGGTACAACAAATGTTACTGTGTATGACACCAATCTAGAAAAGTGAAATAACCATTTTTCCCTTACAATGTTCTAATATATGATATGAGAAATGACTGTTGACATCAATTCATAAAATGTTTCTCCTAATAGCAGACAGACCTTTCATTGTTTTGTACCATAACAGCAGTGACAGCCTACATTTATTGGGACCAGACATGACACTAAAGATCCAATCCATTTCCTATTTGATACTCTTCCTATCATTTTATCATATCAGTTACATTGATAGCTTTTGCAAGCCATGACCAAGCTACTCTATCCCCCGTGGTGTCAACACGAGTTTACTTTCTAGGGGGTTCCATATCCCCACGGTTCCAAAGGGGATCCTCTACATATCGACATATAAATATTTAGACTTGTAAACTACCTCTGTGGAGATTATCTGTGGTAGAAAAAGTGGTGCCCTCCAAACATCCCACCTGCTCTTCCATGTCACTCAGATACCTTGCATTAGGTGAGGCCGTGTGATGGGGTTCTGGCCAGTGACCTACAGGTATAAGTGGTGCTTGTCATCCTGGCCAAGAAAGGAGGAGATGCATGGGATTCTCCAGGTGTCCCTACATCAGTCAAGGTGCCCCGCAATTGTCCATACAGTGGAGCACCCATTACTTCCAGTCCTAATGTGGCTACTTGAGCAGAGCTCCTCTTTCTACCTCCCTAGTAATCCAAGTTGGATAAGTAATGTGAGAAAGAAAAAACCTTGCTGTATTAAGCCACCAGAACTGAGGGGTTGCTTATTATAGCAGAATAACCTTGATTAGCATGAACCAATAGAGTAAACCCCCCAAGGTCAAATGCGCCACAATCTCAACTGTCTCCTGCTATTGTGGGGAAAAGGTGGACATTTAAAAAGATTATCCTCAGTTCCTTCTAAACAGTATCTGTATTAAAGAGAAACTTTAGGGCTATAATTTTCAATAGTGATTTTACATCTACTTCGATGCTAATATTACATAGAACTCACATTTCTGAAGACTCTGATGACAAGAAAGAGCACATTATCTTGCATGATCTATTATCAAAGGGCTAGACTAGACAGAAGTCTTCATCCACTTAAATATTTTTTGAGCCCCTCATCGTGCCAGGCACTGTTTTAAGACACTGAATGGAGGAAACTGAACAAAATCAATCACAGTCCCTGCTCTTATGTTGCTCCCTACCAAGTTGAAGAGATAAGCATTAATAAAGCAATTATACAAGCAAATATAAAACTGTGTGTGATAGTCTTGAGTGCTGTTTGCCAAATACTCCAGCTTTCCACTTTCTGGGCATACAGATGGTAAGGCTGTATACCCTGGCCCACTATGGGTGAGTGGGGGCCATTTAACTAGTTCTGGCCAATGCATTGTGAGAAAAAGTAATATGAGTCACTTCTGGGCTAAATATTTAATTGTTCCACAGCTCTCTCTCTCCTTCCATCATGGCCACCAGCAACACTGAGATGATGACTGCTCCATTAGTGATTAAGATTAGTAGAGCCCTGTGCTGACTACAATGAACATATATTGTGAGTGACAAAAAAGTTGGTTGCTTACAGCCACTGAGATTTTGGGGTTGTTTGTCTTTGCAGCATAACCTAACCCAGGCTGAGTAATAAATTTCTTCTAAATTGTGCCTAGTGTTATAATTCCAAAATATTTTAAATATGCTATGTAATTTTGACAAGGATTTTATGAACTGGTCACTTGAGCATAAAAAAGTTTTATGAAATTACTCTAAGAAGTTAGTACCATAATTATAAGGGGAAGTCAAACCCACGTTTTTAAAGTCTTTTTAGCTTTTTCAGATTTCATCTGAACACTTTTATGACAGTACATCATTCTCTACAGCATGAGCACTAAACTCAATACTTCTCAGGTAGAGTCTGTTGTCTATGGAGACCACAGGTGCTGTATATCAGACAAGCTGGAGCACAGCCTTGTAATACAGTTTGTTCTAGCAAGAGGCAAGTTAATGCATGCTTTGAACAAGTTCACCTCCCAAGCGATTTTTGCTTTTCATGAAACCTTTTTAACATTTTCTTAGCACTCATTCCCTCTAGTAATCCAGTTTCTGGCATTTCATTTTGTCTTTTATGCTCTTTCTCTTGGCAGATGAACCAGGCTGTTGCTTTCTTCTCGTGACATGAGTTCAAAGGAAAATCAGAGAAGTCCAATTTTTTTTTTTCTGAACCCAATTTTCAATGTATAAAGTACATTGATGCTCACTGACTATACACTGTTAACGTCCCCCAAATATCCCTGTGCCACTTCCAGTGAAATTTGAAAATAAGGCAGGAACTTTAGGATTTACCTAATTAGGGAGTATGCAAGATACTGCCCTTGATTTTTTTTTGTAAATAAAGTTTTATTGAAACACAGCCACACCCACTCATGCATGTGTTGTCTATGGCTGCTTCTTCCTTACAACAGCGGAGCTGAATAGCTGCCACCATATGTTTATTATCTGGCCCTACACAAAGTAAGTTTGTCTACCCCTAACCTAAATGGTCAATATTACTTAATTAGGATAATGTACCAAATACTTAACGTAACCTTTAAAGCCTTTCTCTCTAAACACCTTCCCCAACCTGCTGCCCCAATTTGCCTGACTAGCTCCTACTCATACTCCAAGAGTCACTTTCTCAGAGAAGTGGCTCATGAGTGCTGCCTGACCTGAAAACCACGTTCTTTGGTGACACACCTTCGAGAACACCATTCCTTATCTTACCTCATGTTCTGTTAGCTTGATTATTTGAGTCTGTTCTCCCATAGGCTGCAAAGGTCTTTAAAGAAACGAGAGGTCTGGTTTTTGTTCAGCGTCTTTGCTTAAGACACAGAGTAGGTGTTCAGAAAAATAACTGCTGAAAAAATACTTGGATTCTTGGGATACACAGACTTAATATTTGAAGTTTCAACTATCCACATACGGTTGCAATAATTTATTACAAATATTCATTGGTAGTTCCCCTCAGGTCCTGCTCTGAATCTCAAAATTGTTTGGTTAAAGTGTGAGTTCATTAGCTAGTCAGTGAAGCTGCTGGCACCCAGGATACTTATTTTATTGCAGGCTTGCTACTCCACATTCATCTTCTCTCATAGAGTAAATCAGGAAATAATTTTTTTAATGGTTTCTTTTTATAAAAGAAGTTCTCCTTAAAAGAAAGTCAACTGACAGTGCTGAAGGTTCTTTTTTGTTTGTTTGGTTTTGTTTATTTATTTTTGGCTGTGTTGGGTCTTCTTTGCTGTGCACAGGCCTTCTCTAGTTGCAGCGAGCGGGGGCTACTCTTCGTTGCAGTGTACAGCCTTCTCACTGTGGTGGCTTCTCTTGTTGCGGAGCACGGGCTCTAGGCATGCGGGCTTCAGTAGTCATGGTACGCAGGCTCAGCAGTAGTGGCTCGTGGGCTCTAGAGCGCAGGCTCAGTAGTTGTGGCGTACAGGCTTAGTTGCTCCACAGCATGTGGGATGTTCCCAGACCAGGGCTCGAACCCGTGTCCCCTGCATTGGCAGGCAGATTCTTAACCACTGTGCCACCAGGGAAGTCCCATGCTGAAGGTTCTTAACTAGAATATATACATTTGGGATTCATGTAAAAGTAAAACATTGATTTTGCAGTATTTCCAATCTGGAGAGGGAATGAATCAAACATATTCTCTGAGGCAAACAAGATAAATTTTTCAAGGTCTTGAAATTGTTTCCATACGATTTCCTCTGCTATAAAACTATTTATCAAAATAGTGGTAAAACTAGATAGAGGTTGAAAATAAATTAACTTTGTGAAGTGAGGACATATTCAGAAAATACTCGTCTCAACAGAAACCTAAATCAGGTGAAATGTAAAGTATATATAATCATTCCTCTGAAGCAAAAGAGGCTGAAAGCAGCATTTATCAAAGTAAAATTTAGTTTGCATAGTTTAAGAATCATTCTCTTTCAAAAAAAGAATTAAGATGACAGGCTGAAAGGTGATCACATAGCCTTGTGAAGTTCTTCCTAACCAAAGGTGATCATAGAGAAAAAGGTTATAGACCAGGAAAGGCATTCATGACAGGTATCACCAGAATAAAATGCATCTGTGAACATATATGAAGAGGAGAAATAACCAAATATGTCTTCTCTTGGTAGCACATAGCGTTTTGCTATATTATACTGGGAACCCCAATTGGGAATTATAAGAATAACTTATGTCCATATATTGGCATTGGGTCACAAGGCTACTGTATGGATCAGTTTTATAAGTGCTATATTTGAAGTATATCTTGCAACACAACCATGAAACTTAACATCTCAGAATTTCTTTGTATTCATATGTACTAAAATGACATTTACAGATTTGAAGGTCCCAAGACACATTCCTCATGAATGCTAACAGCATTCACATCATACACTGTTCATTAGTGAGATACCACTGTACAATAGTCTGAAATATGGAAAAAATAATTTCTTTTGTTATGATGCTTCCCTCAAAGAGAAAAATCAAAATGTAGAGTACACCCTCAAGCAAAGCAGCTTCCTCTCCCACGGTGATGTCTTTCACAGTGTTCCTATCACTCCTTTTCACCCTACCAACTTGTCCTAGACAGCATCTCCCATTCCCCTGGGTTCCAACGACTATTTATACGCTGAAATTTCCCAAATCATTATCACCAGCTAGAAATCTCCCGCGAGCTTTGACTCTGTTTAACTGACGCTTAGATACTTGCCTGTGAGTATCTATCAGGCACGGGAAATGAAAAGGAAAAAAAAATCAAAGTGGAAAGCTCTTGTTTCCTTTTGAAATCTTTGTGTGTTTCTGTTAACCAACTTAGACATCTGAGGGTCATGCCTAACCCCTTCCTCTTCACACTCTACATCTAATCAGTTACCAAGCCTTTTTGAGTCAGACCACTAAGAAAAAAATTCTGCCAGTCCATTCATGCCTGTCCTACTCCACTGCCACCACTGTAGTTCAGGTCATTATCACCAATCCTTTCAATTACCTCAGTAATGTCCTAATGAATTGTCCTGTCCTGACCCCTCTGATTCATTTTCCTCCTAGCTGCCATCAAAGGGATTTCCTGAAACTCTTTATCAAGGCTCATAAAGTGGTTAATGATCAGGTCCTTTTGTATCACTCAACCTTCCCTCCCTCCATTCCCTCTGATCCTCACTTCCTCCTTCTTCTCCATCTTTGTCCCCACACTTAAATTCCGAGCATTCCAAATTTCTCTCTGTTCCTGGAAAAGTAAGTGCTAAATGAATTGCCTGAAACATTCTGCCCCGTCCTCCCATTCCCAACCTCACTGCAAATTCTTTTTAGGTGAACTTCTCCTGTTCATCCTTAAAAATCTTGGGTTAGTTGTTACTTCCTCTGGGAAATCTTCCCTAACTCTTCTGAAGACCTATTTTTCTTTTTTCTGTCATATGTTCCTACAGAATCTTGTTTAATTTACTGTTGTACTTTGCTCACCATATACTATTTACTTTAGTAATTGTTTCTCAATAGATTGTGTCACAAAGCAGAATTCCTATTCAATTAATTTTGATATTCAAAGTTAATAAAATATATTTAGCCCATAAGAGTGACTTGATAAATATATACTGTGTGAATGGATAGATAGATAGATGGATGGATGGATGAATAAATGAATCAGTGAATCCACAGGCTCATTTCCACTAGCTTTTTCTAATTGATTTACTCTGCAAATATTTCTCTGAAAATCAATGACAGTCTAGGACAACACTTCTCAAACTTTTTGAAGGCATTAATACTACTGGCAGAAGAGTCTGAATTAGTACCCCAGAAAATGTATTAATTTGGGGGGGTTATCTGAAAACTGCATACAAACGTTCAGTTATACACCATAATATGTTTGAACATATCCTAATACAAAACAGTGTTTTTCTTACCCCATACCTCAACAAAATCTTTAGGTAAAATTTATATTCCACAAGATGCTAGTACCATGTTCATGCTGTAGTTTTGGTTATCTGCTGACATGCTGTTACATACCCCAATAGATGTGAGTATTTGAGTTTAAGATCCTATCTACCTCCAGGATTGATTTTTCCACAAGTCATGAAGGCATGTCTTCTAGTGAAGATTGGATGTAGCAAATAATAGCAAATATTCTGTGATATCAAGTAACAATTTCTATAGAATGCCAGGATACTTTTTGTCCCATTGTGACCTCTTTGACAGTCTAGTCTATGCGTGATAAAGCAACTAGAGGGTCAACTGGTTAACTGGGCATAAATGGAGTACCCTGAATTACAGGAAAGGCCAGAGGACATACCGTGCACAGCATGCTGGTATCTGACTACTTACCTTGATTGAACTAGCCACTGTGTGATATATTCAGGCCTTTTCAATGCTGCACTAGGTCAGTATTAATATGCAAACTTAAAAAACATTTGAGGAGGGAAATGCATCTACTTGAAATGTAAGTCTGCATTCGTGCTAGAAGGCAGTGCCCAGAACTGTTCATGGAAAGGGGCACCAGCTATAAGATCCCACGGCACTGCCCCCACAAAGCAAGAACTCCATCCACTCCCATGGTGGTTGACCATTTGTAGTGAGTCCCTTAGTTATTTATTCGTGGGACAGGTAAAGAAATAGGGTTAACCCTATACTTAAAGGGTCCTTTGTCTCAGTGACTCTTTCATCTCTTCTTGCAATTTGAAGCTGTGTTCAAAAAGGGAGTTTCTGTTCTTCCTCCACCCACCCCTCCATTTTCCCTCCTTCAACTTCAAATTCCCATGAAGCAAGCCAGCAAACTCGTATCATTAATATTGTCTAGAGATGATTAAACCAAATATTGAGTCATTTAGCTAGAGAAGTATATAGTGAGAAGGAGGATTTTAAAATCATGCCATAAATACTGTTATGGCTTCAATATTTTAAATCATCAGTAGAGCTTCTAAGGGTGTTCTGAAGGAAAGAAAAAGGCAGAAAATACTATATTTTAAATTAAGCTTCTATTTTTAAATAATTTCCTTGTATTTTTTCTGTTTTTTTTTTTTTTGGTGGTACGCGGGCCTCTCACTGTTGTGGCATCTCCCGCCGCAGAGCACAGGCTCCGGACGTGCAGGCTCAGTGGCCATGGCTCACGGGTCCAGCCGCTCCGCTGGGATCTTCCCGGACCGGGGCATGAACCCGTGTCCCCTGCATCGGCAGGCGGACTCTCAACCACTGCGCCACCAGGGAAGCCCCCCTTTTTATTCTTGATTCAAGAATTAGAAAGTGATGCTGGCAGAAGAAAAATTATAAAAATGTCAAACTCTATTATTATCAGTGTCCTTCTCTGTATGGCTACGCCTTTGAGCCAAAGCCAGAGGTAGGAGTACTGCACAGTAAAGAAATCATGAATCTTGCTCTCAAATGAGCTTTAATGTCCTAGGCTCATTAGCAACCGAGCCAAGCTATTAAGAGGTCTGTAACATCTTACAAGGACTTTGATTTAGGATTGCCCCACATAAAAATGACTTCACCTATAAGGGCAGCAATTGTTGAATTACCAGTCTTATTTTTCCACTGCAATATAGTAACTTACTGGTAACTACTTTTAAATTAATAAGCAAGTTGATTACACTGTAGTCCATTATTTTCCTATGTATTCTCAACTCTTACACTCAGTTGAAATTTTATATCTCAACAACAAAAGGATATTAATACTAAACTGAAATACCGATATTATAACTAAAACAATGTCAATACTTTTCATAGAATATTGGAAAGCCATTACAAGAGACATAGAGATCATTTGGAATCAGAGCTATTCTCGAGGTATTACTAAAATAATCTCATTATTAATATATTTTCCTTTGCAATGAATTTCATGGATGCTCTAACATATCAATAAACCATCCTTTTCAATATCATTTTTTTTTCTAATTCAGCATAAAGATTTACTTTTCAATGATGAGGTCAGGGAGGTACCCTATGACACAAAATTTAAGATGGCAGATGCCCAAGGCATCTCATTTCCTCATCCTGATCATAGTCTTTGTCAATAATCCCCCAGAAAGAATCAACAATGGCCCCAAATACCCTGTATTGAAAGAGTAAAGTTTTACTCACTTAGTAAAGCAATAAATGCCATTTGCTGAACATTTACTATGCACCAGGCACTCTGTTGAATGCTTCACATGGATTACTGCTTTAATACAACAAGCTTGAGGCAGACATGATTAGCACATACTGCAGATGGAATCTGAGGTTCAGCATGGTTCAGTAACTCACACAAAACCATTTATACAGCAAGGGACAAAGCCAGAGTCTAAGTCCATATCTGTCTCACTCGATTGAAATCAAGTGCTCTTAATCAATAAACCTTCCTATCTGTAAGGAAGGGAATGACATGGATCTTTTACTAAGTGCACTTTTTTAAAACTGTTATTTCTTCAAAATCCATAAAGGAGCAATAGCTGAAGTTTAATACAGTATTACCAATTAGAAGTCTTGACAAATCTGCATTAATGGATACTGCCCAGTAGGCTGGTCTCATTTCCCACACCTAACACGCTATGCTCCCAACATTAATTTCCCCAGCATAGGACATTCTGCTGATGCCCAGAACCCTTCACCAGGCCTGAGCACCCCTCTCTCAGCTGCACCCAGGGCTGGCTGTTAATGGCTTGCAGCTGCGCCATTCCAGAGACCTGCCCTATGTGGACGAGAGCCACCTGGCCTGCGACACCCAGCAAGTTACATCACTTGCATCAGCCCGACCCCTGGCCTAAAGCCAGTGGCTGACTGATATGGGGTGTAAAACTCTGACACCTCATTCCGTAATGAGGAAACCCTTTCTGTGATGAACTTCTCTCTCTAGACCACACCGTGGGTCAGGCTGAGGCTCCGCTTCTCCTGAAATAACGTCTGTCCAGTTTCTCCCCCATCCCTTTACTGCCTCCCTCCCTCTCATGGATTTCCTCTGAGAGCACTCCCTCAGTAGTTACTCACACTACAGTTCCTGCCTCAGGCTCTGTTCTAGATACTCTGCTTGGAAGACCTGCCACTCTTCTCTCTCTAACCTTTCTCTTATTTAATCCCAACACATCCTCCAAGTCCCAGCACAAGTACACCTCTCCTAGAATGCTCTCTTTGTGTACTCACCTGGCAGTGATTCTCATCCTCCTCTATATTCTCAGATACCTATTTGCCTAAGTTCTCTGTGTTAGAGTTTAATTATAATTTCTTTTTTCTGTGAACACTCATTTCTTTTCTAATCCATAATATAATTATGCAGTTGAAGCTTGAACACCACAGTTAGGGGTGCCAAAAATCCATGAGGATCATGCAGTACTATACAGTTGACCCTTGAACACAGGGGTTTGAACTGTGAGGGTCCACTTATAGGAGGAATTTTTTCAGCAGTAAATACTAGAGTACTACAAAGTCCATGGTTGGTTGAAACCGAGGATGCGGTGGACCCTCAGATAAGGGGGGCGAACTATAGTGGATTTTCAACTATTTGGAGGTCTATGCCCCTAACCCGCACAATCCATTGTTCAAGGATCAACTACAGTATGTGCTTATTGAAAACAATGCACGTGTAAGTGGACCCGCATAGCTCAAACCCATGTCATTCAAGAATCAACAGTACGCTTTCTTGAGGGCAGGTAGCCTACTTCATTTATACCTACAACAACACTAAGCACATAAAAAATATATTAATAACTGCCTGCTAAAAGAACGTGTTGAATTTTCAGTTATCAACAGAGGTATCATGTTAAATTATAAATATAGGTAACAAAATGCTTTAAAATGCTTTCTCCATATAAGAATTTTTTCCTTTAGTTTTCACTGTGCCTTTCCAGTGCCAGGTGAAGGAGAGCAAAGGAGATGGGCTCTTGCGACTGCAAAAGCCCAGGGCACCCAAACCCTCCTGAGTCAACTGAAAGACTGGTCAGAGCAAGAAGAGAGGAAACCATTGCCAGGAAATGAGAGGAGTAGTTTGGGCTCCTATTCTTACCTTCCCACACAGTCACTAGTAAAACCAGCCCTTCAGCAAATGAATCCTGCTTCAAGGAACATGCAAAAGAAAGCTAGCACCTCTCACCAGAGACAAGTTTAGCTACCAAGGTTCACAGCTGTAGGCTACAGTCATTCTAAATTACAACTTAATTCATTGCACCAAAAGACAGCTCACTAGTATAGAAAAAACAATGGGGAATGGTCAGCTTAGTGATGATAACTCTATCACTAACCATCAAACACATTTTAAAAACAAGTATCCTAACAAGTTAAGAGAAATAAATTATCAGAATAAGAACACAATTTCTAACAACTGAATTTTCTATCATGAAATGAAAGTTTATTTACTGATGTTCAGGAATAAATTTTAGAGAAAAGCTGTTTGAGAAAATTTTTAATAGACTGTTTTTTTTAATTAAAGTGTGTTTATGTCTGTTGAACCTTTGAACCTTATCCAACTTCAGTTGTAAGCCCCAAATAAGCATCTTCTTATCCGTACCCATCGGGGATTGGTAAAATCAAAAGCAGCTGCAAAAACTCACGCAGACTCTTAACACAGTACGTCATGTAATATAGAAGAGAACTATTTAAAGTGACGGTATATTTGAAGGCTCGTCACACTCTAATTTCCTCCTTTATTTCTTGAATTCAAACTCTATAATATTCTATCCATACAGAAATTTTTAAAAATAACTTGTAGCATAATAAAAGTCACCATAAGTTTGCATTCTTTCAAGAACTGATTATTAAACAAAACAAAACAAAAAGACTTATGACGAGGGGAGGAGTCAAGATGGCCAGTGGGAAGACACAGAGTTAGCGTCTCCGCACAACTAGGGCTCCTGTCGGTCGCTGGTGGGGAACCCTGACGCCCAAGGAGACAGGAAGAACCCCCAAGTGAACCAGTAGGACGTGGGAGGAATGAGGGGGGGAGGAGAAGTGGAGGTCGGACAAGACCAGTGCCCCTGAGGGGTGGCTGAGAGGGGGTTAGGGGTTCCCACGCCTGGAGGAACCTTCGGGGGCTCAGATCAGGAGGGAGCAGGCCCAGCATTTCCCCTGCCTAATCGGCCAGGGAAGTCTGCCTGGCTCTTGGGCCAGGTCCTACGCCCTCAGAGGCCCCCTCCGGGCTGGGTTAGTCCCAGGGGTATAGAAGGGAGACCAGGAGAGAACAGGAGAGGCAGGTGGGAGGGGCCCCCCAGGACGAGAGGAGGAGCAGAGGGCATTTGCTCCGCCCACCAGGGCCCGGGGAGCCTGCTAAGCTCCCAGGCCATTCTCCCGCTCTCCAAAGCCCACTCCAGGCTCCGTGGGCCCTGAGGGCATGGAAGGGAGGTCAGGGAGATCAGGAGAGGCACACAGGAGGAGCAGGAGAGGGGCAGAGGGCACTTACCCCTTCCATTCAAGCCCAGGAAGCCTGCTAGGCTCCCAGGTGGGGTCCCCCGCCCTCTGAGACCAGAGGTGGGAGGCACCCCTGGGCCCCTTCTATTCTGGTGAGCCTAAGCCCCACCCCCACACACACCCCAGCCCTTTCCATCCCTGTGGGTACTAAGCATAGGCCCTGCACACCACCCAAACCTCACCCCTGCTTAGGCCCTACCCTCCACAGCCAAGGCCTTTTCCACCTTTTTTTCTTTATTCTCCTCCTCTTTTTTACTATTGTGGTTCTGTTTTACCTTCCAGTTGTTGTTTCCTCTATATTTTTTTAAATATATTTCTTAACATAGCTGTTAGCTTTCTGGCCTAATTTTTTTTATTTATTATTTATTTTTGCGGTACACAGACCTCTCACTGTTGTGGCCTCTCCCATTGCGGAGCACAGGCTCCAGACGCGCAGGGTCAGCGGCCATGGCTCACGGGCCTCGCCGCTCCGCAGCATGTGGGATCCTCCCGGACCGGGGCACGAACCCGTGTCCCCTGCATTGGCAGGTGGACTCTCAACCACTGCGCCACCAGGGAAGCCCTAGTCTAATGTTACTTTTTACTACGTCATTGTCCTTTTATTCCCCCCACCCCACATACCTTGCTGGATCTTGGTTCACAAGCCGGGGATCGGACCAAAGCTCCTACAGTGGGAACTCCAAGTCTGAACCACTGAACTAACAGAGAACCTCAGACCCCAGGGAATAGTCATCTGAGTGAGGTCTCCCAGAGGTCTGCCACTCAGCACCAAGACCCAGCTCTACAGAACAGCCTACAAACTGCAGTGTCGGAAGCCTCAGGCCAAACAACCAGTAAGGCAGTAACACAATTCCACTCATAAAAAAAAGGAAAAAAAAATGAGATGTCAAAAAAATATGTCACAATGAAGGAGCAAGGTTAAAAGCTACAAGACCAAATAAATGAAGAGGAAATAGGTAATCTACCTGAAAAAAAATTCAGAGTAATGATAGTAAAGATGATCCAGAATGTCAGAAATAGAATGGAGGCACAGACTGAGAAAATGCAAGGAATGTTTAACAAAGATCTAGAAGAACTAAAGAACAAACAGAGATGAACAACACAATAAGTGAAATGAAAAATACACTAGAAGGAATCAATAACAGAATAACTGAGACAGAAGAACAAATAAATGAGCTGGAAGACAAAATGGTGGAAATATCTGCCAAACAGCAGAACAAAGAAGAAAGAATGAAAAGAATTGAGGACTATCTCAGAGACCTCTGGGACAACACTAAATGAATCAACATTCACATTATAGGAGTCCCAGAAGAAGAAGAGAAAAAGGAAGGGTCTGAAAAATATCTGAAGAGATTATAATGGAAAATTCCTTAATATGGGAAAGGAAATAGTCACCCAAGTCCAGAAAGCACAGAGAGTCCCATACAGAATAAACCCTAGGAGAAACACAACAAGACACATATTAATCAAACTAACAAAAATTAAATTCAAAGAAAAAATATTAAAAGCAGCAAGGGAAAAACAAAAAATAACATAAAAAGGAATCCGCATAAGATTATCAGCTGATTTTTTAGCAGAAACTCTGCAGGCCACAAGGGACTTGCATGATATATTTAAAGAGAAAAACTTACAACCAAGATTACTCTACATGGCAAGGATCTCATTCAGATTCTACGGAGAAATCAAAAGCTTTTCAGACAAGCAAAAGCTAAGAGAATTCAGCACCACCAACCCAGCTTTACAACCAATGCTAAAGAAACTTCTCTAGGTGGGAAACACAAAAAAGAAAAAGACCCACAAAAACAAACCCAGAACAATTAAGAAAATGGTAATAGGAACTACATATCGATAATAATCTTGAATGTAAATGGATTAAATGCCGCAACCAAAAGACACAGAATGGTTTAATGGATACAAAAACAAGACCCATATATATGCTGTCTACAAGAGACCCACTTCAGACCTAGGGACACATGCAGACTGAAAGTGAAGGGATGGAAAAAGATATTCCATGCAAATGGAAATCAAAAGAAAGCTGGAGTAGCAATACTCGTATCAGATAAAATAGACTTTAAAATAAAGACTGTTACAGGAGATAAGGAAGGACACTACATAATGATCAAGGGATCAATCCAAGAAGAAGATACAACAATTACAAACGTTTATGCACACAACATAGGAGCACCTCAATACCTAAGGCAAACACTAACAACCATGAAAGGGGAAATCGACAGTAACACAATAAGTAGGGGACTTTAACACCTCACTTACACCAATGGACAGATCATCCAAAATGAAAGTAAATAAGGA
This sequence comes from Grampus griseus, assembly GCF_964374135.1. NCBI lineage: Eukaryota > Metazoa > Chordata > Mammalia > Artiodactyla > Delphinidae > Grampus > Grampus griseus. The sequence goes on along the minus strand of NC_139007.1, from coordinate 55,751,189 downwards.
AACACAAGTTTTAAATGACACGATAGACCAGATAGGTTTAATTTATATTTATAGAACATTCCACCCCAAAGTGGCAGAATACACTTCCTTTTCAAGTGCACATGGAACATTCCCCAGGACACATCACATCTTGGGTCACATCAAGCCTCAGAAAATTTAAGAAAATTGAAATACTATCAAGCATCTTTTCTGACCACACTGCTATGAAACTGGAAATCAATTACAGGAAAAAAAATGTAAAAACCACAAACACGGGCTTCCCTGGTGGCACAGTGGTTGAGAGTCCGCCTGCCAATGCAGGGGACACGGGTTCGTGCCCCGGTCCGGGAAGATCCCACATGCCGTGGAGCGGCTGGGCCCGTGAGCCATGGCCGCTGAGCCTGCGCGTCCGGAGCCTGTGCTCTGCAACGGGAGAGGCCACAACAGTGAGAGGCCCGCGTACAGCAAAAAAAAAAAAAAAAAAAAAACCACAAACACATGGAGGCTAAACAGTGTGCTACTAAATAACCAAGAAATCACTGAAGAAATCAAAGAGGAAATTTAAAAAATACACAGAAACAAATGACAATGAAAACACAATGACCTAAAACCTATGGGATGTAGCAAAAGCAGTTCTAAGAGGGAACTTTATATCAATTCAATCTACCTCAAGAAACAAGAAAAATCACAAATAAACAATCTAACCCTACACCTATCAAAGAAAACCCAAAGTCAGTAGAAGAAAAGAGCTCATAAAGATCAGAGCAGAAATAAATGGAACAGAAACGAAAAAAACAATAGCAAAGATCAATGAAACTAAAAGCTGGTTCTTTGAGAAGATAAATAAAATTGAAAAACCATTAGCCAGACTCATCAAGAAAAAAAGGGAGAGGATGCAAATCAATAAAATTAGAAATTAAAAAGGAGAAATCACAACCAACACTGCAGAAATACAAAGGATTATAAGAGACTACTACAAACAACTATATACCAATAAAATGGACAACGTGGAAAAAATGGACAAATTCTTGGAAAGGTACAGTTTTCCAAAACTGAAACAGGAAGAATTAGAAAATATAAACAGACCTATCACAAGTAATGAAATTGAAACTAATTACAAATCTTCCAACAAACAAAGTCCAGGACCAGGTGGCTTCACAGGTGAGTTCTAGCAAGCATTTAGAGAAGAGCTAACACCAATCCTTCTCAAATTCTTCCAAAAAACTGCAGAGGGAGCAACACTCCCAAATTCATTCTATGAAGCCACCATCACCCTGATACCACAACCAGAAAATGATATCACAAAAAAAGAAAATTACAGGCCAATACCACTGATGAACATAGACACAAAAATCCTGAACAAACTACTAGCAAACGGAATCCAACAACACATTAAAAGGATCATACACCATGAGCAAGTGGGATTTATCCCAGGGATGCAAGTTTCTTCAATATATGCAAATCAATCAGTGTGATACACCATATCAACAAATTAGGGAATAAAAACCATATGATCATCTCAATAGATGCAGAAAAAGATTTTGACAAAATTAAACTCCCATTTATGATAAAAACTCTCCAGAAAATGGGCAGAGAGGGAAACGACCTCAACATAATAAAGGCCATATATGACAAACCCACAGCAAACTTCATACACAATGGTGAAAAACTGAAAGCATTTCCTCTAAGATCAGTAACAAGACAAGGATGTCTACTCTCACCACTATTATTCAACGTAGTCTTGGAAGTCCTAGCCACAGCAATCAGAGAAGAAAAAGAAATAAAAGGAATACATATTAGAAAAATAGAAGTAAAACTGTCACTGTTTGCAGATGACATGATACTATACATAAAGAATCCTAAAAATGCCACCAGAAAACTACTAGAGCTAATCACTGAATTTGGTACAGTTGCAGGATACAAAATTAATGCACAGAAATCTCTTGCATTCCTATACACTAATGATGAAAAATCTGAAAGAGAAATTAAGGAAACACTCCCATTTACCACTGCAACAAAAAGAATAAAATACCTAGGAATAAATGTATCTAGGGAGACAAAAGACCTGTATGCAGAAAACTATAAGACACTGATGAAAGAAATTAAAGATGATATCAACAGATGGAGAGATATACCATATTCTTGGACGGGAAGAATCAATATTGTGAAAATGACTATACTACCCAAAGCAATCTACAGATTCAATGCAATCCCTATCAAATTACCAATGGCATTGTTTAACGAACTAGAACAAATAATCTTAAAATTTTTATGGAGACACAAAAGACCCCGAATAGCAAAAGCAGTCTTGAGGAAAAAAAACAGAGCTGGAAGAATCAGACTCCCTGACTTCAAACTATACTTCAAAACTAAACTAATGAAGAGAATATGGTACTGGCACAAAAACAGAAACACAGACCAATGGAACAAGATAGAAAGCCCAGAGATAAACCCACGCACCTATGGTCAACTAATCTATGACAAAGGAGGCAAAGATAGACAATGGAGAAAAGACAGTCTCTTCAATAACTGGTCCTGGGAAAACTGGACAGGTACATGTAAAAGAACGTAATTAGAACGCTCCTTAACACTATACACAAAAATAAACTCAAAATGCATTAGAGACCTAAATGTAAGACTGGACACTGTAAAACTCTTAGAGGAAAACATAGGAAGAACACTCTTTGACATAAATCACAGCAAGATCTTTTTTGATCCACCTCCTAGAGTACTGGAAATAAAAACAAAAATGAACAAATGGGAACTAATGAAACTTGAAAGCTTTTGCACAGCAAAGGAAACCATAAACAAGACGAAAAGACAACCCTCACAATGGGAGAAAATATTTGCAAATGAATCAATGGACAAAGAATTAATCTCTAAAATATATAAACAGCTCATGCAGCTCAATATTAAAAAAAAACCAACAACCCAATCCAAAAATAGGCAGAAGAGCTAAATAGACGTTTCTCCAAAGAAGACATACATATGGCCAAGAAGCAAATGAAAAGCTGCTCAACATCACTAATAATTAGAGAAACACAAATCAAAATTACAATGAAGTATCACCTCACACCAGTTAGAATGGGCATCATCAGAAAATCTACAAGCAACAAATGCTGGAGAGGGTGTGGAGAAAAGGGAACCCTCTTGCACTGTTGGTAGGAATGTAAATTGATACAGCCACTATGGAGAACAGTATGGAGGTTCTTTAAAACACTAAAAATATGGCTTACCTGGTGGCACAGTGGTTGAGAATCTGCTCGCTAATGCAGGGGAAACGGGTTCGAGCCCTGGTCTGAGAGGATCCCACGTGCCGCGGAGCAACTAGGCCCATGAGTCACAACTACTGAGCCTGCGCGTCTGGAACCTGTGCTCCGCAACGAGAGGCCGCGATAGTGAGAGGCCCGCACACCACGAAGAAGAGTGGCCCCCACTTGCCACAACTAGAGGGAGCCCTCACACAGAAACGAAGACCCAACACAGCAAAAATAAATAAATAAATTACTAAACTCCTACCTCCAACATCTTAAACAAACAAAAAAAAAAACACTAAAAATAGAATTACCATATGATCCAGCAATCCCACTACTGGGCATATACCCAGAGAAAACCATAATTCAAAAAGACACATGCACCCCAATGTTCACTGCAGCACTCTTTACAATAGCCAGGTCATGGAAGCAACCTAAATGCCCATCGAAAGACAAATGGATAAAGAAGATGTGGTACATATATACAATGGAATATTACTCAGCCATAAAATGGAACAAAATTGGGTCATTTGTTGAGACGTGGATGGATCTAGAGACTGTCATACAGAGTGAAGTAAGTCAGAAAGAGAAAAACAAATATTGTATATTAACGCATGTATGTGGAGCATAGAAAAATGGTACAGATGAAGCGGTTTACAGGGCAGGAGTTGAGACACAGATGTAGAGAACAAACGTATGGACCAAAAAAAAAAAAGAAAATCCTAAAGATGCCACCAGAAAACTACTAGAACTAATCAATGAATTTGGTAAGGTTGCAGAGTACAAAACTAATGCACAGAAATCTCTTGCATTCCTGTACACTAACAACAAAAAATCAGAAAGACAAATTAAGGAAACAATCCCATTTACCCTTGCAACAAAAAGAATAAAATACCTAAGAATTAATCTACCTAAGGAGGCGAAAGACTTGTACTCAGAAGACTATAAAACACTGATGAAAGAAATCAAAGATGACATAAACAGATGGAGAAATATACCATGTTCTTGGAGTGGAGGAATCAATGTTTTGAAAATGACTATACTACCCAAAGCAATCTACAGATTCAGTGCAATCCCTATCAAGCTGCCAATGGCATTCTTCACAGAATTAGAACAAAAAACTTTACAATTCGTATGGAAACACAAAAGACCCCGAATAGCTAAAGCAACCTTGAGAAAGAAAAACGGAGCCAGAGGAATCAGGCTCCCCTACTTCAAACTATATTATAAAGCTACAGTAATCAAGACAGTATGGTACTGACACAAAAACAGAATATAGATCAATGGTACAAGTTAGAAAGCTTAGAGATAAACCCACACACCTATGGTCACCTCATCTATGACAAAGGATGCAAGCATATACAATGGAGAAAAGACAGCCTCTTCAATAAGTGGTGCTGGGAAAACTGGACAGCTACATGTAAAAGAATGAAATTAGAACACTATCAAATACCCTATACGAACATACACTCAAAATGGTTTAAAGACCTAAATGTAAGACCAGATACTATAAAACTCTTAGAGGAAAACATAGGAAAAACACTCTTTGACATAAACCACAGCAAGATCTTTTTTGACCCACCTCTTAGAGCAATGGAAATAAAAATAAAAATAAATAAATCGGATCTAATTAAACTTGAAAGCTTTTGCACAGCAAAGGAAACCATAAACAAGATGAAATGACAACCCTCAGAATGAGAGAAAATATATGCAAATGAAACAACAGACAAAGGATTAATCTCCAAAATAAATAAACAGCTCATGAAGCTCAATATCAAAAAAAGAAATAATTCAATTAAAAAATGGGCAGAAGACCTAAATAGACATTTCACCAAAAAAGACATACAGATGGCCAAGAGGCACATGAAAATATGCTCAACATCACTAATTAGTAGAGAAATGCAAATCAAAACTACAATGAGATATCACCTCACATCAGTCAGAATGGCCATTATCAAAACATCTAGAAACAATAACTGCTGGAAAGGCTGTAGTGAAAAAGGAACCCTCCTGCACTGTTGGTGGGAATGGAAATTGATACAGCCACTATGGAGAACAGTATGGAGGTTCCTTAAAAAACTAAAAAAAGACCTACCATATGACCCAGCAATCCGACTTGAGCATATTCCCTGAGAAAATCATAATTCAAAAAGAGTCATGTACCAAAATGTTCATTGCAGCACTATTTACAATAGCCAGGACATGGAAGCAACCTAAATGTCCATCGACAGATGAATGGATAAAGAAGATATGGCATATATACACAATGGAATATCAGCCATGGAAAGAAACAAAACTGATTTATTTGTAATGAGGTGGATGGACCTAGAGTCTCTCATACAGAGTGATTAAGTCAGAAAGAGAAAAACAAATACCGTATGCTAACACATATATATGGAATCTAAAAAAAAAAAAAAAGTACTGATGAACCTAGTGGCAGGACAGGAATAAAGACGTAGACATAGAGAATGGACTCGAGGACACGGGAGGGGCAGGGGTAAGCTGGAGTGAAGTGAGAGTAGCATCGACATATATACACTCCTGAATATAAAATAGATAGGTAGTGGGAAGCAGCAGCATAGCACAGGGAGATCAGCTCGATGCTTTGTGATGACCTAAAGACATGGGATAGGGAGGGTGGGAGGGAGGCTCAAGCGGGAGGTGATATGGGGATATATGTATGCATATGACTGATTCACTTTGTTGTACAACAGAAACTAACACAGCACTGTGAAGCAATTATACTCCAACGAAGATCTATTAAAAAAGCAAAGAAGCCTTGTGACTAAAATATGATGTGGGGCTAGAAGATTATTTCAATTTTCATAAGAATTAAACTTGGTAATTTGCAATCATAATATAGTGATTTGCAGCTTATAACTTATACATTTTAAGGAAAATGATATCATACTTTCCCCCTAAAAGCCAAATTCTTTATTTCACTCAAGTTATTTAATCCTGAAAAAAAATTATTTCCACTTACTTTCAACCCAGATTCTAGTTGTTTATTATTCCTTTCTGAACCTCAAAATAACTGCAACACCAGCTGTAATTGTATTTGGTGTTGATCTTCACACAGCCTTAGACCTGAGCCTACCTCTGGGAACACCAATGTCATATCTTCCACTTATAGAGCACTTCTGATTTTCCTTGTCTATACAAATACTAACATTGTTGCTATGGTTTCTGTATGCAGAATATTAATTTGCTTTAAAAATAAAAATATAGGGCTTCCCTGGTGGCGCAGTGGTTGAGAGTCCGCCTGGCGATGCAGGGGACATGGGTTCGTGCCCCGGTATGGGAAGATCCCACATGCCATGGAGCGGCTGGGCCCGTGAGCCATGGCCGCTGAGCCTGCGCGTCCGGAGCCTGTGCTCCGCAACGGGAGAGGCCACAACAGTGAGAGGCCCGTGTACCGCAAAAAAAAATCTATCTATATCTATCTATCTATCTATCTATCTATCTATATATATAAACCCAAGTATTTAAAACTACACAGGAAATTGTAATATAAAAATAAAATATATTCTCAAATAACTGGGAATTCATGTGAACTGCCTTTAGAAATTGGAATGTCAGTGATAATTTAAGATTTCAAAACTCCTGTTAAATTGTACAAATGTGATTATTTTAAAGTGCTATTGCATCCTGTGGAGACCAAAGGAAAAGTTTGTTTTTTTTAAAAAAGGTTTCACTTTGTCATCTTCCCTATAGGTGCATTAACCCTATTCAACTGGCCAAGATGTAAGCCAGAACTAACAGTTGTAATTGGTCCCAAATTTCACCTGCTCAGTTGTCTTGACCTGTAACAAATGAGAGCAATGGAGGAAGAAGCCCTAGTGGTCTCCTTCAGAGTTTGGGAATTATAGAAACTGAACTTGGCAAACTCTCCTCTGTAGTCTTTGACCAGAAGTATCACCTGCTTCCAACTCTTGTCTCCCTACAATCTGTTTTCCAGAGAGCAGGCAGAGTATCATCGTATTAAACAAGCACAGTTTCAAAACCTTCTATTTGTTTCCCATGCACTTATAATAAGGCTCAAACAAAGCCCTACAGTTAAAAAAACCCTACAGGATCGATCTGGCCCCTGCATGTCTTCTGATTTTACCCCATACCACCCTTGCCCTGACTCACAGTACTGTAGCTTTTATGGCTTTGTTTCTGTTCTTTAAACATAAGAAGTTCATCCCACATGAGACATTCATTCACGTCTTAGGATCTGTTAGTCTCTCTGTCCATCTAGAGCCACCTGCACCTTAGATCTCTCATAGCTGGAAAGGCCTTCAGTTGAGCTTCAGCTAACACATTGCCTCTTTTAGCAGAGCCTTTCCTGACCTCCCAGTCAAATTGACTCCCACCCCATGAACTAGCACAACACCCTAACAATGATGGACCTGTGGCTTGGAATCTTAATGGTCTTTAGACACTGAGTAACTTAGAAACAACCTGAGATGCAAAGTTCAAACTCAAATCTGCTTTCTTCAGTAGAGAATGGGGTCTTCTTCCTAGAAGTCTATGCAAACCTTGTGCTCTTGATTGGCAGGGATTCCCCTACACTCTTGAGCAGGAGGGATAGTTTTTTAAATGTCTGACAAATATATTCATCAGGCATTACTCAGTATAGATTCTGGTGGTCTCCTCAGTACAATAGCAGACAGGAGTCACATGTATCGTGAAGAGTGGTGAGAAGTGTGTCTCCAAGCCTGACATATAGCAAGTGGGTGTACAAGCAGAGCACATGAGGTCAATCTAACAGTGCCCACACAGATATTTTGCTCAATGAATATTTAATTAAAAAACTGATATTGACTGTTCTTTGTGTTGTTCTTTGGTACCTTTTAAAAAATATTTCTTTGTTTTCTTTTCCTTCTAAAATTTATTTTGTTAATATTTCTATTTTTATTAATGTTTGATTTAGTATGTTTTGGGGAATGGTAGAGCGCTTCAATCTATGTGTTCATTAGCAGTCAATCAGACAAACCCCACTGGGCACAGGTGGTAATGAAAGCTTCCCTGATGCTGCTTTCTGTCTCAGTGCAAAGAGCATAGCCCTGAAAGCTTTATAGCAGCAAGAATGAATCGAGGCTGTTGACTCCTGGACACATCCCTGTTCCGTATTCCCAATGATATTATGTAAGTTTCTTTAACAATCTGCATAAAGTTTGTGAGCACATTTTCCCACCTACACTTGAGTTAGTCATTAAAATTTAGACCTTCACTAGTTGGGTAATGAGGAAGAATTTTGACCTTGAAATGTGTTTTATGCAATACTTCTACAGTGAAATTTAATTAATCAATTCTAGGTTCAAAACAAAAGGACAGTTTTCCTGTGTACAGTACTTTCATTATCCCAAGTACCTTATTTGCTGAGCTGATCTTTGCTCTTCTTAAAGAGCACAGAATTAACTATTTAATAAAGAAAAGCTCATTTCTCAGCACACTGACCTACTTTTTCCTTAATTTATCTCATTTTAAAATGTGAATGAATAATTTTTATGAATATTTAGCATTGAGACAACAATTGAACCATTAATCAAAATAATAAGGATTTTTCGATCTATTCAGTTAAATGTGGCCTTTAAACACAATGCCTTTCTTAAAAGAGCTGGCACATTCTCTGAGGCCTTGTCCAAGAAAATCCCTTGAGTTCAAATTAGTTTTCCTTGTATTTTCAGTCTTTGTTCTCATGTATTGTTTTAGTTTATTTATTTGAGTTGAAAGGCCTATGTGTTAACCAGGAACAACAGAAGAGACCTCCAGAAGTTGTCCACAGAAGGTAAAAATTACAGAGGAGACTTGTATTTCCTAAAAAGAATTTAACTCAGATATTCAGTTGCTCTTAAACAAGGGTCTAACTTATAAACTTGTACAACTGAGCCTTGAATAACTCAGGGGTTAGGAGCACAGGGGCGCTGACCCTAACCCCCACCCCCACCCCCATTCAGTCAAAAATCTGCCTACTGCTATCTCTGCCTCAAAAACAAAAGAACTGATAAATGACTCCTTAGGGCAGGAAGCTGAACAATTTGAATAGAATCAGGACTCAAACCCTAGTTTGAGTCCACATATTGTGATCTCTACTTGAACACAAACTTTTCCCCAAACTTAAAGGCCCTTAAAACAAAAATACAAGTACCATATTTATTGAAAACAAAATCCACATATAAGTGGATGCATGCAGTTCAAGCCCGTGTTGTTCAAGGGTCAACTGTCCTAATAGAGAACATAACAACAGTTACATTTTAAAATCTATGAACAATTTCTGACCATTGTTTAGCAAAAAAGGAAATCAAAACATTTGCATTTCAGATACCAGGTTGAACCCGATGTGAAGTCCTACAAATTGAAAAGTTCTTTATAAAAAATCTAGTTCTGATCTATTACTATTTAAATATCAAACAAAGGTATTCAAACAAATGTTCTATTCCTGATAAGTTTATCTGTGGATTTCAATCTTTCTTATTGACAATACTATCCTAAGAAGTGTTTTAGGCTAGACTGTTCTAAGAATTTTTTAAAAAGCTGTTTTATATATCTAATCTTCCAAAGAGCAAGCTATATTTCAACAGAAATGAAGAACATGGGAATAGAAGTATAGGCCATTGTTTATTATTTTAATGTAATGTCGATACGCTTAAAAAAGGGAACACTAAGGCTTCCCTGGTGGCGCAGTGGTTGAGAGTCCGCCTGCCAACGCAGGCGACACAGGTTCGTGCCCCGGTCCGGGAAGATCCCACATGCCGCGGAGCGGCTGGGCCCGTGAGCCATGGCGGCTGAGCCTGCGCGTCTGGAGCCCGTGCTCCGCAACGGGAGAGGCCACAACAGTGAGAGGCCCGCGTATCGCAAAAAAGAAAAAAAAAAAAAGGGAACACTAGAATAATAAATGACTTTAAATGGATTCAAATATTGCTATACCGAGGGGGAAAAATATCAGCAGCCATTTTAAAGATTTTTTTTTTTTTTTTTTTTTTTTGCTGTACGCGGGCCTCTCCCGTTGCGGAGCACGGGCTCCAGACGCGCAGGCTCAGCCGCCATGGCTCACGGGCCCAGCCGCTCCGCGGCATGTGGGATCTTCCCGGACCGGGGCACGAACCCGTGTCCCCTGCATTGGCAGGCGGACTCTCAACCACTGTGCCACCAGGGAAGCCCTAAAGATTCATTTTTAAACATTATAAAACAAATGTAACTCAGGAGATACTTTAAAACTGTTTAAAAACAATTTTTAAATACCATAATAATGCCATTGCTATTATTTGTTTGTTTGCAAACACCCACACTCAGAAACCTATACACTTTAAATTGCTTCTCATTTCCTTTAGAGAGCTTGGTCCCTCTGAGCTGAAAGAAGAATAAATGAATGATTCAAATAAACAAGAAACAAGATAGGAGTAAAATAAAAATTGACAAATCCCAATTTTCTTTCACAGTGTTATCTGTTATAGTTTGGCTGATGACCACATTATTAAATTTGATTCATATCTTGAGGCCAATTTTCCTCTAAATATAATATAACAGAGTTTGTGTTTTCCAACGTACAAACTAATATATTTAAAGAGTTCTATCTAACCTGCGCAAGAGAAAAATAAAATGATACTGGCACAGCCATCACTACACCCAAATGTCAAACAGCAAAATATTTCACTCAGAACAGAGATCACTGCCCTGCTTTATTTAGTTTTCTAATATACGGTCAGCTCAGTACTAATAAAAAAAATATAAACTCTTCCTCCCAATTGATATTTACAAAAATACATATATATTTGGAGTAAGATTAATAAATCCTTGAAAGTGTATTTTTTTTCATGATTTAAAGGACCTTAACAACATACTAGTCACTGCAGTTGCTTGTGCTATTGCTGAACTTCATTTTATGATGCTCTCACATAAATTGTTCATGAGGGGACTCCTCTTATAGACTCTTGAAACAAGAATGTATCCTGTACATTTATGTTACAGGTTTATTATGATAGATTGTTCTTGCCACAGAACTGGAAACTACCAAGCCAGTTTATAAAATCTCTTAATAAAAACAGTGCTCACACTAAAGTAAACATTTACCGAGCAACCCCAGCTTACCCAACATATATTCAATTTCCCAAATAAAGAAATGTCCTGCTACGTGAGACATGTGTGTGTAATAAGAGCAAACATTTTTGATTTTTACTTTTCTTATTAAACTTAAATGAAGATGACTTTGATGAAGTACATGTTTTTTGAATTTCAGGTGATACACCTGTGAAACACTAAAGGTTGTATTTTTTTCAACATAATTGAAAGAGACATATGATTTAGCTCACCAAGTGTTTGAATGCCAACGTTCATCTACTCAGATTCAAACCTGTTCTTTAATATTTGCTTCAGCGTACTGAAATTTGAAAGTAGAGATTCTAAACATTGTAGAAATTGTGCCCATGATGAAGCGAATTGGAGTCAAACACAATGACAGCAGAGTACTCTGCAGTCCCCTGTCCTATAAAATTATGCCAACATTCACTATGGGAGAGGTGAACTGTATTTGACAACATATTCCCAGACACTATGTAACGAACCTTCAAACTTCAGTTAGAACCTATCAGAAAGAAAAACAAACACAATTTCACTAAGATGCTGCCTTCATAAGAAAAACAAGCCAGTTGGAAAATATAGCAAGTTCAACATCATTGGCTGCTCATCAGGCATTCCTTTCTGACGTCAGGTATTGCACAAATGCAGATTCTTTTAGTAACAAGAGAGATCACTCCCATTTTAAAAATACAGGGCATTCAACTCACTTGATACCCTTTCAATCAACAACAATTCTATAATCCAGTCTTTAATAATGGTTCTTTCCCACTACTTACACCAAGTATTTTTTTAAGTGCATTGAATAGCACTGTTTATGAAAGGTGATCAGCATATTCAAAGCTCAAAAGGAAAAACACAACCTTCTGGGATACCATGTGTGGAACATATAAAACATCTACATGTTGGTTTAAATTAACCTAGATGAAGAATGTTGAAGGTTTCCCCCCAGATAGATTACATTCTTCAGGGATTTGGATTCAGACTATTCAGATGATAAATTTCCCAGTGCTTCACACAGGTAACATTTCAATAAATGTTTTGTCAGTTAAAATGAAATGGTTTGTCTGTTTTTAACCTCTTTCCTCACCAGTGTTTATTAGTAATTTGCAGAATTTTGGCCGTGGGAAAAGCATTCATGAAAGGACCAAAGTGATGAGTCTAGTTAGCTTATAAACTGGGATAAAAATTCTGCCTTTGCTAATGCATTAAGGGATGAATAGAGTGTTTGGTCGTTCTGAGGTTTCGCTGAGGTTCTTTTGATGAAAGTTTTCCGTTGATGTAACATTTTAATTTAAGATATTATGGCAGTAAACAAAGCACTTGGTAGAAAATACTCAGTGAATTTTGCGTAACATGGGGTCTAAAGATAGCCATATGTGAAAGATCTCAGTCATACAAGACAATATTTTAATTACATTTCGATAATTGGAAGTGATAACTGCCTACTAGGTAAGAAATAAGACTGTGTAAAAAATAGTCCATATCAGGCTTCCCTGGTGGCGCAGTGGTTGAGAGTCTGCCTGCCAATGCAGGGGACACGGGTTCATGCCCCGGTCCGGGAAGATCCCACATGCCACGAAGCGGCTGGGCCCATGAGCCATGGCTGCTGAGCCTGTACATCCGGAGCCTGTGCTCCGCAACGGGAGAGGCCACAACAGTGAGAGGCCCGCGTATCGCAAAAAAAAAATAAAAAAGTCCATATCACCCTTGCATTTTCTACATACCTTTTTACGGTAATCATATGGTCATATGCTATTATTTATTTGTATGTTTGTCAATGATGTGCACCAACATTTTTACCCCTAGAATGTGAGCCAGTTGAAAGCAAGAGTCATTTATGTTAATATCAAAAAGAAAAGAAAGGCAAAATCACAGAACGCAAGGGAGAATAGAAAGAAGGGGGCTTTACCAATCATCTAGTCCTACAGTTACCTGTGGTCACACATCAGGGACTAAATGCATCAGTTAGTGAAAGAACTATACCTGAAAAAGGCCATCTATTTCTCAGGCCAATATTCTTCCCCCAACAGAATCATGTGTTTTGTTTTTTTTTTCCCCAAGAAAAAGTAATAACAATAATAAGACAACAAAGCTACTAAAATAATTAGCATAATCTCTCATCATTAGTTTGTCTTATTCAGTAGGAGGAAAAATATGGGTATTTGTTTGTTGCCCTTTCATTAATAAGGGATGTAGATGACAACTTTCTCTTTGCCATTCCAGAAGATTCTGTTGTTAAATTTAAAAAACAGAGCCATTGAACTTGAAATAACTTTTAATTGATTCTATCTCTGCCATCAGCTAAATAAATATATATAAATTTTTTTAAGTTAAATCTGGACATAGTCTGGATTTACAGACATCTTCAGTAACCAGAGGTCCACATCACACGGATGATAAAGTCTTGGACTAAATCACTCAGGGTGCTTTTCTTTACAAACATGGGCTAAAGAGAAAATTTCCTCCATTGTTTAATAATTAAAAACTACTTCCTAACTTCTAACAAAACTTTTAATGTAGTTATACTAAATTTTCAATGTCCTTGTCACTATGGCAATGAAGAATAACTCATTAGCATCCTCCTCACCATAGTCATGTGATTGAAAAATCTAAGACACCATTCACTTCTGTGCATTAATGAAATACACATAGAATTAGCAAACAGTTTAACACTATTTGTATGTAATTTGATTGAAAACTTAGGGCTCAGAATCATAGGCTCTCAAAAGTAATGGGATAGAAAAAGCATATTCTGTTTGTGCTTCCCATTAAAATACCCATACCTGGGAGTTTGGTTAAAGATGGCCACAAACACACACACTTAAAATACTACTTCACCTACAAAACCTTCTAAAGTAAGGGTAAAGTAATAAAAAGATATACAGTCACTAGATAACTAGACAGAAGATGACAGCTGAAGAGAAATTCACAGAGGATGGAAAGTTAGTGGATTGAGTAAGTGGTCCTAACTCAGAGCAGAGAAGGCTGGGGCGAGGATGTGTCTGGAAGGGTAGGGGATGGGAAGGAATAGCAAGAAGGATAGTTTGATCCCCAGAAAGTCTCTGAAATGTGAGGCATCAAATAATTCATAAGGCAAGAGTAAAAACTGAGGTTACAAAATCTGTCTTTAAAAACTAGTTAGGTCACCAAGTACCCTCACCAACCCCATAAAGTTTAGCTACCATCCCACTGCTGACCTGGCAGCATACAGGGGATTTATTCCCCAGAGAAATTAAATCAGAAAGTCTCCATTCTCCACATAGTGGAGGATGTGGGTGAAGGTAGGTTTCTAAGGAAACCACTGGAAAGTGTTATCCACAGAAAGGTGAGAGTAAAGAGTTCCAGGATGATTGTTTCGGGAAAAAAAAATTCAACTAATAGATTTTGAAGTGTTATTCAGTATACTGAGAGGAGGTTTACAATTCCATCAAAGAGTATACTTCAGAATTAAGGATGTGTCTATAGCAAACTAAGAATATAAAAAGAAAACAAAGCAATTACTAATGATAGGACAAATATACAAGAAAGAAAACATAGGCATAGTGCATCACAGAACTCAGCTGTGAGTAATATTCAAATAGTTTTAATTATGTTAACACTAAATATTTATTTTAAAATATAAGTATATATCAGAGAATATAGGAGAAGTATGTGTACAGGTTGGATGAGAGAGTTCAATCTTTGTCTTCCACAGTATGAAAGGAAAACATAATATCTAAAAATTTAAAAATCAAGATATTTAAAATTTTGGAGTTAAATGCTAGAAGAAACAGCTAAGATAGATCAGTCATGCCTCTCAGAGTGAAGAAGGGATAGACAAATTGCAATTTTTTGTTATCATTTTCAATATTACTTTTTTGCTTTAGCTGGTTTTACTTAGATATGATTAAACTGAATGAAAATACATATAACCTCTTTTAAAATTCATCCAGGAATTTCCCTGGTGGCACAGTGGTTAACAATCTGCCTGCCAATGCAGGGGACATGGGTTCAAGCCCTGGTCAGGGAAGATCCCACATGCCAGGGAGCAACTAAGCCTGTGCGCCACAACTACTGAGCCTGTGCTCTAGAGCCGGCAAGCCACAACTACTAAGCCCACGTGCCACAACTATTGAAGCCTGTGTGCCTAGAGCCTGTGCTCCACAACAAGAGAAGCCACCACAATGAGAAGCCCACGCACCGTAACAAAGAGCAGCCCCCGCTCGCCGCAACTAGAGAAAGCCCATGCACAGCAATGAAGACCCAACACAGCCATTAATTAATTAATTAATTAATTAAAAATAATAAAATTCATCCAACCTGCTTGGGCAAGAGGCAGGTCATGACTGGAGCACATCTATATTATCTGTTATTTCCAGATTACAAAATCTACTGTAAAGATGATGATGAGGGTGAATGTGAAGAATAAACATAAATACCATAATAATTAGCTCAAGTCATTCATGATCACAAATTATAACTTATGACCGGTTCCCTTGAGGAGAGGAGGATAGATGTGATGGTAGTACACAGTGGGCTTCCACTGCACTTGTAATACTTTATTTCTCATTTCTCAACAATGTAATAAACACATGGTACTCAAGAGTCTGCTATATCATTTTTCTGTCTTCAAAAGTTAATGTATAAAAAGATTAAAATGTATTAAACATAAAAACAGTAACTTTAAGAATTTTGCTTTAAGTCCTGAGACTTTAATAGTATCATCTGTAAGTCACAGAAAAATGTATGCTACAGATCAAGAAGACCAACTACTGAAAAATTAAAACCAAAATATATAAATAACTGTAATTATTAGAAAACACTGCCTTGACAATAAGCATAGATTTTTTTTCATAACAATTAGGTACTTTTAAAGTTTGGAATAATTTGAATTCCTTACATAAAAATACAAGAAAATAACCTACCCAAAATGAAAATGCCAAAAGCATGATCTGTCTGAAGCTTATTGACAATTGTGTAACAATGAGAAAAACCAATAGTAAATTTTGGAAGGGGATCTGTTGATAAACTGTTTTAAGTATTACAAAGATCTTTTAAAAATTCACCTGGTAATTTTATAAAAATCACTTGATAATCTTGGAATAAAAGTAACATTCAGATAATAAAAAAATGTAGATGACAGATTGAAAGCCATGAAGAAAGAAATGCATATATAACATGGTAGGTACAGGTGATCACAAATATGTAAAATGTATACTTGCAAATAGAAATATTATAACATATGCTAAATACTAGCAGACATTATTTTTGATTGGTGAGATTACTTGTTTCTGCTCTTATGAAATTTCCAAATTTTAATATAAATATGCAATATTTTATAATCAGGAAAATGAATACATGGCAATGTTTTTAAAAAGCAATAAATAGATTAGAAATAGGAAACAGAGAACAGATAAAAAGAACCAACTGAAGATGAGCTAAATTATCACCTGTATGGGCTAGGAGGATTTTCAAGTGAAACCTCAAATTTGCAGATGACACAGGTTTTCTTGATAGCCAAATACACAGAAATACATTTCAGGAAAAACTGTAAATAAAATAGGCAGAAAACTGGCGTGAAATAGTACACCCTAGGAAAAAATACAAACTCTACTTAAATGAAAACTGAGCTCTGTGCTCTCAGGGACCTCATCCACACTGTGTCAAGTGCTCCTCAAAGATAACAGATCTAAGCCACTGAGACAGTCAGTAAGATCAATAAAACACCAGGCATCCTTGAGAAGGATATTACAAACAAACGGAAAAGTATTATTCTACATTTGTTATCCAAAAAAGCACCCCTCACACAGCTATAAGTAACCACAACTTTGAGAGGACATTGACGTAATGGAAGGTCCAGAAAAAGACAAAACCAATTACTGCAATCCAGGGGCTGCTATAGAACAGATTTTAGAAGATTATATACATTTGAGATCTGCAGAATGACGTAAATACAAAAGACACAGACAGTATATCAAACCCCAACTGAGTACAGGAATACTTCATTTTTTTCGCTTTGTAGATAGTGTGCTTTTTTTCCAAATTGAAGGTTTATAGCAACCCTGCTTCAAGCAAGTCTACTGGCACCACTTTTCCAACAGCATTTGCTCACCTGGTGTTTTGTGTCATATTTTGATAATTCTCATAACAGTTCAAACTTTTTCATTATTACTTTATGTGTCATGGTGATCTGTGATCAGGGATATTTGATGCTACTAGTGCAAAAAACAACTCAATTAAGGCCCAGGTGATGGTTAAGATTTTTTAGTAATAAAGCATATTATTTTTTAATTTTTTTGTCAGAATTATACTTCACTTTAATTAAACACATAATTTTCTTTTCTTGTTAGTCATCTATTTTATACATATTAGTGTATACATGTCAATCCCAATCTCTCAGTTCATCCCACCACCACCCCCACACCCTGCCGCTTTCCCTGCTTGGTGTCCATACATTTTGTTCTCAACATCTGTGTCTCTATTTTTGCCTGCAAACTGGTTCATCTGTACCATTTTTCTAGGTTCCACAAATACGTGTTAATATATGATAATTGTTTTTTTCTTTCTGACTTACTTTCATTCTGTATGACAGTCTGTAGATCCATCCACACCTCTACAAAAAACCCAATTTTGTTCCTTTTCATGGCTGAGTAATATTCCATTGTATAAATGTGCCACATCGTCTTTATCCATTCATCTGTTGATGGACATTTAGGTTGCTTCCACGTCCTGGCTATTGTAAATAGTGCTGCAATGAACACTGGTGTGCAAGTGTCTTTTTGACTTATGGTTATCTCTGGGTATATGCCCAGTAGTGGGATTGCTGGGTCATATGGTAATTCTATTTTTAGTTTTTTAAGGAAACTCCATACTGTTCTCCATAGTGGCTGTCTCAATTTACATTCCCACCAACAGTGCAACAGGGTTCCCTTTTCTCCACACTCTCCAGCATTTGTTGTTTGTAGATTTTCTGATGATGCCCATTCTAACTGGTGTGAGGTAATACCTCATTGTGGTTTTGATTTGCATTTCTCTAATAATTAGTGATGCTGAGCAGCTTTTCATGTGCCTCTTGGCCATCTGTATGTCTTCTTTGGAGAAATGTCTATTTAGGTCTTCTGCCCATTTTTGGATTGTTTGTTTTTTTAATATTGAGCTGCATAAGCTGTTTATATATTTTGGAGATTAATCCTTTGTTGATGTTTGCAAATATTTTCTCCCATTCTGAGGGCTGTCATTTCATCTTGTTTATGGCTTCCTTTGCTGTGCAAAAGCTTTGAAGTTTCATTAGGTCCCATTTGTTTATTTTTGTTTTTATTTCCACTACTCTAGGAGGTGGATCAAAAAAGATCTTGCTGTGATTTATGTCAAAGAGTGTTCTTCCTATGTTTTCCTCTAAGAGTTTTATAGTGTCCAGTCTTACATCTAGGTCTCTAATCCATTTTGAGTTTATTTTTGTGTATGGTATTAGGGAGTGTTCTACTTTCATTCTTTTACATGTAGCTGTCCAGTTTTCCCAGCACCACTTAATGAAGAGACTGTCTTTTCTCCATTGTATATCCTTGCCTCCTTTGACATACAGTAGTTAACCATAGGTGTGTGGGTGTATCTCTGGGCTTTCAATCCTGTTCCATTGATCTATATTTCTGTTTTTGAGCCAGGACCATATTGTCTTGATTACTGTAGCTTTGTAGTATAGTCTGAAGCCAGAGAGTCTGATTCCTCCAGGTCCATTTTTTTCCCTCAAGACTTCTTTGGCTATTCAGGGTCTTTTGTGTCTGTGTACAAATTTTAAGATTTTTTGTTCTAGTTCTATAAAAAATGCCACTGGTTGGGCTTCCCTGGTGGCACAGTGGTTGAGAGTCCGCCTGCTGATGCAGGGGACACGGGTTCGTGCCCCAGTCCAGGAAGATCCCACATGCTGCAGAGTGGCTGCCCCCGTGATCCATGGCCGCTGAGCCTGTGCATCCGGAGCCTGTGTTCCACAACGGGAGAGGCCACAACAGTGAGAGGCTCGCGTACCGCAAAAAAAAAAAAAAAAAAAAAAAAAAAAAAAAAAAAAAAAAAATGCCACTGGTAATTTGATAGGGATTGCATTGAATCTGTAGATTGCTTTGGAAAGTATAGTCATTTTCACAATATTGATTCTTCCAATCCAAAAACATTGTATATTTCTCCTTCTGTTTGTGTCATCTTTGATTTCTTTCATCAGTGTCTTATAGTTTTCTGAGTACAAGTCTTTCGCCTCCTTAGGTAGGCTTATTCATAGGTATTTTATTCTTTTTGTTGCAGTGGTGAAGGGGATTGTTTACTTAATTTCTCTTTCTGATCTTTTGTTGTTAGTGTATAGGAATGCAAGAGATTTCTGTGCATTAATTTTGTATCCTGCAACTGTACCAAATTCATTGATTAGCTCTAGTAGTTTTTTGCTGGTATCATTATGATTCTCTACGTATAGTATCATGTCATCTGCAAACAGTGACAGTTTTACTTCTTTTCTTACAATTTGTATTCTTTTTATTTCTTTTTCTTCTCTGATTGCTGTGGTTAGGACCTCCAAAACCATGTTGAATAAGAGTGGCGAGAGTGGACATCCTTGTCTTGTTCCTGATCTTAGAGGAAATGCTTTCAGTTTTTCACCATTGAGAATGAGGTTTGCTGTGGGTTTGTGATATATGGCCTTTATTATGTTGA
This sequence comes from Grampus griseus, assembly GCF_964374135.1. Classification (NCBI taxonomy): domain Eukaryota; kingdom Metazoa; phylum Chordata; class Mammalia; order Artiodactyla; family Delphinidae; genus Grampus; species Grampus griseus. The sequence continues at coordinate 55,731,219 of NC_139007.1, read as the reverse complement.
GGTAGGTTCCCTCTATGCCCACTTTCTGGAGAGTGTTTATCATAAATGGGTGTTGAATTTTGTTAAAAGGTTTTTCTGTACCTATTGAGATGATCATATGGTTTTTATTCTTCAATTTGTTAATATGGTGTATCACATTGTTTGATTTGTGTATACTGAAGAATCCTTGTATCCCTGGGATAAATCTCACTTGATCATGATGCATGATCCTTTTAATGTGTTGTTGGATTCTGTTTGCTAGTGTTTTGTTGAGGATTTTTGCATCTATATTCATCAGTGATCTTGGTATGTAAGTTTCTTTTTTTGTAGTATCTTTGTCTGGTTTTGGTATCATGGTGATGGTGGCCTCATAGAATGAGTTTGGGAGTGTTCCTTCCTCTGCAATTTCTTGGAAGAGTTTGAGAAGGATGGGTGTTAGCTCTTCTCTAAATGCTTGATCGAATTCATCTGTGAAGTCATCTGGTCCTGGACTTTTGTTTGTTGGAATATTTTTAATCACGGTTTCAATTTCATTACTTGTGAATGGTCTGTTCATATTTTCTATTTCTTCCTGGTTGAGTCTTAGAAGGTTATACCTTTCTAAGTATTTGTCCATTTCTTCCAGGTTGTCCATTTTATTGGCATAGAGTTGCTGTATTAGTAAAGCATTTTAAATTAAAGTATGTACATTGATTTTTTTAGACATAATGCTATTGCACACTACAAGTGTGCAATGGACTACAGTACAGTGTAAATGTAACTTTTAAATGCACTGAGAAACAAAATTTGTGTGACTTGCTTTATTTTGATATTTGCTTTATTGCAGTGGTCTGGAACTGAACCCACAATATGTCCAAGGTATATTTGAAATAACCACTTAAATTGTGTGGCAGGTAAATTTCAGACAGAAAGGAATTCCAGGCACAAATCTACAGGATTTAATGGTTTATAAATTGACACTGACTAAAAATAAAAATAGCCTCAAATGGTTGCCAATGGGGGTAGTGGGGCACAAAAATGGATAAAGGGGATCAAAAAGTACAAGCTTTTATTTATAAAATAAATAAGTCCTGGGGATGTAATGTACAAGTACAGTGACTATAGTTAACAATATTGTATTGAATATTTGAAAGTTGCTAAGAGACTAGATCTAAAGTATTTAGCACAAGAAAAAAATTTTTATAACTATGTATGGTGACTGATGTTAACTAGACTTATTGTGCTGATCATTTCACAATATATACAAGTATCAAATTGTTACATCATAGACCTGGAACTAATATAATGTTATTAGCCAATTATACCTCAATAAAAAAATATTATGACCTTATATCAAAAAAAAATAGCCTCGAGAATAGTACTAGAGTCCAAATACCTTTATATCCAACCAGCAATTAGGCTGGTGCCTGCCACATAAAAAACACTTATAATAAATACTCAATAACTTGAATGAATGTTCGGGAAAACATTCCTAATTTGATGAGATAGGCACCATGAAGGCAAATCGTTTCTTTTCCTGGAAAGTCTTTTGGTTTCACAATCAAAAACAGAAGAGCGGCCTCCATCAAAAGGTTACCATCTTCTGAATGAAAGTATAACTATTAATTTATGGAAGAACTGCACTGCTTTGCTTTTTCCATGCAGTATGTCTTATAGAGCATTTTAGTTTGAATTTCTCTTCATTCTACATACAGTCACACATAAAATCTGGCCACACCATCATTCGATTTCAGTGTTCCTTAAATTTTAAAAAAGTTCCATCATTGTGGCCTCCTGAAACAGTATTACTTGAGAAGTGAATTTCTATGATGTGACAAATAAAATGGAAGCAGTAGATGATAATATTAGCATATGCTGTGATATCTTTACAGAGAACAGTAAAAGTCTATTTTAAAAAGCAATAATTGCAAGGTGAAAAAGATTACTCAATGCACATACTTTTCAATCCTATGCTATATAAAATATCATGTAACTTTAATTTGTATTTATTATATATTATTTTCTCTTTATTTTCTTTCACTAAATAAACTTCATCTATCCATCCTATTTGAGTAACATCGATCAGTACACATAAGGTATATAAAAATTTCCAGCACTGTGTTTCACCTTCACTCTCAGCTTCACAGTAAGTATCAAAAATTTACTAGCAATCTATGGAGAGAATAACTATGGAAAGCCTCATTATCTCAGTGCTTCTCAAACTTTTTTTCAAAATTTTCCTCAAGGTAGAGAAGAATAAATTGGATATACCCTGGGGTCTGGTGGTATAGCCACAACTCTGAAAAATTTTTTGGAGTCAGACTGGATCTTTCAAAAATTCAAATAAATTTTGGTCTACTCATATATATTTTCTTTAAATAAAAATAATGTTTAAAGTTGCTCTTGAATAAAATCGATGGCCCAAAAAGACATGCCACGTTCATGCTGTGGCGTTATGAACTCCACGGCATAGAACTATGCCATGGATATCTTTAGTAGCTACTGCTCTCCACGCTGCAAATGGTGTGAATTTTTTTCTCTAAAAATGGTAGTGAAATTTATAATAAGAATTCTTAACTCATATGAACTCATGTATTTTGTTCAGATGAGCTTTTATTTTTTTCCTTTCTGCCCCCAATTTTTTTTTATTGAATTTTTTACACACTGGAGTTTTTTTAGATATACTAATCAACCACACTACCTACTCTCATCTGAGAAATAGAGGCATTTTAAATGTTTTTGAAATGATTAATTAATGGCTCTACTTAACGTTAAAACTTTGTATGGGTAGCTTGATTTTTGCTCCTCAGATTAGACAAAACTTGCAAAGAGAGATACAGTGATACAATAGGTAGATGACAGATTTATTTAAAAAAAAAACAAATTTAGAAATCCAAACAGGATCCAAATGCTCATAGAGTGGCAAAAGTAATATAAGGATGAAACTATTAAATGTGGGTTTTGTTCTATTCATTTTATTCTATTTTAAAAGTATTCCCAGTTTTGAGTACCTCCACATCTTCTGACCTTTTGTTTTCAAGTTTTGATAAAGCTAGGACTTATCTCTAACTCACCCGCTGTGGTCATAACTCACAGACTAGTGGCTGACAACCCAGATCATACTACCTTTTTACATATGCCCAAATCCTGGATCTGGTGCTTAATAGCTGTGTGGCCTCACTAAAGCTTACTTAACCTCTACCTCTATGACTTCATCTGTAAAACAGGAATAACAATAGTTCCTATCTCATAGCAGTTAGTGAGAAAATAAATTATCTGTAAACACAAGATTTATCACTGCTTTAAATAGAACAATTTCGTTGACTGTCGGATTGAACTTTCTAGCTTTCTAAAGACAGTAGTTTTTATTTGTGTGGAAAAAATATTGTATGAAGTTTTCAATAATATTTTTTGTATACTGCTTTTATAATACAGCCTTGGAAGAAAAAAAGAAAACAAAATCAAAATACACTCAGACAATTTTATCAACTTGGAATTTTTTAGCTCTAGTGAGGTATAATTGACAAATAAAATGGCATATATTTAAAATGTACAACTCGATGTTTTGATAATACATATATACTGTAAAACTGGGAAGACCCAGTGGGCTCTCTATGTGTTACTACCTACAACTGCACGTGAATCTACAATTGTCTAAGTAAAATTTTCAATTAAAAAAATCAAAAGAAATATATTCTCAGACATTCTCATTACATTCCTGCACTGTCACCAGGAAGGGAACTGAGATACATATTAGAAACATAATGTTTAGAAACATAATGCTGTTTGGGCATTGGTATTCTATAAGGTCTTCCATGAAATAATCACATCTTACTGAAGTATAAACACATCTAAATTAAGCTCCTCCTCTGATCCTATAATATGAATGATTAAATAACTATTACCTGAAGATTTTTCCATCCAAAGCTCACACTTAGTGACAAAGTGACACTTAGTGGTTGAAAGTGGATGCCTTGAAGTTAGCACAACTTGAGTTAGAATATGGACGTCACCAGTGAAGAGATCTATAACCTCGTGCAAGGTCCTCACCATGAACTTTCTCTGAACCCCATGCCCACTGGCCACCCCACCACTACATTTCTCCAGCAATCTGTGCTTAGCTCTAACAGCACTCAGGATCCTGTTTCCAACTCCCTGTTCTCTTTCTTCTGATCTCCCCAAGATTATGCTTCATTTATTGTTTCACTAAATAATTTTATTATTTATTACTTCCCTGTGAAGAGTGATTCTTACTCTTAGTACTTTCCTTGCTCACATCTGTTTCTTATAGGTTTATCTAGCTCATAAATCATAATCTTCTTCTGACACACTGAAGAATGCTTATTAATACTGCTGAAATTTAAATTCATGTGGAAAGTACTTAGAAAGATAAAGAAAATTTAGTTGGAACATGCATAGACATCTCACACAATCTACTGTTTGATGGTAGAAAACTTCTGTGCTTTAAACCAAAGGATTGTTTAAAAAGCTCTTAAATTTTTCCCCTTATAAGATTTTGTAATTTTTTCATTCAAATGTGTCATATCTGGCTATGTACTTGAGAACAACAGAGCTTTGCTGTGGTACAGATTTATCCCATATGACAGGTCAGCACTGAGAGTAAAAATTACATCAAGGAATTGGTAATGTAAAATGCCAACAAACCCCCCTTTCATAAAACAACTGTATGTGTTTAAGAAATATTAAATAAAATCAAATATGATGACTGTTAGCAATCTTTTGCTGATACAGATATTCCTTTAAAAGAGCTATAAAAACCAGAATCTTCTTTCACTCAGACACAAAGAATTTCCAGAGCTTGCAATTTCCTCCTGAAATAATATAATACAAAAAACACATCCTAATTTAAATATTCACGTCTTCACTTTATTTAATGGTATGGTACTTTTACTATAGATATTATATTTTAATGTTACATGATGGTTCTTCCTGTTTTAGAAAGCTAAGAGCCACCTTCAAGAGTAATAGATCATCATTATGAAGTTCATATTTCTTTCTTTGAAAAATGTGTTCTGCTCCTAAAAATGACAACACACTGGCACTCAAAATAAAATCTTTAACATGCATACTACATTTTTTAAAACTAGCAAATAATCCACTGGTCTAGGAGACAAACTTCAGGATTCAAGTCTACTTCAAACAATCTTGATCAAACATTCCCGTAGAACTAAAGCATAAGAGACGAAACATGAAATTTAGCAAAACAATAACAAAAAATCTGCAGGATATAATTTGGTCCCTGAACATTTTGAAGATCAAGAAAATTCAGCTGGGATTCAACATTTAAAGGATACTATCAATAAAATATACCTAGAATAATGCAAATGTACTTTGCAGGTTTGTCATTTTGACTAGAAACATCTGAGAAATGAAATTCTTTTAAAATTGTCCTCAGAAAAGGTGGGGTGGCGGGGAGCAAGTTTATCTCCTTTAAACGGCACATCCCAAGTCATCCTTTTATCAGTTTGGAAGAAAGGAAAAAAGAAACATTCAACAAAATTATCATAGAACCTCAATAAGCTAGTATCATACTTTTTCTCTCTTCTCCTTGCGCCTCTCATACATACCACAATGCGTACACACATACTGACACACACACATCCATCTGCACACACATTCACACGTACAAGCATACATACTACAGACACAGGTTTGTTGTGGAGTATTTTTTTAACAAGGGGCATATTTGGAGGTTGGAAAATGGATCATACAGGCTGTCAAGTATGTCAGAATCCAGGAGGCATTAAATATTAAAGGATATTCTAATAGTTTATAAAAACTACGTTTTTCTTCCTTAAAGATTAGATCTACTAGTGAAATCCACTCTGTGTAAAAGCTAGTTTCTTTGTGAGAAGAAAATATTACAGGGCCTTCTTATTGCTTTTATACGAAAACTAGAATAATAGGTTTTCACACAAAATTAAAGAAACAAACCAGGAAGCAGTCTCAATTGAAAGGTACTTTAAGCAGAGACAGGGTGATCTTTCGGAAGGAGCATGGATTCCGATCCCAGCTGATATTGACTAGTTCTGGAATACGTATGAGGCATTTTCACCTATCTGATACTCAGGGAAATGTGACCTAAGCCGGCCAGCTATCTTGGTCCCTATGAACACATGGTTGGACACATGAACCATGCAAGCTAATCAGAGTCTGGAAGTAGGAAGACTTTCTCCTTCTGAGATTTAAAGTGCTGAGGACCACCTAACCCTGTAACTTAGGCATCTTGTAGAGAGAGCCCAAATGAAATTAAAGACGACAAAAAGGAAAACTGAAAGGAGAGAGGGGAGAGCCCCAATGAAGCAACTGCAAGCCCTCATCAACAGGTGGTTAAGTCAGGTCTCCTTTGCACTCTCTGGACAAAATACCAAGAGTTGTCATTAGAGGCTAAATTTTTATTTCCATCACCTGCAACTGAAGACTAACCAAAGAGAAACTACCTATCTTATATAATTCTAGCAATGAATAATCTAGGACAGTACGTAGAAGGTATCTGACAATGCTAAATATTATTATTACTATTAATATAAAAGGGTAATTCTTTTTTCTTTTACAAAGGATGTGCTCTGATTTTGCATTATAAAACTCAACATCTATAAACATCTCCCTAACACAGGATAGATACCTAATCAAATACTGATGAGCAAATGAATAAACAAAGTTGATGGGTTTCAATTTGGAAAAGCTATCTATGGTATAATGTTTTATTTTCCAGCTAGATAGCTAACAATTTAACAAGCCATAGAAGGTGAAGAGCATTAAATTAATATTTCATGTTCATGAAGTAGGGGAAAATATAAATTATCATTCTATTTTCCTTTTTTCCATGGTTAAACAGTAAATCTCTCAACCTTCTTAAATAGTTTAATTTTTGTATCCAATGAGACATATTTATCAAATGTTAACAGAATTATTAGTAGGAAAATCTCAACTTTCAGCAGTTTACAACTTGAGAATTAAAAAGGCAATGTCAAAACTGGATGATAACTTGTAGATAAAGCAAAAAAAAAAGAAGTATAATTATTCAAACTTTTCCATTCTGTTATCATTGAATCCTCTTTTAAATCAATAATTATAGAATAAATAAATAGAAGTTATATGTATTGTAAAGAAAATATTCAGTGTTTGAGTACAGGATTGTTGATTTGTAGTATTATCTTTTCAATCTTGATTTCTACTGCTGCATAATAAATTACCAAAAACCTCATGACTTAAAACAACATGCATTCACTATCACACAATTCCTGTGGGACAGGCGTTGGCATTGCTTAGAATTGGTCCCCTGCTTAGGGTCTCACAAAGCTGCAATCCAGCTGTGGTTTCTTGCTGGTTATCAACCAGGGGCTGTTCTCAGCTCCTAGAGGCCCCCAAAGATCCCTGCCATGTGACCCTCTTACAACCGGGCTATTTGCTTCTTCAAGGCCAGCACAGGAATCTCTCTGAATTCTAGGTGTTCTTTTAAAAGCTCATATGATCAGGTCAGGTCCTCTTAGGATAATCCCCCTTTTGATTAACTCAAAGTAATCTAGTTAGAGATCTGAAGTATATCTCAAATTGCCCCTTGTACTTTGTCATAAAATGGAACTTAATTATGAAATTGATATCTCATCATCTTCACAGGTCCCTCTCACACTCAAGAGGAAGTGATTATACAGGACATGCAATCCCAGGGTTGGGAACCTTGGTGCCCACCCCACCAAAGAACCTAATTGTCCCAAAATATGATTGTATATACACAAAGCCCTCAGACATGCAGACCAGTCACTTAAAAAAACACAATTTAAAATTACCAACTCCAGAGGCTTCCGGGAAGATGGCGGAAGAGTAAGACACAGAGATCACCTTCCTCCCCACAGATACACAAGAAATACATCTGCACGTGGAACAACTCCGACAGAACACCTACTGAACGCTGGCAGAAGACCTCAGACCTCCCAAAAGGCAAGAAACCCCCCGCGTACCTGGGTAGGGCAAAAGAAAAAATAAACAAAGACAAAAGAATACGGACGGGACCTGCACCAGTGGGAGGGAGCTGTGAAGGAGGAAAGGTTTCCACACACTAGGAAGCCCCTTTGCGGGCGGAGACTGCGGGTGGCGGAGGGGGGAGCTTCGGGGCCGAGCCGCGGAGGAGAGCACAGCAACAGGGGTGCGGGGGACAAAGCGGAGAGATTCCTGCACAGAGGTTAAGGGCCGACCGGCACTCACCAGCCCGAGAGGCTTGTCTGCTCACCCGCTGGGGCGGGCGGGGCTGGGAGTTGAGGCTTCGATTTCGGTCTGATCGCAGGGCGAGGGCTGGGGTTGGTGGCGTGAACACAGACAGCAGGGGGTTACTGCGCCAAGGCTAGCCGGGAGGGAGTCCGGGGAAAAGTCTGGACCTGCCGAAGAGGCAAGAGATTTTTCTTACCTCTTTGTTTCCTAGTGCGCAAGGAGAGGGGATTAACAGCGCTGCTTAAAAGAGCTCCAGAGACGGGCGCGAGCCGCGGCTAAAAGCGCAGATCCCAGAGACGGGCAGGAGATGCTAAGGCTGCTGCTGCTGCCACCAAGAAGCCTGTGTGCGAGCACAGGTCACTATCCACACCCCGCTTCCGGGGAGCCTGTGCAACACGTCACTGCCAGGGTCCCGGGATCCAGGGTCAACTCCTCCAGGAGAACGCACGGCGCGACTCAGGCTGGTGCAACGTCACGCCAGCCTCTGCCGCTGCAGGCTCGCCCCACACTCCGTGCCCCTCCCTCCCCCCGGCTTGAGTGAGCCAGAGCCCCCGAATCAGCGGCTCCTTTAACCCCATCCTGTCTGAGCGAAGAACAGACGCCCTCCAGCAACCTACACGCAGAGGCGGGGCCAAATCCAAAGCTGAGCCCCTGGGAGCTGTGAGAACAAAGAAGAGAAAGGGAAATCCCTCCCAGTAGCCTCAGAAGCAGCGGATTAAAGCTCCACAATCAACTTGATGTACCCTGCATCTGTGGAATACATGAATAGACAACGAATCATCCCAAATTAAGGAGGTGGACTTGAGAGCAAGATTTATTATTTTTTCCCCTTTTCCTCTTTTTCTGACTGTGTATGTGTATGCTTCTGTGTGAGATTTTGTCCGTATAGCTTTGCTTCCACCATTTGCCCTAGGGTTCTATCCGTCCTTTTTTGTTTTTTTAAATTTTTTCTCTTAATAATTATTTTTTATTTTAATAACTTTATATTTTATCTTACTTTTATTTTACTTTATCTCCTTTCTTTATTTCCTTCCTTCCCTCCTTCCTTCCTTCCTCCCTCCCTTTCTTTCTTTCTCTCTTTATACTTCTACTAATTCTTTCTTTCTACTTTTTCTCCCTTTTATTCTGAGCCGTGTGGAGGAAAGGCTCTTGGTGCAGCAGCCAGGAGTCAGGGCTGTGCCTCTGAGGTGGGAGGGCCAACTTCAGGACACTGGTCCACAAGAGACCTCCCAGCTCCACATAATATCGAACAGCAAAAGTCTCCCAGAGATCTCCATCTCAACACCAGCACCCAGCTTCACTCACAACCAGCAAGCTACAGTGCTGGAAATCCTATGCCAAACAACTAGCAAATCAGGAACAAAACCCCACCCATTAGCAGAGAGGCTGCCTAAAATCATAATAAGTCCACAGACACCCCAAAACACACCACCAGACGTGGACCTGCCCACCAGAAAGACAAGATCCAGCCTCATCCACGAGAACACAGGCATTAGTCCCCTCCACCAGGAAGCCTACACAACCCACTGAACCAACCTTAGCCACTGGGGACAGACACCAAAAACAAAGGGAACTACGAACCTGCACCCTGCACAAAGGAGACCCCAAATACAGTAAGATAAGCAAAATGGGAAGACAGAAAAACACATCGCAGTTGAAGGAGCAAGATAAAAACCCACCAGACCTAACAAATAAAGAGTAAATAGGCAGTGTACCTGAAAAAGAATTCAGAATAATGATAGTAAAGATGATCCAAAATCATGGAAATAGAATAGACAAAATGCAAGAAACATTTAACAAGGACCTAGAAGAACTAAAGGTGAAACAAACAACGATGAACAACACAATAAATGAAATTAAAAATACTCTACATGGGATCAATAGCAGAATAACTGAGTCAGAAGAACGGATAAGTGACCTGGGAGATAAAATAGTGGAAATAACTACTGCAGAGGAGAATAAAGAAAAAAGAATGAAAAGAATTGAGGACAGTCTCAGAGACATCTGGGACAACATCAAACGCACCAACATTCGAATTATAGGGGTTCTAGAAGAAGAGGAGAAAAAGAAAGGGACTGAGAAAATATTTGAAGAGATTATACTTGAAAACTTCCCTAATACGGGAAACGAAATAGTTAATCAAGTCCAGGAAGCACAGAGAGTCCCATACAGGAAAAATCCAAGGAGAAATATGCCAAGACACATATTAATCAAACTCTCAAAAATTAAATACAAAGAAAACATTAAAAGCAGCAAGGGAAAAACAACAAATAACACACAAGGGAATCCCCATAAGGTTAACAGCTGATCTTTCAGCAGAAACTCTGCAAGCCAGAAGGGACTGGCAGGACATACTTAAAGTGATGAAGGAGAAAAACCTGCAACCAAGATTATTCTACCCAGCAAGGATCTCATTCAGATTTGATGGAGAAATTAAAACCTTTACAGACAAGCAAAAGCTTAGAGAGTTCAGCACCACCAAACCAGCTTTACAACAAATCGTAAAGGAACTTCTCTGGGCAGGAAACACAAGACAAGAAAAAGACCTACAGTAACAAACCCAAAACAATTAAGAAAATGGGAATAGGAACATACATATTGATAACTACCTTAAATGTAAATGGACTAAATGCTCCCACCAAAAGACACAGATTGGCTGAACGGATACAAAAACAAGACCCATATATTTGCTGTCTACAAGAGACCCACTTCAGACCTTGAGACACATACAGACTGAAAGTAAGAGGATGGAAAAAGATATTTCATGCAAATGAAAACCAAAAGAAAGCTCGAGTAGCAATTCTCATATCAGACAAAATAAACTCTAAAATAAAGACTACTGGAAGAGACAAAGGAGGACACTACATAATGATCAAGGGATCGATCCAAGAAGAAGATATAACAATTGTAAATATTTATGCACCCAAAATAGGAGAACCACAATACATAAGGCAAATACTAACAGCCGTAAAAGGGGAAATCAACAGTAACACATTCATATTAGGGAACTTTAACACCCCACTTTCACCAATGGACAGATCATCCAAAATGAAAATAAATAAGAAGACTCAAGCTTTAAATGATACATTAAACAAGATGGACTTAATTGATATTTATAGGACATTACATCCAAAAACAACAGACTACACATTTTTCTCAAGTGCTCATGGAACATTCTCCAGGATAGATCATATCTTGGGTCACAAATCAAGCCTTGGTAAATTTAAGAAAACTGAAATTGTATCAAGTATTTTTTCCGACCACAATGCTATGAGACTAGATATTACAGGAAAAGATCTGTCAAAAATACAAACACATGGAGGCTAAACAATATACTACTTAATAACGAAGTGATCACTGAAGAAATCAAGGAGGAAATTAAAAAATACCTAGAAACAAATGACAATGGAGACACGACGACCCAAAATCTATGGAATGCAACAAAAGCAGTTCTAAGAAGGAAGTTTATAGCAATACAATCCTACCTCAAGAAACAGGAAACATCTCGAATAAACAACCTAACCTTGCACCTAAAGCAATTAGAGAAAGAAGAACAAAAAAACCCCAAAGTTAGCAGAAGGAAAGAAATCATAAAAATCAGATCAGAAATAAATGAAAAAGAAATGAAGGAAACGATAGCAAAGATCAATAAAACTAAAAGCTGGTTCTTTGAGAAGATAAACAAAGTTGATAAACCATTAGCCACACTCATCAAGAAAAAAAGGGAGAAGACTCAAATCAATAGAATTATAAATGAAAAAGGAGAAGTAACAACTGACACTGCAGAAATACAAAGGATCATCAGAGATTACTACAAGCAACTCTATCTCAATAAAATGGACAACCTGAAAGAAATGGACAAATTATTAGAAATGCACTACCTGCCAAGACTGAATCAGGAAGAAATAGAAAATATGAACAGACAAATCACAAGCACTGAAATTGAAACTGTGATTAAAAATCTTCCAACAAACAAAAGCCCAGGACCAGATGGCTTCACAGGCGAATTCTATCAAAAATTTAGAGAAGAGCTAACACCTATCCTTCTCAAACTCTTCCAAAATATAGCAGAGGGAGGAACACTCCCAAACTCATTCTATGAGGCCACTATCACCCTGATACCAAAACCAGACAAGGATGTCACAAAGAAAGAAAACTACTGGCCAATATCACTGATGAACATAGATGCAAAAATCCTCAACAAAATACTAGCAAACAGAATCCAACAGCACATTAAATGGATCATACACCATGATCAAGTGGGGTTTATGCCAGGAATGCAAGAATTCTTCAATATATGCAAATCAATCAACGTGATACACCATATTAACAAACTGAAGGAGAAAAACCATAGGATCATTCAATAGATGCAGAGAAAGCTTTCGACAAAATTCAACACACATTTATGATAAAAACCATGCAGAAAGTGGGCATAGAGGGAACTTTCCTCAAGATAATAAAGGCCATATATGACAAGCCCACAGCCAACATTATCCTCAATGGTGAAAAACTGAAAGCATTTCCACTAAGATCAGGAACAAGACAAGTTTGCCCACTGTCACCACTCTTATTCAACATAGTTTTGGAAGCTTTAGCCACAGCAATCAAAGAAGAAAAGGAAATAAAAGGTAGCCAAATTGGAAAAGAAGTTGTAAAGCTGTCACTGTTTGCAGATGACATGATACTATACATAGAGAATCCTAAAGATGCTACCAGAAAACTACTAGAGCTAATCAATGAATTTGGTAAAGTAGCAGGATACAAAATTAATGCACAGAAATTTGTGGCATTCCTATACACTAACGATGAAAAATCTGAAAGTGAAATCAAGAAAACACTCCCATTTACCACTGCAACATAAAGAATAAAATATCTAGGAATAAACCTACCTAAGGAGACAAAAGACCTGTATGCAGAAAATTATAAGACACTGACAAAAGAAATTAAAGATGATACAAATAGATGGAGAGACATACCATGTTCTTGGATTGGAAGAATCAACATTGTGAAAATGAGTATACTACCCAAAGCAATCTACAGATTCAATGCAATCCCTATCAAACTACCATTGGCATTTTTCACAGAACTAGAACAAAAACTTTCACAATGTGTATGGAAACACAAAAGACCCCGAATAGCCAAAGCAATCTTGAGAATGAAAAACGGAGCTGGAGGAATCAGGCTCCCTGACTTCAGACTATACTACAAAGCTACAGTAATCAAGACAGTATGGTACTGGCACAAAAACAGAAAGATCAATGGAACAGGATAGAAAGCCCAGAGATAAACCCACGCACATATGGTCACCTTATCTTTGATGAAGGAGGCAGGAATGTACAGTGGAGAAAGGACAGCCTCTTCAGTAAGTGGTGCTGGGAAAGCTCGACAGGTACATGTAAAAGTATAAGATGAGATCACTCCCTAACACCATACACAAAAGTAAGCTCAAAATGGATTAAAGACCTAAATGTAAGGCCAGAAACTATCAAACTCTTAGAGGAAAACAAAGGCAGAACACTCTATGACATAAATCACAGCAAGATCTTTTTTGACCCACCTCTTAGAGAAATGGAAATAAAAACAAAAATAAGCAAATGGGACCTAATGAAACTTCAAAGCTTTTGCACAGCAAAGGAAACCATAAACAAGACCAAAAGACAGCCCTCAGAATGGGAGAAAAGATTTTCAAATGAAGCAACTGACAAAGGATTAATCTCCAAAATTTATAAGCAGCTCATGCAGCTCAATAACAAAAACCGAACAACCCAATCCAAAAATGGGCAGAAGACATAAATAGACATTTCTCCAAAGAAGATATACAGACTGCCAACAAACACATGAAAGAATGCTCAACATCATTAATCATCAGAGAAATGCAAATCAAAACTACAATGAGATATCATCTCACACCAGTCAGAATGGCCATCATCAAAAAATCTACAAACAATAAATGCTGGAGAGGGTGTGGAGAAAAGGGAACCCTCTTGCACTGCTGGTGGGAATGTAAATTGATACAGCCACTGTGGAGAACAGTATGGAGGTTCCTTAAAAAACTACAAATAGAACTACCATATGACCCAGCAATACCACTACTGGGCATATACCCTAAGAAAACCATAATTCAAAAAGAGTCATGTACCAAAATGTTCATTGCAGCTCTATTTACAATAGCCTGGAGTTGGAAACAACCTTAGTGTCCATCATCGGATGAATGGATAAAGAAGATGTGGCACATATAACAATGGAATATTACTCAGCCATAAAAAGAAACGAAATTGAGCTATTTGTAATGAGTTGGATAGACCTAGAGTCTGTCATACAGAGTGAAGTAAGTCAGAAAGAGAAAGACAAATACCATATGCTAACACATATATATGGAATTTAAGAAAAAAAATGTCATGAAGAACCTAGGGGTAAGACAGGAGTAAAGACACAGACCTACTAGAGAATGGACTTGAAGATATGGGGAGGGGGAAGGGTAAGCTGTGACAAAGCGAGAGAGAGGCATGGACATATATACACTACCAAACATAAGGTAGATAGCTAGTGGGAAGCAGCCGCATAGCACAGGGAGATCAGCTCGGTGCTTTGTGACCGCCTGGAGGGGTGGGATAGGGAGGGTGGGCGGGAGGGAGACGCAAGAGGGAAGACATATGGGAACGTATGTATATGTATAGCTGATTCACTTTGTTATAAAGCAGAAACTAATACACCATTGTAAAGCAATTATACTCCAATAAAGATGTAAAAAAAAATTTAAAAAGTAAAATTACCAACTCCAAATATTTAATCTATATTTCACTATTGAAATTTACACTCAACTTTTTCTTTTGTGGGAAATGAGTTGGGATTAGAGTTCAAGCTATCGTAAAAACTCTTTTTGGTAACGTGCCTATCCCTGTTTATTAGCACCTGGATGCTGTGACAGAAGGAAAAATATAATAATAACAGCAGCTTTTCTTCATTTGCTGCTGAATTACTGTGATGTGGATCAAATGGATTAGCAGGCAAGCTGGTTGGTCAGTCTGATGGCAGCAATGCTGATTTAAAAGTCCAGAAGGGAGAAGCTTGCTGTAGCAAATGTATCTTTACTGACATAAAATGTTTCATAGGTCTTGGTATTTAAAATTTGAACAGTCATCAGAAGAAAAAGGCACAGTTACATCTACTAAAAGGCATTTTTAATTTTTTTTATTCCATAAGTGTTTACTGAGAGCATTCCCAGCTTCACCACAAATAAAATGAGTGAACATTATAAAATCATACCTCCTCCCTAAAGGCTTCAGTGAAAGGATTTAGGTTGAAAGGATCTAGGTTGAAAGGATGTAGGTTTTTTTTAAGGCTCTGAGTCATCTCGCAGTTAATAAAAATTTTTAGGTAAGTGAGGCCCCCTTATGAATATACTTCTTCTTAATGATATTCTCTCAAATGTCTGAAGACAACTAGTATACCTTTTCTGAGCCTGCTCTGGTATATGATAAATACTTGCCATCACCCCAGGCATTACTCATATGGGCCTTCATTCCAATATCCACTCTTTCCTCAAAAAGTACTGCTTTCCTATATGCCTCTGAGGTATGGCATCTGAAATTTATGTCTTCAGATTTAACTCAGCAAACAAAAGACAGGAGCTATCACTTTTCTATTTTAAATCAGTGGGCTGCAAATTTAGGGGTACATATAAGGATTTTGGTAAACATTCAAATTACTGGACCCAAATCCAGAGATGCTGATTATCTCATTTAATCTGGGTAGGGTCCCTTGAATGTGCATATTTAAACGCTTGGTAATTTGGACTCAGGTGAATCATAAGTCACTATTTGAGAAAATTTATCTCTTGAAATCATGTAAGATTCCATTAGCTATTGTGTAATCTTATCAGAGGACTGACACCTAATGAATTTCCTGTTCACTAAATTCCCTAAGATTATATACATGAGTTCCCATGCAGTGTAAAACTATCAAGTTCAGGGGACAAATCACAAGGGCTTTGACATAGTACTACAGAAGTCCATCATAATAGATGTATCACTCTAACCTTTGACGATCTTCCAAGATCTTGATTTCGTCATACATATATGTACCTAATGAACTTGCCACCATAAATATATTTTATAAGCTGTCTCTCTAAATCTTTATTAAAGTCAGTGGCTTTTTCTTCACAAGGTGCCTCCTATCCAAAAAGCCTCTCATCTGACATACTCTCACAAGGTAGATATGCTTCTCCTCCTCTCCTTTATCTTTACAACTGTTTTCTTCTACATTATTCATGAGAAGTATTTGGTGATTTCTTTTTAATATTATTTCTATTTAATATTATTTCCACTAATTTTCTCTGATAAGTGAGTGAGTAGAAAAAAACTTACGAAACTCTCATCGTTTCCTAGTCATATGGAAAAATGTATTATATACAAACCCACAATGAAAATCATAGTCACTTCCAAAAAGTAGAAACTGTCCAAGACACATTCTCTGATCACACCAAAATAAAAACTATGCCTTAAAAATAAACAGTTTGCACCTAGAGGGATGGGATAGGGAGGGTGGGAGGGAGACGCAAGAGGGAGGAGATATGGGGATATATGTATATGTATAGCTGATTCACTTTGTTATAAAGCAGAAAACAACACACCACTGTAAAGCAATTATACTCCAATAAAGATGTTAAAAATAAATAGTTTGTGTTTAAAAAATATATATTAGCTTGTGTAGAAATTCATGATAATGAGAGCCCTATAGAGCAGCTTGCACAAATGGCACTCTTCCTCATCCAGTAAGCACACTGCCCACAGGTCTCTAGAACAGTCTTTCAGCCAACCTTGCAGTCAGTCCTGCCACCCCAAGTGAGCTCCCTCTGATAAGTACTTGGGCTTAACTGCAACCAAGGCAGTTACCAATGGAACTGATATTTGTTCAATATGCTCCATAATACACAGGTAAAAAATATGTGATTTTTAAAAAATGTTATCCAAATAATACTACATATTAAGAATTCCATTAAGACATATCTTCATTAACTAAGCTTTTAAAAAAATTCTATAAAAGATCAACTAGTCGGCTTAGTCTACAGGATTCTACAGAAACTAACTTTTTTTTTTTTTAACATCTTTCTTGGAGTATAATTGCTTTACAATGGTGTGTCAGAAACTTAATTTTTTTTATTCCACAGAAGCATCAACTAGAAGAAATCTGCCATTTTCAGTATATACAACTGAAAAAAATAATTTTACTCTCCATGACAACAGTGTTCAGACACAAACAAAAACTTTTAGAACCCGTTTAAATGAGTCAACTCATAATTTTAAAAATGAAATTTAAAAAGGTAATAATTTATTCAATGTTTCTGGGTGCTGTCCATATTTTATTACTTTTTCTTTTAAACTGAGCTGGAAGAAAAGGATTTCTTTAGTCTTCAGAGAAGTTTCAATAAACAGTAACTTAAATGACAATGGAACAGACACTTTTAAATGATATTATAAACGTATGTTACTTTAAAAGCACTTGAGGATTTGGAACCAAGATGGCAGAGTAGAAGGACATGCTCTCACTCCCTCTTGTGAGAGAACCAAGATCACAGCTACCTGCTGGACAATCATCGACAAGAGGACACTGGAACTCATGAAAAAAGATACCCCACATCCAAGGACAAAGGAGAAGCCACAGTGAGATGGTAGGAGGGATACAATCACAGTAAAATCAAGTCCCATAACTTCTGGGTGGGTGACTCACAGACTGGAGAACACTTATACCACAGAAGTTCACCCACTGGAGTGAAGGTTCTGAGCCCCACGTCAGGCTTCCCAACCTGGGGTCTGGCAACGGGAGGAGGAATTCCTAGAAAATCAGACTTTGAAGGCTAGTGGGATTTGATTGCAGGACTTCGACAGAACTGGGGGAAACAGAGACTCCAATCTTGGAGGGCACACACAAACTGGTGTGTGCATCAGGACCCAGGGGAAGGAGCAGTGACCCCAGGGAAGACTGAACCAGACATACCTGCTAGTGCTAGAGGGTCTCCTGCGGAAGCAGGGGTGGCTATGGCTCACCGTGGGGACAGGACACTGGCAGCAGAAGTCCTGGGAAGTACTCCTTGGCGTGAGCCCTCCCAGAGTCCAACATTAGCCCCACCAAACAGCACAGGTAGGCTCCAGTGTTGGGTTACCTCAGGCCAAACAACCAACAGGGAGGGAACCCAGTCCCACCCATCAGCAGTCAAGGCGATTAAAGCTTTACTGAGCTCCGCCCACCAGAGCAACAGTCAGCTCTACCCACCACCAGTCCCTCCCATCAAGAAACTTGCATAAGCCTCTTAGATAGCCTCATGCACCTGAGAGCAGACGGCAGAAGCAAGAAGAACTACAATCCTGAAGCCTGTGGAACAAAAACCACATTCCCAGAAGGGTAGACAAGATGAAAAGGCAAAGGGCCATGTACCAGATGAAGGAACAAGACAAAACCCCAGAAAAACAACTAAATGAAGTGGAGGTAGGCGACCTTCCAGAAAAAGAATTCAGAATAATGATAGTGAAGATGATCCAGGACCTTGGAAAAAGAATGGAGGCAAAGATCAAGAAGATGCAAGAAATGATTAACAAAGACCTAGAAGAATTAAAGAACAAACAAACAGAGATGAACAATACAATAACTGAAATGAAAACTACACCAGAAGGAATCAACAGCAGAATAACTGAGGCAGAAGAAAGGATACGTGACGTGGAAGACAAAACAGTGGAATTCACTGCTGTGGAACAGAATAAAGAAAAAAGAATGAAAAGGAATGAAGACAACCTAAGAGACATCTGGGACAACATTAAATGCAACAACATTCGCATTATAGGGGTCCCAGAAGGAGAAGAGACAGAGAAAGGAACAGAGAAAATATTTGAAGAGATTATAATTGAAAACATCCCTAACATGGGAAAGGATATCGCCACCTAAATCCAGGAAGTGCAGAGAGTCCCATACAGGATAAACCCAAGGAGACACGTGCCGAGACACATAGTAATCAAACTGGCAAAAATTAAAGACAAAGAAAAATTATTGAAAGCAGCAAGGGAAAAATGACAAATAACATACAAGGGAACTCCCATAAGGTTAACAGCTGATTTCTCAGCAGAAACTCTACAAGCCAGAAGGGAGTGGCATGATATACTTAAAGTGATGAAAGGGAAGAACCTACAACCAAGATTACTCTATCCAGCAAGGATCTCAGTCAGATTTGATGGAGGAATCAAAAGCTTTACAGACAAGCAAAAGTTAAGAGAATTCAGCACCACCAAACCAGCTCTACAACAAATGCTAAAGGAACTTCTCTAAGTGGGAAACACAAGAGAAGAAAAGGACCTACAAAAACAAACCCAAAACAATTAAGAAAATGGCCATAGGAACATACATATCGATAATTACCCTAAATGTGAATGGATTAAATGCTCCAACCAAAAGACACAGGCTTGCTGAATGGATACAAAAACAAGACCCATACGTATGCTGTCTACAAGAGACCCACTTCAGACCTAGGGACACATTCAGACTGAAAGGCAGGACATGGAAAAAGATATTCCATGCAAATGGAAATCAAAAGAAAGCTGGAGTAGCAATGCTCATATCAGATAAAATAGACTTTAAAATAAAGAATGTTACAAGAGACAAGGAAGGACACTACATAATAATCAAGGGATCAATCCAAGAAGAAGATATAACAATTATAAATATATATGCACCCAACATAGGAGCACCTCAATATATAAGGCAACTGCTAACAGCTCTAAAAAAGGAATTCGACAGTAACACAATAATAGTGGGGGACTTT
Source organism: Grampus griseus (assembly GCF_964374135.1). Lineage (NCBI taxonomy): Eukaryota > Metazoa > Chordata > Mammalia > Artiodactyla > Delphinidae > Grampus > Grampus griseus. The sequence goes on along the minus strand of NC_139007.1, from coordinate 55,711,223 downwards.
AACACCTCACTTACACCAATGGACAGATCATCCAAAATGAAAGTAAATAAGGAAACAGAAACTTTAAATGACACAATAGACCAGATAGATTTAATTGATATTTATAGGACATTCCACCCAAAAGTGGCAGAATACACTTTCTTCTCAAGTGCACATGCAACATTCTCCAGGATAGATCACATCTTGGGTCACAAATCAAGCCACAGTAAATTTAAGAAAATTGAAATCATATCAAGCATCTTTTCTGACCACAGCTCTATGAGATTAGAAATCAATTACAGGGAAAAATATGTAAAAAACCCAAACACATGGAGGCTAACCAATATGTCACTAAATAACCAAGAAATCACTGAAGAAATCAAAGAGGAAATCAAAAAATACATAGAGACAAATGACAATGAAAACACAACGATCCAAAACCTACGGGATGCAGCAAAAGCAGTTCTAAGAGGGAAGTTTATAGCTAGACAAGCCTACCTCAAGAAACAAGAAAAATCTCAAACAAACAATCTAACCTTACACCTAAAGGAACTAGAGAAAGAAGAACAAACAAAACCCAAAGTTAGCAGAAGGAAAGAAATCATAAAGATCAGAGCAGAAATAAATGTAATAGAAACAAAGAGAACAATAGCAAAGATCAATAAAACTAAAAGCTGGTTCTTTGAGAAGATAAGCAAAATTGATAAACCATTAGCCAGACTCATCAAGAAAAAGAGGGAGAGGACTCAAATCAGTAAAATTAGAAATGAAAAAGGAGAAGTTACAACAGACACCACAGAAATACAAAGTATCCTAAGAGATTACTACAAGCAACTCTATGCCAATAAAATGGACAATCTGGAAGAAATGGACAAATTCTTAGAAAGGTATAACCTTCCAAGACTGAACCAGGAAGAAATGGAAAATATGAATAGACCAAACACAAGTGATGAAATTGAAACCGTGATTAAAAATATTCCAACAAACAAAAGTCCAGGATCAGATGACTTCACAGATGAATTCTATCAAGCATTTAGAGAAGAGCTAACACCCATCGTTTTCAAACTCTTCCAAAAAATTGCGGAGGAAGGAACACTCCCAAACTCATTCTATGAGGCCACCATCACCCTGATACCAAAACCAGACAAAGATACTACAAAAAAAGAAAATTACAGACCAATATCACTGATGAATATAGATGCAAAAATCCTTGACAAAATACTAGCAAACATAATCCAACAACAAATTAAAAGGATCATACACCATGACCAAGTGGGATTTATCCCAGGGATTCAAGGATTCTTCAATATATGCAAATCAATCAATGTGATACACCATATTAACAAATGAAAGAATAAAAACCATACGATCATCTCAATAGATGCAGAAAAAGCTTTTGACAAAATTCAACACCCATTTATGATAAAAACTCTACAGAAAGTGGGCATAGAGGGAACCTACCTCAACATAATAAAGGCCATATATGACAAACCCACAGCAAACATCATTCTCAATGTGAAAAACTGAAAGCATTTTCTCTAAGATCAGGAACAAGGATGTCCACTTTTGCCACTATTATTCAACACAGTTTTGGAAGTCCCAGCCACAACAATCAGAGAAAAAAAAGAAATAAAAGGAATACAGATTGGAAAAGAAGAAGTAAAACTGTCACTGTTTGCAGGTGACAAATACTATAGATAGAGAGTCCTAAAGATGCCACCAGAAAACCACTAGAGCTAATCAATGAATTTGGTAAAACTGCAGTATACAAAATTAATGCACAGAAATTTCTTGCACTCCTATACACTAATGATGAAAATCTGAAAGAGAAATTAAGGAAACACTCCCATTTACCACTGCAACAAAACGAATAAAGTACCTAGGAGTAAACCTACCTAGGGAGACAAAAGACCTGTATGCAGAAAACTATAAGACACTGATGAAAGTAATTAAAGATGATATCAACAGATGGAGAGATATACCATGTTCTTGGATTGGAAGAATCAATATTGTGAAAATGATTATACTCCCCAAAGCAATCTACAGATTCAATGCAATCCCTATGAAATTACCGATGGCATTGTCTACAGAACTAGAACAAAAAATCTTAAAATTTGTATGGAGACACAAAAAACCCCGAATAGCCAAAGCAGTCTTGAGAGAAAAAAAACAGAGCTCGTGGAATCAGACTCCCTGACTTCAGACTATACTATAAAGCTACAGTAATCAAGACAATATGGTACTGGTACAAAAGCAGAAACATAGGTCAATGGAACAAGATAGAAAGCCCAGAGATAAACCCACACACCTATGGTCAACTAATCTATGAAAAAGGAGGCAAGGATATACAATGGAGGAAAGACAGTCTCTTCAATTAGTGATGCTGGGAAAACTGGACAGCTACATATAAAAGAATGAAATTAAAACACTCCCTAACACCATACACAAAAATAAACTCAAAATGATTAGAAACCTAAATGTAAGACCAGACATTGTAAAACTTCTAGAGGAAAACATAGGAAGAACACCCTTTGACATAAATCACAGCAAGATCTTTCTTGATCCACCTCCTAGAGTAATGGAAATAAAAACAAAAATAAACAAATGGGACCTAATGAAACTTCAAAGCCTTTGCACAGCAAAGGAAACCATAAACAAGATGAAAATACAACCCTCAGAATGGGAGAAAATATTTACAAACGAATCAACGGACAAAGGATTAATCTCCAAAATATATAAGCAGCTCATGCAGCTCAATATTAAAAAAACAAACAACCCAATTCAAAAATGGGCAGAAGACCTAAACAGACATTTCTCAAAAGAAAACATACAGATGGCCAAGAAGCACATGAAAGCTGCTCAACATCATTAGTTATTAGAGAAATGAAAACTACAATGGTATCACCTCACACCAGTTAGAATGGGCATCATCAGAAAATCTACGAAGAACAAATGCTGGAGAGGGTGTGGAGAAAAGGGAACCTTCTTGCACTGTTGGTGGGAAGGTAAATTGATACAGCCACTATGGGGAACATTATGGAGGTTTCTTAAAAATCTAAAAATAGAATTACCATATGATCTTGCAATCGGACTACTGGGCATATACCCAGAGAAAACCGTAATTCAAAAAGACACATGCACCCCAATGTTCATTGCAGCACTCTTTACAATAGCCAGGTCATGGAAGCAACCAAAATGCCCATCAACAGATGAATGTATAAAGAAGATGTGGTACATATATACACGGAATATTACTCAGCCATAAAAAGGAACGAAATTGGGTCATTTGTTGAGACGTGGATGGATCTAGAGACTGTCATACAGAGTGAAGTAAGTCAGAAAAACTAATATCGTATATTAAAGCATATATGTGGAATCTAGAAAAATGGTACAGATGAACTGGTTTCCAGGGCAGAAATTGAGACACAGATGTAGAGAACAAACGTATGGACACCAAGCGGGGAAAGTGGCGAGGGGGGGGGGGGGCGGTGGTGATGAGTTGGGAGATTGGGATTGACATGTATACACTGATGTGTATAAAATTGATGACTAATAAGAACCTGCTGTATAAAAATATATATATATATTATTCAAGTAAAAAAAAAGAGAATAAAATAAAAGCACTTCAGTGAAAACCTTTGCTGATAAAGATTGTTTTTCAAGTTTCTTCTAAAAGAACTCAATAAAAATCAAAGGGGAAAAATAGTAGATGGGATGGGTGAATAACCACAGAAGTTATGGCTATGAACAAAGTTTACTGTCCAAAACAGAACTTGAATAAGGAGCTGTGAAAGTAGAAGTCAAGGGAAGGTCACAGTATTTGTGCTTCAGCTGTTAGGTTTGCTCTTAATCATATATCTTGGAATTGTTTTCTGACCTTGTTTTAATGAGATTGTTTTTGCTGCTCTTTTGTGGTGAAGACCTTTAAACACAGCTAAATTTGGATAGTGTTCTCTAGCCATAATCTTTTCAAGCTAAGATAAACATAGGCCAACAATGTCCTCCTTTATCTTTTGCTTCTGAACTTCTCAGTGACAGAGGTATATATAGGTTATGTGATGACCCCTAGCTACATGGTGTATTTGAAAAATCACTGTCAGTAGATTACAGCACACTGGGCACAGAGCGTAAAACTACCATCTAACACATGAGAATATGTTTGCTTTTAATGGTGTATCTTGTTAATGAAACTCATTATCATGTTTCTCACTTACATATTTATCATCTGGTTAATATTGTTTTTTAGTTCTGAGCTCATCTGTTTGTTCAGCATGTCATGTATTTTTTGTTTGTTTTGAATCTTGTAAACTATATTTTTAAAATCTCTTAAAATGAATGTAAGAGACACAAAGGATTAGTGAAATACAAAGTCAAATTTTACAGTCAAGAGAACCAAACTGAATGAGGATGCACAGAATATTCACAAAAAGCATGACTCATTTATTTGATTTATTGATTCATTCATTCATTCAACAAACTTCCTCCCTATCCCCAATCTCTCAAAACCTTTGAGATTAATCTCCTAACACAAACTTTAATGGTGTACTTTACTTTTCAAGAGCTCACAGTAAATCTCTCCCACCTCATTTTACTTTCCTCCATTTCTCTAGCACCTAGTATTAAATGGCTGGTAACTAGTAGACATTAAGTCAGTGTTCATGGAAAGTTTTACATAAATTCATTCCATCTAAATTACTCTGAAGTTTTTCCATTTACTTGCTCCACTCCAAGCCTTATTTTCCACCATCACCCAAAGAATACCTTCTGCTCAGGCAACTTATCTTAAAAGCCCCAGTCTTATTCCATGTCATTGCCCTTGACTTCTTCCTTTATGGAATATGTGGTTCTGTACCTCTGTAAGTACTACACACCTCTCATTAAGATTTAAAATAGCATTCTGCATATATAATATACCCTCTGTGTTTCCACGGCTTCTAGGTCATATTTTAGGATATGGCACTCCTAGATTTAGCCATGGAGTTAAACAAAATATTTACCACAAAAATGTGATACATTCTTTATTCATTCATGAATGCATTATCTGTTTATTCCCTCATTCAATATTGATTCATTCCAACAAATATTTATCGGGTATCTATCAGTGCCAAACAATGTGCTAAGCATTAATAGAGAGAGATGGTAAGGAAAACAGAAATAGTCCTTTCCCTCTTAAAGTTTACAATAGAGAAAGAAGGGACACTCATCAACTCATTCAAAAAGTCAACAGTTATAATCCATGAGGAGTGCTAAGACAGAAAAGCATAGGAAATGACAGCACCCCCAATAAGGGAGTATGATCTACTTGGGAGGTAGGAGGCAACCTTAAAAAGACTCCTCTAAGGAAGTGATATTTGAACTGAAGTTTGAGAAATAAATAAGCTAGGTGGGGGCTATCTTCTAAAGCAGTAGGAAGGCTCAGAGATAAGGACTTTTAATTCAGCGAAGCAAACAGAACATATTTAAGATATCAAAAGAGTCTAGTATGAACAGACACAACTTGACAAATAATGGCAAAACCCCCTAGAGGCAAGAATGGTGGAGACTTTTTTGGTGTTTCTTACAGGAACAATGGCAGATCACTTCGCTATAACTTTAAAATAGGGGAATGACAAACATCTCTGGCTACTGTGAAGAGAACAGATTGGAGTGAGCAAGAACTGGGGAAGTCTTTTCAGAAAACAATGATGGGGGCTTTGCTCAGAGCATTCAGAGAGAATCAGGAAGGGCAGCTGAACCTGCATAGAAGAGACACCTGTTTCTCAGATGAGGTGTGCTTGAGTTAATTATCTTGTGAGAAGTAGGAGTTGGTCAATAAGATAATGGAGGGGTAGGTATTATAGCCTCTACTCAACCCGAGTGACCATTTCTTTTTTGTTGATCCTCCTTTTCCTCTCTGCTTTTGAGTACGACCCTACACTTTGGACTCTGCTTTCCTACCTGTAACCATGATACCCATCTGCCATCTCTGAGTGAACTTTCTGGATACTGAAATCTTTTTCTCTGCCTTCCTCTAAAATAATTAGGCATTTAACATTTGTTCATTCATATGTTTAAGGCTTGTACTGTGTATCAGATACTCTTCTAATTAGATGAATTAGAAGCAGTTGTGACTCATAAAACTCAAAGTCAAGTGAAGATGTTATAAATGGTTTCATGCTTTCACTCAATGCCTATTTATTGAATAGCTACTGTGTACCAAGCGTAAGGATACAGAAGTGAAACAAGAAAATGCCTGATTTGGTGCTGCTTCCTTCTGGTGAGGAAGATAACATTTGTAACACATTATGCTAAGGGCTATTATAGAAACAGGAACAAAAAAGAAAACTGTTAATATCGAGAGGATAGAAGAGTGGCCATTTTCATGAAAAAGCAACATTTTTGTTGAGTCTTAAAAGATGAAAGAGAGTTTCCCAAGCATAATGGTGGAGGACGGCCTCCCTAGACCAGGTGATGAGCATGTGAAAAATCTGAGTGGGAACTGAGGAGAAATTAAAAGTTGCAGAACCTTTGTTTTTTTAAAAAATAACTGTGGATTTAGGGTAGGGTGGAGGATTGCTTAAAATAAGGAAAGGCTAGCACCAGGAAGATGAGTTGAAAGTCTGTAGTGAAAGTACAGGGAGAAAATACTGAAGTCTGGACTGTAAAGATGTAACAAGCTGTGCAGATGGAGAGAAAAGAGTGGGCTCATTCTGAGGTTTCCAAATAAGGCAGCAGGAGTCATTAACTGAGATTAAGACCACCGGACATGGAGTGCACTGGGGAGTCAAGCTGATAGAATTCTATCCTTTTGGCTGGCTCTTTTTCTTTTGCTTACTCTCAAATGTTGGTACGCCCAGGGATTTCCCTGTGGTATATAATAAAGCACAACAGATGTTTACAAATAAAGACAAACAAAAACAAGCAAAACACAAATAAGTAGGAGGAGGAATACTTCTGAAAAGGACATATTCTGCCAAGTTTGAGTTGGAAATTTTAATGTGCAGTGCCTTAATCCTTTCTTATTTCCATGGAATCCAGGCACTAAATGCATACTCATCTGGGGAGGCAGATGTGGTGGTGAAGTGCTCAGCTTCCTGTGCTGGATGAAAAAACCTGAGGTTTGTATACCATCTCTTCCATATGCTAACTGGCTTAACCTCTCCAAGTGTTTCTTCACCAAAAACATGGCACAACAAAACTTTCTTAAGATTGTGGTGAAGATCAAATGAAATAATCCATGTAAACAGTGCCTAGCACTGTAAAGGCCTCATAAAACATTAGTTTAAGTAATAATAATAAATACTATTGATATATACTGTGCACTGTTCCAACTACTTTTTCTTCCTACTACTTAATTTGATTCTCATAACATCTTAATGAGACAGGCATTATTATCATTATTATTATTATTACAATCATCCCATTTTTACAGATAACGGAATTGAGGTACAGAATTCTATTGATTGGCCTAAAGTCATATAGGTTGCAAGTGCTGAAGCTGTCATTTGAACATGAGAAGCCTGGCTTTGGAGTCAGAAATTTTAACTCCAGGAGATTCTGAAGGATATCCAAGGATATCCTTGCCTGATCCCACAAGCTTTCCGCAAGTACTCACCTACTGACATCTGGCCTCCACGAAGGATTTCTCTCCTATACCATTCATGCTCCATATTGATTTCTCCTTTTACTCCATTCTTTCCACTTATAAGCTGTACATTACAATTTAAAACTTAATCATTTACTTGCACATTTCTCTGTAACGTATGTGAGTCTTGTCTTGAACATAAGCCCTTGAGGCAGGGATTATATCCCATACTTGGTATTCTCTCTAGTAATAGCTTAAGGCCTGAGTATCAGTAAGTTCTCAGTAAATACTTGTTGAGTGATTGATTCTCAGGCTCCAAGGCATCATTACCGGAAGAAACAACAACTGGAGAGATTTGCATAAGGTCTGGTCACCCCTACTAAAGATTTCACATTAGCAAAAGTGCAGTCCATGACACAGATCTCCACTTGTGAGAATATTGCTAAAGGGCCCATAGAGAAGAGGCAAAGCTCTTGGAATTTGTATTGAAGAATGACTTAATCTTGTTCTTTTGTTTATTACTGTGAAGATTACTTTTACAGTATAATATAGAGGCATGTTTAAGTATGATTATGCAGAATAAAAATTTTTAGATTTTTTTCCTTTTAATAATTACAATTAGGGCAATATAGAAGAATATTCATTGGCTCAGTATATGAATATTCATTGGCTGAGAATATTCATATACTCAGAAAAAATGGTTGGTACATTTAAAGCAGTTTGAGAAAAAAATATAATGAACAATTGCTATTTTTTAAAATGAAGTAATAGATCTAAAATGAATATGAACAGATTTTACAGTAACAGACCAAGTGCACTATTTAGGAAGTAACAGCTTGAAAATAAGTTCTCTAAAATAATTTTTATTTGTTTAAATTGTTTAAAAACTGGAGTCATAAAGAAATGCTTGAAAGTCAAATAAGTCAGATAAAAGAGTAAAAGTCACAGTAGACCTTAGGAAAAAATATTTTTAAGAAGATCATTTGAAAGAAAATGACTACCATGGAATTTACATTTTTCTAACAAGCAATATTCATTGCAGCACTTGTCTCGTTGTTGCCAATACCACACGGTTTCTAAAGAGCAAAGTGGCAGTTTTAAATCAAATGTAACCTTAATTTCATGTATTCATTTATTCAATTTTAAGATATTTACTAGGCACCATGAAAGAGAATTTGCAATAATATGGAAGTGAAAGAAGACAATTTCCTACCTGAAAATAACTAGAAATCTACTCAGAATGGTAAGTGCGAGGTGTGAGAGCTATAATGGAGATTCAAAGTCCTTTGGGAGATGTGGGAGTTATCTCTTGCCCCTTATATGCAAGAGTCCAGGAAAGCCCTCATAGAAATGATGGCATTTGAACTGTTACTTAAGAATAGGTAGGGGCAGGACAGGAATAAAGAAGCAGATGTAGAGAATGGACTTGAGGACACGGGGAAGGGGAAGGGGAAGCTGGGACGATGTGAGAGTGGCATGGACATATATACATTACCAAATGTAAAATAGATAGCTAGTGGGAAGCAGCTGCATAGCACAGGGAGATCAGCTCGGTGCTGTGTGACCACCTAGAGGGGTGAGCTAGGGAGGGTGGGAGGGAGATGCAAGAAGGAGGAGATATGGGGATATATGTATATGTAGAGCTGATTCACTTTATTATAAAGCACAAACTAACACACCATTGTAAAGCAATTATATTCCAATAAAGATGTTAAAAAAAAAAAAAAGAATAGGTAGCACTTGGACAGCACTAGAAGGGGATGGCATCCTGGATCAGAAGAACAGAAAAGCAAATGAGGTAGGTGTTTGGTGTGTATGCGTGTAGAGAAGCAGCAGGTTGTTTAAAAGGAAGTTGAGATACATGTGATGTGAGGACCAGAGTGAAGATAACAGGAAATACTGAAAGATTTTAGTAAGGAATTCATATAATTAGACATATTTTAGAAAGATTAATTTGACAGTGATAGAGAATAATTGGAAGGGGCAGAGACTTTGAGTAGAGAACTCAGTTAAGGTATACTATGTCTCAGGACAGGTGGGATGTTGTATAAACAGAAACTCCCAAGGCTCAGTGGATTAAACTAACAGAGACTTATTCCCTGCTCCTGTTCCATGTGATGTAGGGGCCCATAGGGGCCATTGATGCATATTTTCTGCACTCAAGCATCTATTTGGAAGATCATTTGTCTCTACAGCATGGTGAATTGTACACTGGATTTTAAAGGACTCAGTCTAGGAGTAACACATGCCACTTCTGTTCACATTGCATATGGCTATGCCTAACTTCAGGGGATGGGCAAGTACAATACTGCTATGAATCCAGGAGAAGAATGGGAAATATCCACAAACAGCACCAGTGACTACCTCAAGACATGACTGCCATAGTTCAGATAAAAGGTAATAAGGATGTAAGCAATGGGAATTGAAAGAAGTAGAAGAGTAAAAGAAATACTCTAGAAATAGAATCAAGACCTTGCTGACTGATATAATATAGGAGGAAAAAAAGGGATCTAGTATGACTCTAAGAAAGGGATCTAGTATGACTCTAGTATGACTCTAAGGTGTCCTTAGCAGAAATTAGAAAATAAGGAGAAAAGAGTTGATTTGAGGGGTGAAGAGTGGTATAGAGGTGGTATAGAGGATGGGGAACTTCAAAGAGAGAATGCTTACTTGTTAAGTTTAGACTACGTTAAGTTATAAGTCCTTAATAAATATCCTTATTTATACTTTGTAAATAATGATATCCAAAGGAAAGTTGAAAATTAGGAGCTGGAGTTCACAGAAAAGTTCAAATGTGGAAATAAGGATTTTAGACTCATTGACATAGAAGTAATGTGTAATGTTTAAACCTATGGGCTTAGATGAGACTACAAATTTTGCATCATTAGATTGACCTTACCACATTCTTGAGCCAATAGAGAGAATGTTGATCTTATTTTACTGGCTTCATATTCCTGAAGAAAATAAACTACCAATGATAAAAATAATGCAGACAGGAATTTGCAGTTGTTCTGGAGGAAGATACACTACTATTTTAAGTATTAAAATTGGTGATAGTGATGAATTTCAAATCTGTCAGGAGTCTTTTGTTAACACAATCTTACAACTTTTATATCTCATTCCTAGAAGGTCACCATGTAAATGAAAGTGAAGACTGCTAATCTCTACTGGGATAATTAATAAGCACATACTTAAAGATAATCCCCCTCGTGGTGTTTTAACACTTATGCAATTTTTAAAAAGAGAGCTTTCCTTTCCCTTTGCCTTAGCGTGCACAGACATCAACATTTAGTAGAGAGCTAATAAGGTAAACCCTTTATAAAGAATTTCAAGCAAATTTCCTGAACAAAGCTTTGAGCTCACAGAAACATTTTACTTGTCTATGCAGGTAAATATGAAGTGATCCATTACTCAGTCAACACACATTCAATTACTCTCATAGTGAAGTCAAATATATAAAATGAAACACTCTAGGGAGGATTTTTCAAATTGATTTTACGATCTGTGAGTGGATATTTAAATCAAGTTAGTAGGTTAAACCTAGTATTAAAATAAAGAATATCGAGTTAAAATATTGGAGTGCACTGAATTTAATAAGTCTAAGTATTGCTTGAAGACACTTTATGACATTTTCACTGTGTGTGTGTGTGTGTGTGTGTGTGTTAGACAGAGAGAAGTGGTCATAATTTAAATGTATTTTTTTTTTTTACCAAGAAAAAGAGTCTGAAGACCACTGCTCTACAGGAGTAGGGAGACAGGAGGGAGACTGGTGTGTTAACCAGGACATGCTTTAGCTACTTTATTAATTACAGGAAAATACCAGCTATGAATCCCACTTCAATAGCCACAGAACATTCTCAGTCCCTTAAAATCCACCAGGTCTTTGTGTTCTGCTGATTTCAACTTCACCGTTTTCTGCTTGGTTGATGATTTATACCCAAAACTATACCTTAGAGAATGAATGTATTCAAATTGGATGTCAACCTTAATCAGATTCAGCATATACATACTTATTCTCCATTTCATCTTTGTTAGCAGAGCTTAAGTGTACCGGGATTTGTTTCACAATCTTACCGGTAATACTGTAACATTATATCTGTTGAATACTAAAACACCTTATCAACCCTGCACTTGACTACTATACTGAATATTTCTAATTGCCAAAGTGGTCTTTATCTACTTCAAAAGGAGTGAGGGGCTCAGAAGAAAGGCCAAATTTCCTGAACTTATCTCAGAAAAGGATCACCAATTTTTAAAATGAGCATAAATATTCAAAATATCATCTATATTTTATTAATCAAGACACAGTATTAGTATTAAATAAGGATTAGATATGGAGTATCTCACTGTTATTTGGAAATTTCCTTATGTTGAAAAAAGAAACAAGATTTAAGCTGTCTTGGTTTTTTAAGCATTTAGGTTTTGAAACTTTTCCTCCCAATCCTTCATCTTGGGTTCACCCTAAATACTCAGAACAAATAATATTATTGAAGTATAAAATACCTGAGTAACCTCTGAGAATTATAAATTCGGGGTATGATGTGTTCTCAACCTTGAAATTGTGAATTGCTCATATCTAAAGATTAGAGACCTGAAGGAAAACTAATATTTGTACTCTAACCCCTACTATCACCACCACCAAAAAGGTTTTTTAAATAAATTCAGAACAGACTCAAGGCTAAGGCTATTTGAAGAGTTGTAAAAGATGTGATTTCACCTTTGAAGCTCAACATTCCACTCATACCCCTAGATGGATGGATGGATAGATAGATTCTATCTAGGTAGATAGAGACACATAATCTTCAGTAGATAAGGGAATTTGGGAGAAGCAATATGGAAATGGTAGAAGTTGAAGGTAGAAATCCCAGGTCTGGTGGACCACGAAAAAGTCCATCAGAATGGGTCATTAGTGAAGGACTGATGGAGAGTCTCAGTCTAATGAAATTAAGACCACAGAGAACATAGCAGAGAAGGGAATAAGAGGTCACCTCAGTTTGGGCCCAGAAATTCTCTTCCGCCATCTCTCGTAATAGGACTTAAACATTGTTGGACATGCAGAACAAGATTTGCAGTAAGATAATATTTATGTGAAAAACAAAACTAATCAAAGAATAAACCATATATTGCTACATGAGAATATGTGTTTATGTAAAGGCATAAGAAAAACCTCACAACTGAAGAATAAAGACAGTGGTTTTCTCTGGGTAGAGCACTAGGAATGTGTGAATTTTTTAAATTGTGGTAAAATACACATAATATAAAATTTGCAGTTTTAACCATTTTGAAGTGTAGAGTTCAGTAGTTTTAAGTCCATCCATATTGTTGTACAACCATCACCACCATCCATCTCCAAAACCCTTATCATCTTGAAAAACTAAAACTCTGTACCATTAAACAATAACTTCTCCCTGCCCCCTGGCCCTGGCAACCACAATTCTATTTTCTATCTCTATGAATTTGATAACTTTAGGTACCTCATATAAGTGGAATCACACAGTATGTGTCTTTTATGACTGGCTTACTTCATTTAGCATAATGTCCTCAAGGCCCATCTATATCACAGCATGTGTCATAATGTCCTTTCTTTTTAAGGCTAAATAATATTCCATTGTTTGTATATGCCACATTTTGTTGATCCTCTCATCTGTACTTGGACACTTGGGTTGCATCTACATTTTATCGATTATGAATAATGCTACTATAAATATAGGTATACAAATATCTCTTTGAGATTCTGCTTTTAATTCTTTTGGATAAATACTCATAAAGTGGGATTGCTGGGTCATATGGTAATTCTATTTTTAATTTTTTGAGAAACTGCCATGCTGTTTTCCATACTGGCTGCACCATTTTATATTCCCATCAACAGTGTTTAAGGGTCCTAATTTCTCCACATCCTCACCAACACTAATTTTGTTTTGTTTTGTTTTTTTAAGGTAGCCATTCTAATGTGTATGAGGTTACATTTGAACTTTTTACAAGCAAAATATATTCTTATATTACTTTTGCAAACACATATCTTAATGTTGCTAGAGACTTAAGTATGTATATTCTGTAAAAGGCTTTTCAACGTTATTTCCATACCTAAAACAGATGTAATCCTGTAAACAGTAATTGCAACCAGCTTGATACGAAAGGGTAGTTTGGCTTGTGGTGGAGTCAGATAAAGCATCTACATACTGGGTAATAACTCTTCGGTATGAGCTGCACCTACAAATCTAGGGGGAAGTTAGGGGGCACCCTAGACACCTGTGCACTGAACTCTTACAAATATCTAACAGAGGAGTGTAAATTTTTTATGAGTCTAAGAAGAGTGTTGGGTAAAGCTTTAGTTTGTTATGAGAGGAAATTCTTTCCTGAATTCTGATAACTGATTATTCAATTGACAGAAAAATAATGCAAGTAAAATATCAGGATGCTTCTTTTACTCTAAAATCTTTAGTGGATGCCTCCCCTCCCCCTCCCCCTTCCCCCTTCTCCTCATCTCCTTTTTCTTCTTTATTTTTCCCTCTCATCTCCTCCTCTTCCTTCTCCTCCATCTCAGGCTCCTGCTTCTTCTCCATCATAAACATTTCAAACATATTAGAACTGAACATTAATGAATGATTAAATAAGGAATGATTTTGGACAGAGAAGAACTTCATCAATGTTGTCAGTAGTCCTGGCATAGACAAATATAACACTGTGGAAATGGAAGGACGTGTAATAGCTGTATATATGTAAAAAGAAGCCTTTAAAAGACTATTACTAGGATAAAAGGAAACCAAAACTAGGGAGTAGCTGGAATCTTTGAGAAGATAGTGTGATATTCATAGATGTTGAAGACTATTTTCTTTTGCCATTATGATTAAGCAGAGATAGTTTTTCTCACCAAACATTCCTTGTGACCCCTATACTTTTTAGCTCCCTTGCAGTGAGGAAGGGAATATGACTATTTCTTGATAATTACATGTAGACCAGAAAAATGTGTATGACTTCCTAGATGAAGCACTGAAGAACTGGAGGGCCAGTTCTGCCCTCCTCTCACCCTCTGAGACTTTTGCTGAGTTGGAGAAATCACAAGAGGAGGAGCAGAGGGACTCTGAGTCACCGGATGGACCCCTTGCACACTGCATGATTGAGAACTAGACCTCTGTCATGCTCAGCTATTAAGATTTTGAGGTTTATTTGTTCCTACAGCATGGCCTAGCACTGATCAGACTACTACAGTAGATGAATCATTGTGAAATTTTGTTATTAAAAGAATTAGCAGTGGGATTGAGAGCCATAAGAAAGCACAGCACATAAATTAAATCCTAAATAAGTATTCCTCTGATCATTCTACCATTTCTAGCTCCATCTTTTCCATGTCAAATATATTGGATATACTTTTTTTTCTTTTTAAAATAGCTATATTTGTTTCCTAGTACTGTCATAATAAATTACCACAAACTGGGTGGCTTAAAACAATAGAAATTTTGTCTCTTGTGGTTTTGGAGGCTAGAAATCTGAAATCAGGGTGGAAGAATCTATTCCATGCCTCTTTCCTAGCTACTGGTGGTGGCCAGAAATCCTTGGCATTGCTTGGCTTGTACATGCATCACTCCAATCTCTACCTCCATCATCACATGGCCTTAGCCCTTTATCTCAGTGTCTCTCATCCTCTTCCTATAAAAATACCAATCATACTGGGTTAGGGCCCACCCTAACACAGTATGATCTCATCTCAACTTACTACATCTGCAAAGCCCCTATTTCCAAATAAAGTCACATTCATAGGTACCAGGGATTAAAACTTCAACATATCTTTTTGAAGGATACAATTCAACCCACAATAATAGCTTGCAAACAACAGCTTTCAACAATAGCTTACAAACAGCTTCCCACTTTCATTTTCTGGAAGTGAATGCTATAAATTGGACTTAAACAGCCCTTACTTTTAGTCACCATTTCAGAAATTATTTTGTTTTTGTTTACCATAACTGTTACCAACTTTTAAAAGGAGAGATTATCATAGTACAATACTTCCTCAAATTCAAACATAATTACTTTCTGCACTTACTGAAAATTATGTTACTATATATGATGCTCTAATAAGTTTGCGCACTGCAGGCAAAATATAATGGGTTTCAGACTTTTTAAGTGCCCCTACTAAGACAAGCGGAGCAGCAGGGCAAAGACAGGATCAGATGATCAGAAGTGGAACGTACGTGTCCATGCAAAGTGTCAGTTCAAAGCCTCTCAGTTTTTTTTCCATTTGTTCTTTTCTTGATACTCAAGACTTAGTCCCTTTTCTGGTCTCCCTTTCTCTTCTTCTCCTCGTTATAGTGTATAGTCTCTCAACATCTCTCTCATAACATAAAAAGTCAGGAGCAGGTGTCAAAGTGCAAAGTCACCCTAAAATTGTTTTGTCTCATATATTCATTCAGCACATATAAGTATATTTTTAGTAACATCTATGAACAATAAGCGCTTATTAAGCCCGGGTGGGATACAATACTGAATAAACTGAGAGCTCTGTCTTGCCAGAACTAACACTCTGAAAGAAGCACAGAAATCAGATAGAAACCTGGTTAAATGGGAAGAGGTTTTGACTGGGGTGTATAGAGCAAATATGAGTACAGGAAACCTGGGAATTTAAGCTGGTCTAGAGATCAGGAGGTGCTTCTAGCGGTAAGTACATAAATGCAATCATGACAAATTGGCACAAATTAGGCTAACAGAGGGGTATTGCAGGCAGCGACATCATCATGGGCCTGCACTCAGAACTGAGAGATGGCATGACATGTTCTATAAATTCAAAGGACTTCAGGATGGCTACAGCTCAAATTGTAATCTAAAAAGTGGTGAGAGATGAGGCTGGAGAGAAATGCACAGGCCAGTTCATAAGGTGCCTTATAAATAAGGTGATCATATAATTCATCATCCAAACCAGGCCACATGTGAGACTAAAAGGGGCACATTTAATAATTGAGCTGGGGCAGCAGGATAAACCAGGGCTGTCAGAGACCTAACAGGGATGTATGGTTACATGACTTACAAGTTACATTAACGGAGCTTGGATTTTATACTAAGGTCAGTCAGATGTCATTACAGAATTTTATACAGAGAAGTGGCTCAATACCATTAAATTTTATAAACCTTACTCTACAAATGGGAGAGGGTGAAATGAGAAGCAGGAAGATCCATTAAAAGACCGCTGTGATACTTCTACTTGTGAGATGACAGTGGCCTGAATAATTGTAATGATTATGAGTCTGTAAGGAAATTGATGAAGTAATATTAGGTTGAACCACATGAAATTGCTGCCACTCACCATCTTTAATGTACAAAAGTGGCAGTTTCATAAGGTTCAACTAATAGATTTGCAGGAAATAGGCTAGATTGGACTTCATTGGTGAGTGTGCACTAGACAAAGTAACAATTTGAAACGTTAATGTGTTCTGGTTTTTCTCCCATGTGACCAATACTGGCTGAATCTTAGACTATAAGGGCATCCTTTTCCTGGGAGGAGTCTGAGACTGGCAGCAAGAGGAGGAAAAGAACAATAAATAAAGATCTCAAATTTGTGGTTTCTGAACCGAAAAGGTCAGAATTCAAGTGAGAGTTAGTGGAATAGTTGAAAGCAAATGAAATTTGCTCTCCACTGAACAAGTTCCTCCGCAACCCTCCACAACCATCCCCTGGCCTAGATCAGCCCCTGGACCACCGAGGACAAAAGAATTGGCAGAGATGAGAAGAGAAAAGTTAAACATATGGGTGTACCCCACCGAATTTAGGAATTAACAGGACAGACCCTAATGTCATATGACCTGGTTCTGCCACTTAAAAGTTATTTAACCTTATGCCCCAAATTTCTCATCTACAAAATGAGAACAATACTATCTACATCATTATATTGTTTTGAGAATTAAATGAGTTAATATATTTCCAGCACTTACAATAGTACATGGCAAATTTTAATCACTATACAACTGTTACATGATTATAGTAGTAATAGCAGTAATATGAGTACTATTATCAGGATTGACTGACACCAACTGTACATTAATGTTTCAAACATAGAACACTCAAAATTGCTACCTCTAGATATTGGGAGAACAGCTGATGGTGTATGGCTCCTGCATAAACAGGCACAAGCAGGGAATCAATCTGGACAATCCCCATGAGTGCTCCATGGTTCTCAAGGGGGAGGGAGGAGAAAACCCCAACACTCTTGTGGGCCCATCAGTGAGGCAACTGAGGGGAGTCAGTTCATTTGCTAGAGATCACCAGAGTACAGTGCAAAGTGACCAGCTTAGGAGAAAACCGTGGGCCAGATGGGATGTATGGTTGAAGTGAATACTGAAGTTACTATGGGAAAACTGAATGTGTATGAGGAGGGATTCCTGAACGCCACTAGTTGAAGTAATCACAATATACCCTCTATACTGATACATTTAATCAGGATCCAAAATGCACTCCTCCCTGTCCTGACACTATGATGCTACATATGCTCCCTTCACCCCCCACCCAGATCTTATACCAGGACAAAGATCAGGAGGCTGACGCTTGCAATGAGATAGTTTTAAATTGAAAAGTGACCCCAAAAGTACCGGATTGAATTCACATTACCTGAAAACAACTAGATTAAACTGCTTACCCTGAAAGCTCAGAGTTACTAATCAAGTTCTATACTAGAAATATTAAATTTACATTTTTTTGCACAATATTAAATTTACATTTTTTTGCTAAGATTATTCCTGTTATAAGAGAATGTTGGGTATAATGGAGGGGAAGAAGAAAGTGAAGATTAGGAAGACAAAATGTTTCCAGTTGGACAAGAGTTGGGTGATAGTGCTTTTCTAGTGTTCAGTGTAGGAGAGCTGGAAGAGGAATAGAAGACGATAAATGTGCAAATTCTAACTTCCAACATTCTTCTATTTCTTTTTTTAACTCCCACCTCTCTTTAGATAATTCAGCATTATGTAGATTTTTATGATAAAAACATTAAATTTTCAAACACAACCATTACCGGAATGCAAATATACATACATTCATTCCAGCAAGTTTACTTAGATCCCTAAGTGTATGTTTCCAATATTTCTAGAATCAAGTACAGAATTCCTACTTCACTAAACTGAATTATAAGTTCAGAAAATTTACAGTAATGATACCAGTTTTTTGGTAAACATCATCAAGCTGGGGGAATCACTTTTGCTCCCAACCTTTCATTCACAAGAAAATAACAAAACTAACCTTTCTGTCACACTAGGTTGACTCAACCACTTTATAAAAACGAGGTTAAATGAAAGGGAACAAAGAGGACAAATAAGAGATATTAAGATGAAAGGAAGACAGATAGAAGGATATAGAATAAAATAAAGAGAAAATAGATGTAAGAAAATGAAATAACATTCACCATTGTACACATTCAGTAAAGGGGTTGTGGTGGAATTAAAATTCCATGGGGAAGAACTAGTGCTGACGTCAGGCTCTTCTCATTTCTTCTCATTTTCCTCACCTCAAGAACTAAATACGAAAATATATAAATCCTGAAGCAAGCAAAAGGAGCCTCTTTCTCCACTGAAGTTAATAGGCCTTACACAAAGCAAGTAAAATTTAATATAGCTTTTGTGGCATAGAAAAGGAGGAAGGTGAAAGCAAAATAAAAGATAAAATGAATTTTTGAACTGAGAACACAATAAACTCTTAAATAGCTAAGAAAAATTAGGTAAATTATACTTCTTTCTATATAATTATAGTTCTTCAGTGCTTTTGATTCATTTCTAGTTTGGAAAGATGGAATTTTTCTCTTTTTTGCTTATAGTTTCTAATTGTAATGAGTGAGTAATAAGCATATATTACTTTTATTATCAGGTTTGTTTTTTTTTAAGAGGGAGCTTCAATTTCATATTCCACCGTGGAAGGGGGAAGAAAAGAAGAGGCAATGAGATACCAAGGAATAGAGGAAATGGAAAGAAATCCAACACAGGAATGAAAGAAAGAACAAGAATTCGGTGGGCTGAGTTAGAGAAGGGGGAATAGTAAACATAAATGTAAAGATAATGGGGTGGGGGAGGGGCGGTCAACACTCCTCACCTATCTTAAATCTAATGCTTAAAAGGTTCTACTTCCCAAATCTCCACCCCTTCAGATCCACTCTTATCATCTGCACAATAACTTACCCAAATCATTCCTATTAAAACAGAGAAAAGAGCCAGCTTGAGGACCAATGGGTTTACAATTTTATTGGAATACTTGACCCATCAGATGGAAAGGAAGTTGGGCGGGAAAACTTTGGATCACCTCTAGCCATAAGTCATGGGCTGGTCTTACAGCCACTGTTGACAGGACACAACAGCTTCTCAGAGTTGTGTGATGTCCCCACATCACACAATTATATCCACACTATTTGAGAAACCCCATCTTATAAGGAATGGATCTTGGAGTTGTACGCAATCAGATTTTAACTTAAAAAGCAGTCGTTGAATAAAGACAAAGAAATCACAAGGGAAGGAAGAATTAAAATGCCAGTTATTTTACTGAAGCATGATCACAGTGGTGAGACTTTTCAGATTATATTGCTCAACTGCCATGCCCAATTATAACAGCATTGCATACACCATTTCACAAGCAGTCACATAACTAGTGAGTTATTCGTATATCAGAAACTCAGTGATTCAAATACTAACTATTTCAGTTGCTAACCTCAGTACCTACACTTAGTGTTCTCTCTGATCATTGTATTTATTCTGGAGTGCCTACCAACTCACTGAATAGAATACAAATTAACAGAATTGAAGTCTTTCAAAAATTTGCCAAGCACTTTGAACGTTTTGGCCTCCATTCCCATATCTCCATTAGGCAAACACACTCTTTGGTTACCTGGCTATTATTCTGCCCAGCTAGGACCATGAAATCACTACTAAAATTTGCCATAAGAAGCAGGACTATCATCACCCAGGGAGATGGATGGTGACAACCAGCAGCAAAAAATGGCACAGCAATTTGATAATAAATAAGAGCAGCAAAAGGCAGATAATCAGGTATTAGGTACATATGCAATTAAATGTTTCAATTTCAACAAAATTATATTTAGACACTTGAAAACAACAGTGACTTATTAATTATATTATACATCTTATTGTAGAAGTAAAGAACAGGGAAGTTATCTCTCATCACATATACTTGATGGACTATGGCCCAATGACTGAGTTTACAATATTTACCCACAAGGAACAATTATAGTTTTCACTACAGATAAAGATTGGGCTTTTATATTGCGGCCTCAGAGGTGCATTTTTTAAACTACAAATAACTGGCAGACTATTCACTTGCATAAACATCACTCCAACTTGTGATACAACTCTCGTCAGAAAATGTATTTCACACTGTTTAAGTAATACTCCCATCGAGTGGAGTTATGTAAGACACTGCCAAGTTTACCTGCAGAGCAACACACTTCAATAGTTCTCACACAGCGTGAAGGCATTTATCATTGTTTAAATATAGAAGAAAAGGTTCCGATGTTTTTGACACTGTAACTGGCTTGTGGTAAACTGCAGTTAAGCAGTGTTCAGTGGGTTGTACTTATCCTACACAACTGGAAGAGACCTCTCATGCTGTTCCACAAAGTGCTAAGGGAATCAGAAAAGCTCCGGGTAAAATGCCTTCCTTAGCTCTTACCCTGTGCTCCCATAACTCTTCAAAGTCAACCACAGAGTAATCCGAAAAACAGATTAGCAATTAAAAGGGGGAAATATTTATGTGAGTATGTATGTATGTGTGGTCTTTAAGAAAATAAGTACGTTTTTTCCATTATCCTTTCTGTCTTGTTCATGTGAGTGTCCAAGTGGAACGTTTACAAAATGTTTTGACACAGGCAAATATATGCTGATCTTCAGCCCTTGGACAAATATTGAATACATAGCAATGGCATTCCTGGTAAGTTCCACGTAAAGCAAAGTACTTCGAATTAGACCAACTATCTCCCATCTTGACCTTATCTCTATCACCTAATAGGGTCTAGAAACAAACTGCTCCAAGTAGAACTATTCACAAATCGATCTAGCCATTTGTTTTAAGTGTTCTTACTATTACTCAAAATCAGTAATGTATCTGGGGGGAAATGTTTTTATTGTTGTTAGTAAAATAGAAAAAAATTCAAAAGTACCATATATTATGAATATTCTATTGAATTTAGAAATTTGTAAAATACTAAACAATATGAATATCCTACCAAGTTTAAGAACACATTTTTGATATTATAAATTAAAACATATTTAGGTTCAATAGTAATGAATTCAAGAATGACTAACCCATGTTCAATTATCAGTCTGTTTTAAAGAATATGCTATCTTCACCTTAAGGTTCAAGTAAAAGAATTATCTTAAGACTCTTATAAGTGGAAGTGTCCATGAAAGCTGACTTAGTTATCTAACTAGGTGGTACATCTTTAAAAGTAAAACAAATAAAGTAAAATAAAAATAAAGCAAATTCTTCCTTTGAAGTGAGCATAACTATTTCAAAATTAGACATGCTTGAGACCAGACTGGGATATACAGGGCCCAGAAGCTATGGTGAATTGAAGCAAATATTACATACATATGCTATGGAGGATGACACAGCTAAATTACAAAGGTCAGCTCTTATCATCAGTAGTATTTCTCTGTCACTCACTTCACATCTGTTTGCTAATTTCAACATTCACATTTCTAATAAACACGCATATAGTTTCTAAAGTGCATAATCAAATGCACCTAAAGACTATTTAAGCAGCATTTATCTCCCTATTTACACCAGGAAGGCAATGAACACAAACCACTGGTTTGAAGAATCTAATACAACATGCCCAAAACATGTGGCTTTTGGGAGCTGTGACAATTAAACGATGGAAACAAACCTTGAGCTATATAGAGCTATTTTCTAAATAAAAGTAAAATCTCCATTTTTCTGTAACTATTAAGGTTGGAAATTATTTGGGCCAACAACCTTAAGAAAAGAAAGGATGAGGAAGTTAGTTTTCCTCTATTCTTCTAATTTTGTTTCTCTTCCATTTCTCCACAATCCCTTTTTTATTTTTCTAATTTTGGTCTAGGTTTGCCATATATCTGTACCCACAGCAGAAAAGCAGAGCCACATTTAACGGAACCTACGCTTACTCTCAGAGGATACCTAAAACTTCGGCTGTGATATTAAAAACACATATAGTCTATCTAACAGATAAATTTTCCCTTTTCCTGTGCACAAACCTCAATTATAAACTCATTTAATTTAGATTAACCATGTGCTGAGGTAATTCCACTACATAAAAATATGTTTATGCCTGATATCTTTTGACTATATTTTATTGTTAGTAAGCATGTCTAATCTTCTCTGAGAGCTTAACTCTGATTGCTTTATTACTGCAGCTTTAAAATGTACTGTAGACAATGACCACAAATCAGATTCTGGAGGTAGAAGTATGTTGCAATAAGACACAAGTACACAATTTTTAAAGGAATTTTCTATTAAAACACCTCTAGTTAATAAGTTAAAAACCAAATTATTAAAGTCACCTAAACAACTGGGATAAAGAAATAGCTTAAGTTCCTCTGGATGTCTATCCAGTGCGAAAAGAAGCCTGAGTAGAATAAAACTGTCCTTTTTTTTTCATAAGAATGTGTCATTTAAAGAAGAAGTACACCAGTCAAATAAACCATTGTAATAATTGGTTAAATCAATGATGGCATGTTTTTTTCTCTGGCTAGAGTAATCAAATTTGAAAAGTTACTAAAAATGTGAAATTTGAAAGTCTGCAGCCACTTAAAAATGCTAACATCGTGATGACCTTTCTCACACCTTCCAGACTTCATCAAAGCCAATGGCTGGTGGCATCATTTCATCTCAATAATATACAAGGAGACCTCACCTTTAATTTTCATAATCTCTCTGAGTGGGGACATTTTCAAAATTTAGTTTTGAGCTTTCCTTTCTCTCACTGAAAATGAACCTCTTTCCTTAGAAAATAATAAACCTAAACTTCATCCTTTGTTCTCCCAGTTCATCAACTCTGTTTAACTTACCTGCCTCTCTGATCAGCCATACCTCACAACCCACCCTTCACTTTCCTGAACTGTTCTTTTCCTGATCTGCCTATTAAAATTCTTCTCTTCTGTTAGGTTCAGCCAAATTCCATCTTCCCTGTGAAACTGTCTCTACTCCTATGAGACGGAAATCTTTCTGCTTCACTAAGAATTTTACTTTAGTTTTTATTGGAGTATAGTTGCTTCACAATGTTGTTTTAGTTTCTGCTGCACAACTAAGTGAATCAGCTATACGTATACATATATCCCCTCCCTCTTGGACTTCCCTCCCACCCCCCGACCCCATCCCACCCATCTAGGTCATCACAGAGCACCGAGCTGAGCTCCCTGTGCTGTACAGCAGGTTCCCACTAGCTAGCTAATTCACACATGGTAGTGTATATATGCCAATCCTCATCTCCCAATTTGTCCCCCCCTCCCCTTCACACCATGTCCACATTTCCATTCTCTATGTCTTCATCCCTACTCCTGCCCTGCAAATAGGTTCATCTGTACCATTTTTCTAGATTCCACACATATGTGTTAATATACAATATTTGTTTTTCTCTTTCTGACTTACTTCACTCTGTATGAGAGACTCTAGGTCCAGTGACATCTCTACAAATGTCCCAATTTCATTCCTTTTAATGGCTGAGTAATAGTCCATTGTATATATGTACCACATCTTCTTTATCCATTCATCTGTCAATGGACATTTAGGTTGTTTCCATGCCCTGGCTATTGTAAATAATACTGCAATGAATATTGGGGTACATGTGTATTTTTGAATTATGGTTTTCTCAGGATATATGCCCAGTAGTGGGATTGCTGGGTCATATGATAGTTCTATTTTTAGTTTTTTAATGAACATCTATACCATTCTCCGTAGTGACGGTATCAATTTACATTCCCACCAACACTTCTATGGTGTTTCCTTTTCACCACATCCTCTCCAGCATTTATCGTTCGTAGATTTTTTTATGATGGCCATTCTGACTGGTGTGAGGTGATACCTCATTGTAGTTTTGATTTGCATTTCTCTAATAATTAGTGATGTTGAGCATCTTTTCATGTGCTTCTTGGCCATCTATATGTCTTTGGAGAAATGTCTATTTAGGGCTTCTGCCCATTTTTGGATTGGGTTGTTTATTTTCTTGATATTGAGCTACATGAGCTGTTTGTATATTTTGGAGATTAACGCCTTGTCCGTTGCTTCGTTAGCAAATATTTTCTCCCATTCTGAGGGTTGTCTTTTCATCTTGTTTATGGTTTCCGTTGCTATGCAAAAGTGTATAAGTTTCATCAGGTCCCATATTTTTATTTTTGTTTTATTTTCTTTACTCTAGGAGGTGGGTCAAAAAAGATCTTGCTGTGATTTATGTCCAAGAGTGTTTTCCTACGTTTGCCCCTAAGAGTTTTATAGTGTCTGGCCTTACATTTAGGTCTTTAATTCACTCTGAGTTTATTTTTGTGTATAGGTTCCCTATTTCCTCTTCATTTATTTGGTCTTGTAAGTTTTTACCTTGTTCCTTCATCTGTAATATATTTTTTTGTCATCTTATTTTTTTCTGTGGGTGGGGCTGTTTTGCTGTCTTACTGGTTGTTTGGCCCGAGGCATCCAGTACTGGAGTTTGCAGGCAGTTGGGTAGAGCTGGCTCTTGGTGCCAAGATAAGGACCTCCGGGAGACCTCACACCAATGAATATTACCTGGGGTCTGAACCCCTCCCCTCCCCCAGCTGCCCCTCAGGGGTGCCGGTCCCATCCCAACTCCACTTTTCTTCCCCTTCTTCTTCCCTCCACATCCTACCCGGTAATTCGGGGATTCCTCCCGTCCCTTTAGGTGTCCGAGGACGCCTACCAGTGCGCTGTAGTTGCCTAATTGTGAGAAGATGCAAACTCTGTGTCTTCCTACTCTGCCATCTTGACTCTTCCACCCCACTACGAATTTGAAAACATTTTAAATAATTTCATTAAATCCCTTTCCACATACATACTGCCTGTATTAATTTCACTGCATACATACATTTACGTTTTTCTCTACTTATACAATTCTGCAGGAAAAAATTATGTCTTTCCCATCTTTGTATGTACAGTATAGAAAACTTTATTTTACTCATAGTACATGTTCAACACACTCTTGTTTAATGAATAAATTGGAGTTTTTTCTTTTCCCATTAATATTATTATTGCTTTACCCATGATCATAGTACATGTAAAACAGTTAAATAAGATGACGAATAACCTACTTTAAAAGTTAAACAAAGCCTATTTATTCTGCTTTGTATACCTATGTAGAATTTTAAGAAATCTTAAATTTACCAGAGAGCCTCTTGAAAAATAAAATCTTCCTTTTTTTTAATTTTCTAAAAAAAGAGAGAGAAATAGAAAGAAAGGAGAGAAAAATGGTCAATTGTCATATCATTCTTTATCCCAAAATTTAGCTTACCAAACATTTACAGTGCTTGAAGTAAGTAAACATCACTAGATTAAGGTCACGTCTTTGTCTTGGAAAAGTAAAGCAGTACAATCATTTTGAAAAACAATTTTCCCATTTCTTATAAAATTAAATGTATATTTACCATGCAACCCAGGAATTCTACTCCTAGATAAATATGAGAAGTGAAAACATATGTCCATAGAAAGTCTTGTACATGACTCATATACAGCAAATTTATTCACAACAGCTAAAAACTGAAAACTATCTAAAAATCATCAACAGGTGTTAAATTTAAAATTGAGATATATTCATACATTTTTAATTCCTAGCAATTAAAAGGAACAAAATACTGATGAACACAAAAATATGGATGACTTTTACAGAAAAGTTGTTAAAAAAAATAGAGGTTGTGGGCTTCCCCGGTGGCGCAGTGTTTAAGAATCCACCTTCTGGGCTTCCCTGGTGGCACAGTGGTTGAGAGTCCGCCTGCCCATGCAGGGGACACGGGTTTGTGCACCGGTCCGGGAAGATCCCACATGCCACAGAAAGGCTGGGCCCGTGAGCCATGGCCGCTGAGCCTGCGCGTCTGGAACCTTTGCTCCGCTACGGGAGAGGCCACAACAGTGAGAGGCCCGCGTACCGCAAAAAAAAAAAAAAAAAAAAAAAAGAATCCACCTTCCATTGCAGGGGACATGGGTTCAAGCCCTGGTCTGGGAAGATCCCACATGCCGCGGAGAAACTAAACCCGTGTGCCACAACTACTGAGCCTACGTGCCTAGAGCCCATGCTCCGCAAACAAGAGAAGCCACCGCAATGAGAAGCCCACGCACCTCAATGAAGAGTAGCCCTCGCTCACCTCAACTAGAGAAAGCCCACTCACAGCAACGAAGACCCAACGCAGCCAAATAAATTAATTTAATTTAATTTAATTTAAAAAAATAGAGGTTGTGCCTTTATGTCATACTGTAAATATTTTACAGTCATATGAGCCTCACCTTCTCAGCCTGATTCTCTAGAATGGTAACCATAAAACCAGTCCTCAGGGATCTCAAAAATAGTAGAGACAAAGTGAATAAAATGCCTGCCACATAATTGGTACTATCCCTTGGGTAGAACAGGAAAATAGTGAAAGCTTGTGAAAGTTAAATGGAAATAGGTTTAAACTCAACATACATATTTCCCAAAGAAACCTCATTACACACATCTATATAAATGTGTTTAAAATAGATAATTATCAAAATACATATCAGAAAACAACAGTGTTTTAACTGCAAGATGTCATTTAGGCTACGGTTCTAAATAATGGTTACCATGAAGGTTAGTTTTGGAAATAGAGTTGCTTTATCTGGCTCAATAGTTGTACTACAGGAAACCATGCACAGTATAGAAAGATATTGGAAGTTATATGGTTTCTAGAACTTTATAGCACCGTTTAGATGAGTACTTGTCAACCAGTTTCCAATTAAAATTATAAAGTATTTTATTATTTCATTTAGCTCATTAATTGCTTCATCAATTAAAATTTGCAAATAAGCAAAACATACACATCTCAGGAAAGAGATATTATTCTGTTAACTCCCACACATACACAAGAAGGCTAATCTTAAACAGCTGTCTCGTTCTTTAACTAAATTAACAATGCTTATTAGACTCTGGCTTCCAGATGCAGAACAACATTTCACATTAATATGCCTAGTTTCTGACCTAGAAATAATGCTAAGGAACTCAGCAGGAAATCTGGCCTCCAGATACTCTTATCTTGGGAGATAGAAACAAAGGAACACGATTCTCTGAATTACTCTATTGTGGAATTTTAAATGCTCATTAAAACATCATCAAGGGCATCTCTATTTCAAATATGTTACCTAAGTTCAAACACGATGCCCCCAAACCAAGCTGGAAACTAAGACTGTGGGTGGCATAATGATGAAATATAAAGCTGTGTTTTGAGGTGGTTACTAACTGTCCCCACAGAAAGAATAGAAAGAGTAGAAAGAAGAGGAGGTGTGGTAAGGTTTAAGCACAGACATAGCAGGTCATTTTGACCTGGATGAATTTCAAATGTCCCTCCCATCAAACTAGACTGAGTAGAAGTATCCTCAGCCTTGGTATTCCCTGGGTCTCGGACCCTTGAGGAAATGGTTCTAGAATTAATGGCTTTAAGACTATTCTAGGGCAATTTCCCTTTTGTATCTGGCACTCTAAGTGTCCCTCTGAGCCAAAAAAAGGGACTACCTGCAGATGGAAGCCTATGTCTGAGATTTTCTAGGGTAAAAGATGAGGAGGTCTCAACACCAGCCCTCTTAAAACCAAAGTCCATTGTCTTTGTCACCTCCTTCAGCCCAGCCCCCTCCTTCTCCGGCCTCCACAGAAATAGCTCTGCCATCTAATCCAGAAACATGTATCCAGACAAAAGATCCTATTCTCACCAAGCTTTTTCCCCTGAGCTTGAGACAAAAGAAATATTCTAATTTTACTCTTTAAAAGAGAAAGGCATTCTCAGCACTACATAAAATACTTAATTTTCTACAAGAGTTTTCATAATAAAGTATAGAATAAAAGAAAGTTACAAGAGAAAGCCACAATTACAGCTTAAGTTCCACAAAGACTTTATAAAGACCTGCTGTTAGAGAAAACTCATGCAAATATATTTAGAATCCATAAATTTTATCTCATTTTTATACAATAGTTGCAACTAACATGAAGAAATATTTTTGAATGATTTCAGAAAGGAAAAAAAAGCCACCATTAAATCAAGCAATGGAGTTTAACAGAATTCCTCTATACAACAACTATGTAAATCAACAGTAGTTTCTTTGAAACAGAACTGAAAGCACACATAATGCATTTTAATGCAGAGTGTACAAAGACACTAAGATCTGTAATTCTACTAAATGTCAACGATACTGTAACCCACTTATTGTGGAGTCAGATATAATGAAATTCCATTTATAGTGAAGTAGAATGGAAGTTTAAAATTACATCAATGGAATGTAATGCATAAAATATAATTCCAGTAATGGGGAATGTCTTATTAGAAAGAAATCTTAGTGAAATGATGATTTCACTATAAGCCTCCAATATCTCTCAAAGGTGATATTCAAAATAATGTTAGATTTTAACATCAATATTTCACTCAGTGAATAATTATAAAAAATTCAGTTTATAATTCCCCAGTATATGAAACCATATACAAGTCTACCAAGAAAGACAGAAAATACATGTGTATTAATATAAAACAATATAGTATACATATTCTAAGTTGTGTCTGGTCATATTTATGAACAGAATGTAAAAAATGAATTAAACACTTCAATTAAGTTATGGAAGGAATAAGAATTATCTTAAACACAAAGATAAAATGATTGGATGTTTCTCTCTGGAGAACATGAGAAACCATCATTTTTGACTGAATTTAAAAAACCTGTTATAGAGTATCTACAGAGTCAGTTTTCAAAAATCTTAACCCTACCATCCCTAAATATTGTTATAATGCTGCAATTTTCATATTAGCTTCCTCCTTTTAAAAATTGCTACTTTCCATACTAGAAAGAAGAATTTATATAGAACTGAAATGCACGTCTGGGATTTAGAAAATCTGGGATTCTATATCTCCATTCTTATTTTTATCAGGCTAAGTCGTTCATTTTAAGTACTGACCCCAATGTTACTCCAACTGTAGGAGTACACTGATATATACAACAATACTCAAAAGCTTTGTGTGGAGGCACAGAAATGGTGGTGAAACAATAAAACAGCCTAGACACCAGATGCTACACAAATGTAAAGCATATGATAGCAGTATGGTGGAAAATGAGGCTGTAATTAAGGCTATCAGAAAGGATTTGATTTTATCTCTCCATGGAAATCATGATAACTATGTTATGCAGTTACTTAAATTTAGAAATTTAGTTTATAGGATCTGCTCTATCTTAAAGTTATACTAGTTAATCGCTGTACAGAAATTTTTAAAGTGTTTAATATAATTCCCAGTTGTAGCAGAACACCTAACTTGAAAGAAATTTGCTAGTATGTTAATAATTCTATAGTTGACTGCAGAAATTTTTTATTATTTGATTTATATTATCTTTTCAGTCACTTTACTGTTTCTTCATCTATGAATAATACACACCAAGAGAATAATAATTAGAGTGGCAAGCCACTTTTCTATTCCCTTTAAGTAATCTCAGCTGAAAATACTGCCCTTGCCTGGTGAGTTCACGTAGAATTCAATCACTAGTGCTTCAATTGGTATTATATAAAAT
Source organism: Grampus griseus (assembly GCF_964374135.1). NCBI lineage: Eukaryota > Metazoa > Chordata > Mammalia > Artiodactyla > Delphinidae > Grampus > Grampus griseus. Next base: position 55,680,952 of record NC_139007.1, on the reverse strand, counting down.
GAAGAAAACATCTAATTTCAATAGAAATTCCTACCCCTCCCACACTCTCAGCTCATAAACACATAAATGAAGCAAGACAACTAAGAAAAACTTCACATACATAATATGATGAATATTTTTACACTATACGTAATGATATGTGGGACTAACGTTACAGAAGTGATCAGACACAGGTGGATTCATACCTGAGGACTTGGAGGAAACGAGCTTTTAACTCCGTTTTAAAAGTGCAAGAGAATGTAGGGTGTTCAAAAGCAGGGTGTGTGAGGAAAAAGAAAGGTGTCTTGATGGTTCAAAGAGCTTAGTAAAGGCAGAGAGGGTGAGAATTACCTTTTTGCAAAAAATGGGTGAAAACAGATTAATTTGGAAAAAGTAAAAAAAGGAATCCTTTCCAAGCTTGGAAAGTGGAAGAGTTAGGAAGGAAAGAGGTGGGGAGCTTTGAATATTAATGTCTATGATATATCTAAAATGATAGCTGGTAAACATTTTAATTCTTTGTATTATAATTCTCATCCAAAAAGACCTCACATATAGAAAAGTTCTGACCAAGCAAAGAAATATGCATTCCTCATCCACAGCTTAAAAATTGCTCAGCTCTCACTGGAATATCCTTAGGGGAAAAAAATATGCATCAAGAGCAAAATAAAGTACTCTAAAATATTTTATTTATCACCTAAGTGGCATTGATAGCAATACCTTGTATCTGTGCACACTGTGTTTCAGTATTTTTTGAAATGTATATCTTATAAAAATATTCATTTCGACTATGAAAGCATTAGGAAAAATAATACATGTACAACAATTTTTAAAGGCAACTCTTTTAGTCTGTCCAAAAAGAGTAGCTTCTTCATTTTAGAAGTTTTATTGTGTTCCTACTATATACCAGACAAGAGACAGAGCAGTAAATAACAAGACAAAAAGCCCTATTATTATGAAACTTAACATATTAATTTCTAACCATCACATAGCTGAAGATCTTGGAAGAGGAACCAGTTAATTATATGCCCTTCTAGCTTTCTGAAATAGCAATAGCTCTCGAAGTTTGTATAAGATTGGATTGGTTGTTCAACTTATTACACAGCTGAAAATCATAAAACAAGACAGATTAATTATATACATGAACCAATTTTGACCTAATCTATGGAATTACGTTCAGAGAGCCTGAATGCAGTCATTTGTTAATTCAAAAAAAAAAAGGTGGGGGACTTCCCTGGTGGCGCAGTGGTTAAGAATACACTTGCCAATGCAAGGGACACGGTCTGGGAAGACTCCACATGCCCCGGAGCAACTAAGCCCGAGCGCCACAACTACTGAGCCTGTGCTCTAGAGCCCATAAGCTAGAACTACTGAGCCCACATGCCACAACTGCTGAAGCCCAGGCGCCCAGAGGCCGTGCTCCACAACAAAGAGAAGCCACTGCAATGAGAAGCCCCACACCGCGATGAAGAGTAGCCCAGGGCTTCCCTGGTGGCACAGTGGTTGAGAGTCCGCCTGCCAATGCAGGGGACATGGGGAGTAGCCCCTGCTCACCGCAACTAGAGAAAGCCTGTGTGCAGCAACGAAGACCCAACGCAGCCAAAAATAAACAAATTAATTAATTATTTTTTTTTTAAAAGTAGGGATCTCCTAGAATATGGAAAATGGTCTGAGAGGGCAATGTTCTGTCCAAAGGATCTAAAGTTAAAATTTCAGATCCTAGATGGATAGGAACTTTAGGTTAGTGTTGCTTTCTTAGCACGTCTTAGGTAGCACATATTAGGAAGCCTGTGGATAAAATCAGTTCTTGAAAGTTGAGTGAAAAATATTTTATACCAGCTTGAGGAAGATAATAAAGAGAAATAAAAAGCATTTTGAAGAATCTTTAAACATATCATTGTCTGTATACGAAGTGTATCTATAGCTATTTGCAAAACCAATAAAGATAGGATATGCATTTTAAATATTTCCTTTCCATACCAATTCACTTTTTCTGTGTTACTGGGAGATACGTCACAAAAAATGAAAAAAAGAAATAGAAGGAAGATGCGCCACGGTTTTCAATACACAAGAACTAAGTGTATTAAGAGCTACTAAGGGAAAAAAAATCAAAGAAAGGGAGTGAAGAAAAACGTTATAAACCAATAATGCCTTTGACCAAACCTATCATTTATTATAATACAGAGTAGTAGTATTAATAATACTATTTGTATGGAACATTTTATTTAACTCTTATAACAACCCCATGAGATAGATTTGAACATTATGTTCTCATTTTTTAGATGGAAATTGAGTTTCAGAATAGTTAAATGACTGAACTGTTGTTTAAGGGCACAGCTTTAGGAAGAGCTGGAAACAAAACCCGTATCCTGGAGCTCCAATTACAAATCCAGTGATTTTTCCAATTTACCACAGTGAAAAATTAAATAGTTGTACATTACATGTTAGGCATGATTGAAACTTTTTGAATAAGGCCTATAAGAAGTGTTTTGTCTGAATTAATTTTCAAAATCTGATATTCCCAAGTTTAAAAAGCAGGTTTCCCTAGAGATCTGTTGGGGTTACATGATTTCCTGAGGTAGTTTTTGGGTTTTTTTTAGTAATTTACCATTAGACTTAACACATAGGTAGACACAGTAAAAGTTCTCCCTATTCAGGTTGATATTAAATATTGTGTTCTAAGACTATTTTTCACCTTAGTCAATAGAGAGAGTCCAAATAAAGAGGGTCTATCTTGAGAGCTTTTCTACAATCCAATTAGACTTTGCATTGAAGACCATCCTGAAATTAATTTCCATTGTGTGTCAAACATGCTGAATTGCCATCTCTACCCAAGCAGATGTTAATGAAGACAAGCTTCACAGGCTGAAAATAATAACTAATCTTTACGAAGCACTTATTATGTGCCATACATTTTTCTAGCACATTACATATATTAAAAGTCTTTAAAAAGTAGTTTATCAGTCCCTAATAAATTCATGTCCAGAATTGAGAAATGCCTTTAAAAAGTTTATTATATCATATTTGAAATACAAAAAGCCAAAAAGTACTGCTAAAATTTCCATTCTGTTGCCTGTTTAAATCACTTCTCACATTCAGCTACTAACATAACTATTAGCTAATTATAGGACCTTGTGTTTCTTCCTATCTCTATTACTGACTTGTTGTGTGACCTTGATAGAATTCTTCAGTCACCCTGCAGTGACATAGTTTACCATCTATAATCTCTTAGGGTCTACTCAACGAAGCTTTTAGAATATTTTGCTCTTCTTAAGCTAAAGGGGTGTCATCTGCACTGCAAATATCATTTTGAGCTTTGTGATCAAATAAGAAGAAACTAGCTAATATTTACTGATTAACTGCCAAGTATTTTCACAAATATTATCTAGCTTAATTCTATTTTACTAATAGGAAATTTAAACTCTGTCGACTCAGGTTTTTGGTCTCAGTAAAAAAATACTTTCCATCTCCCAAGTTTATACTTCTTCTGCTATTCAAAGTTATCTTCAAAGCAGAGGAATGTATATGGAAATGGAAGACATAAAGAAATATATGTTATAAAGAACAGACTTGTGGTTGCCAAGGGGGAGAGGAGTGGGGGAGAGATGGAGTGGGAGTTAGAAGATGCAAACTAGCATATATAGAATGGATGAATAACAAGGTTCTATTGTGTAGCACAGGGAGCTATATTCAATAGCTGGTGATAAACCATAATGGAAAAGAATATAAAAAGAATGGGGCTTCCCTGGTGGCGCAGTGGTTGAGAATCTGCCTGCCAATGAAGGGAGCACGGGTTCGAGCCCTGGTCTGGGAGGATCCCACATGCCGCGGAGCAACTAGGCCCGTGAGCCACAACTACTGAGCCTGCGCGTCTGGAGCCTGTGCTCCGCAACAGGAGAGGCCACGATAGTGAGAGGCCCGTGCACCGCGATGAAGAGTGGCCCCCACTCGCCACAACTAGAGAAAGGCCTCGCACAGAAACAAAGACCCAACACAGCAAAAATAAATAAATTAATTAATAAACTCCTACCCCAACATCTTCTTATTAAAAAAAATGAATGCATAACTGAAGCACTTTGCTGTACAGCAGAAATTAACACAATGTTGTAAATCAACTATACTTTAAAAAAAAGTATATGTTAATAAGAATATTTTTGTAAGCCAAGCTATGAAGTTCAGAATAGCGAAATACTACAACACAAATTCCAATTAAAATTGAATTCATACATTTGTGTTTTCAAGTATATGAGCAAATACCTTCATAATCAACCTCAGCTGAGTTTGGTATACCACAGTTTTGGAGAAAAAAAGTGCTGATTTAAGCCAGAAGACACCATGACAATTTTTAGACTTAATTCATTTTTCTTGAAGCATTTTGAAAATTCACATTGATTGAGTCCCTAATAGATGCTCTATGTTTTATATACTCCTCACAACAAACGAATGAGATGAAGCAGCTACCTGAAATGACAATTGCACGACTTTGTGTTCTCCTTCATATTTTCAGCCTTATTCAGTAATTGAAAAAGGCATAGCAGGCAATAAGCCAGAAAACTGGGGTAGCTATACAGGCTTGTGGAAAAATATATCTGATGTGGCAAGCTCGACTAACCTTATTTCCTCTTTAGAATAGGACCTTATATGTTACAAGCAACTTAAAAAGAATTACCCTTAGAGTTGTTTTTTTTTTTTTTTTTTTTTTTTTTTTGTGGTACGCCGGCCTCTCACTGTTGTGGCCTCTCCCAGTGCGGAGCACAGGCTCCGGACACGCAGGCTCAGCGGCCATGGCCCACGGGCCCAGCCGCTCCGTGGCATGTGGGATCCTCCCAGACCGGGGCACGAACCCGTGTCCCCTGCATCGGCAGGCGGACTCTCAACCACTGCGCCACCAGGGAAGCCCTACCCTTAGAGTTTTAACAGTACAGCTACCAGACTGAAAAATATAATGATCCCATTTACAGTTTATTCTGTGGTCCACAATCATTTATCAAGGCAACTAGACTTTTCTGCAAATTCAGAATTCTAGAAATTTTTAGATTCCCTTATTCTATACTTCTGTTTATAAAACTGAAAATCTAATGACTAAAAAAACAAATCACATTGGAATATACTAAATATATTAAGTACTGTGAGAGTGTTAAAGTATAAATGGTACATACATACACATCCTCTCAAAATCTAGGAGGTTTGCAAAATTTTCTCTTAACTGAGAGGTTCAACTTCAAATAGAACTCTTTAAATCTTTTTATGAAGATGCCAGTGTTCTACACTTTTTCAGAAGGAATTTTGAGATTCACTCTGCTCTGATTCTTAGGTGTATCTATTTGATTCTTGCTCTTTTCATTCACAGACATACACAGTGACTATGTTTTAAAGAATCTTTTGTATAATAAATATCATTATGTTTCTAGCCTGCTGAAGTAATTTCTGTAAGGTAACTCCAGAAAAGCCAATAATCAGTTAATACTTTCTCACAGTCTAGTGCCCAATAATCCAAATCCTAAGAATTTAAAGACTAAAATTTGATGAATACTTTTAAATTTATGCATAGTTTTGAGTAATGTGTGTGTGTATCTCTGCATAGTTTTAAGTAGTGTGTACGTGTGTTTAAATGAAAATGAGTTTTGAAGACTACACATTTTATTTTTCTTGTTCTTACATAATACCTAGTGAATCTCCAGTTTCAGATTAGACTACTAACATAACTTAGAAATGAAAATACGATTTTTGAGGTGTTTTATAAAAGATAAGAAAGGATCTAAAACTCCAAAAGAGATGACAACTTAGGATCCATAAAAGCAGCAGCAGGAACATATTCTAATTTCTAATTCTAAAACTAACATTGGAACTTGTGTTTGTCCTTGACAAACTTCTCCTTCTATAAAATGAGGATAATTATATTAACCTACTAAAAATTTCTGCTATGTAAATGAATGTGTTAACTCTCACAACGCACTAGATACTATTCAACCAATCTGAAGCATCTGGCACTCAAGATGCAGTTAAACAAAGAGCCTCGGGAAATGGCACAGCCCAGTGGTCAGATGAGAGGACCGTACAAGGCGAGACATAGTTAACATTGCACAAGGTGCCTTTCCCAAGTGCCAGGCACGAAATAGTTGCTCAGGTGTTCATCATTCAGAATTTGCACAGATGAACTTGCTATTTGTATTAGATTAGTCCTGTTACAGAAAGCGGGTGTTATGAGTAATAAACCACTAATAGACTACCCTCTATGATCTTTTTCTAAATGTCATGTGCCAAATAGGATAAAGCTCCCATATTAAAATTCACATTCAAGATGACTGGAAAAACACTATTTTTTATTCATATTATACATCTTTGGCAGGCAACCCCCTAGCTTTAACTCACTATGTAAGTTTAGATTATGTCTCAAAACTATCTTTAGATAGTAATTATCAGTGGCTTTTAATAAGAAGAAAGATTTAAGCAAAGTTTTGCCTTTCATATTTTCTACAAAGTTAAATTTGTTAGAATCATCTCTTCGAAAACCATATTGTATTCACAATCAGGGTACTATAGGAGAAAAGAAGGAAGGGAGAGAAGAAAGGAATGAGGGAGGAAAGGACGGAGAGAAGGAGAGAGATTAGAGAGAGAGAAAGAGGAAGGAGGGAGGAGGGAAGGGAGGAAGGGAGGGAGAGAAGCTATACAATTTTTTTCACTTAAGTTTGTTCTAAATGACAGAACTTAGGCCAAAATTGTGTTACTTTATTCCAAAGGTTACTACAAGACTTACAGAGACCCTTAAAGAAGTTACAAAAATCGAAACAGAGCGTAGAGTAAGTTTCTGATTGTAAAAATAGGTAACATTTCAAAGTCCATTTCATAAAAGAAGTCATCAGATCAATACATCATTGTGTCATTTTTAACAATAGTATCTAAACTTTAGCTCTGATACTGAAATGAATAATAAAAAAGAGAACTCCAAGGTACACACATATCCACGTGGGATTGTGGATAATTTTTGTTTTAACGTTTTTAGTTAAAAACACTCTAAGAAACCTATGAAATCTTTCTAAGAACACTGGGACAAAATAAAAGGATATGTAGAAATTCCTTGCGCTTGAGTAGTTTTGAGGTATTGATATTCTTTTAATCATGGAATGGAAGTGAGATGCCAACAGCAAAAAAAAGAAAAAGAAATTTTACAAAGACACATCTGAGCTTCCCAATGGTAAGATTGTTGAGGTGGAATACTCTGAAATGGAGTCACTTAAATATGCTCTATGAATAAAAGGTTTGGGGCAGGAGATGAATTTAAAATAATCCTACATTTGTACTACTGGTCTAGTCCAACGGATTAGAGTCTGCTTGAGATGAAAAATATTAATTATTATTTCATTCGTTCATTTAATTCTACTCAAAACTCTTCAATACCACCCATCTGACTTAGATTAAAAGGCAAAATCTTTACAATGATCTAGCCTCCCGTTACTTCTGTCCCTTCTAATTGTGCCTTAGACCTTTATAAGCCTGTTCCCTGTGCCCAGAGTACCCTTCAAGCTGATATCTGTATGAATCACTCCCACATCAGTTTCAAGTGTTTGCTCAAGTGTGACCTTCTCAATGAGGTCAACCTTTATCACTATTTAAAAATAGCAACCATCCTTCACTCCTAGAACTCCTGATTCCTCTTACCCTGCTGTATTTGTCCAGAATCCATCACCCTCTACATTCTACACAATATAGGTATTCATTATAATCCTTATTCATTATATATTCATCATATTTCTGTCTCGTCAACTAGAATATAAACTCCATAAGAGCAGGGATACGTGTGTGGAGTTTTTTTGTTTTGTTTTTGGCTCTCTTTTACTCACTGAACATATTCATTCATTAACCAATGAATGAATACACATAGGCCCAACCCCACCAATTTCCTGCTCAAATTCTGACCTTGGAACTCAGTCTTACCAATGGGTACAGCCCAGAATCTGTCTTCTTTCTGTCTGCCTGGCATACACTGAGCCTGGCATGAGTCTTGAGAACCGTGTGCCAATCTGATGCCATCTTTCTCTAACCTCTACCTTGTTTTCTCATTCACTGCAACTAGGCTTCTGCCTTAGGTCCCGCTTAGCTACACATTTCAGAGTTGTGACTCTACACAATCCTAAACCCCAATCTTCTAGATTAGAAACTAAACAATTTGGCCATTGACAACATTTTCTTCCTGATCTTTTCCACTGGGTCTCCAGGTGCTAAATAAGGACCTACTGCAAAATAGACAGATGACCTGGAGTCACCTTTTTTTTTTTTTTAATTATCCCCTTGGAAACTCTTCCAGACATGTTCTACCCACATGACAGAATCCTACTGGATAGCTAATGCTGACTGGACTCAAGTGTGCATTTGATACATCCTTTGGACTCTGCAACTTAGACAGCTAGCTGCCCCACAAATCTTGTTATGCATAGGCTAGGTTGAAGTTAGTTTTCCCTATTCTGAACCCCACTAGACCTCTATTCCTCCTCTTCCATTGTTGCCCACAACTGTAGTTCCATAATTCTAAAACAGATTATGAAAGAAGATATGAGACCTCATATAAAGTTTAAGTGAATTTCTTTTTATATTTCACTGCTAAATATATTTGGATTAAAAGAAAGAACAATGATTCAGTCTCAGAGGTCCACATTGAAAAGCCTAGCACATTAGTCACTGTCAATGAATAAGCAGTATTTATTAAATGTATGAATAGAAAAATAGTGGCAATGATCTGCTTTAGATAAATGGGAATGGAGAAAATACTGGGATGTGAAATCTACCAAAAAGTAAACTATTACAATATAATTGTAAGGTGTCAAAATTCCAAATACTACTTCAGAAATTCTTCTTATTTAAATAAATCCATCCCACAAAAAAACAAATTCATGTTTTTCTTACAGAAGTCATATCTGGGTAGAACTCTTGGGATATCTATTTGAGCTGTTAAATAATTATATCTGAAGAAGGTGAAGAGTGCAGTTATTACAGTGAGGTGACAGTTATCCCATCTCTCAGGAGCTACGGTAACTGAAGTGTACTAAGAAAGAATCGGCAGAGCAGGCACAGTTCTTTCATAATCCCTAGCAACTCTTGATACAGATTCAGTTCATCACTCTGCATGAAATCTTAGAAGAAAAATATTTTAGGAATAAGATATATCAGCAATTGGCATACATTGATATATCAGATTTTTGAAATATAATATACAATGTATGTCATTTTAAAAAATTCTAACACATCCATAATATAATAGTCGATGTTGAATATGTTCTTATTCTTAGCCATACATTTATCTATTATTAATAATTTTTACCAAACTAGTAGGCCAGTAGGTAGTGAACAAGCCAACAAGTTACATGTGTAGCAAAAGAAAATATCAAAAAAAAAAAATCAATTCCAGCTTTACTGCCACAATAAATCCCCTGAAAAGTTCTCTGGTAATTTATAAAGTGTTCTCACATTTTATAGCACGGGATGTTTTAGAACTGTGCAATTTATGGTGATGTGGAAGTTCCATATTAAATTTTTAAGTATTCTTGCCAAACATGAGTGAGGATCGTCTCAAACATGTTTTTATTTTAAATCCCAGAAGACATTTAAAAACACATTTATATTCACTTAATACTTTCTTGACATTTTTTAAGAATTCAGAAGTTCAAATACAAGTATGCATTCTGAAAACAATAGAATGTAATACTAGAATCTTGGACTTGAAAAAGGACTGGAGACTTGATGAGTCTTAACTTCCTCTCTGTAGAGGCATTCAGTCCTAAATCATCTCTGACAACCTGAACATCTGATCACTGCATGGACATTTCCAGAAGCTGGGTGCTCCAGCACAACCCAGATATTTCTGAAGAGCTCAGAATAGGGAAGGGAGAGGAGAGGGAAGAGGTTTCCTCCCATTTTATTTAACTCAAACATTCCTCTTTGTCACACTGTTCTATGGATCCAAGTTCAGGCTTTAGAAAGAATATTTTAGTCTCTCTTCCAAATAACAACCCTTCTAAAAATTCGAAGATATATCTTACGATTTCCTAAGTCTTTCTTTCTCCAAATTAAGTCTTTACTTGGAATAATTCTCCTCTGAAAATCTTTTCAGACTTCTAACCATTCTACTCTCCCTTCTCTGAATTTACATCCATTTGTCAGTGAAGCACCCAAATGCATATTAAACAAACAAACCTACCCGCTTCTGAGTTTTTTATAAAAGTGAGTTAATTTTTCTGTCACCATATCATACTATATGTTCATATTGAACTTGCTGCAATTCAGACTGCCTTTCTCATCCTGTCTTTGTACTCATTCCTGTACATATAAAGGAGAAAACAAATTTCCAGAAGACAGCAAAATGAAATTAACATCTGGATACAAATAATAAAACCAACTCCATGTAGGTTCTATTCATGGACCAGGCTATAGAGACATTTATAGATTCCTGAATCTGATATTCACCAGCTTAGCTACCTGAATCAATTTTGGACCACCTGCAGTTGTCATATGCTTGGATTTTATTTTCCATCAAGCCATTACCAAGACAAATGAACATAAGGAAACCTCTGTCACAGCCCTAAAAACTTCTTTCTGAATTGACCGTGATCCACCATGCAACAGTCTTTGGAAACTGTTTTCAATCACTGGCAGTTTACCTACTATTACATTTCCATTTCCACATATTATTTACACAGATGTGAGGAAAAGATTTTTTCTGCTGCCTTGCTGAAATACAGAACTATTTTGACTACATCGTTTTCCTATTTTGTCAATCTTCAATTTAGTTAAGGAATTTCCTTGGAATATCTTTCTTGCTGAGTCAATGCTATTCATACTACAATACAGTATGTTCTAGAAACTACACAAGATTTCAAATATTTTTTTTTAATTCTGATTAAGTTTCTAACTTAGTTACAACATCTGAAAAAGTCTGCTTCGTGTCAACATTCTTAGTAAACTGGCACCATGCTATAAGGGAAAACAGAACTCATTCTAAACAATTAATTTTTGGTCAGGAAGGTCAGTGCTAGTGTAACTGAAAAGAGAAAATTGATGACAGCCAAGAAAACACCTCTTCAATCAAACTCATATTCAATGATCTTCACTGAGAGCTTGCTTTAACAGAACGGCATTGAAAAGGAAACACGGCCTCAAAAATTAAATGGAAAGAAACTTTGGTACTATAAAAAGGGAACTTTACCATAAAGTTCCTTGTAAAGTTCCCTTTAGCATAAGGTAATACTAGAAGCGCTCTTAGTTGTTAAAAATTAAGTTATTATCATTTGCATGAACTTAAGAGACAGCTACTCCAAGCCCCAGGTTTTAAATTTGTCCAACAATAATAAATAATGGCTGGAGCTGAAATAATCTCACGTATATAAGGCATTTTAAAATTATAAAGCACTATACAAATTTAAGGCATTATGAAATATATTTTATGTAGACTTTTAATATTAACAGGTTTTAACCATTTATCCAGTCTCTAAACATATTGCAAATAATCTATAAAATACACAATAATTGATGTTAGAATGCAGAATATAGCAGTGTATAGTAGACTCTGTGCTATAGTTATTTTGCATAGAATTCCTTATTGTGTGTAATGTTCAAGTTATCTCTCAACAGAATGGCAGTATAAATTCTCCCTTCTGAATTCACTTCATCTTGTGCCTGGACCACAGAAGTCAGAGTTAATTTTACCTCAAATAAACCTGGGGAGGGGGGATGGGAAGGGAGAGAGAAATAAGAGAAAAGGGGAATGGGGAACACTCTATGGAAAACTGTCAGGAACCCACTTGATCCCTACTCGGCATGCTTTGAGCTTCTGCCCACTCCAAGTGAACAGAGGATTGGTGATCTTGGTCTCTTCACTCCCAGCTGCCTAACAGTATTAAAGTATTATGTATTGTTAAAACATATCACATAATTAAGTAAAGTTAATATTTAAAAGTAGTATTTTTAAAAACCAGCTGCCAAAGATATTCTCAAACTCACTCTCATAAATTCTATTAATTAAGCCACATTGACCCCATTTTACTTCTCAAAGAAGGAAAAGCAAAAATAGAAGAAAAAAGTTTATAGTGAACTTAAGGTCATTTTCATTCTAGGAATTTTAATCAAGAGGTTATTATTATAGCAAGGAGCTTAGAGTGCTTTTTCTACTCCTTTTAAAATAAAATAGTAATGTTAGACATGCCAGACTACAAGCAGAAAACCTATCAGAACTGTTAGACGTAGCTTTATCCCAGTTAACTAAAAGAGGGATAAGTATATTTCAAAATTTTGGCAGATTCAGCCTCATCAAAACTGTCAAAAGCACTAATCTCCAGATTTTGTACTCTTGGGGTAAATATTTTGATATTTGAAACCAAACCTTAAATATTTCTTAATTTTTTAAATTTGATACATGTTTTCTAACTTACAGAAAAGATTTCTGAAATTTTGTATTATAAATTATTTTTTAAACGCTGCACATATGCTTCTTTTAAAATTCATGATCATAAAGTAACCCTTCAAAGCCTCCCAAGAGTTCCAGAAATGATATGCATATAAACATTAAGGCGCTCTGAGGAGTATAATTTGAGTTACATTAAGTGCAGCTGTTTTCCGAAGTCCCGTGAAGGGTATATCTGGTCACGGTGGTCTTAATTAAAATACAAATGACATAGAGGTCTCATCTGTATTTAAGCAAGCGGAGACATTTCACTATAATAAAATAGGATACCTAAAATAGGATGTGGGTAAAGAAAAGGTGAGGCTGGAAGCAACACTGCCATGAAAGAAAAAATCCACATACTTAACGCCTTTACAAACCCCGTTCAAAGAGTTGGAAACAAAGTCCTTAAAAAAAAGATGTAACAGCTGCCCTCGCTTAAGTTCCAAGACGTACCACAGATTGGGAAAGCTCTCTATGTAGGGATGGAATCTAATTGGGAGAAACTTTTAAAAAACATTTAATTGGTTAAAAGTTTGCCTCTTGGAGAGATTTCGGAAATCAATTTGCAACATGTATAGTGATAGCAAGTCCTCTTAGAAACGAATGAAAGATGAAAAGCGTTTCGTGTTCTTTTGGGGGAGGTAGGCAGTTCCCCCTACACCGTGAACTCAGGGAGTTGAAAGTGAACTTGCAACAAACTTAGCCTTTCTTGCCCCAAAGCGCACTCCTCAAGGGCAAAAAGCAAGAAAGCGGTTCCTCGCCTGCAACTATGAGAAGAAGGGACCCGTGAGGGGCCGCGGGCCCTGGCAAAGGGTGTCAGCTGGAGCCCGTGCCTCGACTGTACCTCTTTGCTGATGCGCCGGTGGCTGCCGCCGCTGCTGCTGCTGCTGCTGCGGACGCTGCGCCTGGCCGCCCCCGAGGCCTCCGCTGAGCAGCAGGACCAAGAAGACCCCGGCGGCTCCAGGCATTGCGACGGCCCCGAGCAGATCCACTTCTTAGGAGCCGGAGTCGCTGCCGCCCGCTCCCCTGGTCAGAGCTTGTGAGCCGAATGAGCCGCAGCTGCTGGGTAAGGGAAGGAGACAGCCCCCGCCGGCCTCGACTCGTCCGGCGCCGGAGCGTGGGGGTAGAAAAAGGACACTCCCCCTCCCGCCCCCTTCCCGGGCCCTCGCCCCACGGACGTCCCGGCCCAGGCCCTTAAAGGGTCCTCCGTGAAAAAGGCCTTTCCTACGGCGGTCCTTCCCTCTGAGAAGGGATTGGCTTGATCTGTTAGCTGAACTTCCTTTAAGTTAAAGAAAGTAATTGATATGAGAGCAGTTTGTGATCTTTAAAATGCCTCCACATGGAAGGCATTACTTGTGGGAAATCTGCACAGCTAGGGTCTATACCGAAGCTCAGTAGATGCACCTCCTGAGAAAGGCCTGGCACAGCTGTGTGCGAGCACTGTGGATCCAGGTGATCCACGTTGGTGGTGAGACTATCCAAAGGCCCCGTTGACTGCGAAGTTACCAGGAGGCAGAAGGTGGTCCCCGGGATGCTGCAATTAGGCCAGGAGACTTACTGCTTGGTAGACTGCTGGCAAGGCAGCAAAGGGAGGACAAAATAAAACAAGCCCCCTTCATCCACTGCAATGTTTATGACCAATATAAAGGTAAAAATTAAGGTTTTCCGTTCAGTCAGGAAACATTTATTTAAAGAGGATAAAAGGTCTTTTCATTTGTTTCCCTTCAGACTCAAAATTTCATGTTTCCAGTCCCCATTCCTTCCCTTTAACTCAACAGAATTTCTGCAAGTTTTTCTAACACCCCATGTTCAGATGACAGTTCCTTACTAGTTTTTTGTTTCTTTGTGTGTTTGTTTTTTTATGGTCTGTGGTTCTCATAAGGTTTGGAACAGCTCCTTACTGGGGTTTTATGAGAGTTGCAGGATGTCTTTTGGTGTACTCAGCGACTAGGGGTACTACTGGCATCAGTATACAGTGAGGTCAGAGAGCTAGTTGTCCCACAATGGGTAGAACAGTCCCACACCATAAATTGTCCCCCATGCAGGTCTGAAAGGGCTGCTGCACATTCATGTAGGTAAAAACCCTTGCATTATATTTGAAGCCCAATGTAAGTCTGTTTTGCACTCAAGCAAAATTTTTTACACAGCTTTTATTTTCCTGGATGCATCTATTATGTAAATTGAGGAAAGAATATGTCTGTGTTTTTTAACCTTATCAAGATTTGTTTAACCATTTCAGAAAATCAAATAACTGATAACAGTTCTGCTCATGGTATTGACTACAGGACAATAACAATACCCCACCTGTCACATTGACGGTGACTCTGGGAATAGGTTCACACTACTGTTTCATTTTGCCTGCTAAGGTAGTTTTACCCAAGCATTTACACATTGAAATACATATTGTTTTATATAGGTAACTTTTTTCCCCTTTATTTTATACTTGATTTTACATTGATTTTTTTAAATATTATATTGAAGTTAGGTGATATTATCTATGGATTTCCTTTCACTAAAATAAAGGAGGTATTGTTCCTAATAGGATTGATTGAGACCCATTGGCCAAATGGTACTGAAGTGAATGAATATCCCTCAATGTTACCCATCTTTCCGAGTTTTATTAATATTAGTACTAAGAAACTTTAAAATCAACTTTTCTTTATTGTAGAAGCAAAATGGAAAACGGCCCACACCTTGAGAATAAGACTGTGATCTCTGCTGTCAACTTTACTTGTTTGATTCAACACAGGGAAAAAAATACAAAATTATTTAACCAAAATTAAGATACAAAAACAGTACTATTAGAGCTATAATTTTTTTCAAATAAACCTAATTGCGATACAATTTACACAAAATAAATGCATCCATTTGATATGTTTAAAAATGTAAACAACCGTTTGACAACTACTCAATTAATATAGCCTATTTCTATAATTCCCCCAAAGTTTTCTTTTCTGCCCTTTTGCAATAATTTCCCCAACCAGCATCCCTAGAAACAGGCAACCACTGATCTGATTTCTGTCACTATAGATTATTTTAGCTCTTCACAAATTTTATGTAAGTGGGATAATAAAATAATAATCTTTTGTGTCTGTTTTTTTCACTCAGTACAGTGTTCTGCAGGTATAGCCGTGTTGTTACTTTATGTCAGTAGTGTGTTCCTTTTCATTGCTGAATAGTATTCTATTGTATGGATATATCAAAATTTGTTTATACATTTACCTGTTGAAGTGCATTTGGACTGTTCCAGTTTTGAGCTATTAAATATAAAGCTGCTATGAATATTTGAATACAGTGTTTGTGTGGACATATGCTTATATTCCTCAATTCCTGAGAGTGATATTATCGGGAGTTTTGGTAGGTATATAATTGAAATTATGAAACTGTTTTACAGTATGACTGTATCATTTTAAATTCCTCCAGTAGTATATGAGAGTTCCAGATTATCTGCATTTTTGCCAACACCAATAATTAAAATTATTTAATTTTAGTGACTAGTATCTCACTGGCCTTGTCATGTGCATTTCTCTGGTAATGCTGAAAATGTTTTCAGGGCTTACTGGGCATTCCTATGACTTTCTTTTGTGAAATGTCTATTCAGATCTTTTGTTCATTTTTCTAATTGTTTAATTTGCCATACTATTATTAAGTGATAAGATTTAAATATAAATTCAAGAGGAAAGTCCTTTGTCAAATATACTTAATGTAGTGCATATTGTTCTCAGTATGTGGCTTGACTTTTCAATTTCTCGACTACTGTTGAAGGAGGTCATCGGGAGGACGTGACAGCCAGTTGGGCCGGGCAATTGGAGGCTCCTCTCCCCCTTCCCTCTCCTTGGAAAGTGCATTAATGCTGCCTGCCTTCCCTCCACTAGAAGCTGCCTCTAGGACACACCCTTGAAACAGTAATGTGTTGTTGAGATCATCTGGACGGTAGATGTGACTGAAGCCAGCTAAGGCCTCCATATAAACGTTGCGGGCTGGTATGGAGATCTATGCATCTTGCAGCTGCACAAGACAAGCCTCCCTTGCTTGTTAAATCTGCTTGTTAAACCTGCCACCTACAAATCCTCAGTGGTTTGCCTCTTCCATCTCCTCTTGCCCTCCATGCACTGGGGCCAGTTTGTGAGGCTACAACTGCTTTAGCAGAAGTAGTTAATTGTAAATTCCATTTATTAAGCCTTTTCATTTATGCTTAATAGTTTTTGTGTCCCATTTCAGAAATCTTTGCTTTCTCTATTTTTCCCTAGAAATTTTATAGTCTTGGGTTTATGATTTATTAGTGTTTGCTATGAAGTAAATGCCTTAGGTAAGGGCTTTTTTTTTTTTAATGCAGATATCCATTCATTTTAGTACTGTTTGTTGAGAGAATTATTATTTTCCCGTCTGATTACCTTGGCCCTTTTTTTAGAAGTCAATTGATCAAATGTGGGTCTAATTTTAGACTCTCTTTTCATATATCCAAATATATATATATGATAGTTTATGCCAATATCATAGTCTTTATTAGTGTAGCTTTATAGAAACCTCGAAGTTAAGTAATGTAAATCCTACAATTTTGTTTTACAAACAAAACTCTTTTGTCTATTCTAGGTCCTTTGCATTTCCATACAATTATTAAAGTCAGCTTGTCAATTTCCATCCCCAAAAAATAGTGTCATAGGGAGTTTGATGGCAGTTGGGTGGAATCTATAGCTAAATTTGGAAGGAAATTGACATTTTAGTAATACTGTGCTTTCCAATCCATGAATATAGCATGTTTCCATTTATTCACATCTTCAGTATTATAAGCAGTGCTTTTTAGTTTTCAATTTATGTCTTCAACATACTTCCTAAAATTCACCTCTAAATATTCATGTTTTTGGATGCTATCATAAGCAGTATTTTTAAATTTAATTTCATACTAATGGTAATACAAGTGATTTTGGTTATATACATTGGATCCAGCAAAATTGTTAAAATAACTTCAAGAAGCTTATACGTAGATGCCTTAGAATACCCCATGTACAGGATCTCCAAAATAAAAGCAATTTTCCTTCTTCCTTTTCAATCTGTAGGTCTTTTATATGTTTTCCTTGCCATATTGCCCTGGATGTGACCTCCAGTAAAAAGTTGAATAACGTGTTGAGAGTGTGTTTTTTGCCTTATTTCTGATCAGAGGGGAAAGCAGTCATTCATTCACCATTATGGTGATGGTTATTGGTTTTCAGTAGGTGCTTGTTATGAAATTGAAGGAAATTCCACTCTTCTACTGAAAGTTTTTGTGACAAAACAGTATTAAATTTGGGCAATGGTTTTCTGCATCTATTTAAATACACATATTTTTCTCTATTTGGTGAATTACAGTAACTGATTTTCAATGTTAATCAAACTCACAGTCCTGGCATAAACCCCAATTTGTCATGAGAGATTATCCCTATTGTATATATGTTGCTGGTTTCGATTTACTTGTATTTGATTAAGTATTTTTATGTCTGTGTTCATGAGGGTTATTAGTCTATAGTAATTTTTCTTGTAATATTTATATCTGGTTTTGGTATCAGAGTAATGCTGGCCTTATGTAATTAGTTGGAATATCGTCCTTCCTGAAAGAGTTTGTATAGAATTTATACAATTTCTTCCCTAAGTGTTTTATAGAACATACTAGTGAAACCATCTGAGTCCACACTTCTTTTTTTTTTGTTACAAATTCTATGTTTTATGTAGGTATAGAATGATTCAAATTTTCTGTTTTATCTTGAATCAGTTTTGATAATTTGTATCTTTTAAGTAATGTATCTATTTGGCTAAGTTGTCAAATTTATTGGCATAAATTATCTTAATATTTCTTTATTATCTTTTTAATGTCTATGGCATCTTTAGTAAATGACACCTTTTTCCCGATATTGGTAATTTGCGCCTCTATTTTTTTTAAAATAAATTTATTTATTTATTTTTGGCTGCATTGAGTCTTCACTGCTGCACGTGGGCTTTCTCTAGTTGTGGCAAGTGGGAGCTGCTCTTTGTTGCGGTGCGTGGGCTTATTTTGGTGGCTTCTCTTGTTGCAGAGCATGGGTTCTAGGCGGGTGGGCTTTAGTAATTGTGGCATGTGGGCTCAGTAGTTGTGGCTTGCAGGCTCTAGAGTGCAGGCTCAGTAGTTGTGACGCATGGGCTTAGTTGCTCCGCGGCATGTGGGATCTTTCCAGACCAGTGCTCAAGCCTGTGTCCCCTGCATCAGCAGGCGGATTCTTAACCACTGAGCCACCAGGGAAGTTCCTCCTCTATTTTTTTTATATCAGCCTTTTTTCATAGAGGCTTGTCAATTTTATTCATTCTTTCAAAGAATCAACTTTTGGTTTCAGTGATTTTTTTTTATTGCTTGTCAATTTTCTGTTTCATTCGTTTTCCCTTGTATCTTTAAATTTTCCTTCCTTCTATTTATTTTAGGTTTACTTCACTCTTCTTTTGAGCTTCTTATGGTGGAAACTTAGATCACTAATTATAGACCTTTCTTCTTATATAACTTATATCACTATTATAACTTTATATTAATATTTATTAAAAGACTCTTAAAGCCCTGAATTTTTCTCTAAGTAGAGCCTTAGCTACAAATAACAAATTTGGAATTTAAAATTTTTTTAATTCAATTCAAAATATTTTTTTAAATTTCTTTTGTGATTTCTTCTTTGACATGTGTGTTATTTCGAAGTGTGTTGTTGCTATGGTCTCAATGTTTGTATCTCCCCAAGATTTATATGTTGAAATTCTAATGCCTAATATGATGGTATTAGGAGGTGAGGCCCTTGGAATGTGATCAGGTCATGAGGATTGAGCCTCATGAATAGGATTGGTACCCTTATGAAATAGACTTGAGAGCTCCCTTGCCCCCCTTTCACCATGTGAGGACACAACAAAAAGACCTGGAAGCAGGTCCTCACCAGACACCAAATGTGCTGACACCTTGATCTTGTACTTCTCAGTCTCCAAAACTGTGAGAAATAAATGTCTGTTCTTTATAAGCTACCCAGTCTATGATATTTTGTTATAGCAGCTGAAATGGATTAAGACAGTTGTTAATATCCAATTTTTGTAGGTCTTTCTAGATATTTTATTGTCATTAATTTCTAGTTTCAGTCTGTTATTGTCAGAGATTATATTTAAATACTTTTAAATATATTGAGACTTGTTCTTAATTCTAGCACATTGTCTATCTTAATGAATGTTCCATATTCAATTGAAAACAATGGCATTCTGCTGTTCTGGGGTGGAAAGTTCTATAACGGTTAATTAGGTCAAACTGGTTGATAGTGGGTTTTTTTATACTTATTCATTTGCTTTTTGGTCTATCAATTACTAAGAGATAAATATTGAAATCTCCCACTGTAATTATTGATATTTCTATTTTACCTTTCCAGTCTTACATTATCTATTGCTTCATAACAAATTATGCCCACATTTGGAAGCTTAACATAATAAACATTTATTATCCCAAAGTTACTATGGATCAGGAATTCAGAACCATTTATTTGGTGGTTTTCTTCACTTGGGTGAAGAGAGGAAGGAGGAATCTACAATGCTATTTATGACCTAGTCGCAGAAATCACATACCATCTCTTTTGTCAAATTTTATTCATTAGAAGCAGGATAAGTATAGATCACACTCAAGGAATGGGGAATTAGCCTACACCTTTTGAAGAAAGAGTATCAAAAAATTTGTGGGTATGTTTTAAAACAACCACAATCCTGTAAGATTTTGCTTTCTGTAATAAGAAGCTCAGTGTATACACACTAGTATTGTTATGCCTTCCTCAAAATTTAATCTGTTATCACTATGAAATCTCTCTTTATCTCTATTAATATTTTTCATCCAAAATCCATTTTCTTATTATTCATATATCTACTCCATATTTCTGTTTTCTTTTTTTTCTACTCCATATTTCTGATAATTAATGTTTGCTTGGCATATTTTTTCCATCCTTTACTTTTCAATCTGAATCTTCATATATACAGAGTGTCTCTTACAGCCAATATATAATTGAATCTTGTTTTTTCATCTAGACTGATAACTACTGCCTTCTTATTGGAGTGTTTAGACCTACACTGTCTAATGCAGTAACCACTAACCACATATGGCTGTTTAAATTTAAACTTAAATAAATTAAAATAAAATAAATTAAAAATTCCGATCTTCACTCACCCTAGCCATAGTTCAAATGTTCACAAGCCACATGTGGACAATATAGGCTACATGTGGACAAGGAACATTTCTTTTACAACTGAAAGTTCTATCATGCAGTTCTTGTTTAGACACTTTACACTTAATATAATTATTGATATGATTGGGTTAAATATACCAGTTTTTATGTTTTCTATTTCCTCCATCTATTCTTTATTCTTTTTCTCTTTTTCTGCTTTCTTTTTGAATAATTATTTTTAGTATTCTATTTATATCTGCACTATTGTACTATTGTGTATATATGTGATATATACACATATATGTCTAGTACATATATACATTGATATAATAACACTATTATACATCATAATATACATTATTATAAATAATGGTCTACATATATGTACATATATTGTGTGTATATATAAATGGCATGCAATATACAACTTTTAGATGTTTCATTACATTCTAGATTGCATAATTTCTGATGACAAGTCTGTAATTATTCTTCTGTTTCTCTTTATTCAGGCTGATTTTAAGATTATTATATAATCCTTGGTTTGGTAAATTTTTTTATTATGTACCTTGATATGGATTTCTTTGATGTTTATACTGCTTAGGGATCATTGAGCTTCTTGGAACTGTGAGCTTAGAGTTTTCATAAAATTTAGGAAAATTTAAGTAATTTCTTCTATAATCTCTTATGTCCTTTCCCACCCCCACCCCTGTCTGCCTCTGCTTCTGAGATCAGTTCTCATTCTGTTCATTTTTTTTTAATTCTTTTTTCTCTTTGTGCTTCAGTTTGGTTACTTTCTATTGCTGTATCTATGTGTCTTTGTTTAGGCTGCTATAACAAATTATCATAGACTTGGTGGCTTATAAACAACAGAAATTTATTTCTCAGAGTTCTGGAGGCTAGGAAGTCCAAGATCAAGAGGCTGGCAGATTCAGTGTATGGTGACAGTTTATTTCCTGGTTCATAGACCACATGGCAGATGGGTAAGGGAGCTCTCTGGGGTCTCTCTTATAAGAGCACTAATCTCACTCATGAGGTCTCTACCCTCATGACCTAATCACCTCCCAAAGGCACCACCTCCAAATACCATCGCATTAGAGATTAGGTTTTATCACATGATTTTTGAAAGGACATAAACATTCAGTCTATAGCACTGTTACCTTTTCTTCTTCAGCATCTAATCTGCTTTCAAGCCCATTTACAGTACATTTTTTCTGTTTTATATTGCATTTTTTTAAGTAAACAAATTGTTAGTTTTAATTTTATGCTTCCCTTTTCTATTCTTCTTGTGTTCAAATTTAACTTTTAACTTTTTGAAAATATTTACAGTGGATGTTTTGAAGTTCTTATCTGCTTATTCAAACATCTCTGTTATTTCTGATTCTGTTTCTATCAACGTATTTTTTAACGTATTTTTTTTAACCATGGATCATATATTTCTGCTTCTTTGTGTGTCTAGTAATTATTGACTGACTGTTAAAGTGATGAAGTATTATAAATTCTATGTTGTTGAGTATCTGGACTTTGATTTCTTCCTTTGAAGAATAATGTTTTTTTGTTTTGTGGATTAAACGCTTCTTGGCCTTTTGGCTAAGATTAAGTGTTTTGTGGATCAGCATGATCCTTTCAGTGTTAGTTTTTAAGATTTTTTTTAGGGTATAAATACGGTAGCCTTCACTTTAGGTCTAGTTTAGCTCTCCTATTAATGCATCACTCCTCTAAGGTCAGTACAGGATTATAGAATTGTTAAGTAATATCTCTTCATTGTGGCTGGCTGGAAATGACATGTCTTCCAGTCTTGTATGTTCAACTACAACTCCCCTGTAATTCTTTGCATAGTTTCATAGAGTTTCAACTTTTGCTGGAGAAACTTGACATTCAGTCAAAAATACAAGGGGACCCGCAAATAGATTCATGGAGCTTTATCCCTCAAACTCACTCTTCTCCAGTACTCTGCTTTGCGAATTTAAGTTGCCTCCCCAAACTCTGATCTCTAGCTCTGCAATTCAGTGGGACTGCTATAGTTCATAAACTGTCTCCAGCAGAAAGTTGGTTCAATCACTGGCACTATCTAGTGTGTTTCTTTTTTCTCAAGACACAGATTTGCACTGCCTATTATCTAGTGTCTTAAAAGAGCATGTTTATATTTTCCCCAGTTGTTCACATTTTTCCCTAGTTGTTTATATATAGAAAATTCAGTACCTATTAGTCCCTCATGGCTAGGAGTAAATGTCTCGAAGTTACACTCTTTAAATAATTTTTTTTTAAAAAGACTAGATACAAATAATGATAATTCATCCTAATGATTTAAGAAATGTAATGAGCAGAACAATTTTGATGATCATAGCCTGAGACTATTTTATTACTCTTCATATTAATAATATGACCTTTGAAATGGCTCACAGTGTTTAAATTTTTTTTTCAAATTATACTTAACAGCTCCTCACAACCTGTACTTTAAGAAAACATGAGAAGATCAAGAACAGGAAAAATAATTGTGGTTAACCTAATTAACATTTCTTACAAATCTGTAAAATTATGTCAGACTATTTGTTGAATTTATCCATATGAAATAATGGGGAAGTCATAGCACTACTTATTAATAAGCTGAACACTTATTTACCAAAATATATTCTCTAAGTAACTAATCACAAAATATCAGATTGGCAATAAATGTGGGAACATTTTACCCTACAAAGTAGTATTGAAGGTCAGGAAATTAAAGAGTTGATTTACAAAGTAGGAATTTTTTTTTCAAAAAGAGTGTTTTATCTATATACAGTTGACCCTTGGATAATACAAGTTTGAACTGTGTGGGTCCGATTATGCATGGATTCTTTTTTTAATAGTAAATATGTACTACATGATCCACGGCTGGTTGAATCTGAGGATGCAGAACTGCAGATACAGAGGAACCATATATGTAAAGGAACCATGAATATGGAGGTTCAATTATAGGTTATACATGGATTTTCGACTGAATAGAGAGTTGACACCCCTAACCCCCACATTGTTCAAGGGCCAACTGTAATTTAAAAGACTAACTTAAAAAGAAAAATGTATAAGTAAAAACAGCATAGATCTGAAAGGAACAAAGTATAATTCAAGATAAAATTGTTAAAATACTCTGCAAACAAAAAAACATAGAAATACTATTTTATATTTTACTTCAAAGGAATTGATTAAATCATACCATTAAATTGTATGGAAATAAATTTAGTAGTAAAAAAAATCCCCTATATATTATAGGACAAATATGATATAGAAAACTATTAAAAATGAATTATATGGCCAATACACAATTTTAATGTCAAATATGTATGATTTTTAAATTATTTTTATTTAAAGAGGACGAGATATTAAAATGTAAATTTTTAGTGATTGCCACACAGAAACATATAATCTGCAGAAGAGATAATGGCATAAGACAAATCAACCCCACAGGCTAATCACAAAATACAATTATTTTATGTGTAATTTCTATAGCTCTATCTAGAAAAAGATAGTGTTTAACTGTTAAGATTCTAAAATATAGAAAAAGCTAACAATTGAAATTTTAAAATAGAAAAATAAAGGAAATGTATGGAAAAGAGAAAAAATAAAACTTAATCTATGAAAAAAATTAAGTCAAAAACATCTGTGAAGAAAGGATAAGGGTGGGATAGGGAGGGTGGGAGGGAGACGCAAGGGGGAGGAGATATGGGGATATATGTATATATATAGCTGATTCACTTTGTCATACAGCAGAAACTAACACACCATTGCAAAGCAATTATACTCCAATAAAGATGTTAAAAAAAAGGATAAAATCTATACAAATTCATGAGCTTTTTTAAATTCCAAAACTATAGAGAATCATGTTTTTTAAATGCATAATTTAAGACCAAATATGAATTTTAAGATTTTGACCTAGTACTACTGTACATTCAATTCTACTTAAAACCTCATTTAAAGTACATTAAAAGTACTTCTAATTTTAGTTTTTTGAGAAACCGCCATACTGTTTTTCACAGTGGCTGGACCAATCTACATTCCCACCAACAGTGTACAAGGGTTCCCTTTTCTCCACATCCTCGCCAACATTTGTAATTTGTGGTCTTTTTGTTGATAGCCATTCTGACAGGAGTGAAGTCACATCTCATTGTGGTTTTCATTTGCATCTCCCTGATGATTAGTGATGTTGAGCATCTTTTCATGTGCCTGTTTGTCTTCTGTATTTCCTCTTTGGAAAAAATGTCAGTTCTTCTGTTTATTCTTTTAATCAGGTTTGTTGTTTTTTTGTGTTTTTTTGATGTTGAGTTGTATGAGCTGTTTATATATGTTGGATATTAATCCCTTATTGGTCATGGCATTTGCAAATATTTTCTCCCATTCAGTAGGTTGTCTTTTTGTTTTGTTGATGGTTTCCTTTGCTGTGCAAAAGCTTTTAAGTTTAATGAAGTCCCGTTTGTTTATTTTTGTTTTTATTTCTGTTATTCTAGGAGATGGATCCAAAAATATATTGCTGTGATTTATATCAAAGAGTGTTCTGCCTATGTTTTCCTCGGGGAGTTTTATGGTATCCAGTCTTACATTTAGGTCTTTAATCCATTTTGAGTTTATTTTTGTATACGGTGCTCTAATGTTCTAATTTCATTCTTTTACATGTAGTTATCCAGTTTTCCCAGCACCACTTGTTGAAGAGACTGTCATTTCTCCATTGTATATTCTTGCCTCCTTTATTGTAGATTAATTGACCATAAGTGCATGGGTTTATTTCTGGGCTTTCTATCCTGTTCCATTGATCTAATTCTATTTTCATGCCAGCACCATACTGTTTTGATTATTGTTGCATTGTAGTATAGTCTGAAGTCAGAGAGCATGATTCCTCCAGCTATGTTCTTCTTTCTCAAGATTGTTTTGGCTATTCGGGGCCTTATTTCCATATAAATTTTAAATTATTTTTTTCTAGTTCTGTGAAAAATGCCATTGGTATTTTCACAGGGATTGCATTGAATCTGCATATTGCCTTGGGTCGTATGGTCATTTTAATAATACTTATTCTTCCAATCCAAGAACATGGTATATCTTTCCATCTGTTTGTGTTGTCTTCAATTTCTTTCATCAGTGTCTTATACTTTTCAGAGTACAAGTCTTTTGCCTCCTTAGGTACGTTTATTCCTGGGTTTTTATTCTTTTTGATGAAATGATAAATGGGATTGTTTCCTTCATTTCTCTACCATATGACCCAGTAATCCCACCACTGGGTATATATCCCCAAAAAAACAAAAACACTAATTCAAAAAGATACATACACCCCAATGTTCATAGCATCATTATTTACAATTGCCAAGATATGGAAGCAACCTAAGTGTCCATCAAGAGAAGAATGGATAAAGAAGATGCAGTGTGTGTGTATATATATATATATATATATATATATATATATATATATATATATATATAATAAAATACTACTCAGCCATAAAAAAGAAAAAAATTTGCCATTTGCAGCAACATGGATGGACTTGGAGGGCATTATGCTAAGTGAAATATGTCGTACAGAGAAAGACAAATACTGTATAATATCACTTACACGTGGAATCTAAAAAATACAATAAACTAGTGAATATAACAAAAAATGAAGCATACTCACAGATAAAGAGAACAAAATCGTGGTTCCCAGTTTGGGGTGGGGAGAAGGGGAAGTGGGAGGCACAAACTACTGGATATAAAATAGGCTACAAGCAGCTGCACAGCACAGGGAGATCAGCTCCATGCTTTGTGACCACCTAGAGGGATGGGATAGGGAGGGTGGGAAGGAGACGCAAGAGGGAGGGGATATAGGAATATATATATAGATATAGCTGATTCACTTTGTTATACAGCAGAAACTAACACAACATTGTAAAGCAATTATACTCGAACAGAGATGTTAAAAAAAAATAGGCTACAAGGACGTATTGTAAAACACAGAGGATAATAGCCAACATTTTCTAATAACTGTAAATGGAAAGTAACCTTTAAAAATTGTATAAAAAATTTTAAAAATTTTAAAAGATATACCAAACTCCAAAAAAAATACTGCTGTTTTCCTGTTAAAAAAATAGACTAGAAGTAATTTTACCACTTTTTATAGGCTGTGGAAATTGATGTCTATCTTGTACTTATGAAGATAAAGAAAGTTTTTAAACTGGGAAGTAACATGATCAGATCTCTGTTTTTGATAAACAATTCTATCAGTGTGGAGGGTTGATTAGAAGAGATGAGTAAGGAAAGTGGAATCAAATGACGACCCTAATAGAAAGCAATGTGTTCTTCATTCATTCATTCTTGTAATAAATCTTTATAAAGTGCCTCCTATGAGCTAGAAACTAGACATTGTGCCTACTACAGAAAACAAGATAGACAAGGCCCTACTATCATAGCACTTACATTCCAATGAAGAAACAAATAATTAGTAAAAAGTTTTAAATGTCATTACAATTTGTTATAACACTATGAAGGAAATAAACAGGGTGATATAACTGTAACTGTAAAGTGAAGACTCTTTAAAGAGGGTGTCAGGAGAGCCTCTCTGAGGATGTGACACTTAAGCTGAGACTTGACAGAGCACAGGACTCTGATGAATGCAGGGTCAGTAGGGAGAAGAGAAAATATTTTGGAGATGTTTGAGCAAGTGCATTAACAAGACGTGCTAACCAACCGGATATGGGGATGTAAGGATCATTCTAAAGTTTCAGGTTGGAGCAACTGGCTGTCTGGCAGTGTTAATACTGAGATAGGAAATACAGGAAGACTGCCAGGTGTGAGTTAGAAATGTTGAGGTAACTACCATTGGAGATATCCAGTTGGTTATTTTTAGTTCTTCTATCACATTTCACAGTCATCCCATGAACAGACCACACATTCAAGGGAATAGATTTCTCTATGAAGTCGAGGAGTGGGTGTGAAGGGAATAATTAGAAGACATAGCTAGTCTAGAAACAAATGTAAGGGTACAAAATAATTTAGAATAAACATTTGCACTAAATGTTCTACTAGAAAACAAACTCTGAAGGAAACATATTTCTGCTAATGTTTTATTGGGAAGTACAATCCCAGGGAAGCATGAACACTGGGAAAATGGAGTAGAGCAGGGGATGAGATAGAACAAAATAAGGCAGAGTGTTATGGACCAGGACACAGCTTTATGCAAACTGATGGCTGGGTCATGCGAGACATTGTCAGGGAGATCACACAAAGCCACTCTGCCTTTAAAAAGAGGAAGAAGAAAGAATTTATCCACTCACTCCCATCCCCCTTCAGTCAAAGTTCATCTTTCAGGAATTAGCCCCTCAGACTTCCAAGCAGCACATGTGTGGTGCTTAGTGAAACGGAGAGCTGCTGCCCATGTCTTGAAAACCAGTGGCAACATGGAACATAGAAACAGGAAGCAAGACGGGTTATACCCAGACTTTAAAGGGGGAACAGGAGAGGCAGGCACAGGGGCAGCGCCAGTCTAAAGCAAAAGCAGCTGCCGTAGCAGCAATCTGGCTCCAGGCCTGTGGGACACAGCAAGCCGCTACTCTTAAGTAGAAAGCAAGGCAAAGTGCCCAAGTCAGGGGTTGAGTATAGACTGAAGCCAATGCACAGTGGAAGACGGTGAGGGACAGAGGAAGGGGTAGACAAAGTGGTAAGCGACAGGTAGGTGGTGATGGGGCCAGATCATTTTAGCCTTTTTAAGGACATTGGTTTCACTCTGAGTGAAAAGGGCAGCTATTGCTATATTGCTTTTTAAAAAGATGTCTCTGGTTGTTTTGTTGAAAGTAGCCTGTCATGAGCAGGTGTATGCATAAGACGATGACTTAGCTGGCTACTGCAGAAATCCAGAACTTGTGAAGGTGGCTTGAACCAGAGGAGTAGCTGGGGTGGAGAGAAGTGACAGATTTTGGACATATTTTAAAGGTACAGCCCACAGGATTTCCTTGCTTCACACTTTTCACAACATCAAATTTCCAGTGGATTAAGAAGCTAGCTTTTAAAACTGTTAAAAATAAAATCATAAAAGCATTAGAAGGAAATACAGTCAAAGGGAAGACAACATTCTAAAATTCAAAATTTATAAATAGTATCAACATTAAAATAAATAAAATGAACAGATAAACAACAGACAAGTAGAAAATATGTGTAATGTATAAGAGATTAGAGTTTAGTACCTAGAATATATAAAATACCTTTATAAGTTCAACAAGAAAAAGGCAAATTGAAAAGTGGGCAAAGAATATATGGAGGATTTTCACAGAAAGTAAAACGTGAATAGCAATACACAAACAAAAAAGCACTCATCCTTGTTAGTAGGAAAACACAGCTTAAAACAGTTGTCAACCATTAGGTTGGCAAAAATAAGTCAAAACTTTCAAAGGTCGGACAAAACATGATAATGGGGTGCTCATATACTGTCCAGGGAAGTGAAATAAATTGATCACAAAATTTAAAGGTCAATTTTACCTAGGGCTGGTGAAAATAATAGGAAAGTAGACTTCCTCATACTCTGTGGTCAGAAATTCTTATTATGCTTTTGAGGAACAATTTGACAGAATCCACACATTTGAAACATACATTGCCTTTGACCCAATTATTCCTCTTGCAGAAACATATATTTCATAAACACAGTCTGTTTTTACCTCAGCCCATGTTTCTCTAATTTGAATTACTCATACTTGATTCATAAGTAAGGGAGTAGATGCAAAAAACACAGATGCTATGTAGATTTATACATTATATTTTCCAGGCAAAGGAATCAGAGAAAGCAAAAGTAAAAATACAACCTTAAGCAGAAAAGGAAAAGCCCAGAGCTGGGCTGATGATACAGTAGAATCAGGACTCCATTTGGCTTTTTTTTTTTTTTTTTTTTTTTGCGGTACGCGGGCCTCTCACTGTTGTGGCCTCTCCCGTTGCAGAGCACAGGCCCCGGACACGCAGGCTCAGCAGCCATGGCCCGTGGGCCCAGCCGCTCCGCGGCATGTGGGATCTTCCCGGACCGGGGCACGAACCCGTGTCCCCTGCATCGGCAGGCGGACTCCCAACCACTGCGCCACCAGGGAAGCCCCATTTGGCTTTATTTTTAAAAATTAAACATCAGTGCCTGAGCCCAGGCCTCTCCCATGATTGCTCACCCTCAGCCTTATGTCGCTTTCATCTTTAAGGGCAATTTGTATTGCCACCTTCATGGCATCCACCCAGTTTATGGCTACACTTAATCTGTACACCTTCCGCATCACCAGCCCTACTCTTATCAGCATTTTAAGTTAGTAATTTTGTACATTTTTAGTATCCACTGTGACAGCCCCTCCGGCACACAAAGCTCTCTTGCCCTGACTGTCCACATGATCTTCCTAAGTATCAATTTGGTTTTGTGGTGCTCTAGTTTCAAATGTGCATAGGTATTGAGTAGTCTGCCACAACTCTATTTCATGTTCTGGTATTTTAAATGCACTATTTTGAAGAACATGAGGTTTTTAGGAGCTCATACATAGCTGTAGGAAGAAAGCCTATACTTGCACAAGTGAGCAACTAAATATGGGTATACGGATGATCACTGCAGGAGTGACTGCAATGGTACATAATTGGAAACCTAAAGTCTATTCATTGAGAACTGGTTAGATAAATTACGATGTCTTTTCTATAGAATTCCATGCATTTATCAAAACAAGGCATGGAAATTTTACCAAGATATATTGTTTAAAAAGTCTCTAAGCAATATGTATTTTTACATTAAAATCAGGAATAGAAAAGTATCTACTTGTACCAAATTGTTCTCAGGGTTACATATAAGGATGCAAGTGTTATTAATGGAGAATTTTCAAGTTTTAGTAAATATGTTTCTGTATGATTTAAAGCTTTTTAAAACAATATGCATATATTCACAGATCATCTTTGTAGTGATCGTAAATAACCTACTTTAAATTCAAACACTAAAAATCTATAAGAAAATGTTCAGCTCTTAGGAGAGACGAGGATAGAAATGAAAACAGATTAAAAAAGACAAATAACCTTTATTAGTAAATTTCATGTTTATTTTCTCAAAAATTATAAATAAAATGAAAATATAAACACAAACATGAAAAATACACACAAAAGATATAACTGATATAAGTCAATATCTTCATTAACTTAGGAGCACATCAAAAAATATGTGTTTTTCTGAAAATATAGATGCCCTTCTCCACCCCCAGAAATTCCAATTCAATCTGGCAAAGAGGAAGGAAAGCTGGATAAAATAACATGGTATTGTAAAGTTGTTAATCCGTAGATGTAAGTAAAGTGTAGGAGTGGTTAAAAGAGGGATAGATGGTCAGGGTTTGAAGAACAGCAATTTTTTTCCTTGCCTGAATTCAGAATCAATTAAAAGTTAAACGAAGAAGTCAGGCAGAGGAGTAATGGAAAATCAGTATAACATGATAGTACTGTTGGAGAATGTAGCTTAAATGTGTGGCCACAGGTCCTTAAGCCCCAACCCCAAAGTTAGTCAGATACTTATCCACCTACTGACAGTCAACTTTGGGGACCTACAAACACTCCCATGGAGCCCACCCAGATAAAACTGTGATATGGGGCTGAGAACCTGAGCAGGCAGGTAAACACCAAAAGCAGAAAGCCTAGGCTTCACATACCCAATTCCCACTCCATAGTTATCAACCAGATAGTTCTGTCCTCCTCCCATGGAGAAGATAGAGTGAGGAGACTGAGAGGCAGGAATGTCAATCCACATCCCTCACGGAGAACAAGAAGGCAAGTGAAAGGAAGGCCCATCCCTTCTTACAGAGACTAGAAGAGAAAGTAGAGATTTAAATGTGTCATTAGGGGACGTCTACCACAGAAGAGATGAAAAGTTTCTAAGAATAATTCTCATGGCTATTAATGTAAATTATAAAGCATACTATAAAACAGTTTCTACTATTTTAGAGGAAATTTGCTCCTTTCAAGGTTTTTTATGTAACTTATGCTGCAGATAAACTTAAAACCCTTATATGAAACATAAAATGCATCATTAACCTTGACTTAGAATTTTAAAAATATAGAATGATCCCTGAATCAGCATTCTTCTGAGGAGAAAAAATAGCGTTGAAATTTATATTTTAATGTCAAATAATGTTCTTTAGGATTAAATGTCCCACCAGCCTATTTTGCCTCACATTGTATCACAGTTTGAGAGCAAAATATTTCCATGATCTATATGAAGGCAAAAATTATAAAAAAGGAATATATAAAGAATGACAAAGTACTTGTAGGTTTATTATAACTACTGTAGTATTACAGAAAATTTCCACTGAAAGAACACTTACATCAAAAGAGGTATTCAGAAAGAAAATGATTTGACAGACTCTTAATTTTCAGTTAGTGAGCAAAATGCCCTTACAAAATTCAAACACCCTGTTCTTGTCGGGACACATAGTCTCAGAACACTCTTAACCAGAGTAATTTGGGAATGGCTAGAGGTGATACTCAGGAAAAGGTCAATTTTAACTTTCTTACTTCTTTTTTTTTTTTTTAAACGTCTTTATTGGAGTATAATTGCTTTACAATGTTGTGTTAGTTTTAACTTTCTTACTTCTTATTTGATCTTTTCTACTTCTTCCCACACTAGAGAAATAACCAACTTACAAATAAAAGTCTTCTCTCCTTACATATTTTTGATGCAAACCTACAGGGCTTTGTCAAGACCTCTTTTAGCTGTATTTGTGACAAGTGCTGCAAAAGATACTGCCCCTACCCATGGGGGGATTACACCTCCCCACTGTGTTGAACTCAGGCTTGCTGTGTAACTTGCTTTAGCCAGTGAAATGGGAAATGTGATATTTGTCATTCTGTGCTTCACTATGCTTCTCCCCCACTCTCTCATGAGGACTAGCAATGCTCCAAATAAGCCAGGACCATTGCCTGGGTTTTAAAGTGACATGTAGTGTAAGTGAGATATAAACATTTGCTGTTATAAGACCCTGACAGTTGGGAATTGCTGTTGACTGCATTAGAGTATACCTATCCCTAGGTACTAAGAGTCATCCAAGAGAATGGAGAAAAAAAGCCTTCAGTACACTTTCCTCTTCTGGATTAAAAATAAATAAAAATCACTCATTTTTAAATTCATCTTTAAGTCCTTGAATTGACTGATTAAAACAGAAAAACGATCACTTGGTCTAGTAACCTATAGACTTAATCCCTTACCATCTTTATTTCTGTAAAAGCTGGTAACTTCTTACTAAATATACAAGTTTATTTTAGTCCTGCCTTTTACAAAAATTGTCATCTGATAACTGATCTGGAATGAAAATAAAAGAATTAAATTAAATTAAAAGAAAACAAAATAATACCAACTTTTTCCCGTTAGGAGAAAAATGCATTATTCTCTAATTTCTGAATCAAACAAACTTCTATTTATTTTTACTGTGAATAAGCATAGTTTAAATTAATAAGAGAAAAAATAATGATGGCGCTTTTAGAAAATTATGTAATTTCAAATGAAAAACAGTAATCTTAACACTTTCTTGGGCAAAGAAGATTATGCTACAAAAGAGAGCTTGATACTTTCAATAAAAAAAATTATTGAAGAGAGTCTCTACCACCTTTACTTGAATAGTACCTCTGTTGCAAGAGAAAAGAATTGATTCATAAGGAGAATAGTTGCTTCCTACTAATTTTAATCTTTTTACAGCTTTGCCTCTCATGGGATAAACATGAGGACTATGTGGCTTTATAATCAAATCTGAATCTAACCATTCCCTTGCCAGCAGCCGATGAGGTGCAAACACAAATTAAACTAGATTGAGGATTACATTGCTTAGCTGTTTGAAATTTTATATTACTTGCAAAGCACACAAAGAGTAGCAGATGGGCAGTACTGAGCAAAACTTTCTTTCTGGATATTGCCCATCTGTTTTCCTTCTTTGCATTTCTACTTCAAACTATTCTAGATGTCCTAATTTTCCTGTCTTTCTTTCTCTCTTTTTTCATGGTTTCATAAATTAGTTACTTGAATTTTCAGTGGTCAAACGAGTAACATAGAGTTGATGATTTCAACATAAGCAATAATAGTAATTACTAATTTATATGTGTTCTTACTAGATTCCAGTCAGTCTGCTAAAGATTTTAAATGTCTTAACATTTTGCCATAACCACTAAGTAGATACACCTATTATCTCCATTTTACAGATGAGGAAATTGAAGAATAAGAAGTTCAAGACAATTTTCCGGTTCACAGTGCTAGGAAATGGTAGAATAGGGACTTAATGCTGTTTTAAAATATCAAGCCTTGCAAGAAATTAAAAAAAAATTTTTGCTCTAAAGTTAAATGTACTATCTATTATTAACATTTAAATTTTGTATTTATAATCAAACTTAAAATACATTTTATTTAATTTCTCTCAAATTCTTCAAAGAATATAAACAAAATATTTCAAACAATTATTTCAAATAATTGGTAGGATGTTATAAGTGGTGAGATTTTAAGTACCAAGCCATTGAATTTCAGATTTGGAATGGACACAAAACATCATCTTATCTAGTGCTTCTCAAAAGTCTTTGTGCAATGGAATCCTTTCTTTAAATAAAATATGAGATGAAAATTGAACATAGAGAACAAGTGAAGTTAATCTAATATATAGAACCAGATCAAAGTACCTGAATACAATTGGGAGTGGGGAAGAAGGAGTTGCCATGGGAAGGAAGAGGGAAGAGACTTGGAGCCCTGCCACCTCAACAGTTCTCTGTCCTTGTCCCTCTTTTCCCCTTGCACTGGTCCCCAGCACTCCACTTTGGACCTCTAGTGCATCATGTATTCCTGAATAAAACTAACAAAACTCTCTAATGATAACTGCCTAATGAGTAGATAATGTTTATTTTACAGGTCTCAGTTTAACTAGAACTCAACTAACAAAAAAATCTCAAAATGTAACCACTTACCTTTATCCACTGCCTCCATCCTCAGAAGCCAATCTGTGACACCAAAGGAATCTCCAGAAAAGCCTTCAAGTTTTTCAAGGGATCTATGTATTTAGAAATGGAAAAAAGAAGGACCTGTAGAAAGCAGAACAGCTTTGGTGAACCAACCTTGGGAGCAAATATATAGGCAGAGCAGCCTACCAACATGGTGTTTCAACCACCCGAAATGAATGCCTTCTCACTTTTTGCATGCAAATACAGTGCTATAAATATTACTGTAAATTAATTTTTTAAAAGTAGATAATTTTGGAACAAGGATCCCTTTAGATCATGTAGTAAGGTTGGGTCAGCGCTACACTTCAATAACTAGGTTAGCAACTCAAGTTTAGTCAAGGAAGTAAAAGTACAAAAGGATCAATAAGCAAGATGGGAAAATCTGTTTTGGTTTGGTTTGGTTTGGTTTTTAAGACCTAAAGACAGGAAAAGGCTTTTCTTTCTTCTACTGCATTTCATGGCTGTTTTTTCACAGGGCCTAAAATCTACATCTTACTATCATAATATATCTATAGTCTAATGGCTCTAAGTTGGCCTTTGTGGGCTGGCCTAGTAACTAACATGATTAAGAATACAATATGTTTTTGGAGGAGCTTCAAGATGGCGGAAGAGTAAGACGTGGTGATCACCCTCCTCCCCACAAATACATCAGAAATACATCTACATGTGGAACAAGCCCTACAGAACACCTACTGAACACTGGCAGAAGACCTCAGACCTCCCAAAAGGCAAGAAATTCCCCACGTACCTGGGGAGGGCAAAAGAAAAAAGAATAAACAGAGACAAAAGAATAGGGATGGGATGGACCTGCACCAGTGGGAGGGAGCTGTGAAGGAGGAAAGGTTTCCACACACTAGGAAGCCCCTTCGCGGGCGGAGACTGCGGGTGGCGGAGGGGGAAGCTTCGGAGCCGCGGAGGACAGCACAGCAACAGGGGTGCGGAGGGCAAAGCGGTGAGATTCCTGCACAGAGGATCGCTGCCGACCGGCACTCACCAGCCCGAGAGGCTTGTCTGCTCACCCGCCTGGGCGGGCAGGGGGCTGGGGAGCTGAGGCTCGGGTTTTGGAGGTCGGATCCCAGGGAGAGGACTGGGGTTGGCGGCGTGAACACAGCCTGAAGGGGGCTAGTGCGCCACAGCTGGCCGGGAGCGAGACCGAGAAAAAGTCTGGACCTGCCAAAGAGGCAAGAGACTTTTTCTTGCCTCTTTGTTTCCTGGTGCACGAGGAGAGGGGATTAAGAGCGCCACTTAAAGGAGCTCCAGAGACGAGCATTAGCCGCAGCTACCAGCGCGGACCCCAGAGACGGGAATGAAATGGAAAGGCTGCTGCTGCCGCCACCAAGAAACCTGTGTGCGAGCACAGGTCACTATCCACACCGCCCCTCCTGGGAGCCTGTGCAGCCCACCACTGCCAGGGTCCCAGGATCCAGGGACAACTTCCCCGGGAGAACACAGGCGCGCCTCAGGCGGGTGCAACGTCACGCCGGCTTCTGCCGCTGCAGGCTCGCCCCGCATCTGTACCCCTCCCTCCCCCTGGCCTGAGTGAGCTAGAGTCCCCGAATCAGCGGCTCCTTTAACCCCATCCTGTCTGAGCGAAGAACAGATGCCCTCAGGCGACCTACATGCAGAGGCGGGTCCAAATCCGCAGCTGAACCCCGGGAGCTGTGCGAACAAAGAAGAGAAAGGGAAAACTCTCCCAGCAGCCTCAGGAGCAGTGGATTAATATCCACAATCAAGTTGATGTACCCTGCATCTGTGGAATACCTGAACAGACAATGAATCATCCCAAATTGAGGAGGTAGACTTTGGGAGCAACAATATATATATATATTTTCCCCTTTTTCTCTTTTTGTGAGTGTGTATGTGTATGCTTCTGTGTGTAATTTAGTCTGTATAGCTTTGCTTTTACCATTTGACCTATGGTGCTATCTCTCCCTTTGTTTTCTGTTTTGTTTTGTTTTTTAATATATTTTCAAATAACTAATTTTTATTTTAATAACTATATTATTTTATTTTATTTTTATATTCTTCTTTCTTTCTTTCCTTTTTTTCTCCCTTTTATTCTGAGCTGTGTGGAGGAAAGGCTTTTGGAGCTCCAGGCGGGCGTCAGGGCTGTGCCACTGAGGTGGGAGAGCCAAGTTCAGGACGCTGGTCCACAAGAGACCTCCCGGCTCGAAATAATATCAAATGGCGAAAATCTCCCAGAGATCTCCATCTCAATGCCAAAACCCAGCTCCACTCAACAACGAGCAAGCTACAGTGCAGGACGCCCCATGCCAAACAACTAGCAAGTCAGGAACACAACCCCATCCATTAGGAGAGAGGCTGCCTAAAATCATAATAAGGCCAAAGACACCCCAAACCACCACCAGACGTGGACCTGCCCACAAGAAAGACAAGATCCAGCGTCATCCATCAGAACACAGGCACCAGACCCCTCCACCAGGAAGCCAACACAACCCACTGAACCAACCTTAGCCACTGGGGACAGACACCAAAAACATTGGGAACTAAGAACCTGCAGCCTGCAAAAGGAGACCCCAAACACAGTAAGTTAAGCAAAATGAGAAGACAGAGAAACACACCGCAGATGAAGGAGCAAGGCAAAAACCCACCAGACCTAACAAATGAAGAGGAAAGAGGCAGTCTGTCTGAAAAAGAATTCAGAATAATGATAGTAAAGATGATACAAAATCTTGGAAACAGAATGGAGAAAATACAAGAAACGATTAAAAAGGACCTAGAAGAACTAAACAGCAAACAAACAGTGATGAACAACACAATAAATGAAATTAAAAATTCTGTAGAAGGGATGAATAGGAGAATAACTGAGGCAAAAGAACGGATAAGTGACCTGGAAGCTAAAATAGTGGAAATAACTACTTCAGAGCAGAATAAAGAGAAAAGAATGAAAAGAATTGAGGACAGTCTCAGGGACCTCTGGGACAACATTAAACACATCAACAGTCAAATTATAGGGGTCCCAGAAGAAGAAGAGAAAAAAGAAAGGGACTGAGAAAATATTTGAAGAGATTATAGCTGAAAACTTCCCTAATATGGGAAAGGAAATAATTAATCAAGTCCAGGAAGCACAGAGAGTCCCATACAGGATAAATCCAAAGAGAAACATGCCAAGACACATATTAATCAAACTATCAAAAATTAAATACAAAGAACAAATATTAAAAGCTGCAAGGGAAAAACAATGATTAACATATAAGAGAATCCCCATAAGGTTAACAGCTGATCTTTCAGCAGAAACTCTGCAAGCCAGAAGGGACTGGCAGGACATATTTAAATTGATGAAGGAGAAAAACCTACAACCAAGATTACTCTAACCAGAAAGGATCTCATTCAGATTTAACGGAGAAATTAAAAGCCTTACAGACAAGCAAAAGCTAAGAGAATTCAGCACCATCAAA
The DNA here is from genome assembly GCF_964374135.1 of Grampus griseus. Taxonomy (NCBI): domain Eukaryota; kingdom Metazoa; phylum Chordata; class Mammalia; order Artiodactyla; family Delphinidae; genus Grampus; species Grampus griseus. The sequence continues at coordinate 55,643,000 of NC_139007.1, read as the reverse complement.
CCAGCTTTACAACAAATGCTAAAGGAACTTTTCTAGGCAGGAAACACAAGAGAAGGAAAGGACCTACAATAATAAACCCAAAACAATTAAGAAAATGGGAATAGGAACATACATATCGATAATTACCTTAAATGTAAATGGATTAAATGCTCCAACCAAAAGACAAAGACTGGCTGAATGCATACAAAAACAAGACCCGTATATATGCTGTCTACAAGAGACCCACTTCAGACCTAGGGACACATACAGACTGAAAGTGAGGGGATGGAAAAAGATATTCCATGCAAATGGAAATCAAAAGAAAGCGGGAGTAGCAATTCTCATATCAGACAAAATAGATTTTAAAACAAAGACTATTATAAGAGACAAAGAAGGACAAAATATAATGATCAACAGATCAATCCAAGAAGAAGATATAGCAATTGTAAATATTTATGCACCCAACATAGGAGCACCTCAATACACAAAGCAAATGCTAACAGCCATAAAAGTGGAAATGACAGTAACACAATCATAGTAGGGGACTTTAACACCCCACTTTCACGAATGGACAGATCATCCAAAATGAAAATAAATAAGGAAATACAGCTTTAAATGATACATTAAACAAGACAGACTTAATTGATATTTATTGGACATTCCATCCAAAAACAACAGAGTACACTTTCTTCTCAGGTGCTCATGGAACATTCTCCAGGATAGATCATATCTTGGGTCACAAATCAAGCCTTGGTAAATTTAAGAAAATTGAGATTGTATCAAGTATCTTTTCCGACCACAACGCTATAAGAGTAGATATCAATTACAGGAAAAAACATGTAAGAAATACAAACACATGGAGGCTAAAAAATACACTACTTAATAACCAAGAGATCACTGAAGAAATCAAAGAGGAAATAAAAAAATACCTAGAAACAAGAGACAGTGAAAACACAACGACCCAAAACCTATGGGATGCAGCAAAAGCAGTACTAAGAGGGAAGTTTAGAGCTATACGAGCCTACCTTAAGAAACATCTCAAATAAACAACCTAAACTTATACCTAAAGCAATTAGAGAAAGGAGAACAAAAAAACCCCAAAGTTAGCAGAAGGAAAGAAATCATAAAAATCAGATCAGAAATGAATAAAAAAGAAATGAAGGAAATGATAGCAAAGATCAATAAAACTAAAAGCTGGTAATTTGAGAAGATAAACAAAATTGATAAACCATTAGCTAGACTTGTTAAGAAAAAAAGGGAGAAGACTCAAATCAATAGAATTAGAAATGAAAAAGGAGAAGCAACAACGGACACTGCAAAAATACAAAGATCATGAGAGATTACTCCAAGCAACTATATGCCAATAAAATGGACAATCTGGAAGAAATGGAAAAATTCTTAGAAATGCACAACCTTCCAAAACTGAACCAGGAAGAAATAGAAAATATGAACAGACCAATCACAAGCACTGAAATTGAAACTGTGATTAAAAATCTTCACACAAACAAAAGCCCAGGACCAGATGCCTTCACAGGCGAATTCTATCAAACATTTAGAGAAGAGCTAACACCTTTCCCTCTCAAACTCTTCCAAAATATAGCAGAGGGAGGAACACTCCCAAATTCATTCCACGAGGCCAACATCATTCTGATACCAAAACCAGACAATGATGTCACAAAGAAAGAAAACTACAGACCAATATCACTGATGAACATAGATGCAAAAGTCCTCAACAAAATACAGGCAAGCAGAATCCAACAGCACATTAAACGGATCATACACCATGACCAAGTGGGGTTTATCCCAGGAATGCAAGGATTCTTCAATATACGCAAATCAATCAATGTGATACACCATATTAACAAATTGAAGGAGAAAAACCATACGATCATCTCAATCGATGCAGAGAAAGCTTTCAACAAAATTCAACACCCATTTATGATAAAAACCCTCCAGAAAGTAGGCATAGAGGGAACTTTCCTCAACATAATAAAGGCCATATATGACAAACCCACAGCCAATATCCTCCTCAATGGTGAAAAACTGAAACCATTTCCACTAAGATCAGGAACAAGACAAGGTTGCCCACTCTCACCAGTATTATTCAAAATAGTTTTGGAAGTTTTAGCCACAGCAATCAGAGAAGAAAAAGAAATAAAAGGAACCTAATTGGAAAAGAAGAAATAAAGCTGTCACTGTTTGCAGATGACAGGATACTATATATAGAGATTCCTAAAGATGCTACTAGAAAACTACTCGAGATAATCAATGAATTTGGTAAAGTAGCAGGATACAAAATTAATGCACAGAAATCTCTTGCATTCCTATACACTAAAGATGAAAAATCTGAAAGTGAAATTAAGAAAACACTCCCATTTACCATTGCAACAAAAAGAATAAAATATCTAGGAATAAACCTACCTAAGGAGACAGAATACCTGTATGCAGAAAATTATAAGACACTGATGAAAGAAATTAAAAACGATACAAATAGATGGAGAGATATACCATGTTCTTGGATTGGAAGAATCAACATTGTGAAAATGACTATACTACCCAAAGCAATCTACAGATTCATTGCAATCCCTATCAAACTACCACTGACGCTTTTCAGAGAACTAGAACAAAAAATTTCACAATTTGTATGGAAACACAAAAGACGCTGAATAGCCAAAACAATCTTGAGAAAGAAAAACGGAGCTGGAGGAATCAGCCTCCCTGACTTCAGACTATATACAAAGCTACAGTAATCAAGACAGTATGGTACTGGCACAAAAATAGAAATATAGATCAATGGAACAGGATTGAAAGCCCAGAGATAAACCCACGCACATATGGTCACCTTATCTTTGATAAAGGAGGCAAGAATATACAGTGGAGAAAAGACAGCCTCTTCAATAAGTGGTGCTGGGAAAATTGGACAGCTCCATGTAAAGGAATGAAATTAGAACACTCCCTAACACCATACACAAAAATAAACTCAAAATGGATTAAAAACCTAAATGTAAGGCCAGACACCATCAAACTCTTAGAGGAAAACATAGGCAGAACACTCTATGACGTAAGTCACAGCAAGATCCTTTTTGACCCACCTCCTACAGCAATGGAAATAAAAACACAAATAAACAAATGGGACCTAACGAAACTTCAAAGCTTTTGCACAGCAAAGGAAACCATAAACAAGACAAAAAGACAACCCTCAGAATGGGAGAAAATATTTGAAAACCAAGCAGCTGACAAAGGATTAATCTCCAAAATATACAAGCAACTCATGTAGCTCAATATCAAAAAAACAAACAACCCAGTCCAAAAATGGGCAGAACACCAAAGTAGACATTTCTCCAGAGAAGATATACAAATTGCCAACAAACACATGAAAGAACGCTCAACATCATTAATCATTAGAGAAATGCAAATCAAAACTACAATGAGATATCATCTCACACTGGTCAGAATGGCCATCATCAAAAAATCTACAAACAATAAATGCTGGAGAGGGTGTGGAGAAAAGGTAACCCTCTTGCACTGTTGGTGGGAATGTAAATTGATACAGCCACTGTGGAGAACAGTATGGAGCTTCCTTAAAAAACTGAAAATAGAACTACTATATGACCCAGCAATCCCACTACTGGGCATATACCCTGAGAAAACCATAATTCAAAAAAAGTCATGTACCAAAATGTTCACTGCAGCTCTATTTATAATAGCCAGGACATGGAAGCAACCTAAGTGTCCATCGGCAGATGAATGGATAAAGAAGATGTGGCACATATATACAATGGAATATTACTCAGCCATAAAAAGGAATGAAACTGAGTTATTTGTAGTGAGGTGGATGGACATAGAGACTGTCATACAGAGTGAAGCAAGTCAGAAAGAGCAAAAGAAATACCCTATGTTAACACATATATATGGAATCCAAAAAAAGAAGAAAAAAAAAGGTCCGAAGAACCTACTGGCAAGATGGGAATAAAGACACAGACCTACTAGAGAATGGACTTGAGGATACGGGGAGGGGGAAGGGTAAGCTGGGACAAAGTGAGAGACTGGCATGGACATATATACACTACCAAACGTAAAATAGATACTAGTGGGAAGCAGCCACATAGCACAGGAAAGATCGGCTCGGTGATTTGTGACCACCTAGAGGGGTGGGATAGGGAGGGTGGGAGGGAGGGAAACGCAAGAGGGAAGAGATATGGAGATATATGTATATGTATAACTGGTTCACTTTGTTATAAAGCAGAAACTAACACACCACTGTAAAGCAATTATACTCCAATAAAGATGTTAAAAAAAAAAAAGAAGCCTGCACACTGCAGCGAAGAGTAGCCCCCACTTTCCTCAACTAGAGAAAGCCAGCAAGCAGCAGCAGAGACCCAACACAGCCAAAATTGAATAAATAAATAAATAAATAAATAAATAAATAAATAAATAAATAAAATCTATTTAAAAGAAGAATACAATATATTTTTATTTAGGAATAATCCAAAGCCCATGTAACCAACTATACAGGAATTGTTAGAAATAAATCTCTTTCTATACTGGGGTTGTCTTTGTGCACACACACATACACATGGTGACTGTGATTAATCAAGCTCTCAAATCTAAAGAACAATTAAGGACACTGATCTGATTCTTGGCATATATATTTGCAATCTTGTCCCTCATCTATGTTCATTCTCTCACACATGCTCTATCACAATGTAGCTTGAGGGGACCTGGAACATCTAGACATTCCACAGAACAGGATAATGTTTTCCTATATATCAATGACAGCATCCTAAAGGGGCCACATAAGCAATAAGAGGCAACTAAATCAGAAGCCCTGATTACACAAATGAGCTCCCAAAGGGGAGAAATAAACTACTAAAATTCAGGGGTCTCTGTGTTAGTGAAATCTGGGGGACATGCCAGTAGATCCTTTTGAAAGGACAGGACAAAACATTGTATCTTACATCTCCCAGCATTAAAAAGGAAGCATTGTGCCTTGGTGGGCTTCCTGGGGTCCTTTCAAGTCTTTGATGACGGTTTGATGATGATTAATTCCCCCCAGGGAGAGGGTGTTGCTTTCAAGTTATTACCTTGCTAGGAAGGGAAAGCTCCAGGGCATTTAATTTGGCCCTCCCTACTACAGTAACCTATATTTCATGGTTCAGATGGGTAAATAGGAGGTGTTGCTAGTTATTAAATACATGTATTCTAATAATACACTCAAGATCTGGTAAAATAAATATGGCATGTTGTGGCAGAGTTTATTGTTTGATAACTTAACATCCATGCCCCACTCCATCCTTGCTAATGTCCTCATTTTAATTCAGGAGAGCAATGAGCCCAGCCCAACTGAATGTATCATTACAAACCTTCCTTGTTTTTCCTATACTTTCTTATTGTCAGGGTGAATACATACTACACAATCCTAGAAATGATCTCTTAGCAGAGTCAAGTTGATGTTATTTCTTGGAAAATTATTTGCTTTATAAAAGGGGAAATAGGCAGAAGATTAGCCTTTTTTCCTTACGTTGACCTTGTCTTGAACATGAATGTAGAGGTAGGAACTGCAAGGGTTGTCCTTTGACATGAGGGAATGGCAAAGGGAAACAGAGCCATAACCTCTGACACCACAGAACTATTCAACTCATTGACATCTGCTACCTCCACACCTCTTGGGATAAGTGTAACATGAATGCTTCCTTATTTAAATCAAACTAGTTGGGCTATTATATTATTTGCAGGCATACACAATCCTAATGAATACAGATCGATTTATCTGAGCCTAATGGGAGGTATGCATAGGTCAGAATTCTATTTATCAATAACTTCCTTAAATCTTAACTCTTCCCAGTGGCTCGTCAGCATACTTAGTCCCCTAAAACCAGTGTTCATTCAGGCTGTGGTCCAATCATTCGTGATTCATGTGGGAATTTCTCTTTCCACAGAGCACAAATATCCTGGTTAATGGTATTCTGTGTATTGGGCTGTTACTAAGAGGTCCTCCTTCCACAGACCTAACCTCCCTTAATCCAGGGACTGAGAACCTGTAAATAGACTCAGATCTTATGAGTTCAAGTTGGGCCTCTGTTCTTCAGACCGAGTTTTTGGTACCTATAAATCAAGTAGGGCCTTAAAGAATTGTCCATCTCTTTCAGTGCTAGAAATTCCATAGTCAATTAGCCACTTCAAAACAACAACAAAAGCACAACCACAACACCTGTGTGTATGCCCAACACAGTTTCTAAGATAGTCCTACTAGCTTTTATGGTAACCAGCCCCATTTTGCCTCGGAAAATGAAATATTCCTACAGGCTTCTGTAGATTTACATGGGTGGAGGACGTGACAGACTAGGGAGGAAGTGAGTGCTTCATATACCCTAATTCCACTCCAAAATGTCCAACATCTTCAATACTGAGACTGTTTTTTCTGGGCTATCATACTGGAGGAATTTCTGGCACCTAACATAATGTAGAGTCTGTCACTACTGAGTCTAATGCAAAATAGAAGTTAAAAATTCAGATTACTTCCAACAGCTCAAGCAGCACGTTGGCAGAATTGCCAGTGTGGCCAACCCAAATCAATAAGTCCAGGCTGATTCAAAACTTTGTTCTCTTCTCTTAAACAGGGGGTCAGCAGACTTTTTCTGGAAAGGTCTAGATAGTAAAGAATTTTGGCTTTTCAGGTGGGACAGTCTCTATCACGACAATTAAACTCTGCTATTGTAATGATCAAGCAGCCATAAACAATATGTAATTGAAAAAGCAAAGTTGTGTTCCAATAAAATTTTCTTTATAAACACAGTTAGTTGAGCAGATTTTGTCTACAGGTCACTTCTAATCTAGACCCTCAGAAAACAGTCCCACATATGTTCATTAAATTTTTACTACACAAATTTGCAAGTTCTTACAACTCTTTATATGTTTGTGTGTGTGTGTGTGTGTGTGTGTGTGTGTGCATGCATGTATGCACAAAGCTTTGTAAGATCTGAGTTTGTAATTGTGCCCCAAAGCATGCTGGGATCTAACTTTTCTGATTGATTTAAAGATGAGGGAACTATTGGGATAGGGACATGAGTAGAACTGGCTTCCTGCTGGCAATTCCTTCATTCATCTCTTAGGTGAGACAAGCAAGAGAGGGGCAACCACATCAAAACAGAGGAGTGGTAGCTTTCTGCAGGCAAAGGAGGCTCAGAAAGCATTGGAGGCCCAGGCTTCTCTGAATTTTCCAAACATCTCAATTCCAATGTTCACGGGCACATTTTTTTTTTCAAACAGTGCTCTAACTTTCATCCAAGAAAGTCAGTGGAACAATGAATTCACCCAGTGTAATTCAGCAATGCACAGACTTAAACTTTTGTTTAGTTTTCAATATATTAGCTCTGTGCAACAAAAGATTATAGGGTTTCTTTTTTCTTTTAATACAGACATAAAGATTCTCTTATTTACAGACTGTGCCTTAAGCCAAGAATTTTGAAAATGAGCAAGCCATTCACTTTTTTTAAGATGTCCATGCATTTAGGAAAAAAAATCTCTCATACTCATTGAATTGCCCTTCATACTTCACTGTAATAGCCACTGTTGCCTCACAGCCTTGCTTTGAATTGTTATTTTATAGTAGATAACCCCAAGGGATAATTTAATTAGTGGTTCAGGTACCACATGCCATTGGCCACTAGAGTTCTACCCTTTAATATTTGCTAGAATTTTTCTGCCTTTAGGCCAGTTAACAAATCTCAGACGTTTCAACGTGCATGTGTTCATGTGCTCTTTTCCCACCCCACCCCCTATTTTCCCTTAAGCTTGTTGACTGCAAACATTTCTGGTCCTAATTTTATATGAGGGATCTTCACTGAAAGCAGCAAACACTGACACTGGCTGATTCAAGATAAAATAATGTTTTGAAAGAAATGCCAAGGGGGCTGGAGAACAGACTCAGAGGCCACACAACCAGAGCAGCAGCCAAATCATACCCCAGAAACTGGCCACTTCCTGTGCCGCTATTGTCACTGCTGAACCTTCAAAGCCACAAGAAACACCACTGACAATTCTGGAAGCCACTGTCAGGCAGGACCCCTGCTACTGCCCTGGAAGGTGGCTGTTGCTACTACAGTTGTCTTGGTCTTCTACAGAATAGATTCACTTCTGTGTATATTTCTTTGCATCATTATCTCATAATTTAAAATGTGGGCTACATGCATCTGGTTTCTAAGCCTAAGTACAAAGGAGGCTAGATATGCAAGCATCATAAATACTTGCCATTTGAACTTCTATATAAGACAGTTGACTCTCCCTCTTCCCAAGGGGTTTTAGATGGGGAATTCCCTGTGTATAGGAAGATGGTCTGTATGATAGACAAACAAGAAGAAAGGCAAATATTCAATATAAATTGTTAACATTTACCAAGTTCTTACCATTGCCAGGCACTCTTATGAGCTTTCTATCTGTTAATTTATTTAGTTCTTACATTACTCCATTTTCCCCATTTTTGGAGAGGAAACTAAAATACAGTGAGTTTAAATAGCTTATCTGAAGTCACAGCTAATAAGTACCAGGAAAAAATTCTATTTCAGGTCTGTCAGATGCTAAATCCACCCTCTTAGCTGTTATGGACATTGTTTATAATTGCATAATAAACTTCTCACAAGGTCCAAAAGTATATTGTGATTTTGACATATAATATTGCTTTTTTTTTGGAGAAAACTGATAAGGTGCTAAAGAAAACTCATATGAAAGAAGAAGAATATAAGATTGTGATTGAATTTAAAGCCTGACGCATTCGATTAAGATGGTTGCCATAGGCATAAAATTTCTTAGGATTGTGAAATTGGGTCAGAAGTCTCTAGCTGCAAAATTAGACTTTAGAATATATTGTAAACCTCTGAGAAGACCTCAGCAGACATTTTTTTCTGCTTTAGTACAAGTAGTAAATATTCTGCTTTCTGGATAACATCAGCAGAGACAATAAACAAAGTGATATTGCCAGAGGTACTTTTCCCTTTACTGGACAACAAAATAGCAAAATAATAGATTCTGACACTGATAGAAGCTATATGTTATAGCGGAATACTTACTTTCACAACAATTTTTAACTTAATTTTGTCTTTGTTTATGAGTGTTTTTATATTTTAGATTGATGGTTTTTTTTATATGCATTTTGAGGTAGCTTGGTCAAAAAATTAGAATAAAAAGACTGACATAAGGTTATAGATTTGTATTACTTGTCAGATATAATGGTCTCAGTCCTGCTCAATATAGGACATGAAACATAATAGGTTTAATTGTTTATTGATTGAAGAATGCCAGTACTTTGACTCATCACTAATTATCTATCTACACTAGTCTTATCAGGTTTTCCAAGTCTCTTTTCCACTTCATTCAAGCTTAAACTTTTCTTGCCCCTTTATCTCCAGTTAATTTCCTCTTGTAGTTTATTAAAACAAGAAAGAGCATCTAACATGAACTCTCAACATTCTTCTCCATTTCAATTTTTTCCCTTTTTCTTCTTCTTCTTGTTCTTCTTCTTCCCCCTCCCCCCAATTTATAGAACAGGAAAGTGAGGCACAGAGTGGATAAGCAACTTATCCAAGGTCAGACTACCAAGGCATAGATAGAATTTAAACTCAGGTGGTCTGACAGCTGGGTCAAGAATCTTTGCCACTTCACATGTTAACTCCAACTTTTCTGGGAATGGTTTGAAAGATAAATTATAAATGGAAACCCCAAAGCAACAGAACTCTATAAGAGGTAATACCAAATGACCAGACAACAGATGATAAAATTCTATGATTACAAAAAAAGGAATTGGGATGAATAGTTGAGACCCACTTTTGCAGTAAAAAGCATAGAAGCTTGATGAACAACTAAATGAAAGATAAGAGGTAGAGGGTAGAGTTAAGGACAATTCCAAACTTTCTTACATGGATATCCATGTTAGTGGTGTTACTGAGATAGTAAATTTGAAAGAATACGTTTGCATCCATAAACAATAACGAGTTCTTTTAATATTAATTAATCCATGCATCCTACTAACAGGAGCAAGCAGAATCCTAGTTTTCAGAAATGAAAAGGTGAGAGGTAGATTGGTGGTCATGGTGATGATGTTGAGCTTCAATCTACCGAAAGAGCAATCCTTACTCTTTCTTCCCTTATGGTTAAACCGGATCTAGAGCAAAGTTAATGGAGGTACTGACTGTGAGAAAAGAAAAATTGCAGAGCCTGAAGAACCAGTCCAACCCTGACATCAGTTTAATACTCTAAAATAATACCATTAAAGATGTATGTGTCCTTTAGCAATTCCACAGAAAACAAGATCCATTTTACTTCATGTCTGTTGTTCCAGACAAGGTTCTTGGTTCAATATCTGGAACTAACATTTCTATTATAAGCAGAACAAAGAATATATTGAAAGGCCATTGTATAGCCTTTCATATATTTGAAATTTATGCTACCAAAAAATTTCTACTTAAAATCATCAAAAAACATCAGAACGAGGGCAACAGTAGTCATTTATGCCAACCTATCAAAGACATTCCACGTCTTTCTCATAAGTGAACACTTCTGAAATCTATTGACCTCAAGCAATCTGAAGAATTACTTTCTAAAGTTTTCCAAATGTAATGCTATCCTCCCACGTTATAAAAAAAAGAACCCTGAGTATTCCTTTATTCATTTAATTCTTCACATTTCAGGCAATCAAACTAATCTCTAAGCTTAAAGTAAGAAACTGACTATCATTTACACAACTGACGTTAGAAGTAACTGCCATGGAAACAACGTAGGAGGGACACAACTCTTGAAATAGACAGTGTAAATAAAATATACCATTCTTTGCCTTAAGATTCATTAATCATCTTTGTTTTGTTCATTTGATTGTTTGTTTAGTTTTTTAAGATCAGAGTTAAGAAATAGGCTATTGTCTGCATCCCTTACTAGTACGAAATAATCTTACCAGCAGTACTTCAAATATCACTGGATTATGATTCCATCTGTCTATGAAAAATACTCAACATCCCCACCCAGTTGCCCACCTCTTGTTGTTTGTCTCATACATGCTCACAAATAATTTTCAGGTCTTAGTCCAACATTTTCCTGAAGTTTGCTGTCTACCACGGCTCTCTGAGTGGGCCCCCTCACGCTGCTTCTGCTGTCTGTGACCTTCATGAAAGTATTATTTCAGGATAAGGGTAGCTTCTCTTGTTGCTTATAAAGCTACAGAACCACTAGAGAACAAAATGATACTGCATTTACTTCACTCTTCACTGTGTCTGCTTCATGCTGTGTTGCTCTGAAAAATGAACAAGTGGAATGTGCCTCTCTAGATACATTTTAAACCAAAGCACTGAACTGCTTTGCCGGAGCCACCCTTGGTTTGTGGGGTATTTCATAAGAAGAGTCCATAGGTCTATCTCTGCACAGCTTCACACTACCACCCAACCAGGCACAAACCACCTATAAGTCATTTCTCCTTCATGTAAATAAATTAATGAATGGCCTGACTTGGCAATAATTCATTTAACATATAGTACACAGTATCTTGACTATTGGATTGTTGGCTGAGCCTGCTTTTCTGGAGGATTTTAAGAAATGTTAGAACCATACCTTTCTGGAAGATGTTAAGTATGCTTTAGCCTGAAGATAGTATAGTATTGAGGTGTCCTTCCTAGCACTCTTTTCAATGCTAAATGATGTTTCCTATATCCCTAATCCTTCTAATTCTTTCCTCCAAGACAGTCATATACAAATCCATGTTTATTTGTTCTGTATAGTTGTTACATGTGGTTTAAAATGTATTTTTAAAAAACTGAAGAATTTTGGCTCTAAAACTTTAAAAGACCTGGAGCAAATCCTTATATCTTATTCATTTGAACTGTAAACAGAATTGCTTTTTTCAGTCCCTACAGAACTTAAAGTATCTGTCAACTTTTAACACAAACCAGCCTTAACTTGTACTGCAATATTCGCCTAGTGTTCTCAAGTTTGTTCCAACTGGAGCTTTGCCTCAGCTCACCTGAAGTGATTTGCTAAAACCAAATAGACAGAAAAAAGAATGTTAACTCTTTTTTCCCTCTTCGGACACAGTTGTCAGTCCTGGAAGTCAATTTGAAAAAAAGCGGTGTGGTTATTGCTAGCATCAGAGAAATGGGAGATAGAAAACCATCTACAACTTTGATGTAGCATTTTTAAATCGTTCATTATTTAATCAGATCTATAAAGGCAGTATTTCTCATGCTTCCAGATGAAAAAGTGTCTGAACTGTGCATGATGGAACCACATGACAAGTGTCTTCCAGATGCCATCGAGAGCAAGTTACTGGGAGGTATATTTTCAAAACAAGTGTTCAGTTCCCATATCTGACAATGCTCTTGGTTGGGACACATTACTCAATACTCACAAGCACAGTCATTTAAGACACCTGGATCTCCAGATCCATAAACTTCAACAAAATCTACATAGAAAAGTAAATAAGATTTCTGGGAATAGAGGTTCTATTTAAGAAAAAAAAAGTTAAGGGATTACTGTAATAACTGTAGATATGTTCTTCACATGTGCTTTTATTTATTTCTACAAGTAATGTAAGATGTATAGTTATATTTAGAAAATCCCCAAGATTAGTTTTTATGATTTTTGTCATTCTTTTTGATGACTTTGATCAAAGTGCCTGCAGTGGATCTGCCGGTCACCTAGTCAGCATCTATTGGCTCCTTTATCTTTCCTAAAGGCTTTTTTAATTTCAGTTTGGGTATCTACCATTTCACTATGCAGCCCATATGTTCTGGGGAAAGTTAAATTTGATAGAGTAGCATCTGATTGACCTAAGCCAATCAGCACATTTCCATTCTCTTGCATAGAGATTGGTTCAGACATATGTGACCTTAGCCAATCCAAGCAGAAACTTAATTTTTTTGTTGTTTCTGGGTTTTTTTGGGGTTTTTTGGCTGTGCCATGCAGCATGCGGCATCTTCGTTCTCCAATCAGGGACCGAACTCGTGCCCCCTGCATTGGAAGCAAGGAGTCTTAACCACAGAACCACAAGAGAAGTCCCAGAAACCAAATTTTAAAAAGTAAATTTTAGGACTCTGGCTTAGAACCCTAAGAAAGAAACACTCCTATTTCTGGAGGATGTGTTTATAAAGACTGGAACTGCTGGAGCTATTTTGTTAATATGAGGAAACTTCTAAGGTGAACTTGACAATGGAAGGAAGAAGGAAAAAATAGGGGTCTTTAAAGATATCTTTAAGTTGCTGAATCAAAATGAATTCAGCATGCTTCCAGATTTATATATTTATGAAAGCCAATACATCCTCTTTAATATTTAAACCACATTCACTGGGATTTTTTTTTTTAGTTACATGAAACATTAAAAAAATACAAAACTACAGTATCATATAGTGTGGTATAGTATAGTATAGACAAGACAAGATATATTAGCTATGGAAATGAATTGCTGATCTCTAGAAATTTCTTTTCCTGGAGGTTCTACTTTTAAAATATGGCATTAGGCACAAACGGCTTTAATCCTCTGTCATTGTTATGTGATAAAAGATAAAATAAATATCAGTTACTTTAATTACTTATCTTATATTTTTAAAATATTTCTGCAAATGGAAATAGTAATAATTTCTTTTAAACTTACATTAGAGTTGTTGAAAGCCCACATGATTTTTGCTTTACCTTGGAGATTACATATACCACCTGCTTCACTAGTGATGGAAAGAGCAGATGCAGATGTTAATATGTTAAAATATTTTAGAATTTGACTAGAGGCAAATCCTAACATTTAGGAATTTTTTTCTCCAAAATCTCACCCAAATTTTTAACTTATTGTGTGTTTTGATAAAGAGATGAACTTCTTAATATTAAAACCTTATTTCTCAAAAGTTAATAATAAATTACTTTAAAAAATCAATAATTACAAAAGATAAATATCAAATATTTAAAATATTTAATTTACTGTTATTCTTAGGAATGTCATACATTAAATTATGTAACTATGTCATATTTTAAAGTATGAGAATGTATATTGTATCATGATTGACAATATTAAATTACATAAATATCAAGAGGTTTGATACTTATAAACGCTTAAATCTTTTAATAGATATTTTAAATGTTTATAATTCGAGCTGTTTGTACTAACAACAATAATAATTTAAATTTTTAAATTGCTGCTTAATCAGGAATACATTCTCATATATTCCTCATAATAATTCCTGAAGGTTATTATTCCTTATTTACAAATTAAGAAGCTAAGGTTTATAGAAGTTCAATAACCTGGTCAAGGTAAACAGCTGGCAAACAGAGAGCCAAGGCTGAAATCCACGGAATCCAACTTCAAGCCTATGGGATTACTCACTGAATGATTCTTCCCAGGATATCAGAACTTTTTCAATTTAAAGTTTAGCAATATAAAAAATTTTTAATTACTACAAATATATAAGAGACAGATGATAGGCAACTAAAGAATAGATTTAAATCTAGAAATTTTAAAAGGTAATTATTTTCAGTAGTGATGTATATTTTGTGCAAATGATACACCAAGGAAATAATGAGTTACAAAGTTTGTATGTTCACGTAGATTAAACCTACAAATATTTGTCTGAGGGGATGAAGTTTTAGAAACTACTTAAAAGATGAATTTTCTTGTTAGTCATAATATACTGCATTTTAGAAAGCCAAGAATCTATGCAGAGATGGGTGTAAAGTGATCAGATAGTGGATTTCTTATTTACAAGTGTTCCAATTATTTTGATAAATGATGTGAAAATATTTTAAAAACTATTTGTAGTTTTTGTTGTTTTGTGTTCATAAGTACTTGGTGACTTCCTATCATTCTACCAGGACTCATCTACCTTATCACTTAATACATTTCATGCTCACACAGTGTCCTAAAAATACTATCCAATTATGTTGAATCCAAGTAACATCCAGCTACCTTAGCAGTTTCTGAAATTATACAACTCTTTCCAAAGACAGAAAGATTTTGTCACTCCAGGAATACTGCCAAGATTTTACCTTCAAAGCCTTCTCAAAGAAATAGATTCCAGTAGGGTATATTCACTGCACAGATTGAAAAAAATATCTTACATCAGCTATGGAATTACCATGACTCTGAGTACAAGCTTAGGAAAAACTTAGGCCACCATTAAATAAATTGGTCAATTGATCAAAATTGATTTTTGATAAAATGTAAGTTTGTGACACCCAGTGATCTTTCTCTCTGCCTGAGCCTCCACTTTTGGTAAATGACCTAGCTCATGATTGTTTACTGTTCTTTATAGCTCTGTGATTTTTTGCATATGTTACTTAGTCTTCTCCATAATTTGATTTCAAATGCAAAATATAAACTTTATTTCATAACAATAGTGCTGACATACAAATATTCTTGTTCGTAGATAATGTTAGAATGGCTGTTCTAACTATAATCTCGGGCCCTCTGCAGCCTCTATGCTGGTGATTTGCTATTTCCCCTGGACCTCTCCTCTCCCCATCTATTCTCTTTCTCTGCTAGTCCCAGTAGACCACATCACTCAAGTTCCCTCATTGTTTGACTTCCTGTAGGATTTGGACAAAGGAAAGCACCATCAAAATAGAGAGCAGGAGAGAAACTAAGATGTTTTATTCTAACCACTTCTTTACTTCCTTACTTTGGGCCATGTTTCTGTCACCTCCCACTGTGTGTCACTTCCTTCATGATTTCTCTACTTGCTGGGCTCCATCCAGTACCAGGAATTCCTTACTTGGACCCTTCAGACCTAGGGATGGTAATGGCTAGGCTCTGAGAATCTCTATATACCTTGTCTGTTTCTTCAACCTTGCCCACACCTGGCTAAGTAGTTCTTTTTAGAAGAACCTTCTATTTAGTCATTTGGGGTAAAATTGTTTCCGGATAAGACCATTTGGTCTCCAAAACAGTTCTCTCCAGTATTCCTATGGATAGCTTGATTTCCTTCTGCTATTGCACTTTCACTTTTCAGTTGCCTCCTAGACCACAAGCTCCACTGAAGTACAGATTTGTCTTTCTTACTCAGTCCTGTATTTTAAGCTCTCAGAAAGTACCTTGAACACAAAGTCCAGTAAATGTTTGTTGAAGAATGGATGGAAGTTGCTCCTAAAGATCAAGAAAGAACCTGCTTGCTGCTGTGATTAAAATTGTCCTCATTTTACCACTTGCATCAAGAAAATCTAAATTATATTTCGTCCAAATTGGAATTAGTTTATGTTTGAGTTATACAGTAGTTCAACTTCATTATAGATTAAATAGACTCTTTGAATTTTTCTAGGAAACTGATCTTCTGCCAAAATATTGTTTCTTAAAGATTATGCATCATAATTTGCAAATAGACAAATTTACAAACAAACATGTAAAAATAACCTTCAAAATTGAAGACAAAATAAGCTTTCTTTATTCCTTTTGCTCCCACTATAGTCCTGGAAATGAAGCCTCTTATAGAGGCTGATAGAGGGGCTGATTGTGGGGAAAAGAAAAGATGATGTTTTAGATACAAACTCAGGGAGAACAATTTTAAAGTTGTATCTTCAAAGGTATGTTTTCTTGTAACAACTGTGAGTGTCTTCAATGGGATGAAATGTGTCCACCTAAAATTCATATTTTGAATTCCCAATCCCCAGTACCCCAGAATGTAACCATATTAGGGGACAGGCCTTCAAAAAAGTGGTTTTGTTGAAACGAGGCTTAGAGGGTGGTACCCTAATCCAATATGACTGGTGTCTTTATAAGAACCAGGAATGATCAGGTACTGAGAAAAGGCCATGTGAGGATGCAGTGTGACGAAGGCCATCTGCAGGGCAAGAAGAGAGGACTCACAAGAAACCAACCTTTCTAACACCTTGATCTTGGACTTCCAGCCTCCAGAACTGTGAGAAATAATTTTTGTTGTTTAAGTTGTGGTATTTTTTATGGCAGCCCTAGTGAATTTAGTATCTCAATCTACTATGTATAAGATCTTCAAGGCTACCTTGCTTTTCAGATTTACTGAGGTGGCTTTAAGTTTGATCTATCACATTTTATTTTAGGTCAAATTGTCTTAAGCTGTTAAAGAAAATACTAATTCATTCCCTATAGAAAAAACATTGAGTGATGTAACCATAATGTGGAAACATGAAATTGCAAGTAGAAACTAAACACTGACAATTATTTTGCAATATGAAGTGAACATGGATACCTCAGGATAATTCCCTCCAGTAAAGAAAATGTAACTTCTCTACCTTTTTATTCCCAGATTTTACCACATAGTACTCAAATTTTTATAGAATGGTTGAATTGATAACTGAATAAATTCATATCATATTTCATAGTAGAGGTTCTTAAAGTGTGGTCCCTGGGCCATCAGTTTCAATGCCACCCAAGAACATCTTAGGAACAATCCTGAATCCAACTCTAGACTTATTGAATCAGAAGCTCTGGGGCCCTGCAATCTGAGTTTTAAAGGCCTTCAAGAGATTCTGATACAGGTTAACATTTCAGAACCACTGCTGTCACCACATAAATCCAAGTGTCTCAACAATAAATGAATGACTTTGAAAATGTGTGTGGGGAGAAAGCATTCCTTATCTTATAAACAAATTGAATTATTTCCTCCAGATATTATTTTAATAACAATTGATGTTTATTAAAATGGAAAGTGTTTTGTTAATTATTTGGATTCCAAATCTTGTAATATTGCAAATAACTCATTAGTATAATATTAAATATTGACAATATAGTAATAAATTATAACTTCTTAAAAATCTAAATTGTAAGTAACATTTAAAATATTTATGATGGTCTTTCAAAAACTACACAACGTAATATGTCATACTTATACAGTGTACCATTAGAGCATTTGTCAAACATTAGCAGTACTCCTAGTTCATCCAGTATTACTCACCTAACAATTACATGGTAGGAAAGACTTAAATGAAACATGAATCCCTAATGTTTTCATGTCACCTGTAATTTGATGAATGATTCTCAACAAATTAAGAACTTTTATAAATCTTCAAATAAAATAGTAAAAAGGAATTATCTCTAACAAAGGTATTATCTTTTGCTGCTCTTTATTTTCTTCATCTCCAAATGAAGGAATGATTTTTAACTGACTTAGATTTGTCAAAAGAAATACATTAGAACCCACTTCAAAACAAACACTTCTAAGAATCTTTCACATATGTAAACAGCCTCCCTGTAATCAAGTTTCACTACTATTTTCTCAGCATGGGAATGTTTTCATTTCATAGTACAGTGTTCAAAGGGAGCAGAAAAAAGAAAACCAAAAGAATTATCTTTGTTACTCACAGAATTTAGAACCAGTGAAAAATCCACTACCTAATCTGCTTGTAGTCATAATAAATTACATTAAATAGTAAATACTGTATTTACCTCAATGATAAAATGTTTTAAACTTGCTCGCTCTTTAATTATAGCTTTTGCACTCATTTGTGTTACAAAAGGCTACTGTATTTTTGTAACACAGAGTGAGAATTGAGAATTCTCATGTGGCTTTTTAAGGTCACTATGTCATCACTGAATAATTACTAGCCCCAGGTTTGACCCTTAGTTGGCCAGCCAGTTTTGTGGACAAGAAGACTGTGATTAATTGGAGTCTAGTGGAGTATCTAATAACTACAGTAAAATTTTAAAGTAATCATGAAGGAAAATAATATTTCAAGGTTTCTATAACAACTGTAATATAATATGGACATAAAAATGTCTATTTATGACAAATAGAAATAAAAATCTATATAGTAGTGCTAAATACTTCTGTGGTTTGCTGCCCATATTCAACATGAAAGAAATGCTAAATTTCTGTTAAACATTAGGGAATATAAAGATGTCTTTTTCCTAACCCATGTCATAGAATCCCTGAATTCTATAGATCTGAGACCCTCAGGTTAAGAACTCTGGTGTGGAGGAGTATTATAGAATGCCATGAAGTTATCATCAGTCAAAGGCAAAGTATGGGAAATTCCACGGGACATAACATCCAGTTACTTCAACAAATATTGTGTGTGTGTGCGTATATATATATGAGTTTTAAAAAGACAAATATAACAGATTTTTTTTTAACTTAAGGGACATTCAACCAAATGCAATGTTAAGATTGTAATTCAGATAAACCAATTATAAAACACATTTGGAAAATGTCAGGTAAAAATGAACATGGACTGGGTATTCAACTGAGTTTATTTTGCTAAGTATAACAATTGTATTATGATTAGGTTTAAAAATTCTTATTTCATATAGATATATACTGAAGTTATTGTGAATAAAAATTAATATGTTACCTTGACTTTGTTTTAAAATACACAAAGAAAAAAGAGAGAAGGTATTGATGAAATAAGAGTAGCAGAATATCAGTAGGGATTTTTTTTGAATTTTATTTATTTTTTTATAGAGCAGGTTCTTATTAGTCATCCATTTTATACACATCAGTGTATACATGTCAATCCCAATCTCCCAATTCATCCCACCACCACCCCCACCTGCCGCTGCTTTCCCCCCTTGGTGTCCATACGTTTGTTCTCTACATCTGTGTCTCAATTTCTGCCCTGCAAACCGGTTCATCTGTAGCATTTTTCTAGGTTCCACATGTATGCGTAAATATATGATATTTGTTTTTTTCTTTCTGACTTACTTCACTCTGTATGACAATCTCTAGATCCATCCACGTCTCTACACATGACCCAATTTCGTTCCTTTTTATGGCTGAGTAATATTGCATTGTATATATGTACCACATCTTCTTTATCCATTCGTCTGTCGATGGGCATTTAGGTTGCTTCCATGTCCTGGCTATTGTAAATAGTGCTGCAATGAACACTGGGGTTCATGTGTCTTTCTGAATTATGGTTTTCTCTGGGTATATGCCCAGTAGTGGGATTGCTGGGTCATATGGTAATTCTATTTTTAGTTTTTTGAGGAAGTTCCATACTGTTCTCCATAGTGGCTGTATCAATTTACATTTCCACCAACAGTGCAAGAGGGTTCCCTTTTCTCCACACCCTCTCCAGCATTTGTTGTTTGTAGATTTTCTGATGATGCCCATTCTAACTGGTGTGAGGTGATACCTCATTGTAATTTTGATTTGCATTTCTCTAATAATTAGTGATGTTGAGCAGCTTTTCATGTGCCTCTTGGCCATCTGTATGTCTTCTTTGGAGAAATGTCTATTTAGGTCTTCTTCTGCCCATTTTTGGATTGGGTTGTTTGTTTTTTTTAATATTGAGCTGCATGAGCTGTTTATATATTTTGGAGATTAATTCTTTGTCCATTGATTCGTTTGCAAATATTTTCTCCCATTCTGAGGGTTGTCTTTTTGTCTTGTTTATGGTTTCCTTTGCTGTGCAAAAGCTTTTAAATGTCATTAGGTCCCATTTGCTTATTTTTGTTTTTATTTCCATTACTCTAGGAGATGGATCAAAAAAGATCTTGCTGTGATTTATGTCAAAGAGTGTTCTTCCTATGATTTCCTCTAAGAGTTTTATAGTGCCCAGTCTTACATTTAGGTCTCTAATGCATTTTGAGTTTATTTTTGTGTATGGTATTAGGGAGTGTTCTAATTTCATTCTGTTACATGTAGCTGTCCAGTTTTCCCAGCACTACTTAATGAAGAGACTGTCCCTTTTCCATTGTATATCCTTGCCTCCTTTGTCGTAGATTAGTTGACCACAGGTGTGTGGGTTTCTCTCTGGGCTTTCAATCTTGTTCCATTGATCTATATTTCTGTTTTTGTGCCAGTACCATATTGTCTCTTTTTTTTTTTTTTTTTTTTTTTTTTTTGCGGTACACAGGCCTCTCACCGTTGTGGCCTCTCCTGTTGCGGAGCACAGGCTCGGACGCACCGGCTCAGCGGCCATGGCTCACGGGCCCAGCCGCTCCATGGCATGTGGGATCCTCCCAGACCAGGGCACGAACCCGTGTCCCCTGCATTGGCAGGCGGACTCTCAACCACTGTGCCACCAGGGAAACCCCCATATTGTCTTGATCACTGTAGCTTTGTAGTATAGTCTGAAGTCAGAGAGTCTGATTCCTCCAGCTCCGTTTTTGTCCCTCAAGACTGCTTTGGCTATTCAGGGTCTTTTTTGTCTCCATACAAATTTTAAGATTTTTTGTTCTCATTCTATAAAAAATGCCACTGGTAATTTGATAGGGATTGCATTAAATCCCTAGTTTTTAAAGCTGGATCCATGGGGGTTCTATTACACCATCCATTATAATTTTGTTGATTTTAGAATTTCCTTAATAAATAGATACTAAATGATGAAAAATTGCCAGAAGCCCTTAAGATGAAAGAAATTTAACCTAACTTGATAGGAAATGGAGCTCCTAGAGGGGTTACATCCAACACATCCTTCCACACCTCCCATCCACTGGACCCAACTTTTTATTGCAGCTGTTGTTGCAGCTACCAGCTGTGCAGAGGTTGACACCTGCATCTTACTTCAGCTCATCCTCATCTCTCTCACTTTCTAGCAAGAGGATGATTCTCTATCCCACAGTTGAATTTTCAGTAGGAGTCTATTCAGCCATTCTGATACACAGGCAAATCTGTTAATGTAAGGGAGTTAACACCCCAAGGGCATCCCTTGACCAGTGAGAGACTGGGGATGATGAAAATTACTCCACTTTTCCATTTCTCCAGGAGACAATTCTGCAGCCTCCCCACTGGTCTTTAGTGGAACTTAGTCCCAGTAGCTCTCAGTGGTCATCCTAACTACCTTTGGATTATCTGTTTCACTCTGTCAACTGCCCCATCCTTGTTCCCTAGAATAATTTAGTAAAATTAGCTGTCTGGACATAAGTTCTTGTCTCAAGCTCTGCTTCATAGGGAACTTAAGGAGTAAAAGGGTAATTAGATTATAAACTATGGTGAATTTTTTAAGCATTAAATAAAGCAGTTAAAATATTATGTCAGTTAAGTGCCCTGGGAAGTCATCTCTGAAATAAAAGGCTTTGTTGAGCTATAATGCCTATAAAAGATAAAAGCTGGAGGAAGCAGAATCTTGCAGAGAAAGACTTGAGGTCATGATAGTGAAAATCTGACACTTATGAAAGGAAAAGGAAGCTATAAGAAAGATTGGACAAGGAGATATTCTAACAGTGATGTAGGTTTAACAAAATCTCAGCCAACCAATTGGGAGCTCTGAAGTAAAGACTGTCTCATAGTAGAGTTCTGTATGTATTGAACAGATATGCCAGGACCAGCACCTGTAGTGGGCTCAGTCATGACTATGGGCTGGCTGGGGACAGCATGTATTGTCTCAAAGGCTAAGACAGAGACTGCAATTCTTCCAGCTGTAGATTATGAGATCACTGTATTAACTACAGTTGAACAAAATGTATTGATACTTTCTTGGAGGAAGATTCAAACAGCCCACCTCCATGGCTGCCAAAGGTACATTAAAAAAAATAATAATTCATATATTTGATTACCTCTCTTTTTTCTAACCTTAGTGAAAAGGACTATATGAAGCTGAAGTTAAAATGCAGTAATCATTGAGAAATATAATTATACATTGTTAGTCACTTGTGCTGAAATCAGTGAAGAAAATTTCACCAACTCTGTGATCTTGCAAAGCAGTCTGTGGCTGTGTTCAGAGATGAGTGAGAAAAAGAAGTTTGAATTAATATTCTAAAGGTAGACATGAGGGATGTGCACTCAGAGTCCTGCAGGAGCTTCTCAATGGTAGTGGAAACAGTCA
This sequence comes from Grampus griseus, assembly GCF_964374135.1. NCBI lineage: Eukaryota > Metazoa > Chordata > Mammalia > Artiodactyla > Delphinidae > Grampus > Grampus griseus. The sequence goes on along the minus strand of NC_139007.1, from coordinate 55,620,326 downwards.
CCACAGTAAAAGATTACAAGGGCTCCCAGAGAATGGGAAATTGAAAACATAAGTACATGAACGATATCAGCACCAATGTATTTCTCACAGACTGTGATCCTCCTTTCAAAAAGTCTCTTTTCTGGCCACTTTGAATCCATAAACAGGAAGTCGGCTATTAACAAGGCAATGTGATTATACATTAAAAAGAAGGACCAATCCATAACTATTGAAGAGTTAAGTATTAACAGTTACAAAGCATGTGTAAGTGCACCACAAAAAAGTCTAGACATAAACCTCACATCATCCCATTTGCCATTGCAAAAAACCAACAATCAAAACCAGTACTACATGTCTATCATATTGAATCTTTTTCCTTTTAGAGTTCTGCCTCACCTTATCATATTTAATCAACTTTAAATAACACTTAGGAAGCATATAACTGGTCACTCTTTTTTTTTTTTTTTTTTGGCGCGGGCCTCTCACTGTCGTGGCCTCTCTTGTTGCGGAGCACGGGCTCCAGATGCGCACGCTCAGTAGTTGTGGCTCAGCTCACGGGCCCAGTTGCTCCACGGCATGTGGGATCCTCCCAGACCAGGGCTCGAACCCGTGTCCCCCGCATTGGCAGGCAGATTCTCAACCACTGCGCCACCAGGGAAGCCCTATAACTGGTCACTCTTAAATTGATCTCACCAAGTATTTCCAAACAGTCTTTCTAGTATTAATTTCTAACACTATTCAATTTCAAGATAAGAATCAGTTGAAAGGTATTGAGGGAGCATAGCTGAGGCATTAGACCTGAAGTGCTGTAGCAATGCCCATGGGAAAGGCTTCATTTGCTCACAACTCTCCATGGCTTTCGAGAGACTGCTTTTTGTCTTTGAGAAAGCTTATAACTGGAGAAGAGGACCCTTAGGCAATTTCTCATGGGGATAACAATCACAGATATTCTTAGAGAAAAAATGACTGTCTCTCCTTCCCTGTCACAACTCGGGGAGAAAACTTTTGTTATGGTCAGTAGAAGTAAAAGCACAGCTCTGTCTGAAGAACAAAGGCAGAAAATATATCATCTTGCCTTTCCTAATATTATCAGTTACTCATTAGAAAACTACTACCATAATTCAGTTTATCAAATTTCCAATTAATTGTGTACATGATTCTCATTTGCTACTTAGGATAACTTAGAAAATTATTATTCAGAAAGTTCTGTAGTGCTCGCTTCGGCAGCACATATACTAAAATTGGAACGATACAGAGAATATTAGCATGGCCCCTGCGCAAGGATGACACACAAATTCGTGAAGCGTTCCATATTTTTATGAACGGATAAAGAAGATGTGGCACATATATACAATGGAATATTACTCAGCCATAAAAAGAAATGAAATTGAGTTATTTGTATTGAGGTGGGTAGACCTAGAGTCTGTCATACAGAGTGAAGTAAGTCAGAAAGAGAAAGACAAATATCATATGCTAACACATATATATGGAATCTAAGAAAAAAAAATGTCATGAAGAACCTAGGGGTAAGATGTGAATGAAGACACAGACCTACTAGAGAATGGACTTGAGGATATGGGGAGGGGTAAGGGTAAGATGGGACAAAGTGAGAGACTGGCATGGACATATATACACTACCAAACGTAAAATAGATAGCTAGTGGGAAGCAGCCAAATAGCACAGGGAGATCAGCTGGGTGGTTTGTGACCACCTAGAGGTGTGAGATAGGGAGGGTGGGAGGGAGGGAGACGCAAGAGGCAAGAGATATGGGAACATATGTATATGTATAACTGATTCACTTTGTTATAAAGCAGAAACTAACACATCATTGTGAAGCAATTATACTCCAATAAAGATATTTTAAAAAAAGCTCTGTAATAAGGATATTGAGAGGGATAACAATTTTATATCAGCAGTCTAATTTACTATACTGATTTTTTGTGCAATATTAATATCATTCATAAATGTCCTAATGTTCTTGATTTTTTTTTATCTTTATAGAGCATAAAAAGAAAAGCTCAACCAAGCACTATTCCATTTTTTATTTATATAACAGCAAAATCTGTACGTATCTAATAACTGGTTGACTAACCCAGAGACACTGGAGATAGGTCTATAATTAGTTGTTACATTTATATATAACAGAGCAAAATACAAGCAGCTATTTATGGTTACTGCTTCACCGATTCTGAGAATAAATTTGTAAAGTCATGTGTGCATGGTGTAACCGTTCCGTTTTTGTTATGTTCAATAATATACACAGAACATTCCAGTGATTAGGGTATTGCCATATCACATTACCCCGTGATGAGCAACATCTCTTATTCAGTGATGAATTCAACAAATTCTTTCCATGTTTACCTCATGTCATTTTATAATTATAAATATCTCATAGATGCAGAGCCAAGCAAATCATTGATGGCAGAAGGAAAATAGTAGAACGACAAAAGGCAGGTCATAAAGATGTCTGACAAGGAAGAGAAGTGGAAGAGGCACTTGCCAACACTGAATAATCTGCTAACCACTCCCTGTTAGGAAAGATCCAAGTGTTGTATTGTCCAGAGGTTCAAGAATCCTTCCTCCACCCACACAAAACCTTTCTTTAAGTCAGTAAGCACAAGCACTTAATGAACATCTGCCATGTTCTTACCTTGGAATTTGCACTACGTGGGATTCAAATACACATCAAGTCCTGACAGGTGAGGAGTTTACAATCTATTTGTGATGCTGTAGCTAACACACAAAATCATTAAGGCCTAATGAGTGGGACTTACCTAAAGGAAATAGTAGACTGAATCCAAACAAACTCAGTAGGGCTGAGGGTATCTTCATGGAGTAGGTAGGGCCTGTGATGAGGCTTAAGGGTTGGCCATGATTTTGTGAAACTAAATGAAAAACAATTTCAAGCACTGGAAATAAACACATAGGGTTAAGTTGATGTTACGTATCCTGATAGAAATAATCCTCTGATTTCTAATGGAGTTGATTAACATGGTTATTGGAGAGAATGTGGGTAAGCATTTTAGGGTACAGGGAAAACAGAAATAAAAATTGTCTATACAAAAGAAAAGAAAAAGATCAAACACTAAATGAGAGGTTCAATGATACAGAGCAGTGAGAGACAAATAAATACTTGTGATGACTGAAGTATTCAGTGATATAGGGTAGAGGAGACAAAGGCAACTAATATTTATGCACGACTTCTATGCCCAAGAAATGTGATAAGTGTCTTATTAAACTGTAACCAAATTAGGTATCAATGGCTTTATTGCAGTGTCCTCCAGGTATCCCTGATGGTATCCCTAATATTCCACAGTCAACCAGGACCAATTTATAACTTTGGACATGACTCCTCCTAAAGACTGGGTGAAAATGGAAGAGAATTCTTGAACAGTAAGTAACTTATACTATGATATAGAGTAGCCCAAGCCCTAGGAGCTATTTACCCTGGCCTGCCTCCCCATGTCCATAGGCATCTCAGACCTCACCCCCAAAAACTCTCCTGGCACCTCCAAGCCTCAGAAATGTCTCTGATTGAGGTACCCATTCATACCTGTCTAAACCATATTTTTTAAAGTGTTGAAACTCATTTCCTTCAAGAAGAAAATTTCTTTTTCTTCCAAAGTCTCCATTTTTCTGGATCTTCCATTTTTCTCCATCTTCGTTTTGCTTCCATTATCTCAGCAAACACCCATATCAAATCCTCTACATTTCTGATCCATCTAATGCAATGACTGCTGCCTGCCTCTCCAGGCTCTTCAGACTTCAGAGACTTCATTTCTTCCTACAAGGTTGACAGCCACTACTGGCTGTTGACCAATCAGCCTGCTTCTGTGCCATTGGGCATACTGGTATGTTGTTTGCCTGCCTTTTCTAAAGAATCATTACCTCCATTGTGAAATCTAGCCTAACTCCCCAAGGCAGATTTAATTTTTTATTCTTTTAAAAATTTCTGAGTACTCTTCTAGGCCAATCACTATTCTAGGAACTGGAAATTTAATGTTGAACAAAACAGGTAAGGTCTCTGCTCTTACAAAGTGAGCATCCAATTCTGAGAATTGGAGACATTAGAGCTTTTTCATCAATATTTCATGTATATACCAAGCATACCTCTCCAAAGTACATGGTAATGTACTTTCTTGTTTCCTTGTCTCTTTCTCATTATATTATAAGAAGCTTAATAGCAAGTACTGGGACTGTCACCTGAGGGTCTCTGGTGCCTAGCAAAGCACCCGGAAAATAGTTCTGCTATTCAGCACTCAAGGGAGCATTGTCATCAGTCAATGTCAGTGGAATCACGGAATCACGTTTAATAAACTGAACTTTTCACATATCAAAAGGCTTTTTAACATTATTATTATTATTATTATTATATATGATAGCAGCTTTTCAGAAAACAGCTCTTGCTATTTTCCAAATTTGGAAAGTATCCCCTAAGCCAAATACCAAAGAGTTTATTATTTTTCTTCTAAGGATACATTCCCTCTAAAAATACTTCAAGAATTGTATAAATATCATAAACCTTTTGCTAAATGATTTCTTGTTTAATAAACATCAATAAATGTTTATTTATTGATTAGTTTCAATTTTGCCCTCCTTCTCAAGTGTTTTTCTTCATAAATACATTGAGTTGTTATTGTTGTTGTTTGGAGGGGGGCTGTTGGTGGTGGGTTTTTGCTTTTGCCATTGTTTTGCTTACTATTTAATACATCTGTCTTCCATCTCTGGAAACTGGGAACTGACTGAGAGAAAACAAAGAACATCAGTAATCCTAAAACATGTTCATTCTTTATCTTTTTTATTTTTCACTCTAAGTCAACAGTTTCTGTTTAGCTCTCCTCTAAGGTTTAGATCTTTAGGCTTCGCAAACTTCTGTTTCTTAGTTTATATACTCTAACTTCTGAAAGAAAAAAACGACTTTTACTTATCTAATTGTATCTCCACGAATTTTCTATAACTTAAGCTGTCACTTTCAGCTGCTGAGTAAAAAATATTCTACAGGGAAGATAGCAGCTTCTGCTCATCACCTTTTCTCTATCACAGATGGAGGCCAAATGTGCAAAATATACAGAAAGATTTTAGGACATTATTTTTCTGAGGCAACATGACTGATGTCACTTTGTATTCTTTCTCATCAACTTACTATCTTTTTTTTTTTTTTTTTTTGTGGTACACAGGCCTCTCACTGTTGTGGTCTCTCCCATTGCGGACCACAGGCTCCGGACGCACAGGCTCAGCGGCCATGGCTCACGGGCTTAGCCGTTCCGCGGCATGTGGGATCTTCCCGGACCGGGGCACGAACCAGTGTCCCCTGCATCGGCAGGCGGACACTTAACAACTGTGCCAACAGGGAAGCCCGAACTTACTATCTTTATATTGCAATATGTTTACTATTTTTTTATATTCCAGTATATGGTTATGATATAATTCCTTAACTAAAAATCAGCACTTCCTAACACCCCTTTTACTTTCTAAAGTCTCAGTAATGAGTCTTTATCTCCTTCTCAAATATCATCCTCTCATTGTTTAGACATCTCACTGTACCTTCTAGCTTCCCAGAGTTGCTCCTACTGTATTTAATCTAAACTACCAAACATTTAATATTAGAGCCATCTTGTACCAGTCAAAATGCAGCTGTCCTGGGTCAAATTCTCCAAATATTAGACTAGTTAACTACTTGAACTAATAATTTGCATTCAAGATTCCATTTGTAATTTTTACTGGTAAAACTTCAGCAAATTAAACTGACTTGTCACTATCATATGGTTGTCTCCATTGCACACTAGTTTCAAATTTTATTTTTACTTTGAAGCAACTTCATTTATTTACCTTGAATACCAGTACAGTATTTCTTTATATGACATAAATATAATTTCTTGTCCTCTCCTTTACCCAGCCAAGTATTGCTGTGCTTTTTTTTCCCTTCATGTAACCTGAAGGCACACTCAGAAGCTTTCCTAAATTTTTATTTTAAAATATTTCAGGGATGCCAATCCTCTCAACAACCATATTAAGGAATTATAGGGAAAGCAGTTGTGTTGCCACTTTAAATAGGGAGATGCTGGACTGCAAATAAAAGTGTGTACTTTTTACACAAGTCAGTTGTTGGTCTGGGAAAGGAGCCCAGGAAACTTGCCTCTTATGTTAGCATATCAGTAAATAGACTAATTTTTATTTTCACTTAAGATAAAATCATAAGACTGGAAGGGACTGGTTTCAGTTATAGCCTAGGCAGAATTCTATCAATGCTCTGCCAGAAGAAAGGTTAATTTCCCAAATATTTATAGAATTCTTTGTAATATGCTTCCATAATTTTTTTTTCTGAAATGATAAAGTCAGAGAACTGTAACTCTGTGTCTCAAATTAGAAGCCAGACTAACCAAGAGAAATGGCATGTAATTATTCTTGAAGAAAACAATAGCATCATTGTGATATTCATAAATGCTTTTTTTGAGCATGCTCTCTAAGTCCAAAGCTATCTTGGTCTTAAGCTGTCATTTATTTATTAATTTGTTTTTAAATATTAATTAATTAATTAATTCATATTTTAAAATATTATATGCCTATCCCACTCCTCAAAAACATAAACCACAGTTCCTTCCTCACACAGCTTACAATCTTTTAGAGATTATTTATAGTGTGCTAACTCTTACAGTTGAAAATGTACAAAGCGCAGTAAAAGCACATGGTCAGGGCAACTCCATAAGATTTCAGGGCTCAATGACGTTTTCTAAAGGAAGCAGCATCTTAAAATGAGGCTTGAAGGGTGAAAAAAAGGGACAACACAGTCAAATCGGAGGTAGGGTAGTTAAAGAATATTGTAAGTAGAGCACGTACAAAGCCACAGATGAAAGACAGCATAGCATATTAGATGATCTGTAAGAAGTTTAACATGGGTAGAGTGCAAGAGTGGGAAATGACAGAGATGGGGGTGGTGAAATACCCAGGGCTAGTGTGGAAAATAAAATAGAGCAAGAGTTGACAAACTTTTTGTAAAGGGCCGGTTGGCAAATATTTTAGGATTTGCATGCAGTCTCTTGTCTCAACTACTCAAATCTGCTATTGCAGAGCTAAAGCAACCTTAGACAATATATAAATGAATGTAATCCAATCGCTATATAGATCAATTTGTGGAGATCAAAATATAGAATATAGATCAAAATATTTAACAATATTTAGTTTTTTGATCCATGAACACAGTATATCTCTTCATTTATTTAGCTGTATCATTTTACTGAGCAACGTTTTGTAGTTTTCATTGTATAGGTCTTCCCCTCTTTTTTTTTCAGATTTATTATTTTTTCGTATTTTAGATGCCATTGTAAGTAGCATTATTTTATTTAATTTTCCTATAGTTTGTTGGTAGTATATAGAAATATATTTTTTATATATTTATCTTGTATCCTGCAACATGTCTATATTCACTTATTAATTATAATAGCTTTTTTTGTGATATAATAGCTTTTATAATAGCTTTTTTTTGATTCCAAGGAATAGTCTACAAATCATCATGTTCTATACAAATGAAGTGACTTTCTTTCGAATCTGGATTCCTTTTATTTCTTTTGCTTACCATATTGTACTGGCTGAAACCTACAATATAAGGTTGATTAGAAGTGGTAAGATTGAGGGCTTCCCTGGTTGCTCAGTGGTTGGGAGTTCCCCTGCCAATGCAGGGGACAAGGGTTCGTGCCCCGGTCCAGGAGGATCCCACGTGCCGTGGAGCAGCTGGGCCCGTGAGCCATAGCCGCTGAGCCTGCGCATCCGGAGCCTGTGCTCCGCGACGGGAGAGGCCACAGCAGTGAGAGGCCCGCATACCGAAAAAAAAAAAAAAAAATTAGTGGTAGGATTGAATATCTTTGCCTTTTCCTCATCTTAGGAAGATAGCATTAATCTTTCACCATAAATTTTCGCCTACAAGATTTGCTGTAGGTTTTTCTTGGAAAGCGTTTATTCTGTTAAAGGAGGTTTCCTTCTGTGATGGTTAATTTTATGTAACAACTTTGCTAGGCTATGGCACCCAGTTATGTCATCAAACACCAGTCTAGATTTGCTATGAAGATATTTCTTAGATGTGATTAACATTTAAATCAGTAGACACTGAGTAAAGCAGATCACTTGCCATAACGTGTGTGAGTCTCATCCAGTCAACTGAAAGTCTTAAGATAAAAGACTGAGATCCCTCAAAAAGGAAGGAATTCTGCCTCCAGATTGCCTTCGTACTCAAGGTTGCAACATCAACTCCTCCCTGGGCTTATAGCCTGAGGGTCTGCCTGGCAGGTTCTAAACTTGCCAGCCCCCACAATTACATGAGCTAATTCCTTAAAATAAATACTTTCTTTAACCTCTCCCTTTCCCTCTTCCTTCCTTCTCTCCCTCCTTCAACCTCTCTCCCTTATCAACCCTCCCCCTTTCTCCAGGTAGATAGATAGGTAGGTAGACAGATAGATAGATAATAAATAGAAAGATAAAAGTATAGATATCTTATTGGCTCTGTTTCTCTGGAGAATACTAATATACCTCTATTCCTAGTTTGCTGAATGTTTTTAAAAGGAATAGAAGTTGGAATTTTATCAGTTTTTTCTGTATGTGTTGAGATGATCACATAATTTTTCTCCTTCAATTTTTTCATTTTTGAATCATATCTTTAATTTTCAAATGTTAAATCAAACTTGTATTAACCACGTGAACCTTGGTCATAATACTTTATCATTTATATATATTGTACCTGATTGGCTAAAATTTCTTTAATAATTTTTGCATCTATGTTTATATGGGATATTAATCTATTTATTTCCTTGTAGTGCATCTGTTTGGTTTTGATGTCAGAATAAAGCTGGCGTCAAAGAAAGTATTACTTCCTTTTCAATTTTCTATCTATTTATATATTTTCTAGAAGAGTTTGACAGTGCTAAATAAACTCATTAGATCTAGTAGGCTTTGTTCTGTTTTCTTTTGTAAAATGCATAAAGTTTATTAAGTATACATGTCATCCTTAAATAAAGTTTTACATCTTCTTTTCTAATTTTCCTTCTTGCTTTATTTTACTGGCTAGAAGTTTAATTTCAATGGTGAATAAAAGTGGTGCGACTGATGCATCTATCATTCCCCATAAGGAGACTTTCTAGTCTTTCACCGTTATATGTACTGTTAATTGTAGTGTTTTCACAGATGTCCTCAATGAGGTTGGAAAGTTTCCTTGTTTTCTTGTTTTGGGAAAACTTTTTTAAAAATCATGAATCAGTGTTGAATTTTGTCAAATGACATTTTTGCATCTATTGAGGTGATCATATTTTTTTCCTATGTTTATGTTCTCATTTTGTTCTGTTGAAATTACATTGATTGACTTCAAATATTAAACCAACCTTGCATTCAGGGAATCAAGTGAGCTTGGTCAAGACTTATTATCTTTGTTATATATTGTCGCATATGATTTGCTCATTGCTAGGGCTACCAAAAAGATGTACATGACTAAGTGGTTTGAAAAGAAATTTATTGTCTCACAGTTTTGGAAGCTAGAACTTAGCAACATTTAAATGGTAAACTCTTTTTTTTCCAAGCAATGATCAGTGACTGAAACCTCTTCTAATTTCTTTAACCTCCCAACTTCTGCTTTCCTTTTGGCTCTTTGGAGTCTTGTTTATCATATACACATTTTAGGAATAATCTAAACAGTTGAAGGAAATGTGTATACAGAATTTGGGGGTGGGCATCCTTTCCTTCTTTGCTTCCTCACTTCTGAGGTCTTCCCTAAATTTCCATCTGTTCATGTCTTTTTCAACCTCTGTCTCTTCAGTCCGGTAAGACTGCAAATTTTTATTTGAATTCTATTATTCTGTATGTCTCAGGAAACTGGGGAGTGGCCAGCCGCTCCGCAGCATGTGGGATCTTCCCGGACTGGGGCATGAACCCGTGTCCCCTGCGAGGCCAGGTGGACTCTCAACCACTGTGCCACCAGGGAAGCCCCACGTTGTAGTTTTGATTGGCATTTCTCTAATGGTTAGTGATGTTGAGCATCCTTTCATGTGTTTTTTGGCAATCAGTATACCTTCTTAGGAAAAATGTCTATTTAGGTCTTCTGCCCATTTTTGGATTGGGTTGTTGGTTTTCTTGATATTCAACTGCATGAGTTGCTTGTAAATTCTGGAGATTAATCCTTTGTCAGTTGTTTCATTTGGATTTTCTCCCATTCTGAGGGTTGCCTTTTCGTCTTGTTTATGGTTTCCTTTGCTCTGCAAAAGCTCTTAAGTTTCATTAGGTCCCACTTGTTTATTTTTGTTTTTATTTCCATTTCTCTAGAGGTGGGTCAAAAAGGATCTTGCTGTGATTTATGTCATAGAGTATCCTGCCTATGTTTCCTCTAAGAGATTTATAGTGTCTGGCCTTACCTTTAGGTCTTTAATCAATTTTGAGTTTGTTTTTGTGGATGGTGTTAGCGAGTGTTCTAATTTCATTCCTTTACATGGAGCTGTCCAGTTTTCCCAGCACCACTTATTGAAGAGGATGTCTTTTCTCCATACTGTATACTCTTGCCTCCTTTATCAAAGATAAGGTGACCATATGTGCGTGGGTTTACCTCTGGGCTTTCTATCCTGATCCATTGATCTATATTTCTGTTTTTGTGCCAGTACAATACTGTCTTGATTACTATAGCTTTGTAGTATAGTCTGAAGTCAGGGAGCCTGATTCCTCCACCTCCATTTTTCTTTCTCAAGATTGCTTTGGCTATTCGGGGTCTTTTGTGTTTCCATACAAATTGTGAAATTTTTTGTTCTCGTTCTGTGAAAAATGCCATTGGTAGTTTGATACTGATTGCATTGATTCTGTAGATTGCTTTGGGTAGTAGAGTCATTTTCACAATGTTGATTCTTCCAATCCAAGAACATGGTATATTTCACCATCTGTTTGTATCATTTAAATTTCTTTCATCAGTGTCTTATAGTTTTTTGGATACAGGTCTTTTTTCTCCTTAGGTAGGTTTATTCCTAGGTATTTTTTTTCTTTTTGTTGTAGTTGTGAATGGGCGTGTTTCCTTAACTTTTCTTTCATATTTTTCATCATTAGTTTATAGGAACGCAGGAGCTTTCTGTGCATTGATTTTGTACCCTGCTACTTTACCAAATTAATTGATTAGCTCTAGTAGTTTTCTGGTAGCATCTTTACGATTTTCTATGTACAGTATCATGTCATCTGCAAACAGTGACAATTTTAGTTCTTCTTTTCTGATTTGGATTCCTTTTATTTCTTTGTCTTCTCTGACTGCCATGGCTAAACCTTCCAAAACTATGCTGAATAACAGTGGTGAGATTGGGCAACCTTGTCGTGTTCCTGATCTTAGTGGAAATGGTTTCAGCTTTTCACCACTTAGAACAATATTGGCTGTGGTTTTGTCATATATGGCCTTTATTATGTTGAAGTAGGTTTCCTCTATGCCTACTTTCAGGAGAGTTTTTTTTACCATAAATGGGTGTTTAATTTTGTCAAAAGCTTTCTCTGCATCTATTGAGATGATCATATGGCTTTTCTCCTTCAGTTTGTTTATATGGTGTATCACATTGATTGATTTGCATATGTTGAAGAATCCTTGCATTCCTGGGTGTATGATCCTTTTAATGTGCTGTTGGATTCTGTTTGCTAGTATTTTGTTGAGGATTTTTGCATCTATGTTCATCAGTGATATCAGCCTATAGTTTTCTTTTTTGTGACATCTTTGTCTGGTTTTGGATCAGGGTGATGGTGGCCTCATAGAATGGGTATGGGAGTGTTCCTCCCTCCGCTATATTTTGGAAGAGTTTGTGAAGGATAGGTGTTAGCTCTTCTCTAAATGTTTGATAGAATTCACCCGTGAAGCCATCTGGTCCTGGGCTTTTGTTTGTTGACCAATCTTTAATCACAGGTTCAATTTCAGTGCTTCTGATTGGTGTGTTTATATTTTCTATTTCTTCCTGATTCAGTCTCAGAAGGTTGTGCTTTTCTAAGAATTTGTCCATTATTTCCAGGTTGTCCTTTCTTTTCTTTTGTGGTACGCGGGCCTCTCAGTGTTGTGGCCTCTCCCGTTGCAGAGCACAGGCTCTGGACGCACAGACTCAGCGGCCATGGCTCATGGGCCCAGCCGCTCCACAGCATGTGGGATCTTCCCGGACCGGGGCACACACCCGCGTCCCCGGCATCAGCAGGTGGACTCTCAACTGCTGCGCCACCAGGGAAGCCCCAGGTTGTCCATTTTATTGGCATATAGTTGCTTGTAGTAATCTCTCATGATCCTTTGTATTTCTGCACTGTCACAGTTGTTACTTCTCCTTTTTCATTTCTAATTCTGTTGATTTGAGTCTTCTCCCTTTTTTTCTTGATGAGCCTGTCTAATGGTTTATCAATTTTATCTTCCTAAAGAAACAGGTTTTAATTTTATTGATCTTTGTTAATGTTTCCTTCATTTATTTTTCATTTATTTCTGGTCTGATCTTTATGATTTCATTCTTCCTACTATTCTGGGTTTTTTTGTTCTTCTTTCTCTAATTGTTTTAGGTGTAAGGTTAGGCTGTCTATTTGAAATTTTTCTTGTTTCTTGAGGTAGGATTGTATTGCTACAACATAATAACTTCCCTCTTAGAACTGCTTTTGCTGCATTCCATAGGTTTTGGGCCATCGTGTTTTCATTGTCAGTTGTTCCTAGGTATTTTTTGATTTCTTCTTTGATTTCTTCAATGATCTTTTGGTTATTGAGTAGTGTATTGTTTAGCCCCCATGTGTTTGTATTTATTACAGCGTTTTTCCTGTAATTGATATCTAGTCTCATAACATTGTGGTCAGAAAAGATACTTGATACAATTTCAATTTTCTTAAATTTACCAAGGCTTGATTTGTGACCCAAGATATGATCTATCTTGGAGAATGTTCCATGAGCACTTGAGAAGAAACTGTATTCTGTTGCTTTGGGATAGAATGTCCTATAAATATCAATTAAGTCCATCTTGTTTAATGTATCATTTAAAGCTTGTGTTTCCTTATTTATTTTCAGTTTGGTTGATCTGTCCGTTGGTGAAAGTGGGGTGTTAATGTCCCCTACCATTATTTTGTTACTGTCGATTTCCCCTTTTATGGCTGTTAGTATTTGCCTTATATATTGAGGTGCTCCTATGTTTGGTGCATAAATATTTACCATTGTTACAACTTCTTGGATTGACCCCTTGATCATTATGTAGTGTCCTTCTTTGTCTCTTCTAATAGTCTTTATTTTAAAGTCTATATTGTCTGATATGAGAATTGCTACTCCAGCTTTCTTCTGATTTCCATTTGCATGGAATATCTTTTTCCACCCCCTGCCTTTCAACCTGTATGTGTCCCTAGGTCTAAAGTGGGTCTCCTGTAGACTGCATATATTCAGGTCTTGTTTTTGTATCCATTCAGCCAGTCTATGTCTTTTGGTTGGAGCAGTTAATCCATTTACATTTAAGGTAATTATCAATATGTATGTTCCTATTACCATTTTCTTAATTGTTTGGGGTTTGTTTTTGTAGGTCTTTTCCTTCTCTTGTGTTTCCTGCCCAGAGAAGTTCCTTTATGATTTGTTGTAAAGCTGGTTTGGTGGTGCTGAACTCTCTCAGCTTTTGCTTGTCTGTAAAGGTTTTGATTCCTCCATCGAACGTGAATGAGATCCTTGTTGGGTAGAGTTGTATTGGTTGTAGGTTTTTCCCTTTCATCACTTTAAATATGTCCTGCCACTCTGTTCTGGCTTGCAGAGTTTCTGCTGAAAGATCAGCTATTAACCTTATGGGAATTCCCTTGAATGTTATTTGTTGTTTTTCCCTTGCTGCTTTTAATATTTTTCTTTGTATTTAATTTTTGATAGTTTGATTAATATGTGTCTTGGCATGTTTCACCTTGAACTTATTCTGTATGGCACTCTCTGTGCTTACTGTAATTGATTGACTATTTCCTTTCCCATGTTTGGGAAGTCTTCAACTATAATCTCTTCAAATATTTTCTCAGTCCTTTTCTTTTTCTCTTCTTTTTCTGGGACCCCTATAATTCAAATGTTGGTGCATTTAATGTTGTCCCAGAGGTCTCTGAGACTGTGCTCAATTCTTTTCATTCTTTTCTCTTTATTCTGCTCTGCAGTAGTTATTTCCACTATTTTATCTTCCAGGTCACTTATCTGTTCTTCTGCCTCAGTTATTCTGCTATTGATTCCTTCTAGAGAATTTTTAATTTCATTTATTGTGTCCATCATTATTTGTTGCTCTTTAGTTCTTCTAGATCCCTGTTAAAAGTTTCTTGTATTTTCTCCATTCTATTTCTAAGGTTTTGGATCATCTTTACCATTATTGCTCTGAATTCTTTTTCAGGTAGACTGCCTATTTCCTCTTCATTTGTTTGGTCTGGTGGGTTTTTACCTTGCTCCTTCATATTTCTCTGTCTTCTCATTTTGCTTAACTTACTGTTTTTGTGGTCTCCTTTTTGCAGGCTTCAAGTTCGTAGTCCCCGTAGTTTTTGGAGTCTGACCCCAGTGGGTAAGGTTGGTTCAGTGGCTTGTGTAGGCTTCCTGATGGAGGGGACTGGTGCCTGTGTTCTGGTGGATGAGGCTGGATCTTGTCTTTTTGGTGGGCAGGACCACATCTGGTCCTGTGTTTGGAGATGTCTGTGAACTTACTATGGTTTTAGGCAGTCTCTCTGCTAATGGTTGGGGTTGTGTTCCTGTCTTGCTAGTTGTTTGGCATGGGGTGTCCAGCACTGGAGCTTGCTGGTCGTTGAGTGGAGCTGGGTCTTAGCATTGAGTCAGAGACCTCTGGGAGAGCTCTCACTGATTGATGTTATGTGGGGCCAGGAGGTCTCTGGTGGTCCAGTCCTGAACTTGGCTCTCCCACCTCGGAGGCTCAGACCTGACACCCGGCCAGATCACCAAGACCCTGTCAGCCACATGGCAACTGAGGAACTCCCAGGCAGACGGGAATGTTAGAGAGGCTTCTGAGCCTGATCCGCCATCAGCCACCGAGCTTCTTCTGCCACCACAGCCTCCCTCTACCCTGTAGATGTATTTTTGATGTATTTGTGGGGAGGAAGGTGATCTCTACATCTTACTCCTCTACCATCTTGAAGGTCCCCCCTACTATTTATTATAATAATAAATTTAATACATTTATTATTTATTTTAATAATTAAAATTTGATTTTATGAAGTTTTTAATTTTATAATATAATAAGAAAAAAGCATTTCTAAAAGTAACATTCAATACTATTAGTGAGGCGCAAATATATATTCCTTATTTTTCAACATAATTCCATAATTTTAAATTTTTTAACATAATACTTTAAAATAACATCATATAAGCATAACTTAAAATATTATATGCAAGAAACTCCTTGGTCTGTCCATGTTTTTATTACCATTAGCATCTCCTGTTTCTTTTCCCTGTTTTGTGCAGACAACATGGTAACGTACTTATATTAGCCAAAATTTGATGTAATCAAGAGAGGTACAAAAAATCATTCTGTGTATAGAATCATAAAAGACTAGAAATCAGCCCTAAGAGAAGGTGAAGGTAAAATGAGCTGCTTTTGAGCTAAATTCTATTCCCCCAAAAGAGAGACTTAACTAGTGACTACTGCACCTCTTTTCCTTCCCTCAATTTTTATTGGTACTTTCAACTATTAAGTAGACTTATCTCAGACCCACAATACATAGGACATAGTTGACCACAAACTTAAGAAAAACGACTAAAGAAATTTTTCCTTTTAATATGTAGGACAATTAAATCCGTAATGATTAATTACACACTATTAATGTTTCACCTCTTTTTTTTTAATAGGTGGGAACACAAAATTACAGAATGCTGTTTTGACTTGCATAATACTGAAAATGATGTTCAGCATTGTATTCCCATAAAAACTTTTCAAGAGACTAATATGTTGCCACATTGTGTTGAGTATTGGAGATGTGAAAATGAGCTAGATGTAACCCTTACAAAATATATGGTCATTCAATAACTCATCATTCAATAACTCATCCTCCTTCTCCAAATCTCTCATGCCTATACCTGCCTCTCTGTTCTCATTGCTTAGTCTCTAATATACATTTTATAACAACACCTCTAAAATACAGCTACTTCCTGTGAGGCAGAGTATTATGGTGGAAAAAACATGATCTTTGAAGGCAGAGAGACTTTTAGATTCAAATCTTAACATTAACACTCATGAAATGTATGTTTTTGAAGAAGTTACTTCAACTCTCTTGGCTTAATTTCATCATTTGTAATATATGGGCATTAACACCTATATCAAAGTGTTTTTGCAGGGAGTAAATGAGATAACAGTTGTGCAAGTCTCCTCAGAAATTATCAAGTCTAAATAAGTCTTTATTTCCTATCTTCTACTGGCATTGAGAAAATGGATGTAAACATATTTTATAAACCGTAAATTAATCTAGTAATTTTAATTTTGTTTTGAATCCATCAATCATATTGCAGATAGACTATTCTCCTTAAATTTGCTCTAACCCACAATATGCCTCAAAAACCTTGATCAGCTTTCCATTTTCTTCCTCAGGTAGTCTAGTTCCACCACTCGACTTTCAAGGTCACCAAAAGTTGTTCACATCATCCCTATCCAATCATTTCCCGATTACTTCTTGAGGTCTACTGTAATTTCTAAATCTACTCTGTACAATTTGAACAGGCATGCACATTCTCTCCCTTCTAGTCCTTGGATCTCACTTCTAGGACTTCTAGTCTTTGTTAGGATGGTTTAGCAAACTAATACATGTCATTTTCGAATCTTTGTTAACGTTCCCATAAAACCAGATGGAACACTCAGGGTAGCAAAATCAAACACTGTGGAAAATAGGTGACGATACACACCTCAAGAACAATACCCAAATAGTTTTGTTGGGTGACTCTGCAGGAGGAAGTAGAGGAAAGGCACAGGGATTTTTTAGAGCCATAAGAGCTAGAGAACCCTCAAATTATCAAGCTCTGAAAAGCTTGGGAAGGAAATATGGGAACATTAACTGATTTGGAAAAGAACTTGACAGCTTCCAATTTGTGGGTACAATACAGGAAAACATGGTAAGATCACATGGTGGTGGAGTAGTCTGAACCCTCAAAACTCTATTTAAAAAACAAACAAAACAATCAAAACTCCTTCCAAAATCTGCTGGAGAGTAGAATGAGAAATAAGGGAGGGGCAAAGAAAGAAAAAGTCATCTAACATTGGAGAGGGGAAAAAAGACATAAGATCTCGGAGAGTATGAAGACATATTTTCTCCAACACTTCATTAAACTAACAGAAGAGAGAGGTCTAGAATCATGAAGCTAGGAAATACAATTGTACCCACTTTTCTCTCCTAAGAATACAAGAAAATTAATCTGAAGCATTAGCAATGAAAAGGATTGCAGCCAAATCACAGATAAAATTATTGTAGCAAAACTGAAATTAAGGAGAAAGTTTATGTCCCTACAGACAATGAAAGTGCACTAGAATAATATTCCCACAAAACAGTTACCTAATCATTAAATATTAGCCCAAAGAATTTAAGAAATTTTTACAAACTATGAATTAATAGCTTAACTAAAGAATTATACAAATTCATAAATGTGATGACTAGACAAAAGTATGATTTGAAAGACTGCTGAAAAAAACTTAGAAAGAATTCTAAATAAAAGAAAAAAATCACTTCAGAAATGAAGACTAAACTAGAAGGGATACACATATACATGCGCACACACACACACACACACACACACACACATGCACACCAGCATGATTAATGGCTTAAGAGAAAGAAAAGATGGAAAGGGCTTAATGTTTGAAAAGCAAAACAAAATAGAGATAGGGCTTCCCTGGTGGCGCAGGGGTTGAGGGTCCACCTGCCAGTGTGGGGGACGTGGGTTCGTGCCCCGGTCCGGGAGGATCCCACGTGCCGCAGAGTGGCTGGGCCTGTGAGCCATGGCCACTGAGCCTGCGTGTCCGGAGCCTGTGCTCCGCAACGAGAGAGGCTGCAGCAGTGAGAGGCCCGCATACTGCAAAAAAAAAAAAAAAAAAAAAAATAGAGATAAAAGGGGATTCAAAAGAAAATGATAAACATCACTGGAAGTTAGGCAAGATCCAACATATGAAAACCATGACCATAAAACAGAACAAATACTAAAAACACAATTCAAAAACACTTTCTTGAAAAAAGAAAGGCTGAAAGTACATATTGTAAGGCACATTATATATGTGGACAAATGATCCAGAAGAGGATACACTGTCACATTTAGTAAAAAAAAAATGAATTTTTAAGAAAAAGGAAAAGGGGGCAGGGGGGTAGTTTGAGCAGTTAGGCAAAAACATCAAGATATCTAAAAGGAAAAGAAAGTTAAATTGTTGTTAGACTTTTTGACAGCAGTACTTTATGCCAGAAGACAACTGAAGAAACAGATTTGAGAAACACAATAAAAGAAAATGTAAGCCAATAATTTTTATATTCAGGCAAATTGCCATACATACATACAAGCATACTACATATACAAGCTGAAAAGCGTCCAACTCTTAGGAATATCAGGAGCCCAGAGAATATTACTTCCATGAGCATTCTGAAGGAATCTATTAAAGAAAAAGTTTCAGGCAAGTTAAATAAATTGGGAGTCATCAGCAAGATGTCTAGAAGAAGCTTTAAGGATATATTTATCTGCAGAACTAAAAGTAAATGATGGTTATAAAGAAAATAGTATAGTCACAAAAAACTACATTCTCTAAAAGTATAGATACACTACAATTATTTTACACTGAGTATGGGGAGCAAGAACTGATACTAAATGAGGTAGTCCAACAGATGGCACCCCAAAGTCATTTAAACCTAATTTTAAGTTTCTACATATAAATTCCTGTCTATAGGTAATACTGCCGATAGAGAAACAAGTTAAATGATACCACAGGAAGAAAGGTGTCAAACCCAGAATTCCTCAGGACACCTGATCCAGGTTCTTCAACAAGTCAATGGCATGAAAAACTAAAGGAGGACCATTCAACATTAGAAATAACCTAAAAAACATAATAACCAAGCACAGTGAGAGTTCCTTGTTTGGATCCTAATTCAAACCAACTGCAAAAAGATATTTTTTAGATATTTCGGGACATTTGAATATGAACTGGATATTAGATCATAATAAAAATTATAATTATGTAAGATGTGATAATGGCACTGTGGTTATGTAAGAAAATACCTCCCCTTTTTGGAGTTGCATATTGATGTATTTAGAGGTTGAAACGACATGAATTCTGCAATTTGCTTTGAAATACTTTAGTATAAATAATTGGAGGATAGATGGAGCAAGTTTGTCAAAATGTTGATGATTGGGTGATGACAGTGTTTCATAATAAAAGTTTAAAAAAAGAAAAGAAAAATGGCACCCAAAAGATTCCCAAGTCAAATCCCTGGAACCTGTAAATGTTACCTTATTTAGAAAAAGAATCTTTGCAGATGTAATTAAGGACCTTGAGATGAGATCATTCTGGATTATCTGAGTGTTCCTTAAATCTAATGAAATGAACCTTATGAGACAGACAGAGGAGAACAGACAGAAGAGCAAGGAAGTAATGTGGCCATGGATGCAGACATTGGTGTGGTGCAGCAAAGGACTGCCAAGGAATGCCAACTGCCACCAGAAGCTGGAAAAGGCAAGGAATGTGATTTTCCCTAAAAGTCTCTGGAGGGGATTTGGCCCTGCTGACAGTTTGAGTTTGGACTTCTGGCCTCCAGAACTGTGAGAGAATAAATTTTTATTGTTCGAAACCACTAAGTTTGTGGTAATTTGTTATGGTAGCCCTATGAAACAAACACACTAAATTCATTAATAGTCATAGTATGGTGGGGGAAACTCAGCAAGGCCTAGAGTCCACTCTGTGTCCCATTGTCTCTGCATGGCCCAGCAAACATTTGTTTTTCCATCTCCATGTGAATTGCCTTCTCCCCTCTGTAGTCCCAAACAACTACCCCCAATATCTTTTGTCTTCAGCTGAGAATAATATTTAAGGTGAGAATTTTGGCCTTTGTGGTGAGTTACTCAGTTTTCCTAGGTCTCTCCTATGTATACGTGTTATTAAACTTTTGTTTGATTTTCTCCTGTTAATCTGTATTATGCCAATTTAATTCTTAGATCAGCCAGAAGAACCTAGAAGGGTAGAAGAATATTTCCTCGTCCCTAACATAGGAAACACATTCACCTCTTAAGGTTCTGAAGCAACACATTTCTCACTGAGGAATACTGATCTGGTTCATATACTGGATACCATGAGATACTGCTGTCTTTGACTGGAGCAGATAGGGTATATGAAATGGGTTCAGGCATGCTGTAAGGAGCCTGCTGCTTAGGATATACAAGTTAGTCCATCCTATATTGAAGTGGAAGTCTCAGTGGTAGCTAAAGATAGTGAGGGATTTATGGAAAGCCCCAGTGGGTGAATCACAAGGCAGGCAGCTGGGGTGATGGAGCAAAGTCATGCTATCTACAGTGGAGAATTATACACTTTTTGAAAAACAGTTCCTGGTGGGCTACTGGGCCCTGGTAAAGATGAAACACTTGACAGTAGAACACCAAGTGGTCACACATAAGGAACTGCCTATCATGAGTTGTGTTCTGTTAGGTCCACTAAGTCATGAAGTCAGGTAGACACACCAGCCATCATAATAAGATGGAAGTGGTACATCTGGGATCAAGCTCAAACAAACCTAAAGCACATTAATAAGACACTAAAGCAGGCATCCCATAATCCTGTATCACCCACCATGCTTGCACCAGTGCCATTCCCTCAACCTACACTGATGGTCATATGAAAGGAGGAAGGTCCAATACAAACAAATGAAGAAATAGGAAAAAGGCTGAGTTTGGTTTATAAATGGTTGTGATTGCTTTGTCTTTGTATTTATAGATGACATGATGCAATACGGGAATTTCCTTGAAAGTAATCAGGAGTGGATAGCATAGAGTAATAAATATTGGTCATAGGATGATAATTGTTAAAATTGTATGATGAATACATGGAAATTTATTATATCATTTTCTCTCATTTTTTACGTTTGGCGTTTTCCGTAATAAACATTTTTGTAGTAAATTAAAGGTGATTATAGACAAGAAAATAAGGAAGTCCTTGGTAAATTCCATAATATTAAATCTTCAATATGAAATATAATTTCTTGGAATGATATTCCATATTTTTCCATCACCAAGCCAATTAGCCTACCAAGAAATTTACAGTGATGAATAGCAGTAGATTGGAATGTTGTGGTATTTAAAGGACTATTTTGTATGTAAGGGGTCGTTTTGTGCCTATTGCATTGGCAAGATGCTGAATGATGAACTGAACTGTAAAAAGAATAATGTCTTTATCTTCAAAATCAAGAGCCCACAATATATTTATTGTCCTGTTACTACAAAATGTTCAGTTTGCAATCCAGTTTCTTTTGCATTTTAGTAGAGCAAATCTCTTAATTACACAGTCACATAAGTAGAATCATAGCATTTTAAAAGTCAGAGAAAATTGAAAGATCATTTACTCTAACTCTTGTATTTTACAGGATCTTTTAAAGTTCCCAAAGTACAATATTATTGACTGAGCTGAGACTAAAACCCAGAACTTCTGCCTCCCGACCCAGTGTTTCTTCCACTACCCACCCTAAAAACATGATAAGATAATGTCCCTTTCAAAAAAATCCATTCTGACTGCAACTGATGCAAACTTTCCAGTGAATATTGAAGAAAGGTTTCAATTTCAAAGGTTTCAATTTCAAAGGTTTCAATCAATTAACCTTAATTCGCCAAGATCTATCACAGTACCTGACATACAAGAGGCAGTTAATGAATGTCCACTGGAGAATAAAGGATGTGGCAGATCTACATGTCAACAACTGCAAAACTTCATCTGAAAACAAAATAATTGTCACTTTTTGTCAATGAGATGACAGAGGTGATGTGATATGTTTCTGATATATAGACATAAATAGGTTTGAAGCATTATTGTTGGTGTGGGTTTTTTCTTTGTTTGTTTGTTCTGTGAAGTGAAACAAAACTCACTTCCAACAGTGCAACTTGGTATAAGCAGTATGTAAAGTGTTTCTTGATTTATGTAAGGCTCATAAAAACTCAATATATAATTTTACTTAATCTAAGTAATGAAGAAAAATTAATATAATGTAACAATGTATTAAAGTTTTATACTTCATGATTAGAATATATGCTAAAATCTCATCACTATTTCTCCCAAATAATTTAAAATTCTTTTTAGAGTGGAAAACTATTTTTTAAGTGTCAAAGAAATTAAAAAAAAACCTGACTAAATTCACTTCCATGCCTGAAACAATCTATGGAACAATTTTTAAAACTTAATAATTATTATAAATAAATTCTTATCTGTTGTCTTTTATTTGTAAGGGAAATTCATTTTTTGCTCCTATGCACATAATCTCTAATAATGTAGAAAAGTTCTTTGAGTATGAACATCTCCATGTGAATCCAATAGAAACATTTTACTGCTCTAGACAAATGAGTTACAGCAAATTAAATAGCTGATTCTTGTGTTTATGAGTGCTTCTTAGTGCACCCTTGTGGTCAAGTCATACCTTACAAATGCAACCTTAAAAATTTCAGAGCATAAAGCAAGATGGAAAAGAAGCAACTGTGAGTCATCTGTTTGCTACTTTCAGAAAGCACCAGCCGTTGTCCTACGTGGCTGTGGAGAAAAAAGGTTTAGTGTGACTTTTGTTTTTAGAAAAGGAGATACAAGATAAATAATTTGAATAAAAAGGCGAGGACAAAAAGATTATCTCAAATTAAGTTTGTAAGAAGGCTATTGAAAATGATGTTGAATAATATCAACACTGAACAAATATCAGTAGAT
The DNA here is from genome assembly GCF_964374135.1 of Grampus griseus. NCBI lineage: Eukaryota > Metazoa > Chordata > Mammalia > Artiodactyla > Delphinidae > Grampus > Grampus griseus. Next base: position 55,597,479 of record NC_139007.1, on the reverse strand, counting down.
TCATTTGCTGCAATTTGCTTGTTCAAACTTCTGTGTTCTGTCATATGAGAAAATGGTATTTGGACAGTGCTTTCCAGTTTCTTTCAATTTGTCAAATCTACTCAAAACTCTTCTCTACTTTTTTTTTTTTTTTTTTTTTAGTGGAACACAAATCCTTGTCCTGGACAGAAATGGATGTTTTCTTCACATCAACTGATAAACCAAGTGAGATAAAACATAGTATTTACCTTTTTTAAACAATTAAGCAAAAGAGCATTGTGCATACCTTTGAAAATAAGACAACAAAGAAAAATATTTGCAGGTTGGACAGCAAATTTGAGATTTCTGACAAAATTAACTTTCAAAAAAAGTATTAATATTACATTTCTAAACATGTGTATTTCACAAGAAATAGAATTTGTCTGGGATACATAAGTTTATATAATAGCAAAACACAGTCTAAAACATTTCTCTTTTTCCTGATAACTTTTAAGAAACTTGTGGTTAACTCAGATAATTTTATATTAAAGAGAATCTCATGCAAAAGTAAACAGACATATATACAGAATATTTATATCAGTAGTGTTTGTAATAACAAAAATTTGTAAACAAGCAAAAGTACACTGACAGGCAAATGGATGACTAAATTATTGTATATTCACGAAATGCAATAATGTCAAATAATGAATGAATAAATGTTACATATAATAACACTAAGGAATGTAAGCAATCTAAATTTAAGAGGGGGAAGGTCAGTTGTTTGATAGGGAAGAGAAGGAGTGAGGGAGTGCAGACCATGTCTTGGCTCTATAACCTTGGTCTCCATGACTGAGGTAACTAGTCTCTGGGAGTGGAACTGACTACCTTGATGGAGAATTATCAACACAGAGAGAGATAGACAAGATGAAAAGGTAGAGGGCTATGTACCAGATGAAGGAACAAGATAAAACCCCAGAAAAAACACTAAATGAAGTGGAGATAGGCAACCTTCCAGAAAAAGAATTCAGAATAATGACAGTGAAGATGATCCAGGACCTCGGAAAAAGAATGGAGGAAAAGACCGAGAAGATGCAAGAAAGGTTTAATAAAGACCTAGAAGAATTAAAGAACAAACAAACAGAGATGAACAATACAATAACTGAAATGAAAACTACACTAGAAGGAATCAACAGCAAAATAACTGAGTCAGAAGAACAGATAAGTGACCTGGAAGACAGAAGGGTGGAATTCACTGCTGAGGAACAGAATAAAGAAAAAAGAATGAAAAGAAATGAAGACACCCTAAGAGACCCCTGGGAGAACACTAAATGTAACAAAATTCGCATTATAGGGGTCCCAGAAGGAGAAGAGAGAGAGAAAGGAACAGAGAAAATATTTGAAGAGCTTATAGTCGAAAACTTCCCTAACATGGGAAAGGAAATAGCCACCCAAGTCCAGGAAGCTCAGAGAGTCCCATACAGGATAAACCCAAAGGAGACACACGCTGAGACACATAGTAATCAAACTGGCAAAAATTAAAGACAAAGAAAAATTATTGAAAGCAGTAAGGGAAAAACAACAAATAACATACAAGGGAACTCCCATAAGGTTCACAGCTGATTTCTCAGGAGAAACTCTACAAGCCAGAAGGGAGTGGCATGACATACTTAAACTGATGAAAGGGAAGAAGCTACAGCCAAGGTTACTCTACCTGGCAAGGATCTCATTCAGCTTCGATGGAGAAATCAAAAGCTTTACAGACAAGGAAAAGCTAAAAGAATTCAGCACCACCAAACCAGCTCTACAGCAAATGCTACAGGAACTTCTCTAAGTGGGAAACACAACAGAAGAAAAGGACCGACAAAAACAAACCCAAAACAATTAAGAAAATGGCCATAGGAACATACATATCGATAATAACCTTAAACGTGAATGGATTAAACGCTCCAACCAAAAGACACAGGATAGCAGAATGGATAAAAAAACAAGACCCATATATATGCTGTCTACAAGAGACCCATTTCAGACCTAGGGACACATACAGACTGAAAGTGAGGGGATGGAAAAAGACATTCTATGCAAATGGTAATCAAAATAAAGCTGTAGTAGCAACACTCATATCAGATAAAATAGACTTTAAAATAAAGAATGTGACAAGAGACAAGGAAGGACACTACATAATGATCAAGGGATCCATCCAAGAAGAAGATATAAAAATTATAAATATATATGCACCCAACATAGGAGCACCTCAATATATAAGGCAACTGCTAACAGCTCTAAAACAGGAAATAGTAACACAATAATAGTGGGGGACTTTAACCCCTCACTTACACCAATGGACAGATCATCCAAAATGAAAATAAACAAGGAAGCAGAAGCTTTAAATGACACAGTAGACCATATAGATTTAATTGATATTTATAGGACATTCCATCCAAAAACAGCAGATTACACTTTCTTCTCAAGTGTGCACAGAACATTCTCCAGAATAGATCACATCTTGTCACAAACCAAGACTCAATAAATTTAAGAAAATTGAAATCATATCAACCATCTTTTCTGACCACAAAGCTATGAGATTAGAAATGAATTACAGGGGAAAGAAATGTAAAAAACACAAACACATGGAGGCTAAACAATACATTACTAAATAACCAAGAGATCACTGAAGAAATCAAAGAGGAAATCAAAAAATACCTAGAGACAAATGACAATGAAAACACGATGATCCAAAACCTATGGGATGCAGCAAAAGCAGTTCAAAGAGGGAAGTTTATAGCTATAAAAGCCTACCTCAAGAAACAAGAAAAATCTCAAATAAACAATCTAAACTTACACCTAAAGGAACTAGAGAAAGAAAAACAAACAAAACCCAAAGTTAGCAGAAGGAAAGAAATCATAAAGATCAGAGCAGAAATAAATGAAATAGAAACAAAGAAAACAATAGCAAAGATCAATAAAACTAAAAGCTGGTTCTTTGAGAAGATAAACAAAATTGATAAACCATTAGCCAGACTCAAAAAGAAAATGAGAGAGAGGACTCAACTCAATAAAATTAGAAATGAAAAAGGAGAACTTACAACAGACACCACAGAAATACAAAGCATCTTAATAGAATACCACAAGCAACTCTATGCCAATAAAATGGACCACCTGGAAAAACTGAACTAATTTTTAGAGAGGAGAACCAGGAAGAAATAGAAAATATGAACAGACCAATCACAAGTAATGAAATTGAAACTGTGATTAAAAATTTTGGGGGCTTCCCTGGTGGCGCAGTGGTTGAGAGTCTGCCTGCCGATGCAGGGGACACAGGTTCGTGCCCCGGTCCGGGAAGATCCCACATGCCGTGGAGCAGCTAGGCCCGTGAGCCATAGGTGCTGAGCCTGCGCGTCCGGAGCCTGTGCTCCGCAATGGGAGAAGCCACAGCAATGAGAGGCCTGTGTACCGCAAAAAAAAAAAAAAAAAAAAAATCTTCGAACAAACAAAAGTCCAGGACCAGGTGGCTTCACAGGTGAATTCTATCAAACAGTTAGAGAACAGCTAAAACCCATCCTTCTCAAACTCTTCCAAAAATATTGCAGAGGAAGGAACACTCCCAAACTCATTCTATGAGGCCACCATCTCCCTGATACCAAAACCAGACGAAGATACTACAAAAAAAGAAAATTACAGACCAATATCACTGATGAATATAGATGCAAAAATCCTCAACAAAATACTAGCAAACAGAATCCAACAACACATTAAAAGGATCATACACCATGATCAAGTGGGATTTATCCCAGGGATGCAAGGATTCTTCAATATATGCAAATCAATCAATGTGCTACACCATATTAACAAATTGAAGAATAAAAACCATATGATCATCTCAATAGATGCAGAAAAACCTTTTGACAAAATTCAACACCCACTTATGATAAAAACTGTCCAGAAAGTGGGCATAAGGGAACCTACCTCAACATAATAAAGGACATATACGACAAACCCACAGCAAACCTCATTCTCAATGATGAAAAACTGAGAGCATTTCCTCTAAGATCAGGAACAAGACAAGGATGTCCACTCTCACCACTTCCAAACATAGGTTTGGAAGTCCTAGCCATGGCAATAAGAGAAGAAAAAGAAGTAAAAGGAATACAAATTGGAAAAAAAGAAGTAAAACTGTCACTGTTTGCAGATGACATGATACTATACATTGAGAATCCTAAAGATGCCACCAGATAACTACTAGAGCTAATCAATGAATTTGGTAAAGGTGCAGGATACAAAATTATTGCACAGAAATCTCTTGCATTCCTATACACTAATGATGAAAAATCTGAAAGAGAAATTAAGGAAACACTCCCTTTTACCATTGCAACAAAAAGAATAAAATACCTAAGAATAAATCTACCTAGAGAGACAAAAGACCTGTATGCAGAAAACTATAAGACACTGATGAAAGAAATTAAAGATGATACCAACAGATGGAGAGATATACCATGTTCTTGGATGGGAAGAATCAATATTGTGAAATTGACTATACTACCCAAAGCAATCTACAGATTCAATGCAATCCCTATCAAATTACCAAAGGAATTTTTTCCAGAACTAGAACAAAAACTCTTAAAATTTGTATGGAGACAGAAAAGACCCCAAATAGCTAAAGCAGTCTTGAGGGAAAAAAACGGAGCTGGAGTAATCAGACTCCCTGACTTCAGACTATACTACAAAGCTACAGTAATCAAGACTGTACGGTACTGGCACAAAAACAGAAACATAGATCAATGGAAAAGATTGAAAGCCCAGAGATAAACCCACACACCTATGGTCAACTAATCTATGAGAAAGGAGGCAAGGATATACAATGGAGAAAAGACAGTCTCTTCATTAAGTGGTGCTGGGAAAACTGGACAGCAAAATGTAAAAGAATGAAATTAGAACACTCCCTAACACCATACATAAAAATAAACTCAAAATGGATTAGAGACCTAAATGTAAGACTGGACACTGTAAAACTCTTAGAGGAAAACATAGGAAGAACACTCTTTGACATAAATCACAGCAAGATCTTTTTTGATCCACCTCCTAGAGTAATGGAAATAAAATCAAAAATAAACAAATGGGACATAATGACACTTAAAAGTTTTTGCACAGCAAAGGAGACCATAAACAAGATGAATAGACAACCCTCACAATGGAGAAAATATTTGCAAACAAATGAATAGACAAAGCATTAATCTCCAAAATATATAAACAGCTCATGCAGCTCTATATTAAAAAAAAACAAACAACCCAATCCAAAAATGGGCAGAAGACCTAAGTAGACATTTCTCCAAAGAAGACATACAGATGGCCAAGAAGCACATGAAAAGCTGCTCAACATCACTAATTATTAGAGAAATGCAAATCAAAACTACAATGAGAGGGGCTTCCCTGGTGGCACAGTGGTTGAGAGTCTGCCTGCTGATGCAGAGGACACGGGTTCATGCCCCAGTCCGGGAAGATCCCACATGCCGCGGAGCAGCTGGGCTCGTGAGCCATGGCCGCTGAGCCTGTGTGTCTGAAGCCTGTGCTCCACAACAGGAGAGGCCACAACAGTGAGAAGCCCGCATACCGCAAAAAAAAAAAAAAACCAAAAAAAACACACAAAACTACAATGAGGTATCACCTGACACCAGTTGGAATGGGCATCATCAGAAAATCTACAAACAACAAATGCTGGAGACAGTGTGGAGAAAAGGGAACCCTCTTGCACTGTTGATGGAAATGTAAATTGATACAGCCACTATGGAGAACAGTATGGAGGTTTCTTAAAAAACTAAAAGTAGAATTACCATATGATGCAGCAATCCCACTACTGGGCATATACCCAGAGAAAACCATAATTCAAAAAGACACATGCACCCCAATGTTCATTGCGCACTCTTTACAATAGCCAGGTCATGGAAGCAACCTAAATGCCCATCGACAGACGAATAGATAAAGAAGATGTGGTACATATATATAATGGAGTATTACTCAGCCATAAAAAAGAACAAAATTGGGTCATTTGTTGAGACGTGGATGGATCTAGAGACTGTCATACAGAGTGAAGTAAGTCAGAAAGAGAAAAACAAATACCGTATATTAATGCATGTATGTGGAACCTAGAAAAATGGTACAGATGAACTGGTTTTCAGGGCAGAATTTGAGACACAGATGTAGAGAACAAACGTATGGACACCAAGGGGGGAAAGCCGTGAGGGGGTAGGGGTGGTGGTGTGATGAATTGGGTGATTGGGATTGACATGTATACACTGATGTGTATAAAATTGATGACTAATCAGAACCTGCTGTATAAAAAAATAAATAAAATTAAATTAAAAAGAAAAATAAATAAATTTAAGTGGGAAAAATAAGTCCAAAACTTAAAATATTGCATAACATTTTTATAAAGTTAAAAAATTAAAACAAAACAATCTACTTGTTAACTACGTCTTAGCAATGACTAAGACATATTTTTAAGAGCAACATAATATCCATATATGATCCAAGATAATAGTGACAGAAAGTGGTGAGACTCAGGTTGGGGTAGAAATAGTAAAAACCAGGTCATCAGATGTTTCATTTTCTAAATTGGGTGTTACGTTAATTGGTACCGGTTATACTACTGCTTACAAACTAAATTAATATATAAAAACAAACTAATAAGATATGCAAGAGCCACTGATGAGTGTGTGTGGTAAAATAAAGATAAATATTAGTCAAATCCTGTTCCCCTGCGATACAAACTTAGAAACACTACGATACAAAGGAAGATAAATGTTAATTAATGTATGTTTCTACAAAGTACAAAAAACATAATAGATATGTAGCATAGTTAGGCATTATAGATGTTGTAAAATTTTGTAGTTCATCCTGAAATCAATGATCTATTCACATAATTTTACATGACGGCAGAGAGCACGTCTTTTGTTGATCCTTATGTGTCCCACATAAGGATCAACAAAGGATCAACAAAGCACAGTGCTTTGCACAGAGCTCTGCTTAATAAATACTTTATGACAAATGGATATATGATTCAAATATTAACCCAGTCTATATTCAAGAAGGCCCCTAAAATAAAAAGCAGGAGAAAATAATTATTTTCCAAAAAACATTATACACATACTTTAAAGTCACTTATATAAAAAATACTCTGAAACACGTTCCAAAGTATATGACAATAATTAATAACATCATCTTTTTATGATAATATTCTCTTGAGGATATTTATCTAAAGTGTAGAAATAAAATTTTGCACTTTATTTTCAACCTTTATTATTTAAAAATTTTTAAATGCCATATTTTCTTTCTAGTTAAATAATTTCTACTTGGTGGTTTATAATGAGACTAGGAATTCTGCCCACCAGCAGTCAAGACAAATAGTCTTTGCCTCATTAGAGAATCTAGTGTGTTATGAGAAAAAGCCAAGGCAAGAAGAACCTGGAACATGAGATAGGCCATGAATATGGCAAAGGATTTTAAGAAGATGCCAGCTGGCTTGGGGAAGAAGTAGAAGAGCCTTTCCTGGAATAAAATTGAATGATCATGCCAACCTAGAATTGGGTGAAATTTGGCACTAAACAGAGAGCCCTGGAGAAAGGCCAAGATGACTTAGTAGGAAAGACGAGAAAAGGGAGCAGGTGGGTAAACTCCATTGCAAACTCAAGTGTTGAAAACAGCCACGCTCATAACTCTTCAGTAGAAATGGAAAGATCTCGAGAATATAAATATTAGTAACTTAATTTTACTTAGAATTCATTTAATTTTAAAAATAAAATGTCCCAGACGTAATTAGTCTATTTTCAACATATCCTTCCCACACCAACCCCCAATAACAACATGCTAAAGGAAATATTTCTTATTTGCCTGTTATGTGCTAAGTATTTAAGTTAAACCCAGAGAAAATATACTTCAAATGAAGAAGTGAAGGGTGAACAGAGTATACCTAGGAGAAGGGGGTAAGGACGTGTGAAGATGTAAAGATGCATGACTATCTCACACATTTGAAGAACCCCAGGTTAAGTGAGGCTAGAGTACAGGGTATAAAAGGAAGAAATGGAAGATACTGGATTGAAATGATTATGGCCAGATTTAGACAGAAGCCCTCAAAATCATATTAAGCTTTAATTAGATTTTATTTTTCATGCTAAATGCTGTGAGAAGTCATGAAGTGTTTTAGCAGAGTTCTTGATCAACTATGTATTTTAGAAGGATTACTCTGGTTGCAGCAAAAGGAATTTATTAGAAGAGAGTGCAAATGAAGGAAGGGAGAGATATAGGAAATGTTAAAGATGTCCAGGTAAAATAGAATGGTGGAACTTACACATCTGGCTAAGAAGGAGTAGCAGGGACTGAATTTACCTTCCTACTTGAAACAACTGAAAAACGAAAAGAAAATATATGAAACATTTTCAATATATCACATGAAGGGCAGTGATTCCTGAGATATGACACTCAAAGTGGTGACTTCTACTACTGTCCCAGCTTACTGCCTTAAAACAATTTTCAGGTGTCTTTGCAGGGAGGGGTCACGAGGAGACTAACAGATTCCCTGGGTAGAGAAAACAGAGCTGAAAACCCAGAAAGACCAAGGTGACAAGAGTCAAAGGAAAGGGTATCAGTGAGAATACAGCTCCACAGAGATTGAACCCCAGAGAACTACTAGGTTCCCCTCTAGTATACAGACAAGTACTCACTGGTGCATTAATGTGAGGAGATCACCCAAGACCAAGGAAAAAAAAACACCTTAAATAAATAAAGGGAGCAGTATCTGGTGCTCACCAAAAACCAGAAATAGTGCCTGTTCCCACAAGCATGACTGGAAAAACCTCGTAGTTCAAGGTGCATTGTGTAGAGTACTCAGAAGGGTCTCAACTCAGTAATGGAGTAAAATTAGACTTAAATGGTACACTTGTCCTGAAAATCAAATTTTAAAAACAGGACCAGAATGAATCAAATTATTTCCAAGTATTAATAACTGCACTGAGAATAAAGATCAAGACTATTTCTAGAAATAAAAAAGTACATAGCACCAAAGAAGTAAAATTTATATTTCTGCCATTCAATTAAAAAAAATCAGCAAGCACCCAAAGAAGAGGAAATTATGTTAGGACAAAAACCAATCAACTGTAACTGACCCAGAATGGGAATGGATGTTAGGATGAGCAGACAGAACATGAAAACATGTTCATCGTTATAACTGTTTTTTATATATTCCAAAGCTAGAAAAATTGAGCATGTTAAGTAGAGACATATAAAAAGATACATAGAGATCACATATCATGATCAATTGGAATTTATCCCAGAGATGCAAGGATGGTTCAATATCTGCAAATCAATCAATGTTATACACCATAGTCACACACTGAAGAATAAAAATTGTATAATCATCTCAATAGATGCAGAAAAAGCTTTTGACCAATTTCAACATCCATTTATGATAAAAACTCTCAACAAAGTGGGTGTAGAGGTAATATACTTCAATATAATAAAGGCCATATCTGAGAAGCCCATAGCTGACATCAGACTCAACAGTGAAAAGCTGAAAGCATTTCCTCTAAGATCAGGAACAAGACAAGGCTGCCCACGCATACCATTTTTTTAAACATAGTATTGGAAGTCCTAGCCAGAGCAATGAGACTAGAAAAAGGAATAAAAGGAATCAAAACTGGAAAGAAAGAAGTGAAATGGTCAGTTTGCAGATGGAATGATACTACACACAGAAAATAATTAAGAGCTCATCAATGAATTCAGTAAAATTGCAGGATACAAAATTAATATGCAGAAATCTGTTGCATTTCTATATACTAACAATGAACTATCAGAAAAAGAAATTAAGGAAACACCCCATTTACCATCACATCAAAAAGAATAAAATACCTATGAATAAACCTACCTAAGGAAATAAAAGAGCTATACTCAGAAAAATATAAGACATGGATGAAAGAAATTAAAGGTAACACAGGTGGAAAGATATACCATGTTCATGTACTGGAAGAATTAATATTGTTAAAATAATCATAAAACCCAAGGCAATCTACATATGCAATGCAATCCTTATCAAAATACCATGGGCATTTTTCACAGAACTAGAAAAAATAATTCTAAAATCTTTATGGAAACACAAAAGACCCTGAATAGCCAAAACAACTTTGAGAAAGAAAAACAAAGCTGGAGGTATCACGTTCCCTGAATTCAAACTATACTACAAGGCTACAGTAATCAAAATAGTATGATACTGGCACAAAAACAGACACATAGATCAATGGAACAGAAGAGAGCCCAGAAATGAACCCACACTTATATTGGCAATTAATCTATGACTAAGGAGACAAGAATATACAATGCAAAAAAAGACAGCCTTTCAATAAATAGCGTGGAGAAAATGGAACAGCCATGTACATAAGAATCAAACTGGACTACTCTCTCACACCATGCACAAAAATAAATTCAAAATGATTAAAGACACATGTAAGACCTGAAACCATAAAACTTCTAGAAGAAAACAGGCAGTACTCTCTTTGACACTGGTCTTAGTAATTTTTTTTTGGATATGTCTCTTCAGGCAAGAGAAGCAAAAGCAAAAATAAACAAACAGGGGGGCTTCCCTGGTGGCCCAGTGGTTGGGAGTCCGCCTGCCAATGCAGGGGACGCGGGTTCGTGCCCCTGTCCGGGAGGATCTCGCGTGCCGCGGGGCGGCTGGGCCCATGGGCCATGGCCGCTGGGCCTGCGCGCCCGGAACCTGTGTTCCGCGGCGGAAGGGGCCGTGGCGGTGAGAGGCCTGCGTACCGCAGAAAAAATAAATGAATTAATTTTAAAAAATAAACAAACAGGACTACATCAAACCAAAAAGGTTTTGCATTGTGAAGGAAACTATCACCAAAACAAATATACCACCTACTGAATGGGAGAAAATACTTGTAAGTACTATATCTGATAACAAGTTAATATCCAAAATATACAAAGAACTCATACAATTCAACATTTAAAAAAAGCTAACAAACTGATTTAAAAATAGGCAGAGGATCTGAATAGAAATTTTTCCAAAGAAGACATACAGATGGCCAACAGGCACATGAAAGGATGCTCAGAATCACTAATCGTCAGGGAAATGCAAATCAAAACTCCAATGAGCTATCACCTCACACCTGTCAGAATGGCACTTATCCAAAGCCCACAAATAACAAGTGTTAGCCAGAATGTGGAGAAGAGAGAGCCCTCCTGCACTGTTGGTGGGCATGTTAAGTTGGCGCAGCCACTACGCAAAACAGTATGGAGATTACTCAAAAAGTTAAAGACCGAACTACCATATGATGCAGCAATTACAATCCTGGGTATTTATCCAAAGTAAACACAAACACTAATTAGAAAGATATATGTACCCCTATGTTCACTGCAGCATTATTTACAATAACCAAGCTATGGAAGCAACCCAAGTACCCATCAATAGATGAATGAATAAAGAAGATGTGGTTGGGCTTCCCTAGTGGCACAGTGGTTGAGAGTCCGCCTGCCGATGCAGGGGACACGGGTTCGTGCCCCGGTCCGGGAAGATCCCACATGCCGCGGAGCGGCTGGGCCCGTGAGCCATGGACGCTGAGCCTGCGCGTCCGGAGCCTGTGCTCCGCAACGGGAGAGGGCACAACAGTGAGAGGCCTGCGTACTTCAAAAAAAAAAAAAAAAAGAATATGTGGTTATATACATACATGTGTTTATGTGCGTGTGCGTGTGTGTATACACACACACGCACACACACACAAAATGGAATATTACTCAGCCATAGAAAAGAAGGAAATCTTGTCATTTGCAACAAAATGGATGACCTAGAGGGCATTAGGCTAAGAAAAATACGTTAGACAGAGAAAGACAAATACTGTATGATTTCACATATATGTGGAATCTTAAAAAAAAAAAGTGAACAAACCCCATAAAACAAAAACAGAGTTATAGATAGAGAACAGAGGTTACCAGAGGGGGTTTGGGGGAAGGAAAGAAATAGGACACAGAGATTAAGAGGTGCAAATTTCCAGTCGCAAAATAAGTGGGTCATGGGATGAAACGTACAGTGTGGGGAACATAGTTAACAACTAAGTAATATCTTTGGTCAAATATCATAGCTAGACTTATTGTGGTGATCATTTTGAAATCTATGGAAAAAAAAATCACTATGTTGTTCAAAAGGATCTAACAAAGAATTGTAGGTAAACTATACTTCAAACATACAAACTCATAGAAAAAAAAAAAGATCAGATTTGTGGCTACCAGGGACCGGGGATGGGGTAAGGGGATTGAATGAAGGCAGTCAAAAGGTACTACAAACTTCCAGTTATAACATGAATAAGTACTAAAAATGTAATGTACAACATGATAATTAACATTGCTGTGTGTTATATATGAAAGCTGTTAAGATGATAAATCCTGAGTCCTTATCACACAAAAAATTGTTTTCTATCTTTAATTTTTTATCTATATGAGATGTTGGATGTTCACTGAACTTTTTGTGATAGTCATTTTCACGACATACGTAAGTAAAATCATTATGCTGCACACTTTTAACTTACTTACACAGTGTTGTATGTTCACTATATCTCAATATAACTGGAAGAAATTAATTAATTAATTTAAAAGTAGAGACATAAATAAATAAATAAATATATATATATATATTACAGTGTGTGAAAATTAGGTAGTGTGATTCCTCTAGCTTTATTCTTCTTTTCAGAACTGCTTGGGCTATTCTAGTTCCTTTGCCTTTCCATACCGATTCTAAGATATATTTGTCTAAGTCTACAAAAAAGATCTTTTTGACAATTTGATAAGAATAGTGATTAATCTATAGATCAGTTTGAGGAGAACTGACATCTTTATTATGTTGAACTTTCTAATCCATGAACATTGCTTCCCTCTCCATTTATTTAGATCTTCTATATTTCTTTTACCATGGTTCTGTAGTTTTTAGCATGCAGACACATTAATGGATTTTCAAGTGCTGAAGTAGCCTTGCATAGCTGGAATAAAATCCACTTGGTTATTATACATAGCATTTTTAATACACTGCTAGATTCAATTTGCTAATATTTTGTTGCTGATTTTAGTGTCTATGGTCATGAAGAAGTAGTTTGTTTTTTTGTACAATCTTCAACTGGTTTTCGTAGTAGGGTCATGCTAGCCTCAAAAAATAGGGAAGTGTTTCCTCCTCTCTTGTCTTCTGGAAGAAATTATGTAAAACTGATCTTAACTATTCTTTAAGTACTTGGTAGAATTCTCCGGTGAAACCATCTGGGAATGTGTTTTCCAGAAGCTTTAGAGATTAATTTTAAAGATTAAATTAAATTAATTAAATTAAAGATTTAAATTAATTAAATTAAAGATTTTAATGTGTTTTCCAGAAGCTTTAGAGATTAAATTAAAGATTAAATTTAAAATTAAAGATTAAATTAAAGATCAATTTCTCTAATATTCACAGAAGTATTCAGATTATCTATTTCATCTTGAGTGAGTTTTGGTGGTTTGCAGTATTTGAGGAATTGGTCTAGTTAATTGTAATTTGCCAATATCTATATCCTGTTTTGGATAACGTACTTTGTAATATGTCACCACTGACAGAAGCTGGAGGATGCATACTGTCTGTACTATTTTCGCAACTCCTAGTGAAATAAATTAAAAGTTGAATAAAGAGAAGTACATGTATTTTTAATAGTAATTGTTAAGTTTTTTATATTGTACAAATTAATTCAACTATTTACTACTATGAGAGTATGAATAAGTAAGAATCTACCATGTGGTTCTTACTTTGTTATTTATTTCTTTGATTGCAACCGCTTCTGGTTTGAAAAGGCAAAAAAATAAAAATAACAAAATAACACTCAGCCTTCTCAATCCTTTAATTTAGTAGGAAAAAAACTCTCAATAGTGCTGTCTGTACTCACTTCTTGTAGGCAGTATACCATACAATCGTGATAGGTAAGCTCTTTCAGACTGGAAGAAATCTTCTAGGATAAGCTGATATTATTTCAGTTGATAGGGAATTATTTTAATTATAACAAGTATTCCCAAGACTCAACAGACTGTGAATTTTTTTTTAATTGAGAGATATTTAATTATAAGTCATAAACCTCTCTCCTCCTTGCCTAAGCAAGAAATAAGCTCCCCTCAACTTGTTCTCCAGGTTTTTTATCTTTTTCTGGAAGTGCTCAAAGAATGTCTCGATTATGCTTAAAACACAGCCTGTCGGCTGCAGTCATCATGTCACATTTATACTCATCTTCAGCTCTCCTTTCAGGTTTAACATAAGTTCACACCCCCCAATTGCAGAAGCCCTTGGAAAAGAGTGGCTGCTTCTAGTAATGAAAACTCCAATGCCCCATGTTGTTGGGCTCTAAAGGACTAGAAGGATGTGTATTCAATGCAGATGTGGGAAGAATAACCTTTTACTAACTTTGGGCTATACTTTGACTGTGAAAATAAACCCTGCTCTGCAGGGCCCCTGGGTGTACAACATCGACACAAAGAGTTCTGTCAAATTTGATCACAATCTCTTGCCTGAATACCACAAAGTTCTTTCAAAGGATGAAGGAAATTAAATCTTTTTACAACCCCTGTGGTTGAGTTTAATTCCCTTTTAAAGGGCTCAAAAGTTGAAGAATCAGTTTCTCTATCCTCTTGCTCTCAAAAAATCTATACTCTAAAATTCTTCCCTCTTTTTCTAATTAGGAAACAAAGATACTTCACACATGTGGATACTGATATTTGTAGCAGGTAGAGCTAGAGAAAAGTGTCAGCAGCATCTTTGCACTATCGTAGCTAGTCAAAACTTTCCTGTTACTAAAGGATATGTGGGAAGAAAGGAAAATGTGAACAGCAACAAACCAGACTTCATAGACACTGAAATACAGTGGTAGCTCTAGCAGAAAATCAGACAAACCTGGCTCTTATTGTTTTATCAGAAGTAAGTGTTTTGAGCCTAGGACTTAACCATTATGGTGAGTTATCAACATTCTGGCTCTCCATCCAGTATTCATGAGATTAAAGACTCCCTCTCAGTATGTTCAATATTCAAATGCCATAAGAGAAAGTCTGGAATTGTTCATTTAATCACCTATTATCGCTATTTGGAAGAACTCATCAGGCAACTGATCATCCATCCTTGGGTCAGAAACTTACCTCTGATGCAATCAGCTACAGAAAAACCTATTAGCACTCTTCAGTGTGCCAAGTTCCAAGAACATAATAGATTCTTCTGAAATTGAGATCTTGGTAGTAGATGGTCATGTTCAATGTCTGAAGTATCTTAAATAAACAGAATAAAACTGTTAAGCCCATCCATTGCTAGCATAAGCTTTGGAGTCAGAGAGACCAAAGTTCTACTATATGGGTGCCTCTTATCTACAAATGTATGTCTGATACATTTTGCCATGTGAGTATTTGTTGATTAAATGAAACAATTTAATCTATGTTTCTGTTTGCTTATCTTTAAAATAAAAATAAATATTAGTAGTACAGCTGTTAGACTGTTTGTGTCCCCCCTAAAATTCATATGTTGAAATTCTAATCCCTAATGTGATGATGGTAAGAGGTAGACCTTTGAGGAGTAATTAGTTCATGAGAGTTGGACCCTTTTGGGTGCGATTAGTGCCCTTATAAAAAAAAGAAATTGAATCTTGCTTCCTCACCCTCTGCCCTGCACCATGTGAAGGTACAAGAAGAAGACAGCCATCTATCTATAAGCCAGTAAGTGGGCCCTCACCGACACAGGATCTGCAAGCACCGTGATCTTGGACCTCCTAGCATTCATAACTGTGAAAAATAAATGTTTTTGTTTAAGCCACTCAGTCTGTGATATTCTGTTAGAGCAACCCAAACTGACTAACACAATAGCTCACATATGACCAGCATTTGTGAACTAGTCAGTGAATGATAAGTGAGTTATTAATAACAAGCTACTAGTAGGTGCTACATTTTTTAAAAAAAAGGATACCAAAGTTAAATCATAATCAAAATCTTTTGGGAGCACTTACATCAAATACTATTCTAAGCACTTGACATATATTAACTCATTCAATCTTCACAAGAAATTTATGAGGCAGTTATTATTATTACCCCCACCTTATAGATGATGAAACTGAGGAACAAAGAGATCAAATAATTGGCCAAAGGTCACCCAACTGGCAAATGGCAGAGTCGGAATGTGCTCTTGAGTTGCCTGACTACAGACTTTGAGCTCCTAACCAATGCACTAAACCACTTTTCAAATAAACTTGGGAATTATTATGCCAAGCAGATTTCTTCAATAGGACATATGAGAGAAACTATTATGTTTAAATTCACTGAATCTACAAGATAAGACATGGTTTATGCTTATTATACTGCATATTATACCATAAAATTATTTGTGTTTTCATGAATCATCCCACAGGATATTCTGTAGTCTTGCTTTAGGACATGCTGCTCAAGGTATAAAACTTCATTCCATAAAAATCAGTCTCATTTTTCCTTTAGAGTCAATTCCCATTTATTAAATTCCTAAAATCTGAAAGTGGAGAAATTTTATGCATGGTACCAGCATTGTGCCTTTACAATGTCTTTCACATGAAGAATACATGTGTCAGTGACATAGAAACTAGTAAGAGGCAAAATTCCAGGAAGCTAACATTAGAGCTTTAATTGTTTATTCACTTGTTTGTTTCAGAGGCAAAGAAACTGTGGTTTGATCAAAGAGAGTATTCCAAGATCCCTGAGACAGGAATAAGTTCTATCAACACCAGAAAGAACATAGGGAAGGGTCATGATATCTGTATCCCAGAAGATAAAGATAATAATGCTGGGGTTTGGGAGGGATAAGGAGAGTGTAAAGTTCCTTCAGAGTGACACATTTAAATATGAGAGTAAGTAAAAATTTCTCAAGAACTAAATAACCAGTGCACCAGACTGTCAGTGACTGTCTAACGTAGGACAGTGTGATAGATATCTACTTGGTTTTTTTCTGCCAATGCTTATGAGTTCATGAAAAGCACAGAAATATACTGTAATGAAGACTTGGATGGATGTGTAAATTTGTAAATGTGATCTCTGTTGCATGCAATCCTCAGTTAGAATTTGTCACAGAGAATTAATCAGAATTTCTTGCAGTTACTTTTAAGGAGTGCAGGGGAGTACTGGGGGGCAGTTTTTCTGTGTTCTCAAATGTTCTGGAATGGCATGCCTAAGTCCCACTTCAACTAAGGAGGAAGCACAGATGATATGAGGGTAAAGGAGGAAGTGAATGATTAGGGCAAGACAAAGTTAAAGATGCCATATGAGTAACATGGCAGGTGAAGCAATAATACTGGTTTGAACTCCTGAGGTACACACAGAAGAGGCATGGTTTCAGAATACCATCTTGTGCTTAAATATCTTTAGTCTCCTTTTCATGATCTCTCTTGTTCCCCCAGGAACTGCTTTCTCTCAAGCACTTAACTGGTTAAAGTTTTTATTTTCTCAGGTTTAACGGAAGCCCAAGGGAAAGAAGCAAATTAAGAGGGACAAAACATAGATCCTTTTTCTCATTGGTTAAAATTGTGGGGCTTCCCTGGTGGCGCAGCGGGTAAGAGTCCACCTGTCAATGCAGGGGACACGGGTTCGTGCCCCGGTCCGGGAATATCCCACATGCCGCGGAGTGGCTAGGCCTATGAGACATGGCCGCTGAGCCTGCGCGTCCGGAGCTTGTACTCCGCAACGGGAGAGGCCACAACAGTGACAGGCCCGCGTACCGCAAAAAAAAAAAAAAAAAAAAAATGGTGGTAACATTCGTGACAATTTTTTTCAGTTCTTAAGATTGCTCGGTTGTCCAGAGAGTAGGCATAGAGGGAACTTTCCTCAACATAATAAAGCCCATATATGACAAACCCACGGCCAACATCGTCCTCAATGGTGAAAAACTGAAACCATTTCCACTAAGCTCAGGAACAAGACAAGGTTGGCCACTCTCACCACTATTACTCAACATAGTTTTGGAAGCTTTAGCCACAGCAATCAGAGAAGAAAAAGAAATAAAAGGAATCCAAGTTGGAAAATAAGAAGTAAAACTGTCACTGTTTGCAGATGACATGCCACTATACATAGAAAATCCTAAAGATGCTACCAGAAAACTACTCGAGCTAATCAATGAATTTGGTAAAGTAGCAGGATACAATATCAATGCACAGAAATCTCTTGCATTCCTATACACTAATGATGAAAAATCTGAAAGAGAAATTAAGGAAACACTCCCATTTACCACTGCAACAAAAAGAAAAAAATACCTAGGAATAAACCTACCTAAGGAGAAAAAAACCTGTATGCAGAAAACTATAAGACACTGATGAAAGAAATTAAAGATGATACAAACAGATGGAGCGATATACCATGTTCTTGGACTGGAATAATCAACATTGTGAAAATGACTCTACTACCCAAAGAAATCTACAGATTCAATGCAATCTCTATCAAACTACCAATGGCATTTTTCACAGAACTAGAACAAAAAATTTCACAATTTCTATGGAAAAACAAAATACCCCAAATAGCCAAAGAAATATTGAGAAAGAAAAATGGAGCTGGAGGAATCAGGCTCCCTGACTTCAGACTATACTACAAAGCTACAGTAATCAAGGCAGTATGGTACTGGCACAAAAACAGAAATATAGATCAATGGAACAAGATAGAAAGCCCAGAGATAAACCCATGCACATATGGTCACCTTATCTTTGATAAAGGAGGCAAGAATATACAGTGGAGAAAAGATAGCCTCTTCAATAAGTGGTGCTGGGAAAACTGGACAGCTACATGTAACAGAATGAAATTAGAACACTCCCTAACACCATACACGAAAATAAACTCAAAATGGATTAAAGACCTAAATGTAAGGCCAGACACTATTAAACTCTTAGAGGAAAACAGGCAGAACACTCTATGATATAAATCACAGCAAGATCCTTTTTGACCCGTCCCCTAGAGAAATGGAAATAAAAACAAAAATAAACAAATGGGACCTAATGAAGCTCAAAAGCTTTTGCACAGCAGAGGACAATGTAAACAATATGTAAAGACAACACTCAGAAAAGGAGAAAATATTTGCAAACGAAGTAGCTGACAAAGGATTACCCTCCAAAATAAACAAGGAGCTCGTACACCTCAATATCAAAGAAACAAACAACCCAATCCAAAAATTGGCAGAAGACCTAAATAGACATTTCTCCAAAGAAGATATACAGATTGCCAACAAACACATGAAAGGATGCTCAATGTCACTAATCATTAGAGAAATGCAAAGCAAAACTACAATGAGGTTATCACCTCACACCAATCAGAATGGGCATCATCAAAAAAATCTACAAACAATAAATGCTGAAGAGGGTGTGGAGAAAAGGGAACCCTCTTGCACTGTTGGTGGGAATGTAAAGTGATACAGCCACTATGGAGAACAGTATGGAGGTTCCTTAAAAAACTAAAAATAGAACTACCATATGACCCAGCAATACCACTACTGGGCATATACCCTGAGAAAACCATAATTCAAAAAGAGTCATGTGGGCTTCCCTGGTGGCACAGTGGTTGAGAGTCCACCTGCCGATGCAGGGGACACAGGATCGTGCCCCGGTCTGGGAAGATCCCACATGCCATGGAGCGGCTAGGTCTGTGAGCCATGGCCGCTGACCCTGTGCGTCCGGAGCCTGTGCTCCGCAATGGGAGAGGCCACAACAGTGACAGGCCCGCGTACCGCCAAAAAAAAAAAAAGAGTCATGTACCACAATGTTCATTGCAGCTCTATTTACAATAGCCAGGACATGGCAGCAACCTAAGTGTCCATCGACAGATGAATGGATAAAGAAGATGTGGCACATATATACAATGGAATATTAGTCAACCATAAAAAGAAATGAAATTGAGTTATTTGTAGTGAGGGTGATGGACCTAGAGACTGCCATACAGAGGGAAGAAAGTCAGAAAGAGAAAAACAAATACCATATGCTAAAACATATATATAGAATCTAAAAAAAAAAAAAAATGGTTCTGAAGAACCTAGGGGCAGGATAGGCATAAAAATGCAGACATAGAGAATGGACTTGAAGACACAGGGTGGTGGAAGGGTAAGCTGGGGCGAAGTGAAAGAGTGGCATGGACATATATACACTACCAAATGTAAAATAGATAGCTAGTGGGAAGCAGCCACATAGTACAGGGAGATCAGCTCAGCGCTTTGTGTTCACCTAGAGGGGTGGGATAGGGAGGGTGGGTGGGAGATGCAAGAGGGAGGAGATATGGGGATGTATGTATATGTATAGCTGATTCACTCTGTTATACAGCAGAAACTAACACAGCATTATAAAGCAATTATACTCCAATAAAGACATTAAAAAATAGTTAATTAAAAAAAAAAAAGACCTGGATGGCATCTCAAAAAAAAAAAAAAAAAGATTGCTAGGTTATTTGCTTGGTATAAAATATGCAAATATAATAAAGCAGTATTTTTAAAACTGGAAAATACTGATATTAGGCTAACATAATTCATAATATTAGCATGGTTATCATTAATGTTATAAAATTTATAGATCATATATCTATTCATTAAGAGAATAACTATATTACTTTTAACATTTGTATAAAAATTAATTTGATCTTTATGAACATGTGAATTCACTGAAGTTAGAGAAAGTCTTATATCACTTTATTCTCTCAATAAATATCCATGTGTTATAGTGTAGATGCTAACTAAGCTCAATAAATGTTTGTAGACTGAATAAGTCAATGAATGCTCAAAGTGAAATCCTTCTAGAGTCAAATGAACAATTTTTCTTCTTTCACATACGTCTCCTGCATTTACGTAAGGTTTTTAATATTTATGTTCCTTTCTGCAAACTTAATTTCAACTGTAGCTTTCATATATGAATTTCTCATATCTCTGCATAATATTATATTCAGTTTTCAAAATTCATACTTTTATTGGAATTTTATTTTATTTACTTAGTTCAATTCAATATCTTTCATAAGTTAACCTTAAAAAATATACTTCTGTTGTTATAAGACTGAATCAAATCAAGTTCTCAATTCCTTAGGTAGACTGTTCATCTTAAACCCTTACATTACATTTAACATTTATAAGTTTAAAATTATTAACATTACTTTGAATTTGTACAAGTTTCTTACTAATAGCTCAGACATACCAGTTCATCCATTCATCTACAACATAGCATAGAGAAAATAAAACTGTTTAAACAAGGAATAGCTTCTTCAGACTAATCTTTCCTTGTTCTTCATCAAATCTAAACACTACTAAACAACTAAGTTCAGAAAAATACATAATTTACCAAAATAAGGTTTAATTATATTTTTAATAAAAGAAGAAAAATTCTGTGGATAAATGACATATTAAAAACAAATATACAATCTCTTATATTCCTATTTTCATCATAGCATATCATACTTAATCAGTTACAAGAAATGAAAGATCATTAGAAGGTATTGCACTACAAGATTCTAAAATATATTTTCAACTTCCTACTATTAAACTATTAGATACTTTCTTAAGTATAAACAAACACACGAATAGCAGGAGAACAGCAAGTCCAGAAAGAGATATAAGTATAAGTAAGAATTAACTTTATGATAAAGTTGATATTTCAAATCAATGAATAAAGATTTAAACAGTGCTTTGAGAACTCATTTACTAATTAGAAATTAAATTATTTGGTCTTCCGGGAAGATGACGGAAGAGTAAGACACGGAGATCACCTTCCTCCCCACAGATACACCAGAAATACATCTACACATGGAACAACTCCTACAGAACACCGACTGAATGCTGGCAGAAGACCTCAGACCTCCCAAAAGGCAAGAAACCCCCCACGTACCTGGGTAGGGCAAAAGAAAAAAAGAAAAAAAAGACAAAAGAATAGGGACGGTACCTGCACCAGTGGGAGGGAGCTGTGAAGGAGGAAAGGTTTCCACACACTAGGAAGCCCCTTCGTGGGCGGAGACTGCGGGTGGCAGAGGGGGAAAGCATCGGAGACGCGGAGGAGAGCGCAGCCACAGGGGTGCGGAGGGCAAAGCGGACAGATTCCCGCACACAGGATCAGGGCCGACCGGCACTCACCAGCCCGAGAGGCTTGTCTGCTCACCCACCAGGGTGGGCGGGGCTGAGAGTTGAGACTTGGGCTTCGGTCGGAGCAGCGGGAGAGGACTGGGGTTGGTGGCGTGAACACAGCCTGCAGGGGGTTACTGCGCCACGGCTAGCCAGGAGGGAGTCTGGGGAAAAGTCTGGACCTGCCGATGAGGCAAGAGACTTTTTCTTACCTCTTTGTTTCCTGGTGCCCAAGGAGAGGGGATTAAGAGCGCTGCTTAAAGGAGCTTCAGAGACGGGCGCGAGCCGCGGCTAAAAGCGCGGACCCCAGAGACAGGCATGAGACGCGAAGGCTGCTGCTGCCGCCACCAAGAAGTCTGTGTGCGAGCACAGCTCACTCTCCACACCCTGCTTCCGGGGAGCCTGTGCAGCCCGCCACTGCCAGGGTCCCGGGATCCAGGGTCAGCTCCTCCTGAAGAACGCATGGCGCGCCTCAGGCTGGTGCAACGTCACGCTGGCCTCTGCTGCCGCAGGCTCGCCCCACACTCCGTGCCCCTTCCTCCCCCGGCCTGAGTGAGCCAAAGCCCCCGAATCAGCGGCTCCATTAACCCCGTCCTGTCTGAGCGAAGAAGAGACGCCCTCCGGTGACCTACACGCAGCGGCAGGGCCAAATCCAAAGCTGAGCCCCTGGGAGCTGTGAGAACAAAGAAGAGAAAGGGAAATCTCTCCCAGCAGCCTCAGAAGCAGCGGATTAAAGCTCCACAATCAACTTGATGTACCCTGCATCTGTGGAATATATGAATAGACAACCAATCATCCCAAATAAGGGGGTGGAATTTGAGAGCAAGATTTATTATGTTTTCCGCTTTTCCTCTTTTTGTGAGTGTGTATGTGTATGCTTCTGTGTGAGATTTTGTCTGTATAGCTTTAATTCCACCATTTGTCCTAGGGTTCTATCTGTCCTTTTTTTTTTTAAATTTTTTTTCTTAATAATTTTTTAATAACTATTTTACTTTATCTTCTTTCTTTCTTTTTTTCTTTGCTTCCTTCCCTCCTTTAGACAATGAATCATCCCAAATTGAGGACGTGGACTTTGAGAGCAAGATTTATGATTTTTTCCCCTTTTCCTCTTTTTGTGAGTGTGTAAGTGTATGCTTCTGTGTGAGATTTTGTCTCTATAGCTTTGCTTCCACCATTTGTCCTAGGGTTCTATCACTCTGTTTTATTTTTTATTTATTTTTTCTTTTTTTTCTCGTAATAATTTTTTTATTTTAATAACTTTATTATATTTTATCTTACTTTATTTTATTGTACTTTATCTCCATTCTTTTTTCCTTCCTTCCCTCCTTCCTTCCTTCCTCCCTCCCTCCCTCCTTTCTTCCTTTCTTTCTTTCTTTCTTTCTTTCTTTCTTTCTTTCTTTCTTTCCTCTCTCTTTCTACTTCTACTACTTCTTTCTTTCTACTTTTTCTCCCTTTTATTCTGAGCTGTGTGGATGAAAGGCTCTTGGTGCAGCAGCCAGGAGTCAGTGCTGTGCCTCTGAGGAGGGAGAGCCAACTTCAGGACACTGGTCCACAAGAGACCTCCCACGTCCACATAATATCAAATGGTGAAAATCTCCCAGAGATCTCCATCTCAACACCAGCACCCAGCTTCACTCAACGACCAGCAAGCTACAGTGCTGGACATCCTATGCCAAACAACTAGCAAAACAGGAACACAACCCCACCCATTAGCAGAAAGGCTGCCTAAAATCATAATAAGTCCACAGACACCCCAAAAAACACCACAAGACGTGGACCTGCCCACCAGAAAGACAAGATACAGCCTCATCCACCAGAACACAGGCACTAGTGCCCTCCACCAGGAAGCCTACACAACCCACTGAACCAACCTTAACCACTGGGGACAGACACCAAAAACAACGGGAACTACGAACCTGCACCCTGCAAAAAGGAGACTCCAAACACAGTAAGATAAGCAAAATGGGAAGACAGAAAAACACACCACAGATGAAGGAGCTAGATAAAAACCCACCAGGCCTAACAAATGAAGAGGAAATAGGCAGTGTACCTGAAAAAGAATTCAGAATAATGATAGTAAAGATGATCCAAAATCTTGGAAACAGAATAGACAAATGCAAGAAATATTTAACAAGGACCTAGAAGAACTAAAGGTGAAACAAACAACGATGAACAACACAATAAATGAAATTAAAAGTACTCTAGATGGGATCAATAGCAGAATAACTGAGGCAGAAGAACGGATAAGTGACCTGGAAGATAAAATAGTGGAAAAAACTACTGCAGAGGAGAATAAAGAAAAAAGAATGAAAAGAACTGAGGACAGTCTCAGAGACCTCTGGGACAACATCAAACACACCAACATTCAAATTATAGGGGTTCCAGAAGAAGAAGAGAAAAAGAAAGGGACTGAGAAAATATTTGAAGAGATTATAGTTGAAAACTTCCCTAATATGGGAAAGGAAATAGTTAATCAAGTCCAGGAAGCATAGAGAGTCCCATACAGGATAAATCCAAGGAGAAATACTCCAAGACGCATATTAATCAAACTCTCAAAAATTAAATACAAAGAAAACATATTGAAAGCATCAAGGGAAAAACAACAAATAACACACAAGGGAATCCCCATAAGGTTAACAGCTGATCTTTCAGCAGAAACTCTGCAAGCCAGAAGGGACTGGCAGGACATATTTAAATCGATGAAGGAGAAAAACCTGCAACCAAGATTACTCTACCCAGCAAGGATCTCATTCAGATTTGATGGAGAAATTAAAACCTTTACAGACAAGCAAAAGCTGAGAGAGTTCAGCACCACCAAACCAGCTTTACAACAAATCGTAAAGGAACTTCTCTGGGCAGGAAACACAAGAGAAGGAAAAGACGTACAATAACGAACCCAGAACAATTAAGAAAATGGGAATAGGAACATACATATCGATAATTACCTTAAATGTAAATGGACTAAATGCTCCCACCAAAAGACACAGATTGGCTGAATGGATACAAAAACAAGACCCATATATTTGCAGTCTACAAGAGACCCACTTCAGACCTAGAGACACATACAGACTGAAAGTGCGGGGATGGAAAAAGATATTTCATGCAAATGGAAACCAAAAGAAAGCTGGAGTAGCAATTCTCATATCAGACAAAATAGACTTTAAAATAAAGACTATTAGAAGAGACAAAGAAGGACACTACTTAATGATCAAGGGATCGATCAAGAAGAAGATATAACAATTGTAAATATTTATGCACCCAACATAAGAGCACCTCAATACATAAGGCAAGTACTAACAGCCATAAAAGGGGAAATCAACAGTAACACATTCATAGTAGGGGACTTTAACACCCCACTTTCACCAATGGACAGATCATCCAAAATGAAAATAAATAAGCTTTAAATGATACATTAAACAAGATGGACTTAATTGATATTTATAGGACATTACATCCAAAAACAACAGAATACACATTTTTCGCAAGTGCTCATGGAACATTTTCCAGGATAGATCATTTCTTGGGTCACAAATCAAGTCTTGGTAAATTTAAGAAAATTGAAATTGTATCAAGTATCTTTTCCGACCACAACACTATGAGACTAGATATCAATTACAGGAAAAGATCTGTAAAAAATACAAACACATGGAGGCTAAACAATACACTACTTAATAACGAAGTGATCACTGAAGAAATCAAAGAGGATATCAAAAAGTACCTAGAAACAAATGACAATGGAGACACGATGACCCAAAATCTATGGGATGCAGCAAAAGCAGTTCTAAGAGGAAAGTTTATAGCAATACAATCCTACCTTAAGCAACAGGAAACATCTCGAATAAACAACCTAAACTTGCACCTAAAGCAATTAGAGAAAGAAGAACAAAAGAACACCAAAGCTAGCAGAAGGAAAGAAATAATAAAACTCAGATCAGAAATAAATGAAAAAGAAATGAAGGAAACAATAGCAAAGATCAATAAAACTAAAAGCTGGTTCTTTGAGAAGATAAACAAAATGATAAACCATTTAGCCAGACTCATCAAGAAAAAAAGGGAGAAGACTCAAATCAATAGAAGTAGAAATGAAAAAGGAGAAGTAACAACTGACACTGCAGAAATGACACTGCAGAAATACAAAAGATCATGAGAGATTACTACAACCAACTCTATGCCAATAAAATGGACAACCTGGATGAAATGGACAAATTCTTAGAAATGCACAACCTGCCAAGACTGAGTCAGGAAGAAATAGAACAGAATATAAACAGACCAATCACAAGCACTGAAATTGAAACTGTGATTAAAAATCTTCCAACAAACAAAAGTCCAGGACCATATGCCTTCACAGGCAAATTCTATCAAGTATTTAGGGAGGAGCTAACACCTATCCTTCTCAAACTCTTCCAAAATATAGCAGAGGGAGGAACACTCCCAAACTCATTCTATGAGGCCACCATCACCCTGATACCAAAACCAGACGAAGATACTACAAAAAAAGAAAACTACAGGCCAATGTCACTGATGAACACAGATGCAAAAATCCTCAACAAAATACTAGCAAACAGAATCCAACAGCATATTAAACGGATCATACACTATGATCAATTGGGGTTTATCCCACGAATGCAAGGATTCTTCAATATATGCAAATCAATCAACGTGACACACCATATTAAAAAACTGAATGAGAAAAACCATATGATCATCTCAATAGATGCACAGAAAGCTCTCGACAAAATTCAACACCCATTTATGATAAAAACCCAGCAGAAAGTATGCATAGAGGGAACTTTCCTCAACATAATAAGGGCCATATATGAAAAACCCACAGCCAACATCGTCCTCAATGGTGAAAAACTGAAAGCATTTCCACCAAAATCAAGAACAAGACAAGGTTGCCCACTCTCACCACTCTTATTCGACATAGTTTTGGAAGTTTTAGACACAGCAATCAGAGAAGAAAAGGAAATAAAAGGAATCTAAATCAGAAAAGAAGAAGTAAAGCTGTCACTGTTTGCAGATGACATGATACTATACATAGAGAATCCTAAAGATGCTACCAGAAAACTACTAGAGCTAATCAATGTACTTTGTAAAGTTGCAGGATACAAAATTAATGCACAGAAATGTCTGGCTTTGACGAAATATCTGAAAGTGAAATCAAGAAAACACTCCCATTTACCACTGCAACAAAAAGAATAAAATTTCTAGGAATAAACCTACCTAAGGAGAGAAAAGACCTGTATGCAGAAAATTATAAGACACTGATGAAAGAAATTAAAGATGATACAAATACATGGAGAGATATATCATGTTCTTGGATTGGAAGAATCAACATTGTGAAAATGACTCTACTACCCAAAGCAATCTATAGATTCAATGCAATCCCTATCAAATTACCACTGGCATTTTTCACAGAAGTAGAACAAAAAATTTCACAATTTGTATGGAAACACAAAAGACCCTGAATAGCCAAAGCAATCTTGAGAATGAAAAACAGAGCTGGAGGAATCAGGCTCCCTGACTTCAGACTATACTACAAAGCTACAGTAATCAAGACAGTATGGTACTGGCACAAAAACAGAAAGATAGATCAATGGAACAGGATAGAAAGCCCAGAGATAAACCCACACACATATGGTCACCTTATCTTTGATAAAGGAGGCAGGAATGTATAGTGGAGAAAGGACAGCCTCTTCAATAAGTGGTGCTGGGAAAACTGGACAGGTACATGTAAAAGTATGAGATTATATCACTCCCTAACACCATACACAAAAATAAGCTCAAAATGGATTAAAGACCTAAATGTAAGGCCAGAAAGTATCAAACTCTTAGAGGAAAACAAAGGCAGAACACTCTATGACATAAATCACAGCAAGATCCTTTTTGACCCACCTCCTAGAGAAATGGAAATAAAAACAAAAATAAACAAATGGGACCTAATGAAACTTCAAAGCTTTGGCACAGCAAAGGAAACCATAAACAAGACCAAAAGACAACCCTCAGAATGGGATAAAATATTTGCAAATGAAGCAACTGACAAACAATTAATCTCCAAAATTTATAAGCAGCTCATGCAGCTCAATAACAAAAAAACAAACAACCCAATCCAAAAATGGGCAGAAGACCAAAATAGACATTTCTCCAAAGAACATATACAGACTGCCAACAAACACATGAAAGAATGCTCAACATCATTAATCATCAGAGAAATGCAAATCAAAACTACAATGAGATATCATCTCACAGCAGTCAGAATGGCCATCATCAAAAAATCTAGAAACAATAAATGCTGGAGAGGGTGTGGAGAAAAGGGAACCCTCTTGCACTGCTGGTGGGAATGTAAATTGATACAACCACTGTGGAGAACAGTATGGAGGTTCCTTAAAAAACTACAAATAAAACTACCATATGACCCAGCAATCCCACTACTGGGCATATAGCCTGAGAAAACCATAATTCAAAAAGAGTCATGTACCAAAATGTTCATTGCAGCTCTATTTACAATAGCCCGGAGATGGAACAACCTAAGTGTCCATCATCGGATGAATGGATAAAGAAGATGTGGCACATATATACAATGGAATATTACTCAGCCATAAGAAGAAACGAAATTGAGCTATTTTTAATGAGGTGGATAGACCTAGAGTCTGTCATACAGAGTGAAGCAAGTCAGAAAGAGAAAGACAAATACCGTATGCTAACACATATATATGGAATTTAAGGGGAAAAAATGTCATGAAGAACCTAGTGGTAAGACAGGAATAAAGACGCAGACCTACTTGAGAATGGACTTGAGGATATGGGGAGGGGGAAGGGTAAGCTGTGAGAAAGCGAGAGAGAGGCATAGACATATATACGCTACCAAACGTAAAATAGATAGCTAGTGGGAAGCAGCCGCATAGCACAGGGAGATCAGCTCGGTTCTTTGTGACCGCCTGGAGGGGTGGGATAGGGAGGGAGGGAGGGAGATGCAAGAGGGAAGAGATATGGGAACATATGTATATGTATAACTGATTCTCTTTGCTGTAAAGCAGAAAATAACACACCATTGTAAAGCAATTATACTCCAGTAAAGATGTAAAATATATATATATATTTTTAAAAAAAACAACATAGCTTGAAAGTCAAAAAGAAAAAGAAAGGATACCTAGTCAAATATAAGCAAAAGAATGTTGCTGTTGCTATATTAATATGAGGCTATTCTTTAAGAAACAAAGCGCTGTCAGGGAGCAAGAGGGTCACTACTAAAGGACAAAAGGTTCATTTTATCAGAAGTACTGTTCTGTTCTAAACTTAAACGCTTATTAACAAAGCCTCATAATGCAAACATTCACCATCTAAGATTTTTAACTTTCTTACTAAATTAATAGATCAAGCTGACACAAATTTATAGAAACTATTTTAGCAATACAATTTATCAGCTTGATTTCTCTACCTCCCAAGTTGGAGAATGCATATTTATCAAGTTTATATTAATAAATAAAGCATCACATTTTAAAGAAAAAAAAAGAAATTAAATTATTTTCTTTTCCATTACATACAATGATTTTTAGGAGTTCTGCTTCTGACCAAGGTAGAGTACCAAAAGCCAACTAGCTCTTTCACCATTCATAATGAAAAATCTGCACAAAAATATATGAAACAACTAAGAGACAGGAAACAAATCAGTGAGACTTACATTGCCCTGGATTTCTGTCTGGAAGCACAGTCCAGATCTAAGTTCATGGGGAAGATTCCAAAGAAAACACAGTGATTTCATTGAATTAAAGAGTGAAAAGCTGGATTGAGGGAAGTTTAGGTAGCTGGAAATTACAGAACAGTATTCTACAGTGAGGGAGCTACACAGAAAAGGAAGTCCAGAAAGATGCACAGTGTTGCCCTTAATTCTTTGGCTGACTATGCAACTACTTTATATATTAAAGACTTCAAAACATTGTAGGACAAAGTTTTGAAATATCTAAAGAAATGGTGAGGTAGACCATGTTCATGAAGTCGTAGACTTCTAATTGTTGAGATAATTCTACATAAATGAAATATAGCTTTAATATTTACAATTCCAACAAAACAAGCAGGCTTTTTGTGATAATTAATAAGTTGATTCTAAAATTATATAGAAATACAAAAGACCAAGAATAGTTTTTAAAAAGAACAAAGTTGAAGAGCATGCACTATTTGACATCAAGACAGTATAAAGCTGAAGAAATCAAGACAATTTATCTTTGGTATAAAGATCAAGCTATGGATCAAAGGAACAAAATAGACCTACACATGTATGGTTAATTGATTTTTGACAAAGGCAATTTAGTGGGAAAAAAATGTAGTCTTTTCAATAAATGGTGCTGGAAAAACTAGATATAAATATGAAAAAACATAAACCTTGACCCTTATCTTACAGTACACAAAAAACTTATCTCAAAGTGGATTATACACATAACCATAAGACTTAAAAATATAGCACATCTATTAAAAAACATAGGACAAAATGTTTGTGATTCTGGAGTAGGCAAAGATAGGGGGAAATAGCATCATCCATTTTAGAAAAATTGGCAAGCTGGATTTCATTAAAATTCAAAACATCTGCTCTTTAAATGACAGTGTTAAGAAAATAGAAAAAGCAATCCACAGACTGAGAAAAAAATGTCCTCTATATGTATATTTGGAAACTCACTTTTATCATCAACATATAAAGAACTTTTACAACTAAATATTTAAAAGACAAAGCACTTCCCCACCAAAATAGACAAAAGACCTAATTAAGTACCTCACAAAAGAAGACATACTAATGACAAACTACATGAAAAACAGTTCAATGTGATTAGTGATCAGTTAAATGAAAATTATAACCACAATAACTTACCATTATGCTGTAGACTGAATATTTTTGTCCCTCAAAATTCTTATGTTGAAACCTAATTCTGAATGAGATGGTATTTGGAAATGGGGCCTTTGGGAAGTGATTGGTTCATGAGATAAAGTCTTCATAAATGGGATTAGTGCCCTTATAAAAGAGACCCCAGAGAGCGCTCATTCTCTTTCTGTCATGTGCAACAAGAACAGTCATCTATGAGCTAGGAAACAGGCCCTAACACTAGCACGTTTATCTTGGACTTTGTATCCTCTAGAGCTATGAGAAGTATTGATACATGTTTGTTGGTTCCCCAGTCTATAGTATTTTTGTTTTGGCAGCTTGAACTAAGACACACTATGCACCCGTTAATATGGCTAAAATAAAGAAGATTAACAATACAAAGTATTTGTAAAAATGGGGAGCCCCTGGAACCCTGATACATTACTGGTAAGAATGTAAAATGATTTAACCACTTTGAAAAACTTTTTGGCAGCTTTTTTATAAAGGTGTACACATTCCATGCAACTTATTAATTCCGTTCATAGTTATTTACCAGTTGAAATGGAAACATCATATGTTCACGTAAAGACTTGTATATGAAGATTCTTAGCAACTTCATTCAAAATAGCTAAAAACTGGAGCCACACAAAAAGTCCACCAGTAGACAAACGTATAAATAAATTTTGGTATATCCATATAACGGAATACAACTCAACAAAACAAAAATAATGAACTACTGATAGATACTAGAAAATATTTAGCTAGACAATTTTATACTAACAAAGGATTCAGACACAAAGAGTACATTGTGTATGATTTCATGCAGGACAAATCTTATTTATAGTGACAGAAAGCATCAGTAGTTGCCTGTGGCCAGGGTTGAAGAAAATTTGTGTTTAAAAAGGAGGGACTGATAAGAAAAAAAAAAAAAAATCCAAAACTTAGAAATAGGCAAATGTATGACTGCATGTCCTTTCAATGTCATGTTAGATCCTTTTGCAGCAGGTTTGTCTAACAAGTATTAGCTAACTCCTAGGGGCATGTACATTTGATTGTGGTATTTTGCAACTCTGTAAAGGTAGGTGTTGGTGAGTATAAAACTGACAGTGATGCGGATGATCCTGTTTCTATAGCAAGGCAGATTAATTTTGTCCTGTAGATATGCAAAATATTTTTATGCCATAGAAACCCTTATATATCCTGTAGGGTATTGAAATTTTTTGTATGTAATTTATAAATCTTAGTCTAGCATTCTTTCTTTCCATGGCTATAAATAATTCTATCTACCCTATAATTTTTTTTAATCAGCTTTACCATTTTATTGATTCCATCAATAATGAGTTAAATATATCTTTGATATGTTATCATTTTTTAAAAATAGCCTTCTCCAAAGATTCCTGTGAGTTAAAATATTCAGATTACCACTTCACTCCTGCTGCCCATTACTGTAAATGTACCTACCTTGTCTCTGATCCTATTTAAGCACTGACACTTAGGTTACGTCATTCTGAATCCCATCACCCTTAATAAAGCCAGAGAATATATCTCACTGGCAGCATCTCCTGTGGTCATCACTAGCCTACAGATTACAGTCATCACTAGGCTTTTTAAGGACACTGGTGGTCAATGCCCTAGTTAAGTGAGGATCTTTTAGGTCTCTTTGGAATATATAAAGATTAGGAAATGCACAGGTCATACACGATAAATATTTCAACACTCATATTTCCTTAGACTTTTGGATTCCTTCCTTTACATTATTCTAGGAAAGTTCCAGATATCAACCTCTTTCAATCTAAGTATCAGTCAACAACAAAACAAATTATTAAAGCTCTTTCCAGCTGTTCAAGTTAATATATAAAATCTAACATAGCTAGCAAATTTACACATTTCAAAAACTGATACAATCTAATGTTACATTCTGTTCTCCTTGGTCTAATACTCTTAAAAGGCACTCCCACATCTAATCCTCAGGCATCTGCAACATACATTAGAAATTTTCTGCAATTTTTTTGGTAAATGAGTTATTTCCTCCCTGCTCAGACTTTGTACCTGGCACTCTGAAGCATGCTGATAAATAACCATAGTTATGAGTCCAGTAGCAACAAGGGTACTTGAAGGGTGTGGTAGGCAGGGTAATGGCCCACCAGTGCTTTCTACATTATAATCCCCAGAACCTGTGCGTATGATACCCTACATGACAAAAGATGTTTCAAGTGTGATTAAGTTAAGGATATTGAGATGATTATCCTGAATTATTCCAGTGAGTCCAATGTAATCACAAGGTTCCTTAAAAGTAGAAGAGGGAGAGGGAAGGGGAGGTCAGCATGATGGGATTTGAGAAGGACTCAACCTCCATTGCTAGTTTTGAAGATGGAAGAAGGGGATCACGAATTGCAGGTAGCTGGAAAAGGCAAAGGAATGGATTCTCTCCTAGAGCCTTCAGAAGAGAATGCAATAAATTATCCTGGATTTTATGAATTATAACTGTAAATATCAAAAAGCATATATCAAGAAAAAAATAAGTCCATTATACAAATTTGAAGAATTAATTTTATACATTGTCTAAAAAATTTCTACTAAGTATCTTTTTCTAATCTTGCTTTTGTCTATTTTTCTGTCTGTACAAGAGTATACTTGTATACTAAGTGGTCCTAGAGTTCTCCTTTCTACTCCCAGGAGCAAAAAACAACAAATCTTTTCCTGCTAATTATAAAGGAGAATTAGTATAACTGATTCACTTTGTTATAAAGCAGAAACTAACACACCATTGTAAAGCAATTATACCCCAATAAAGATGTGTAAAAAAAAAAGGAAAAAATAAATAAAAAAGAAATTTAAAAATTCTCAAAAAAAAAAAAAAAGGAGAATTAAATCAATTTAATTTTTAGCATTTAAACATTTAGTACTGATTTAAAATCCAACCATGGCAGGGAAACTTCTCTATTTCTTTTATACTAGCAAACAAATGGTGAAGTCAGGGACTCTCTGGTAAGATTGACATTTCTTTAAGCTAGTGGATTTTTTAGGCCACTCGCAGTGCCTAAAGCCACTTAAGTAGTCATTGTTTCTGCCTGTCAAGCAAGATAGTTGTTAGCCTCTGTGAATATTTCCCTAATAGCTTCACCAATCATTTTTATCCCTGCTGCCAACCTGAACTTTCATTAGCAAGTGTGAAAAATGCTCACAAAGTAACATAAAGAGGTCCTGGAACAATTCAGTCTTTCTGAGTTTTTACTTATATCCTGTGAGAATTGTTATACTCCTAGGAAAGACTTTGGAAATCAGTACATATCTAATATTATTTTTCCCTCTCAGTAAAATAGTAATGTCTATTTTTCCAGGTTTTCAGTCAAAAATCATGGAGTCATCTTAGTTTTTCTTCTTCTCACATTCCATATCCAAACATCAGCAAAGCCTGTTGGTTCTACCTTTGAAATGGAGTGAGAATCTCACCCCTCTACAGATCCCACATTAGCCCAAGCATCACCATTTCTTGTCTGTTTTATGCTAATAGCCTCCCAATGTATCTGCCTGCTTCTACATTTGTTCCACTATAGTCTATTTATACACCACACACATAGCATTTTTTTTAAAACACAAGCCAGATTATGCCCTTCCTCAATTCAAAACCCTCCAGTATATGCCCATTTTATAGAGAAAAAATTCCAAAGTCCTTATTAAGGCCCACAAAGCCCTGTGTGTCCTGGCTCCTGGCAACACCTCAGACCTCATTTCTCACTCTCCTGTCCCAGTGCTCCAGCTGCATCACTTCTTTGTAATTCCACAAACATACAAAGCAAGCTTCTTCCTTGGTCTGAATTGTTCTTTCCTGAGATATTGTCCTGTCTCACTCTTTCACTTAATCTATGTCTGTACTGAAATGTTACTACATCAGGGAGGTATTTTCTGACTAGCTAAAATAGCAACCCTGTGAATTTCTCTGTCCCTTTATTTTTCATATTAGTTTGCATCACAAAACACACATACATATATATACATTTAAATGTATGTAGACATGGCATATATGTGTATGCACACGTATGTAGAGATACATATATGTGTGGTGTATATACACAAAATCTTTACCAACCAGACTGTACAACTGTAAATTCCAAGCAGATTATAAATTCCATGAGAGCAAAGACTTTGTTTTATTGATTGCTTTGTGCCCACGACCTAGGATAAGGTCTAACACATAGTAGGCACTTAATGAATTTTTTTAAATAAATGACTAGGGCTTCCCTGGTGGTGCAGTGGTTGAGAGTCCGCCTGCCGATGCAGGGGATACGGGTTCGTGCGCCAGTCCGGGAAGATCCCACATGCCGCGGAGCGGCTGGGCCCGTGAGCCATGGACGCTGAGCCTGTGCATCCGGAGCCTGTTGCTCCACAACGGGAGAGGCCACAGCAGTGAGAGGCCTGCGTACCACAAATAAATAAATAAATAAATAAATAAATAAATGACTAAATCTCTACTAAAAGAATATAATCCAGATAAGAGTTTATACACACACATATTTAAGAGAAAAAGAAAGTCCAAGATGCAACAGAAAATAAGAGTATCTTTCAAAGCTCAGACATTAAATTGAAGGACATGAATGAATTTATATAGTGGGTATGTGAATAAAAGATGATGAAATATTTTGATCTGAGTAGTTTGTTTCTGAATTTATGCTCTTGAAGATTCACCCAAGAAGCAGGTAACTTGAGCAGGGGCTGACAGATCCCAGGTACGTAACTATGCCTCTTTTCATCCACTTGTCCTTAGTGCCAGAAAAGGAATATGCACCACTACTGTCTGCTGTCCCCTAAAATTATTCTCCTAGTTATAGTACTGTCTGAACTTATGAAATTAGTGAAACCACAGTATGGAAATGCAAACCATATTGGCTGGATGAGTTAATCAAAATTAGTCATTAGGGCAAGAGCTCTGACATTTTTCATCCTTGATTAAAGATTCTAACAATATGTTTCAAAACCTAAAATAATAAAAGACAAAATATGTTCAAAGACTGGTAAAATTGTCTTGATATCTTTGAGTTTGTCAGGAAGCATCAAACTAAGACTAACTCAGGCAATTCATATTTGAGTATATCTCTTCCAGAGACCCTCTGCTTTACAATATTTAAGGGAAATCAGTTTAAAACAAAAAAAGGAGGTCAAAGAATCCATGTACATTAAATCCATTTGCGAATTAAACTGATAAATCATTACTGACACTAAGATAAGTTTAAGAGGGGTATAGTAAAACACGAGGCATTAAAAACAGCATTGCATTTGGAAATGGGAGACATGGGTTCTAATTCTAACTCTTCACCTAATTTTCCAGACCTAATTTTCTGGACCTAATTTTTTGTTCAGTGTTGAACAAAACTGACTCTCAGTTGCCTTGTTAAAAATATGTACTAGATACAAGCTTTTAAAGGAATGGAAAAGGATACAAGAATTATTCGGAGGATTTTATCAAAGTATCCATGCCCTTCTGTAGTCTCCCACTCCCTCGCCAAGAGGCTAAACTTACACCCTTTTGGGAACCACTCCAGTTGTTACCTATAGGAGTTGGTTGTTTCCATCAAGTGTGTTGAGTAGGGAGAAAAATGGTTGAGGACCACAGGGAAATAGCTCTTTTCAGCTCTAAAATCTCATTTGTTATACAGAAATAAACTACAGATAAGTCTTTAGAATGTACAAAATCATCAAGAAGATATTTATCTTAGAGGGATAATTATAAGGGTTCCTTTAAAAATTGTCCAAAGTTGGTAGCTATCTTCCTTGTTTATACACTCCAATTACAAGTATTCCCCTATATTCAATGTAACCATTGTTTCTGCTATAATTTAAAATCTCTATTATTCCAAAAAAATAAATGTGTACTTAAAATACTAATAAAATTCCTCTTATTTTACTTGAAACTATTTCATAATTCCTTTTTCCATCTCCTCTCCTAATAATAATATTCTCTGGAAGAATCAACCTTAAATCTAAATTTATAAATTAAAAAGTTCCCATTAGTTCCAAATGTAAAAATTCTTATAGTTAGATGAATACTTTAGGTAGCAGTTTACTTTTTTTAATTCCAATTATATTCTATTTTATTTCCTGATTTACTGCTTAATTTAATAATGGGAAAGTTGTGATATTCAGTAAGTATATGTAATCTGGAGAGAAAAAAACACTGGTGAGGAATTTTGTAGGTTTAATAACTGTTTTTTTTATGATTTACCACCAAATTTTTAGAAACCAAGACTATAAGTGATCATTTGAATTTTTTTTTAATTCCAAGAACATTCTTTAAAATATTTTTAAGTAGCAACACCAAAAAAAGATTTTCAATTATAGTTAAGACCACCAATTACAGTTAAATAATCACGAAGTCTAGGTGCTGATGATCCCAACAAGCTGGAAGTGCTTCTTCTAACACAGGTGTAATCAGCAGCCACATTACTGGGCTGCTTTGAAAACCACAAACTTCTTTGTTGCTTCTTGGAAATATCTTTGTCTCTGGTTTGAAATTCCCAGTAATAGAATCACTTATATTGGATTATGACACTGACATCAAAAGACCACTATTACCTTGTGCATATGTTATATGAGTTGAAAATTGGGGAATTAACCCGTTATTATTCACTTACAATGCAGCTCAGTTTTGTCAATTTGCTAATTGTCATCTTGAAAAACAGGAAGAACAATGCTGAGGAAATTATCCTCATGAGAGAAGTAGAATTCAGAGAGAAGGTCTTGGGTATAGGATACAGTGCAATGAAGCTAAACTTGGAAAGTGTTCAACAGTGGGGCTCTGGGCATTCATCCTAGTTGTAATGTGAATAGGGTTGCCAGATAAAATACAAAACATCTTGGTAAATTTGAGCAAATATTGCAATTTGGGACATACTTATATTTAAAAATAATTCCTTGTTTATCTAAAATTCAAATGTAACTGGATGCTTTTTATTATTATTATTATCATTATCATTTTTGTTGTTTAGTAAGTCTGGCAACCATGGTATGAAAGCAATACAACTTTGGGTAAGTGGTTTGAGAAAACAACCATTGTCCATTGTCCTCTTGCCTTTGGATTTATTCTTGTTTGCAACTACAACTAAAGGGGAAAAAAATCTTCAAAATTTACCTTGCCCACAGAAACGCTGCTTTTTCTCATCGAAATTCATCCACATTATTACACTCATTATACATCAACTCCTCCATTGAGTGTATAGCTTGTGTAATGTATTGCACCGAGCATGCACTATGATATAAAGAACGTAAAAAAATTCCTTTCTTTGCTGAACTTACACTCTTGTAGCACAGCAAGAACAAGCATGCAAACTAGCAATGATATAACAATAGCACAGAGCATGTTATAAATATATAAAAAGAGAACTGAAAAGTACTGGCAGGTTTCAGAGGAAGAAAAAAAGTATTTCCAGATTGAGCAAAAGGTTAAAAGCTACATGAAGGCCTAAGAAGTGACTTATGTTTCCTGAGAATATGACATACTAGATATTGTTCAACCACAGAACACCTAGAAATGCGGGATAAAATATAGAAAACAAGCTTTTATAAGCATAATTTATCTCATTTGAGAGTGAGGAAATTTCCAATGGTGGCTAAAAGAGTAAGAGAAGAAAGAAAAGAAAAGAGAAAGCACTGACAACCTGCATAGTATGCTAAAACCTCAGGATGATTCTTCAGGAAATATTTATTGATTTTAATAAACTAAAGGCTTGGATTTTAAGGCACAGATGGAAGTAGGAGACAAGATCTTGGACATAACTATACACTGGACTCATGCAGGTAAAAAGGTTTACTAGGAAAAAAATTGGTCTGACAGCAAACATAGACAATAGGGATAATTCTGTATCTTTAAGAACAGAAAGAACAATATAATACAGTAGAAAGAATTTCTGCTTCTAAGTAGGATGTATAGAAATGCAAAAAATACAGACTTTTCATGGTAGCCACAAGAAAAACGACAAATAACAAACCTATACATAATAGTCTATGGGAATATCAAAGGCTGATGGATTCATGGAAGCCTTGAGAAGCTAAACCCCAGCAAGAAATGAAGCATGCACAGAAAAGTAGTGGGCCAAGATAGCTTCCATGCCTGGGGTGCATGCCTTTTCTGGCTACAAGTGGGCAGTAAGTGGGCTTGTCATAGAAAGACTTGGCAGAAATGAGGAGAAACCAGCTTAGCTTTTTAAAAGTGTACACTGGCAAAGAGGATTAAAATCTGGAAGATCCCCAGATATCAATGTACCTGACAATTTCTCCCAAAACTCCCTGAATTTTGGTGAACACTGGCAGTGGAAGAAGAGTATGAAACAGAATTCATGCAGTGTTATGCCTTCTGGGGTGCAAAGTTTCCAGAGCCCTGCTGAAAATGAATCCTCAGAGTCATACCTGAAAAGGGCATTAAAAGAAAA
Organism: Grampus griseus; assembly: GCF_964374135.1. Classification (NCBI taxonomy): domain Eukaryota; kingdom Metazoa; phylum Chordata; class Mammalia; order Artiodactyla; family Delphinidae; genus Grampus; species Grampus griseus. The sequence continues at coordinate 55,558,136 of NC_139007.1, read as the reverse complement.
GAAAATCACAGAACAGTATCTATCATGAATATAGATGCAAAGATCCTTGAAATATAAGCAAACCTAATCCAGGAATATATAAAAAGATAATATATCTTGACTAAATGGAGTTTAACACAGAAATTCAAAGTTGGTTTAATATCAGAACATCTGTCAATGTAATCCACCATATTAACATAAGTCATATAATCATTTCAGTAGGTGCAGAAAAAAACATTTGACAAAACTTAGCACCCATTCATGATAGAAATCCATAGCAACTAGGAATAGATGCAATAAATCTATAACTACTTAAGTAGAACATCAAATGCTTTCACTTGATATATGAAACAAGACAAAGATGCCCACTCTTGACACTTTTACCCCAAATTTTACTGCAGTCTTCAGAGATACAATAAGGCAAGAAAAAGACATTTTTTAAAATAATAACAACATGAAAGCAAAAGGTAAAACTGTGTTTATTCACAGACTGCATCATTATATATAGACTTAATCTATAAAATGAATGACTAGAATGAATAAATGAGTTCAGCAAGGTCATAGAATACAAAGTCAATATCTGTTAAAAATCAGTTTTGTCTCTATTAGCAAGAAACAATTGTGAAAGGAATATTTTTTTAAAATAGCGTTTATGTAAGCGTTAAAGAATACAAAATACTTGGAAAGAAATTTAAAGTAAGAGATACCTGTCCTATATACTGAAAATTACAAAAGTCATCCGAGAGAAATTAAGAAAAACAAACAGGGATATTCTATGTTCACGGAGGAGACTGGTTTCATGAGAGGCTGCTACAAGGGCTTTCTCATTCATCTCTCCAGTGCTGGTGAGGAATGAGATTGTTTCCCTCTCCCTGCTCCTTCCCTCACTTCCTTCAGTACCCTTGCAGGCTATAAAACCGCTTAGCTACAGTATAGATATAAAAAATATCTAAGACATAGTTTTTGCCCCCAAGTAATTTATAATATTCACAAAAGACCAAAATTTCCTTGATTTTAGCAATGAACTGTACATATTAATTTTTCCAGTGTTGGCCCTAAAGGCAAAATAAATACCTCACAGGCAGGTCTTCCTCTACTTTGTCTATTAAAAAAATTCCATTGAATTGAACCTAGAGATTATCGTACTAAGTGAAGTAAGTCAGAACTAAAAAGACAAATGCCATATGATACCACTTATATGTGGAATCTAAAATATGACACAAATGAACTTATTTATGAAACAGAAACAAACTCACAGTCATAGAAAACAAATTTATGCTTACCAAAGGGGAAAGGGGGTGGGGGAGGGATAAATTAGGAGTCTGGGATTAGCAGATACAAACTATTATATATAAAATAAACAACAAGGTCCTACTGTATAGCACAAGGAATTATGTTCAACATCCTGTAATAAGCCATAATGGAAAAGAATATAAAAAAGAATATATATATATATATATAATAAACTGAATCACTTTGCTGTACACCAGAAATTAACACAACATTGTAAATCAACTATACTTCAATAAAAAATAAAATAAATAAAAAATTTTAAAACTCTAGTGTGAAATCAAAAAAAAAAAATCCTGTATTAAACAAGAGAAAAATCAACAGGTCGATTATACTCTTAATGATGATTATAAAGTTGAAATCAATTCATTTGCTATCAAGTTAAAAAAAATGTAACTACCTTACTCAATAATAAATCAAGCAAAATGAACTACAATAAAAATTTACTATGTATTTGATCAGATCTAATTAGCATTTAATATGTTGTTTAAAACTTTTTAATGGTGTCTTTATTGTGTCATACTGGAAGGTGCCTTTTGAACAGGAACTCAACTAGAATGAATGAACTCAATGCATTATAGACACAATATTTCAGCACTAATTTAATAAGGATACTGGAAATGGATAACTAGTAAGAGGTTTTCATTAAATCTAAATGGGTTCTGCAGACTAATAGGAGGCATAAGCTCAGTATGTAAGACTGAGCAGTTTCTAAACAGCCATCTCATTTGATTCTGAGATGCAAATAAATATATCCATGGATGAATGTAATTGTTTTAAATGTTGCTATTTGTAAATTAAAACCTAAAAAGTAGTGCTTCCAGGGACTTCCCTGGTGCAGTGGTTAAGGATCCACCTGCCAATACAGGGGACACGGGTTTGAGACCTGGTCCAGGAAGATCCCACATGCCACGGTGCAACTAAGCCCTTGTGCCGCAACTACTGAGCCTGTGCTCTAGAGCCCGTGAACCACAACTGCTGAACCCTCATGCCACAACTACTGAAGCCCGCACGCCTAGAGCCTGTGCTCTGAAACAAGAGAAGCCACTGCAAGGAGAAGCCCGCACACCGCAACAAAGAGTAGTCCCTGCTCACCACAACCAGAGAAAGCCAGTGTGCAGCAACGAAGACCCAACGCAGCCAAAAATAAATTAGTTAAAAAGTAGTGCTTCCACATTAAATGCTTAGTATAAATAATCAAGAGTAGATATTTAATTTAGATTTAGTATTATAGGACTTTTTTTGTGTTATGTTATTATTGCATCTCACAAAATATGTTCTCCAATTAATTGGGCTTGATACTGCAGTGTGTATCTAATATATGCAAATAGCCTGTGAGTTTGAATTTATTCTGTCAAAATATTCATCTCTCTTCTCTGGAAGTATGGGCTTAGGTCACAAATGAGAAGACCATAATTATCGTTTGTTTCTTCCACTATTAAAGTATGAGTGATTTTGAGAAATTAAGCATTTCAGCACAATATCTTTAATTATACACATTTTTATTTGTGTTATACTCTCCCATGTTTAAGAGGAGCTAGTTTTGAAAGGCTAATCTAAATCTTGAAAGTTTGTATAACTTCAGGACTCTATTGCTATTGCAGGTAGAATTAAATGAGGACTTATACAAGATTCACATATAAAACACTCTCATCAAGACGTTTTTATTTTTAGTGTCTTTAAATTCACTGTGAATAGGTTAAAATTCACAAATATTACTCTCAAGTAAAATGTATTTTTTAACATATGTATCATATAATAGAGTGCGTGCATGATTGCTTTCAGCTTTTACTTATCATTTTAGTGATACATGCTCCTAGATAAGTGATTTAACCGAAAGGTTTTACATAATGGCACAGAATATATGGCATTTCCATTCCCACACAATGGATACCTCATCAACTCTATTTAAATTTGAATGTGGGTATAAAGTTATAGTGATGAGAGGCTTCTGTGACAGGACTGGTTAACTGTACAAAAAAATTCTGATCCCTCTTCACTAATATAAGAGTTCCTGTGGGAAGCCTACCCATCTGAAGTCTAACTGCCACCTTTAGGCAGTGACACCGATGTAATGTGAATCAAAGTGATGTCACCTCAGGCTGAGAAAACAGCCCTGCTTTATTTACACTCTCTTTTCTTATTTACCAACTAAACGCAGAGGACTTCGAGGTCCTAAAGGATGGTGGAAACACAAGATGAAAGGAGCCTGAGGTCCTGAATCACTTAATACAAGGCAAATTATCAACCAAGAGCAACTATATTAGATATTACTTGAGCAAAATATAATCTTCAGTCATATAAACCAAAATTTTGTTTTGTTTGTGGTGTTTGTTAATTTTATAGCACCTGGTTTTATTTTAATTAATATAGATATTAGTAATTTGAAGTGGGATATTTCTTTTAAGAAATATTTTGCAGGGCTTCCCTGGTGGTGCAGTGGTTGAGAGTCCGCCTGCCGATGCAGGGGACACGGGTTTGTGCCCCGGTCCGGGAAGATCCCACATGCCGCGGAGCGGCTAGGCCTGTGAGCCATGGTCGCTGGACCTGCACATCCAGAGCCTGTGTTCACAATGGGAGAGGCCACAACAGTGAGAGGCCCGCGTACCGCAAAAAAAGAAATATTTTGCAGTGTAGCACTGGCTTAGTGATTAGGCAGTAGACAGTGAGGAAATTGATATTAGAAATGGAAAAGATGGATAACTATATTATCCAATAGCGAAATATTTGGTAAAACTATAAACATCAATACGTTGAAAGTTACCCAGCTTGTAGCTCTAGGGAAAGAGGTTAGAAAAAGTAAGAATGTTAATAGCATAGATTGGTTATTATCCCCTCCATATTTTGTATTTTCATGGATTTTAAATCTTCACATATTTTAAGCACCATAAATCATTACTATTATTGTTGTTTTTATGGACTCTCTAGGTTTGGATTTACCCACATATTTATCTGACCTCCTGAATTTCCATATTTCTATCTGAAATTATTTTACTTCTGCCTGAAGAATTCCCTAAGTATTTCTGTTCATTCAGATCTGCTGGTGATGACTTCTCACTTTCTGTTTGTCTGAAAATGTCATTATTTTGTCTACATTTTTGGAGGATTATTTTGTTTGACATAAAATTAATTCAGGCATGTCTTTTCTTTAATATTTTTAAGATAGCATTCTACTGATTTCTGGCTTCCATCATTTTCACTGAGTAATTAACTGTCAGTCTATGAAGATGAAGTGTCTTTTTCATTTTTGCTGCTTTTGAAATTTTCTATTTGTCTGGTTCTCAAAGTTTTGCTATGGTATACCTGGGTATAATTTCTTTGTATGTATTCTGCTAAAAGTTTTCCAGCACAGTTTTTCTTCTAGTCATTCTATGGCATCTTTCATCAATGTTAGTAATTCTTAGTCATTATTTATTCAAATATTGCCTCTGCCACATTTTCTCTCTCCTTCTAGAACTCTAGATCATATCCATATTTCTATAAGTCTCTGATGTTCTTTCTCTTTCAAGGATTCAAATTGGATATTTTCCATTGAATCCAGTCTTCTGTTGTTTCTAATCTTTTATAGAGTTCTTAATTTTAGTCCTAAAATGTCAAAGTTTTTTCAATTTCTAATTCTATAGTAACATTCTCTAACTTTTCATCTTTTCACACATTTTCCTCTTTTTTTTGAACATATTAATTATAGTTATGTTAATGTTCCTATCTGCTGACTCTCGTTACTAGATTCCCTGTGATTCTCCTTCTATTGTCTATTTTATCTCTTAATTCTGATCCCATGATTCTATCTCATAACGTGCCCAGTGTTAATGAAATAGCACAAATTTTGTGTAAAAAATTGTAACTCCAGATAATATTGACTTCCTCTAAGGAGTTTTCTTTATGCTTGTTTGTTTGTTTTGTTGTTTTGTTTTTTTAATTCTCTCTGCCTAGAAAATACAGTTATATGGAGTAGCTATCATCTTAATCTAATCAGGGACTAAGCTAAGTAGAGTCTGATTACAGTTTTGTTAAGACTCCTCTGATTTTTACTCACTCCTAAGGTGAGCCTCTCATTGTTTTCATCTGAGATTCAAATGTGTTTACTAGTGCCTCTTTCTCTGGTGGATCTTGAACACTATTCTTGTATAAGAGAGGTAACAGTAGGCCAGGTCAGGCAGGGACTTACATGCCATTGTATGAACTTTGGCATTTACACTAATTAAAATGGGGAACCAATGGAGCTTTTCAGTAAAGAAGTGACATGAAAATTAATTGTGTTTTAATACATCACTCAGTTACTGTAATGGGAATAAATTGTAAAGAAACCAGACAACAGGTAGGAAGACTATTTAGAAGTCTAATGAAATTGTCTACCTGTGGTGGTTCAAACAGTACTAGTTAGATGCTATATATACTTTGAATTTACTGCAAACAGGATTTCCGGATGATAGAATGTGGGATAAGGGAGAAAGAGAGCAGTCAAGGATGAATTTAGCTGCTTCCCTGGTGGTGCAGTGGCTAAGAATTTGCCTGCCAATGCAGGGGACATGGGTTCAAGCCCTGGTACGGGAAGATCCCACATGCCAGGGAGCAACAAAGCCTGTGCGCCACAACTACTGTACCTGTGCTCTAGAGCCCACGAGCCACAACTACTGAAGCCCAGGTGCCTAGAGCCTGTGCTCCCCAACAAAGAGAAGCCACTGCAATGAGAAGCCTGTGCACCGCAATGAAGAGTAACCCACTCGCTGCAACTAGAGAAAGCCCGCATGCAGCAATGAAGACCCAACGCAGCCAAAAATAAAATAAATTTAATAAATAAATTTTAAAATATTTTTTAAAAAAAAAGGATGAAGTCAAATTTGGGGGCCAGAACAACTGAAAAGATTTAATGATATCAATCAAGATGCAGATGACTTTTATGGAGTTTGAAAAGAATGAGGTGGTGAAGAGGAGGCCAGATTGGGAATTCAGTTTGGGATTCATTAATTTTAAGCAGGTAGATATACAATCTGATATTCAATGGAATGATCTGGCTGGAAAGAGAAATTTGTGAGTGGTATTTAACCACTGAAATTGATATAAATAAAACATGAAGAATCCCTAAATGCATGGAATTCAATTGAAAATTGAGAATATTTTTATGAGATTTTTTTTCCATTTCTGTCATCATTTTAAGGCCATGTTGTCCATAAACAGCTGAGATAACTGCCTAAATTCCAATAAAAAGAATGTGGTTTTGCCAGAAGAAATGAGCTTATCAGCACTCAAATGGGAGAAAATTTGAAACTTTCAACACATATTTTTCAACTGTCAGTAAGGCCCAGGCTAAATTTGATGTGAAAGATGTTCAGAACATTCAAATTTCTATCTAGGAAGATGACTGGATTTTACCACCATAGTACAGTCACTCTCTATTCTGTATTCATTTTAATCATTTCCATCAGTCTTTTTCTTTACATATCAGTTCTTACAACCTAAAAATTTTCAATATGTCTTTATGTCAGTAGAAGACAATAAACTGGTAATGACATAATTTTAAATTGTTTGGAAAGAAAATAAGCTGTTGTAATAGAGATTAGGGTAAAAGACTGAAAATGAAAATACTAGACACCTTCTTATAATTGGGAGTCAAAGATCTAGAGAACAGCTATATATGAAGTTGAATGATTTTGACAACATTGTTAAATAGGCTGGTGATACTTGATTTGTTTTCAATTCCTGACCAGAACTGGCATTTAGAGAAAAGGTAGAAAATGTAAGATACATCTGCAAACATTTCAGAAAGTCAGGCTCCTCATTTCAAATAAGTTGGCGATAAAAGAAAATAAATAAAGTTATTATTAGTTTAAGAAGGCCAATTTAAAAAGACAAAATATATGTGTGATATATGTATACGTATATCATTTTTCTTAACTATGGTGCCTATTTTGAAAATAAATTTTAAAATGAAAATTTAGAATGAATTACAGTATTTCTATAATTAGTAGACATGTTTATGTTCAGGATACTGAGAAATGATACATACAACATAGGCAAGTTCATCTTAAAAACTAATCCATGTACAATCTGTGAAATATATTTGCAATCACCTATCACTCCCACTAAAAAAATGATGGTTTTGTGTGTGAGTGTCAAACAGACTTTCAAAATTTTTTCATGGTAAAGAAAAGTAATAAAATATTTCTAGAAATGTTACAAAGCAATAATAGAATCTGTCCAATTCATATTTCCATCCCACGAAAAGAAACAGAATACTTTTTTAAAAAACACAATAATATAAGTTTAAAGCTCTGCCTTCAAAACATATCCAGAATTCTACCGTGCAAAATCTAGAGTCTGGATCACCATAATTTCTCATCTGTTTTAACAGCCTCCCAACTATTCTTTCTACTTTGTCCTTTCCTCAGCACAGCAACCAGAGTGATCCTTGAGATAATATGACTCTACTGCTCTCACTTCTCTTTCTAATATTCACTTCACTCAGTCACTCCTGCCTCTTGGCCCCCTTGCTATCCTCCATCACCCCAGGCATACTTCTCTTCAGGGACTCTACTAGTTTCCTCTCTCCACCATACAACTTACTCCCTTCCTCTTTCAGGTTTTTGCCCAAATATCACCTTCTCGATGGGGCTTACCCTGACTCCACCATGCCCCTAATACTCCCATCTGCCTACCCTCCTCTGCTTCCTTTTCCATTGTGCATTCTTCTTCCCTACTAGAGAGTGAGCTCTGAGAGGGCAGTAATCTTAGCTGTTTGATTCACTGATATATTCCAAATGCTTAGAATCATTCCTGCCACTTAGTGTTTACAGTAAACACTTCATTAATGAATGAAAAAAAGTTCAGCTTCAACTTGAAGAAATTATCAAAAATATTTTCTGAAAAAGAAGAAAATTTAAAACTGTCCAATATTATCCAAAAAAAAAAAAAAAAACCAATCAAGAGACATCACATAGCATGTTATAGCTATTGCTTTTGGATTCCAAGCTTGTTTCACCACTTAATTCCCATACATACAAGTGATTCTGCTTTGCCTAAAATTGCTGAATGAGAAATCACAATAGCAGCAAAAAGAAAACTACAATTAAGTTGGGTTCATTTTGGTAAAGAAATAGGAAGGAGGCAAAGTTGAAAAAAATAGTGTTTTGTTTACTGACATAGTGGGAGTGTTCTAATGGACACATTATCACATTGTACATGTTTAGTGTTTGTGTTTACATAAAAAGAATCATAGTCCTCTGTTTCTTTTCTAAATTTCCTTATGACATTGCTAAAGTACTAATATGACATAATATGGTATTAAAGTACTGAATAGATTTAATAAATAAGTCATTGAAAAGAAAAAGTTTTCGAACGTTAGTTTGTGGTACTGACAAAAATAGCTATAAGTAAGCATATTTCTTATTAAAATATTAGTTTTTAGATAAAATAATAACAATACTGACATATCAAAATAGGATAAAAACAGCAGCATTTATATTTTCTGAAAGAAAACATTTTCAGCGTGCCAATCAGAAAAAATATATATATACCTAATTGTATTCTTATGCCCCCACATCATAATATAATAACAAATTTACATGAATATTCAGTCTACTTGACTGACTCAACAGAGTAAGCTATTCTCTCCATTTCTACTATAAGGATACTGACTAATGTCCATTGATTCCTGAATGCTGCCAACTATTATCCAAGTGCCCTTACACTTCTGCTCAAAGAACTCATGCTAAAGAAAATCTTCAGCCAGAATGCATACCTTGCTCAAAGTAAAAAAAAGAACTTGTGGTGGATGGCTGAAAAGACTGGTCACATATTTAGCCATATCACATATCTTTTTCAACCTCAGAGAATTAACACTAGAGAAGAATCCTCTGAATGCATTGAATGTGGGAAGGTCCATAGTAATAGCTTCTAACTTAAACATCAAGGACCTCAGGCAGAGGAAGGACCACACACTTGTTGTGAACCTGGGGAAGTGTTCAGGTAGAGAACATCCCTGATTTGTCATAGAGAGGCTATAGTTATTTACTAATAAATATTTATTTATTTTCTAATCTACCTTTCCATGCTGGCAGGGATTCTCATCTGTTTTACTTACTCTCATATCACCAGGACAAAGCTCAGAGCCTGGTATACTAAAGTACTGAAGGAGTTCAGAATATATCACTTTAGCCTATTTATTATTTTGAGCTGAAGGCACTTGAGAAACAGCAGATGCAAGAAGGGGTTTCTGACCTACCACTTTCTACCTAAAAGCAAGTCGTAAAATTTCCCATGAGAAAGATGTGTTTCCTGTACCATAGCGAGAAGAACATTCTTACCACCAGAGACTAGGAATCAACAACAAAATGGATCTATACAAACAAATCTGCTAAAATAACCTTTTTGTTCCATTAGTTTCCCCCGTATATTTCCTAATAACTGTACCACTGTCCTACTTGCCCCTAGCCCAAGACCGTTTGTCTTGTCACATCCTTACAATTTATTATTCTTTATTTAAAGATATATAAGTTTTAAGACCTAATGGCTTGTTTGAATCTTAATTTTTCTTTTAAAAACTCTCATGTACATGTAAAAATATTAAATAAAACTTGTATGGTCTTTTCCTGTTAATCTATGTCTGTTTAATTCTTAGGCCCAGCTACAGACCTAAGAGGACAGAAAGAAGTTTTTCTCTCCTGAATAGTCAGTGAATACTTTTTTAAGTGGATATGCTTCCACTAGTAGAATTGTATGCTTACCAAGATTCAGTTAAATTTCCTAACTGTTTATGCCAGTTGAACTTGTTACTACAATTATGTAATTAAATTAAATTTTATGCAAATTGATGAAATGTGATTGACGATGGGTGTGCTATGTAAACTAAGTTAAATGCTGTGAAAGATTTCATAATTGTGAGTCACTAACACGTATTCTCTGTTGTATGAAGTACAGACAAAACTGTTAAAAGTTGACAGGAGACAAATCTAGAAGGAATTTGCTCTCAATATTTTTTTTTTCAAGGGCATGGGCTCTCATTCTAATTTTAAGGAAACCAAAATCAAAAATTACAGAGTGTATTATAGATATGTTTATATAAAAAGGAAAAAGTAGAACTTCTCTCAGCCATTCCATCAAAGTAAAGATTTTGGATTTCCATCAGCAGATTGGCAAATATACAAACTGACTTTTTAAAATTAAAGTGGAATGTTGAAATATGTATCTATATTTGTTTCTGATATTCAACTTAAAACAACTACTTCAGTTAGCTTTCTACCACTACTCCTGAATTGAGTAGGAGGGATATTGTTACATAATGTATAGAACCTGTAACCTAATACAGACTTTGGAAAGTTTTTTTTGTAATTATTTCATGTTGTTGATGAAAGTAACCAAGGTTTGACCATCATAATGAAAGAGCATAAAAATATTGTAGTTTTACTTCATGCTTTATCTGAGGCAAACTATTAATATTCCTCTTCCTTTGGAAACATTATCTTTGATGAAAACATTGTTTATGTAAATAACTGTTCCAGACAACCCAAATTTCCAAGGAAACATGCTTCAAATTTTTCAACAGAATATGCAAAAGGAGACCTCTGAGTGAGAGACAATGCCTGAAACAATAAGCCAATTTAAAGATAAAAAGAAACAACTGGCAAAGTGACTCCAGTGGCTTTGTTCAAAAGCCATGAAAATCATTCTCTTCTGCTCTACAGATTTTAGTACCCAGTATCAATATTTGTCAATGGGGGAGAGATTAAAAATAAATTGGGTTTAAATGTTCTTGAATTTGCATGGTGGTGCCTTTGCCCCTGAATGATATCCATTCAGCTAGCTGATTGTTGAGATTAAATTGCCTTGTAGAGCAGTTTGTGACAGTTTTTAGCCTTCTTTCTACAGCTGAAATCAATGTGACTTCCCTGATGAAAAATGGAAACAACAGAGACTATAAAAGATATAGAGGAAACTAGAAAGCTCCTGCTACTTGTAACACTGTAAGTTGGTTGTGTATCCAGAATACATTTACAAAGATTTACCATTTGACCAATTAAATAATTATCTTATCACTATACAAAAAGAGGAGGATGAGAGAAAGAGAAGTAGTAGTGCTACAAAACACAACTACCTCTGACTCCTATAAACCAAGCTCTCAACCATACTATCTACTACTCTACTCTTTTAAACTCATAAGTCTAACAAATAGGTCTAATTTTCTATCCCCTAAACACACCATGCAATCACTCCTTTGCTGGTACAAAATGAACCAACTCACAGAATCTATTTTGGAAGAGAAAGTTAAAGCCTTTGCCTATGCCTGCTCCAAACTGCAAAATTGGTTTTAAAGACTACCTTGTGAATCTAGCTTTTTTTTTCTTTAGCTTATAATATTTTGAAAGAGGAATAACAGAAAAAAAAAAAAAATCTAAAGAAGAATCATGTCAAAGAAAACCAGAGCTGGAGAGCAAAGAGTAAAAACATTTTATTCAAGACTATTGCAATAAAGGGAAAGAGACCTCAGTAAAGAACTGGTCTCAATTCCAAATCCAACAAGTAGAAACTGGAATTTATAGTCAAGGAGCTGAGGGTGGCGGGTAGAGCGGCAGTGAGTGGAAAATTACTAAGAGGAAACATGAAGATTACCTAAGGGAGGATTCTAGCTAAACTGACATAACAGGATTCTTGATGAAGGTAGGCCAGGATGATCAGATAACACCTGGGCAATGGCGAGAACTGAAGAACCTGATCAGAAACCAAAGGTGATCAGATACCCAGAGTAGGGGATTCTGGCTAAACCAACTTAACAGGGTTCTTGCTAAAAGTGGGCAATGCAAAGAAGAACACAGAAGTCCAAAAATCAAGGCCTCACTAGACAGTATTCAAAGGAGTCTGACTAGGGACTTCCCTAGCAGTCCAGTCGTTAAGACTTTGCCTTCCAATGCAGGGGGTGCGGGTTCGATCCCTGGTTGGGACCTAAGCTCCCACATGCCTCGCAGCAAAAACCCAAAACATAAAACAGAAGAAATATTGTAACAAATTCAATAAAGGCTTTAAAAATGGTCCACATCAAAAAAAATCTTTAAAAACAAAAACAAAAGAGTCTGACTTAAGTTTGGTTAAAGAGAGACTCTTTGTCAGGCCCTAGGAGTAGGCAAGGGAGAATTTTTTTTATAAACGACACTGGTAGAACTTTGCACCTTTTGCAAAAATAAGGTAACTTCTCTTATGGAGTAGTGAAATAGTCAGCACATAGAAAAAGCAGGCATGAATGTAAAGAGCAAACTAAAATATTCAGAAAAGAGAGCCAAAATGCTGTACCAATATCTACTGTGACATCAAGTAGGAATGGATAAACACTAGTTAGAGTATGTGGACAAGATGGTTGGTATCTGAGTTTGAAATCCCCCTGAAGCAAACCCAGAGAAAAGGGCTAGAATAAGTAATATGCTTGGGAAATGATCCAGGTAAATATCTATAAAAGAGTGGAGAGAAAAGAAAGGAAAGTAAGCCAACAAAATATGTAATACAAGTTACCACTATGGGCAACTGGAACTAAACCCACTAAGTAACTATGGTAGACGGTGTAGAACATGCTTTGGAGTTATCCTAAATGAGGGGCAGGAACCTGTGATGGTTACACACCAAGTCATATCCAATTTTCTGTGGACTGTTTCCAAAGGCACTAACATTCTAGTACTTTTCGTTTGTACTGAATTTAGGTTAAGCAAGATACTACAGCCATAAAGTGCCCTCAACAACTCTTAGGAGAGTGGAAAAGCTTATAATTCAATAGCCAGATACTAAACAAATTTAAAAGGAGCTTACAAAACCTGTAGCTAACTTTCAAAAATTATCACAATACCAAGAAAACAAAACAAAACATGGGTCAGGGCAAGAAAGCATGATGAAAGGGTGAACATTAAGCTGAATAAACATATACACAGGTCAAAATAGTACAAAGGGTACACCCTTTGATAAGCTCCCTTGATTCATAGTAATGACAAATAAAAACAGAAAAACTAAAATGACATAGCCATACTGAAATTCACAGCAAATATCTCCATTGACCAGAAACGGAATATAAATGCAAAACAGTGTGAGAGCTTGATGTTTCAGGACAAGGAAATAGACAAAAAGACAAACAACCTTGTGACAGGAGGCTGAACCAAATTGATCACTGGCTTTGTGAATAGATCTGGTATTCCCAGTATCACCACTGGGCAAGGAAATATTGATTGTCATTACTTGACTTGTTTCTGAAATAGACAATCAAGGACCAGCTAGAAGCAAATTCAACATCCTGGGTGGGGAAGTGTGACAGAGTGGGAGAGAAAGAGAGAGAGAGGAAGTAAAGGAGGGAGGGGAAGAGAAAGGGAGAGAAAGAAAGAGGGACAGTAAAAATAATACACACAAAGAAATATAATGTTAAGAGACAGCCAAGAAAGTCAATAATTAGAAAATAAATTCATTTTAACTGATTTAAGTTTATTGTTAAAAATTGGGGCAAGGATTTAAAACTAAATAAGTTGAAGACTTTCAAGGGAAAAGGGAGACAAGGTTCTCTTTAAAATTTCAAATTTTCGAATTCTTAAATAAATTAAGAATATAGAAAATATTTAAATATACTAAAAATGAAAAATAATGTTAAATTAAAATACAATATATGTAATTAACATAGAAATGGAAACAAATATACAGAACAGCTAGGAAGGTGAGCATAAGGAAGGGTCTCATCCAGAATACAGTTCAGAGAAGGAAAATAAATATGACAAAGCAGTGAAGAAACATGGAGGATGGATTGAAAAGCTAAAATGCTGGTCCCATAGGGAGACTGATGAATATGCAACATTTGAACACATAACTACTTGAGAATTCTCCAGAACTAAAGAAAAGCATGAGCCCTCAGATTAAAAGTACACTCTGATTTGTTGGTAACTTCTATACATAGACACAGTGCACTAATACATACTATAGGGCATCAGGAATAAAGTGACACTCCTGAAAACTACCAGAGAAAAAAGACAAATTACTTACAAATGACAGAACAGATACTTCTCAACTGCAACAAAGCATTTCAAAATTCTATAGAATAATTATATACAAGGACAGATAGATGGGAAAAAAAGAAAACTGCCAAGATAGAATTTATACTTAACAAACTATTATTCAAGAGTGAGAACAAAATAAAGATGTTTCAGACATAAAAATATCTAAGATCATTTCCCCACTAGCCATTCTCTTAAAAAAAATTGAACCATGTATTTTATGGAAAGAAAAGTGAAGAAGGAGGTAAGGTAGGGAAATGATGAGCACTGAAATTTATAAAAATACTCTAGTAAATTCAACTAACTACCCTTCAAAAATAAAAATTTTGTCTTTTAAAGTAGGAAATTAAAATTCTTAGTTAAAATAAAAAGGTGAGGCAGTTTCAGACATTGTTCAATGAGCAAATCGTGCTAAGATCTTTATTGTTGTGTGTTTGAGAAACAGAAGTTCTAAAAAATTATAGATTTGAATTAAAAATTGTAGTTATTTATGTTAATTTAGGATTAAACAAAACAATAATATTTAACTGCCAAATCCATACAGAAAATAATTTAAACAAATATATATATATTCTACTTTTAAGCATCATGCCTCAAACAAAACCACACAGAAAGTTTGAAAATAAAGAGGTTAAAAAGATACAGTGTGCAAACAGAAACAGATACAAAGGTGTTGAAGCAATATTGATAGTAATATAAGGGAAAACAGAATTTTAAGCAAAAAAAATTAATAGGAATAAAGGTTGCTATACAGTCACAAAATTAATAATCATCTTCTGAGAAGAAAAAATAACCATAAAATTGTATGCACTTAACAATACAGGCCTGAAATGTAAAATGTAAAAGTCTGCCTGAATTATAAGTAGAAATTTAAAAATCCACAAACATGATGACAATTTCTGACAAACCTCTATCAGAAATAGATAGAATAAGGATAAAACACATAAGACAAACTATAAAAGATTTTGATAGAGCTATTTAGGATATTTATTAAACATATGGGAGCAGGCACCCAATTAATTTTCCTCAAATTAATTCTTCTCTTCCCCCTTTAAAATAGAATTACCACTTTTTTCTGAGCATACATGAACTAATTGTTTTTGCTATAAAACTCAATAATCAGTAGAAAAACTGAATAAACCAATTATAATTAACGAATTTGATTTTGTAAATATATATATGTGTATATGTATATATATACATTCACACATATTTATTTACTTAATTTTCACTCAAAGAGGTAATTTCCATAAAAAATTCAAGGAACAGATCTCAATCATATGTAAAATGTTCCCAAGATAGAATACTTTCCAACTAATTTTATGAGCCTAGTGTAGTCTTGATGCTAAGACTGGACCAGGACAGTTAGGAAAAAGGAAAATAGACATCAATATCTTTTATAAGCATATTTGCAAAAATTGTAATATTAGCAAGTCACAGTCAGCAGTACCTTACACACATATGCATACGTACACACGCATACACACACACACACACACACACAAACATCTAGTTTGGTTTTACCATAAGGATAATTGAATGTTAATGTAAGATACCATTTTCTCATATCAAAAGAGTAAATCCATAGGTAAACCTCAATAGATAAATACATTTGAGCAAATTCAGCTTTCATGTTTATTTTTAATTATAAAAATAGAAATAGAAGAGAATTACTATATCCTGGAAAAAGACATTTTTAAAAATTTGTAGGAAATATCCTTGACATTGAAGTCAGAAGAACAAGCAGACCTGATATCACTATCCTACTGAAAATCATACTGATGGCTTCAGCCAATTCAAAAAGACAAGAAAATTAGAGAGTTACAAGAATATGAATTGAGAAGATAAAAGTGGACATATTTTCATAAAACATGGTTGTTTAATTAGAAAATCAAAGACAATCTAGACTCATAATGTTAGAAACAATGAGGCATTGAAAAAATTATTATCAGTAATCTTCCATTATAAAATAATAGAAAATGAGATTCAATTTGCAATGTCAACAAAAAGTAATTTATAGTTTCTTTGCAATTCTAAACAAAATCCTGACAGAATTTCATGGAACTTGATTTTATATTCCTAAAATTCATATGGAAAACAATGATTCTACCAATAAAAAATAAAATTTTGAAGAAGAAAAGTGGAGATGCTGCCCTACCATTATAAAAACTATAATAATTATGGCAATTATTACCTCAATTATAAACAAATAGAGAATAGACAGCCTAGAGATAGATCTCCACACATATGGAAAAGATATGCAACAGAGGTAATGCAAATCAGTGGGGAATGATTAAAAAATCCAATACTGAGTTTGTCCAAGTGGTTGTCTGTCAGGATACTTTGAGAGCATCCTTCTCTGTTTATCAGATCAAACTTGTTAATGTGCTGTATTTTTACTATTTATTTTGTCTCCTTGAAATATGAATTCCTGTTTTAAAATCTATTCAGATAGTATATTTGTTCATTTATCATTTAAATGTTTTCATTTTATAGCAAATTTAGTACCTTTTTCATATTTAATAATGCATTTTGCTTAAAAGTCTAAGTTGTCTGATAATAATATAGTTTTGTTTGATTTAGTTTTTTTGGAAGGGTTGTCTTTTTCAATTTTTTTTAATTTTGTGTCTTTATAATACTAAACATGTCATATAAGCAGCAGATATTCTGATTTTTACTCTAGTTTTGATAATTTTTGTGTTAACTAGAAATTCAGTTCAGTCATTTATATTTATTGTGATTATGGCTATGTTTAGATTTACTTGTATCACCTTCTTACGTGTTTTTATTATTGTCCTGTATATTTTTTTCTGTTTCTTTTTTGCTTTTATAAATTTCTAGCTTTCTTTTGGACTAGAATCTTGTTTTCCTCATTACAGTCTCCTATTAGTTTGGAAATTATATGCTTAGAGTGTAACCCATTTATATTTGTTGTAATTACTGCTGTGTTTGAATTTATTTATACCAACTTTTTATGTGCTTCCTATTGTTCTGAATTCTATTTTCCTCTTTTTTACTTTTACTAATTTCTTGTATTCTTTGAGATTGGTTTCCTTCATGCCATTTTTCCTTCTACCTGTTAGAAATTATTCTGTCAGTATACACTTTTTTAGTCACCCTTACAATTTTAAGAGGCATAGCTAACAAAGTCTAACGTGTTGAATCTTATTGTGAAGTCTATTGTTTCATCTGACTCTCTCCTGTGGTCTATTATTTGTGTGTGTGTGTGTGTGTGTGTGTGTGAGAGAGAGAGAGAGAGAGAGAGAGAGAGAGAGAGAGAGAAAGAGAGAGAGAGAGAGAGAGAGAGAGAGAGAATGAGATTTTTTTAAATTTTGCACTCATTTTTGTGAACTTGATGTGAGGAAATTCTTTGAGGACTTTTCTGAAGTTGTATTTCTCCAGAGGAATACAATTGTGTTTGTGTTTGGAAATTGCCTAGAGGCACTAACAATCCTAGACAATTTTAAACTATATTCTCCATTTAAATGTTCTAGATCAACACAGTGTGAATTTGGATCTCAAATCTGCTTGAGGGTTGGTTTTTGGATATGAATTCTCATATTAGGTTTTTTTCCTTCTTCCCAGAACAAAAGTTGAGACAGGAAAATGCCCTTGCTGCCCACTTCAGCATTGTGGTTCTTTTCTCTGTATCTTTATAAAGAGTCTCAGCTTTATGCAAATGTCTCCTATAAGACTCTGCATCCTGCATAAGTTCTAGGCTTTATAGCCTATTCCTGCATCATGTGCCCTTCCAAAGAAAAGCTTCAGATCTTTCAGAGTGAAAGCAAGTTTCAGCTCTTCCTTACCTCCAGAGGTTACTGCTTCCATTTTGTTTGTCCTTTTTCAATTCCTTTCCTTTGTGCCACCTAAGCATTATATTTCAAGATATTTACATATTTTTAAAGCATTGTAATTATTTTGTTTGGGAGGGTCGTTTAAAGTATCTCACCCACTATATTTTTGGAAATAGTAGCAAACCAGTATTATACAATTGAGATCAATTAGTTCTTTTTTACTTTCTTAAGTTCCCAGTAAAAGCTCATATTACATTTTATACATCAAACTCTGAAATAAATTAGACAAAGTGAAATTTCTAGAGATAATTATATTAGTTCCAGTTAGCAGCCTAAATGTGCATTAAAAAAATTACTAAGCAAGTTTCAATACATGGCTTCAGAATAGGGACTAACCCTGCTTGAATAGTTCAGTAAGCTTGAAGTTCACAAGCCAGGACCAGATTTCCCTGTTCTTGATGTTTAAAAGTTGCTAGATAAGATATTCCTGTTTGCCATCCTTAGTTTCAAATAATAGGAGCTGGAGGCAATCTAGTCTTTGGAAATTTATATTCCATCCATTTTGACAAACTTAAAATTTTGTACACATTCTGAGGTGTGTAGTAAAGCCTGGCTTTCTAATCTGAATTTTCTTGAAATAGAGTGGGCAGTCTAAACAGGGAGAAAACTGTGAACGTTGTTTTCTTTCTTCTGCTTTTGACCATATTTATTATTCCTATGGAAATTGGAGCAATTTTCTAAGTCTATTTAATCTTTCCTGTCTCTGAACCTTCATAGCAATTTGCTAGAACTTCTGTTCTTATCCTTACAGTCTGCCTTGAGGTTGAGCTGCTTGTGGGCTTATCTTAGGCCCAGGATGAATGTTAAATTTCTAGACTATAGGGGTCTCTGAATTTTTTTCATACTGCTGGAAACCTTCACAGAATTGCATGTTGTAGATGTTCAACAAATGATGGGTGAATGACAAAAAAAAAAGAAATAATAAATACATAAATAAAATAAAGGTTGCCAGATAAGAAATCATGAGAGGAAACAAATTTAAGTTGAGCTTGCTATTTTTTGACACTTTCAACAATATTTATTTTTTATATTCTGGCCTCATAAACATAATAATAGCAAAAGACCATTTGATAATTATTTCTTGTTAATAATTTATATAATGAAAATTTGTTCATTCTAATTACCATGACAAATTATTCAAAATTAGTCATTTATTTCATTGAAGTTAGGTGTTTCTATCTATGGTTTAATAGATTACTTGTTTCACATTTTAATAAATCCATTTAACTTTGCACATTTGTACTATTGTAATGTCTGGCCTGCCCAATCAATAGTTTTCATTGATGAAGAAGAGTTGCAAAAAATAAATGTAAAAAAATCATCCTTCAGGGCTTCCCTGGTGGTGCAGTGGTTGAGAGTCTGCCTGCCGATGCAGGGGACACGGGTTCGTGCCCCAGTCCGGGAAGATCCCACATGCCACGGAACGGCTGGGCCCGTGAGCCATGGCCGCTGAGCCTGCACGTCCGGAGCCTGTGTTCAGCAATGGGAGAGGCCACAACAGTGAGAGGCCCACGTACCGCAAAAAAAAAAGAAAAATCATCCTTCAAGCTAAGATTGTGAATCTCAATTCACTTATCCAAAAAACAAAAAGAAAAGAACCAAATGTCTTATGAAGATCCTTTTCATATTCCATTAATTTCTGTGAAGCAAGATATTATAAAGGAATTAATAGGAATCTCACCATGGCATTTATTTAGAAATATTGCAATACTGAAATAATGAAAAATTATTAACAGTTAAAACTCAGACTTCCTCTGAATTTCCTGTGTATCAGTGTGGGTATGAAAAACTTACATTGTGAATATGAAATAGTTATCTGTGTCTTTTGTATTTGCTGATCTCTTCCTTAATTCATCTGTTCACCAGTGTTGTTCACTGTGTGAATCTGAGTAGAATGTAGAGCCATTCAGAATTGCTTTCTACTTTGTTTACTCAGTTGATAAGTTTGAGCAAAGTTTGATATGTCAAGAAACAAGCTTATAAAAGAAAAAAAACAACAGACCTTAGAATATTTTGCCAAGACAACGGCACTATCCTTCGACTACTGATTAAAATGAAGTCAAATGAAGAGCCAAATAGAATTCAGTAGCATTGTATCCATATACATTTTGGTAACACATTCGATCTGATTGTTCAAGGTTTAAGAATTTTTCTCAGGGGACTTCCCTGGTGGCGGAGTGGTTAAGAATCTGCCTGCCAGTGCAGGGGACACAGGTTCAAGCCCTGGTCCGGGAAGATCCCACATGCCTCGGAGCAACAAAGCCCGTGCGCCGCAACTACTGAGCCTGCGCTCCACAACCACTGAAGCCCGTGTGCCTAGAGCTCGTGCTCCACAACAAGAGAAGCCACCGAAATGAGAAGCCCGTGCACCTCAACGAAGAGTAGCTCCTGCTCACCGCAATTAGAGAAAGCCCGCACGCAGCACTGAAGACCCAAAACAGCCAAAAATAAATAGATAAAATAAAATATATTTGTAAAAAAAAAAAAAGAATTTTTCTCAGAAAGATGGGAAATGATAATGGTTGAATAGTGGACATGTTATTCACTGGTATCTAACCAACCACTTGGAGGTATGCTAAGTATATAACTCTCTGCAACTCTCTGCATACATGACCAGTGCTCAAACCTGAAATCAAAGGAAGAGACAATAATATAGTACACATGATATTAGAATATCATGTAGAATATAGAATATCACATCTATTATATTATTGTTTCTTGCTGCTGATGAAAATGATAGGTACTAATTAGAGTATTTACTATGAGCCAGGTCTTTACCATGAATCAGTTTCATTTACTTCTCCAAGAGCCAATGGAATAAATAGTGACATTAACTCTATTTTATAGAGGAGGATATTTCCCAACCTATACCATATCAGTCTCCTTAGTTAAAAAAAAATCAGTTTTTAAAAATCATATGATTGATATAATTGTTCTTTGTGATTAAATTATGAGGACAATCTCTTTTTTTTTTTTTCTTTTTTTTGCGGTACGCGGGCCTCCCACTGCTGTGGCCTCTCCCTTTGCGGGGCACAGGCTCCGGATGCGCAGGCTCAGCGGCCATGGCTCACGGGCCCAGCCGCTCCGCGGAATGTGGGATCTTCCCAGACCGGGGCACGAACCCGCGTCCCCTGCATCGGCAAGCGGACTCTCAACCACTTCGCCACCAGGGAAGCCCGACAATCTCTTTTTAAATAATGTAAATCGGATCATTTTATTCATTTTTCCTAACCTCTTGGCCCCTTCATCTAGAGCAAAAAAAAAAAAAAAAAAAAAAAGAGGAAGAGAAAGAAAGTCACCCAATCAAAGTGTCATCCACTTAATCCAATACCAATCATTCTAAGAGGACAATCTTAAAGACACATAATATTCGGCTATCTAAAACCACTGACTCTTAAATTAAGCCAATAAAAAATTATTATGAGAACAGTGGCACAAAAGAAAGAATTTGAATTGTACCTACAATTCAAGAGGAAATACTTTTCTAAATTAAATATTTTCTAATTATAAAAGTAATATTTTTTAATTGGAAATGTACAAAAGTATAAAAAGGAAAAAATAATCATTAAAATATCCCACCTATCCAGGATAAACAACTGATAACATTATGGTACATATATCCTTTCAATCACATAAATATATACATGCTTTTTAGGTTTCTTGTAAAATTGGTTATGTGTTGTTTTGCAATCTGATTTTTTCACTTAATAAAAATATTATAACGTTTTCCTCTGACAGTAAGTATTCTTCAAGATGATTCTGAGATTATTTCTACTATTTGTAATAAACATTCTTGAACATAA
Source organism: Grampus griseus (assembly GCF_964374135.1). Lineage (NCBI taxonomy): Eukaryota > Metazoa > Chordata > Mammalia > Artiodactyla > Delphinidae > Grampus > Grampus griseus. The sequence continues at coordinate 55,536,203 of NC_139007.1, read as the reverse complement.
ATCTGTGGGGATGCCAAGTACTTTTCCTTAGGGTGAATTACTAGAAGTAGAATTTTTAGCTCAACAGATACACATTTTGGCCTTTGATATCTGGATCTTTTTCACTGGTTCCCTCAAAGTAAATACAAACGTGGCTATTGCAGTGTGATAACACAAATTAGGAGGAAGTTTGGTGTTTTTCTGCTTTACCCTCCAAATTATTCCTCCTATAACTGCTGGGCTAGAGGAGTAGAGGGAGGTATCACAGTTCTGTAGTCCCCCTGGTGGTTGCCCTCTAATCATGCAGTCTTCCTGCTCTTTTCCATAGCCGGGGCTCAGCGGCCCTGCTTTCTTCTGGACTTCAGAATACTGGTGCTTTTTTTTGCTTGTCAGCCAACAAGAAAGCTCTCCCCTTTTCAAAACCTTGCTCTTTCACAGGAAATTGGGCCCCGGGTGACACAGTTCTTTCCTTTCATATCCCTGGCCTTTTTCACAGGTAACAAAAACAGGATTGAGGATGGACAGATTTCTGGTTAGTGGATGGTCGAGCATGCCCCATGCATGGACCCTAGGCACAGACTTCCAGCTGAGCATCTACTTCCCAGTTCCCTGCAAGCAGGAAAGTTTGGATGACCAAAGAATGATGACCTCTAGGGGGCAGTATTGCCTAAAACCACAAGCTAGCTTGACAACTGTAGCTGACCCAGACTAAGTACTGCCCTCTGGAAAAAATGGTGCTGCTAGAACGTCTGTGTATTACAGTGGCCATTTCTCCACACGTTTGCCAACACCATTATTTTTCCTTTTTCTTTCTTTTAAACTAATTTGAAAGGCAACAACAGTATCTTATGTTGTTTTAATTTGGATTTCTTTGATTACTAGTAAGGGTGCCCATTTTTTAAATTCTGATTTTTACAAACAAAATGTACCTTTTAGAAAACACACAGCACTTAAAAATACACAAAGAAAGTACAGTCTGTCATAATTTCACCTCCAGAGGAAACCATTTTTATGTATATGCTACCAGAATGTCTCCTATGAAAACATACTTATATACACAGATAAATATCTTTTATGCCCAAACTCACAGACCTAAGCTTACCTCACTATTTTTACTAGCTACTGAAGATTTTACACAATGAATACCATAACTTATTCAGCTACTCCTATACTGATGAACTTTTAGCTTGTTTCTAATTTTTCACATGACTAACAGTGCTACAGTGAATATTTTACATAAACCTCAGTGCACTTGTGCAAGCTCTAAGATAAATTTCTAGAAGTGTAATTATTGGGGCAAAGAGTTTGCACACTAAGTTTGATAGAATGAAATTACGAGAGGTCAGAGATTTTTGTCTATCATGTTCACTGTGTTAACTCCAGTGCCTAAAACAGTAATTGGCACATTTATAAGCACTTAATGAATATTTGAGTGAATGCTTGAAAATATTTTGCCCAATTCTCCAAAAATTTTCACCAATTTACCCAACTGTTTATTAAAAGACCTTCTTGTTACACAGTTCTCATATTAGAGCCTGTTGAACCTCTCCTGAAGCCTTGAGTGCCACAAACAGGATGAGAATCACCGGAGTCACAAAACGTGCACACAGCCTGAGAGCAGAAAGACCTTGGTAGATTCAATGCACAACAATGTGAATGTACTTAGTGCAACTGAATTTTACACTTAAAATGATAAACTGGTAAATTTTTGTTACATATATTTTACCACAATAACCAAAAAAGTAGATTCTGCCATTTACTGAATAGGTGACACTGGGCAAGGATCTTAACCATGTGGACTGTTAGTTCTTTTTCAGCATGTTGGCATAAGTCAGAACTGGTTAACAGGGCATTAAAATTGAACTGTTTTATCTCAGTTTTCTGCTAAAGCCCTGAGACCACATATCAAAGTCAGGTGCAAGACCACCAATGAGATTTGCAGAAAATGGTGAGAGGAACTGATTTTGTGGGTCTTCAACTCCCACCCATACTGAGTGTATAAAAGGGCTGGAGAATTTTGGAGAGTTGGTGTGTTAAGCTTCTCCCCTAGGAAAAGGAATTAGGGGTTCATTTGTCTTAATGTCAAAACCAAAGAGAAGGCCTTTGAAGAAACCATTTAGAGAGAGTGATGTATGTCTAAATATGAAGGTGAGACAGGAACTCTCCCTCGAGGAAACAACTGCTGTGAGACTTTCAGCAATGTGAGGTGAAAGGAGAGGAGTCTGTGAGGAACTCGCAAAAGTGCCTTAAAAGAAATGGGTAGTTTGAAACAACATCAATTCCCAGGGAGCTTAACGCCAGCTCATGAAAACATCAGTCAAGAAAGAACTTTCCTGCTCATTTCTTCTTTTCTCTCCACCAGCTAGCTGAAAGACCACAGGAGGGAGGAAGAAGGATTTACTCAGAGAAAACAGGAAACAGAAAGTCTAAGAGCAGACAGAAGACAATATAAAGTTGGGCAGGTGAATGCTGTCTATGCTTCATCAGTCTTAGAGTTTCTAAACTCAAAAAATACTGAGGGTGAGTGAAAATGCTGTGGCAAACATGGGAAGCTGGCAGATTTCATGACCTGACTGATGGAAGAGCAAACAGCACGTGGGGATGCAGTGAAAGAGATGCCTTAGTGGGCTTCTAGATTGCAAGAGGATGCTTGCTCAGCCCCCAAATCAAGTTTTAGTCAACTCTGAAAATGAAGTGAGGAAAATTTAATTTCCTATACCAAACTCAATTTTGCAAAAGATTATTTGAACCTTACAAGTACAATATACAGACTGCCATCTAGAAATTAACACAGAACAGCTACCTTGGTCCAGCAATGGGACAAGCCTCATCACTTCCCTTCCCTTTCTGGAAGTTCAATTGGGCTTGCTCTCTCTCTCCCTTTCTCCTAATCACCTATATCACCTTCTGTATCTGCCTAGCAAAGCATTCTTGTACAACCCAGCCCCAATTTCTATCTTTTTGGTGTTGAACAATATGATGATAATCTCATATTGAAAAATATGGCAAAGAGTCCTTTAAAAATTGAGAGTTCATTTCTTCACAACCATTTTTTTTAGTTTCTCATATGTCTGACAATGTGATACATATTGGGCATGCTACAAAGAAAAAGACATTGTCTCAGCTTCAGTGAATTTGTAGATTAGGTGCAGAAAGAAGAAACTGAAGACACAATTATCAGGTAATGAGAAAATTATAGTAAAATATATATACAAATTGCTATAGGAGCACAGAGAAAGGAGAAATTTGTTCTTCCTCTGGACTTACGAAAACCTACATGCAGGAAAAAAATAGCTAAAGAACCAATTAAATGTAATTGAATCCCCATTTAACCATTCCCTTTCTTCCAGTTCAGCACACTGGAACATCACTGTGAACAAGCAGCAGGAATGCATCACCTGGCTATTGCCATGGAAACTGCTGGCCCTGTCTAACCACCTGAATGAGACTCTTCCCTCCAAGCTGACATGGCTCCCTTTGTATGGAAAATTTAGGGTTTTGTGTGATCCTCACTGTCCCTAAATAGCTGCCCTACTAATCCCACTACTGGCCAAAATGCCACTATTAGAATCACTCCTCTGAAATTGCATCACTATCTTCAGATGGCTACAGATAATCATACATTTGTTGCCTAATGTTTAAATGTCTCTTTGGGTGTTTCTACATGTGTGCTGTGTAACTGGTATACAATTTTGTGGTCAGCTGGCAAACTTAGCAGAGCCTAGAGCTTAGCAGCATGCTTTCTGCAGTCAGGCAGCCTCAGTTCAGACCCCACCTCTGGCACTCTGCATAAACCATTGTGCCTCAGTTTCTTCATCTACAAAATGAAGATGTTATGAAGACTTAATGCCTAGCACATAATAAGCATTTTTTAACTAAAAGTATTGTCTTTATTATCTGGAAACCCATTTAAAACAAGGAAAAAGGAAGAAGAGGACAAAAGTAAGAGTTTCTAAAGGAAAGAAAAAAAAAACTTAAGACTGTTAAACAAAATTCTTGGAAGAAGAGCACTCTTTGCCATTCTGAGTGATCTCTTTTAGTGCCACTTTATGTTTGAAATATTCCAGAGAGAAACATGCTTCCTAATAAAACTGTAAAACCTATCCTCAAAGTTGAACTGTGGAATAAATCTTGAGGTAATGATTGCTAGTCTGCAACTTCTTTGCATTATTATAAATAGAAATATTCTTTCAAGCAGACACACACACACACACACACACACACACACACCAGAGAGTGAACATTATATAGTTCAGCATATCCTTTATCTACAATTTTATTCTAAGATAATTTTCATAAACCCATAGCTATGATATGCATAATCATTAATTACCTAACTCCTCCCATTTCATTTTATGAAGATATTTGTACTATTTTATTAAGCAACATCATTATCTTATCTATAAGTAAATTATTAAGTGAAAACCTCATTTTAAAATTTAATGGTTTTAAGTAATGCCCTATATATTATACCCTAAAATGCTTACTGTCTTAAGAGCCCTGCTTCAAAGCAACTAAGCAGATTTTTATTCTCAAAATAGTTTTTGCCCAAAAAAGCTCAACAACATTCCCTCATTCATAAAACTCTGTTACAAATTTGGTCTTTACAACAGGGCAAGGACAAGCAGCAAAATTACTAGCACTTAGTGCCAAAAGTCTTTTGCTTTTCTTTACAAAGTTGCTTACTTCCTTCTGAGATTAATGGACTGTCAGTGGGTTCTCAGCAATGACTAAAATTTTAATATAAGGAAGGGTGACCCCTAGTGTTGGCCTTTAGAAACCAAATTCAAGTAAAACCACAAAGCTCCAAAAATGTGGGGAAAAATTCAGTAGCATGCGTTATGCGACAAGTCAAAAGACCTAATTTACTTGCCTTAATTGTCTATTGACACATAAATCATTATTATTTAAGATATTACTAAAATGTTTAAAGAAAATCTTTCAAACAACACAGTTCCTCCTACATAAACTCCCTTTCACCCACTGAAAATGTACAAATTGAAAAAGAATAAAATAAGAGGAAAAGGCACAAGATTTGCTTGAATGAGAAAAGAGAAAACTAGCTAAGGAAAAAATAATGCCCAAACATTAACTCCACATTGCACTGTAGATGACAAATTATATAAGCCACAGCATTAGATTTGTGTGAAGTATTTAGTAAGAAAGTCTTGAGAGAATCATTTACTTCCTTACTAGTTTTTGCATAGAAAGGTTCACCTTCAACAAACACCAGTTCTGCAGAAAAAGGAAAATAATTCAGCTTAAACACCTGTCACTTGTGACAAAATGAAATGAGAGGTCAAAAGTGACTTACTGCGTCCTTTGAACTCATTGTCACTCAACAAGAGAGACTTTGGCAAAAAGAAGACATGCTGGGACAGAGAAACCCTACATGTGAAGGGGAGTTCTTCCTGGAGAAAAAAAAAATGTAGTATGTAGGAAAGTCCTGCAGTTCTTTCCTATTAAGTTTTATTGCCATTATTTACTAAGGTTCTTGACTGGAGCTGACTTCACACCAGCACAGAGCTAAGCAAAAATTAGACATTTAATGCTCTCCTTTTGAATTTCAGGTGCCAAAGTGACATAAGAGTTGCCTAGGCAAAGTTTGTGCTGAGGACAGCACTGCTACTTCCTTTTACTCATATGAACTCAACAAGGAACAGCACAGACTGATGGGGGAAAATAAGGAATAAGAAGGAAATTGAATGTAGTGATGAAATTCTTGATTTAATATGGGAGGTAGAACTTAAAAGGATAGCAGAACTTCTGCTATTAACAATGACTGCTGACACATCACCCATTACTCATACAACACATTGGTTCTTGGGATATGGATTCATTTTCTTGCTTTGTTCTAATGTGTCCATGAAAAGAGAACCTTTTTCTTGGTGAGTGCTTCACAACTAGGACCTTAACCTTTCCAAATGCCAGTTCTATCAGCAAACAATTTCTATTGGTCATTTAAAATCTAAACCTTCCTTAAGTCCCTAAATTTTGTTCAAAGTGGATTTTTCTTTTTATTTTTCTCTTATACCCTCTGATTTTACTCTGTAGGTCCCCTTCACCTTTATCAAGAAAGAAGTACCTTTATGTTTCACATAAATGGTTCCTAATAAACATCTTTTATCTAACTTGTAACTGTAAATTATTTAGATCACACATGCTAAATTAAAATAATGCTTTGAAAGAATTGTATTAACAAAAAACACAATTTTACTCTCTAAGATGATTTAGTACTAAAAGATTTATTTTATTCCTTTTATGTGTCTGATTTCAAACATTTGGGAGAAAGTAAAATACCCTTTTTTAATCTGCATTTTCCATATTTTGTAAAAAGAATTTATGCAAACAGGTGGCCTCAAGTTTCTGTTGTCATTATACACCCACAACCAAGGACTTTCAACTACAAGATATATGTCTCATAAAAAAATTTCATTTACTTAGCAAGAAGGTACCCCTTAATAGGTGCACACATAATTTCATTTTGTATGACTGATTTACCTGCCTACTGATGCTCGTTCTAGCAGAGCCTTAGCACTCTCTGGGAACATTCGTTGCTTGTAAAAGCTGCAGCAATTCCTTCCAGTGACTAATTTCATAAGACACTGAAATGGTTTTTCTGAAGTTCAGCTTTCAAAAATGCTGAAATCCTAGAAAAGAGCTTATGCACATTTTGCTTTCTTTTATATATAACTCCCACCAGGAGCATAGAAAGCTCCTAAGAAAGGTTGGGAAGACAATCTTTCCTTGTCAAATAATAGTACAAAATAATGCCCTATTCAAACACACATATACACACACACACACTCCTAAACCCAAATGCACATGAAAGTTAAGTAGTAAATACAGTGCTTTGGCAAGGTGCTATTCAAGGAAGCATGAGAGTGATGATATTAACAAGAACACATCTTCTTGGAGATGGAGAATCAACTTTATTCAAGATTTGGTGGAATAAATGATTTATTCTATTTCATATTTGAAGCCACAATTTCATATTAAAGTAAGCATATTACGAAGTGGAATTCAGCCAGACTTGAATTATAGAGATAAAACATGGGCCTTCAAAGAAATTCAGTATTTGCTGGGTGCTTTAAGCTATTTTCCCAAGTCCTTTGGGTTTATAGAGATTTTATTTTTCTATTTGGAATATTTCTATGGAAAGGCTTGTGGTCAAGTTCTCTGTTCAAATTTAGACTTTCCTGGGAGGGGTAACAAATAAAGCTGTTAAAGGGAAAGTGTATGTATCATATCCATGTGAAAATCAAGGGCAGCTGCCTATACAGAAAAAAATCGGTGATAGATGGATAAATAGATAGATAGACAGATAGATAGATAGATAGATGATAGATAGGAGAGCAATTTGACAGAGGGTGAGGTCCATATTTAAGGGCTAGGTAGGGAAACAGGGATGGCTATGAGGAAAACTTGGGGAAGAATGACCATACAATGCTTATGGGTGGGATCAGGTTGGAGACAGGGCAACAAAAAGAAAGATAGAAATGTGGGAACATCCCAAGGATAAACAGCTGACATCACAGTTTTGTGAGTCTACCTTTCTTTTACCATCTATATCCTTGAAACAAGGAGACTTTTGATACTAAAACTCAGACTTATATCCTCTCTTTGCTTCTATACAATGAAAACATTTAAGCTATAATTTAGATATATGTGTAGTATGTCATAAAACTAGGAAGACAATATGGGATTTTTTTGGTCTACCAAAAGTTCCCATACCATTTGGATTAGGTGCAGAGAATAGGCTAAATTACCAAATATTATTAAATGAGATCAATGTAAGGTCTTGTGCTTAGATCTAAACTTTTGATTGCAAAAGCGAGAATGTGATTTAGATGAAGGGACTGAATCTGGTTTCTAACACAGATCTGCCCAAAATTATTAAATGGAGAAGAGCCTATATGGAAAGAATTTTTCTGAGCCTAACTTTGTCCCAAAAGTCTATGTCTCTGACTGTAATTCCAAGCTAAGCAACATGTTTATCCAATATCTCTGCCAACCTTATGACTTTTCCTAAGACTCGATTTTTATTTTAATCATAAAAAATTGTGTTCTTGTTGTTTAAAAAAAACCCAGTGTTATAGAACTGTATGCAGTAAGTAGTAAAGTGTCTCCAGTGCCTCATGAGTTAACATTTGGATGTGCATCTTTTGAGCATTTTCCTCTATATATTCAAATATATCTAAATGTATAAATATGGATTCTAAGCAAAACGAAATTAAACATAGTTTTTCAACTTGCTTTCTTCCCTTACTAATATCCCCATCAATCAATCAATATCCACCTCATTGCTAGGTCAAAGAATATGCACATTCCTCATCTAGATATGTAATGCCATATTAGCCCCCCAAAATATTGTAGCAAATAACACTCCCACCAAGCATAACTGAATATGTCCATTTCTTTGCAAACATTGATTAATTTAATTCAAATGAAATTTAGAATCATGACTATTAAAATTTTTATTTGAATTACACTCAATTTATAGATTAATTTAGGAAAAAGTGATATCATTCCATGCTGAGTTTTCCTATCTAAGAACATCCTATATGTTCGTATTTCTCAGGTCACCAATTCTGAATATAAGTAAGTGGTATGGTTTTTTTCTTAGTCCTGTTATAATGATAGTTTCTCTAATGTTTAAGCAAGGTTATACTCCTAGAGTAAACTTTTAACTTTTAAATCATATTTTCTAAGTGAGATTTAACGTGTCTCTGTGTGCGTCTGTGTGTGTGTGTGTGTGTGTGTGTGTATAAATGAGTCCTTTATGTGACAGGTTTTGTTAGCAGTATAATGCTACTATAAATACAGGAATTTTCATCTTGTCCTGTTTTGGGAAGCAGTTTTAAACAACCTAAAAATCTTACACAAGTTAGAAGAATTTATTCATAAAATCATCTAATCCTATTACCTGTCTTAAGTACCATTTTTTTCTGTAATTGTTGCTCTGTTCAGGTTTCCTACTTTATGTGATTAGAATTTCCCAATTTATATTTTCTTAGAGATAAATTCAATTAATCCAGTTTTTCACAGTTATTTTGTCAAATACTTGTTTTAAATATTCTCATATTCCTTCCCATATGTTTAATTAGAGCCCATTTCTTCATGATACCAACAATAACTAATATTTCATATTCTTAATGTATGCCAAGCACTGTATAAACGTAATTCTTACAACAACTCTTGAGATAGGTACCATATTTTTTTCAGATGAAGAAATTGAGGAGTAAATCAGTGTTACTTATCCAACATCATACAGAGAGCCTCTGTAGGGCCTCTGTGGCCTCTCAAGGGTTCAAACTCAAACCCTATGTTCTTAACATGTACACCATAAAAATCTGGCAATTGTTAGGTTCTTTAGGTTGCAAATTGAACTTATTTTTGTGAAAGGAAGAAGTTCTCACCAGATCCCTGCAGCACAAGTTTCAGGAGTTGGTCTTCTCTTTAAAACAGAGGTCATAAAACATTTTGCTTATGTATCTTCATAAGAATTGTTTTATTGAGATATAATAGACATATAACATTTTACGTTTCGGGTGTACAGTATATTGATTTGATACTTGTAAGGAATTTTTAAGTTGAAAATTAAAATATTGTATTGTAAATTTAATTAGCTGCAAAAAGATAATTTTCTGTATGTTATAAATGTATGACTTTAAAAATGAAACTCCTCTATCATTTTAAAATGTATCCAGTGGACTCTAAATACCATAATGATTTGACACCCACCACAATCCTTTTTTTTAAACAATCCATTTCTAAAAAGCTTTAAAAAGTCAAAAATTTCCATCATTCCTTGTTTCCTTTTTTATGTTTCACTTGACCCCATAAAACTTATACCAAGGTGATACATATTTTTATGTTTGAGCATCTTTTATTTATTAACCTTTAAAATTTTTCTTCAAGAAAACTATGCATATAAATTTAGTGTTTAATTTCCTTTGATTATAAGTTTCCAAGTGTTAAATTATTTTTTTTTCTTTTGGATTGAATTATTATTACTAGTTGCTCTCTGTTGAGTTAAACAAGTTCACAAATTTTAACAATTACCAACCATAAAATGTAAACTTCAATTAAAAATGTATTTCTTAGTGAAATGGAAGGGACTAAAGATTTTCTGTCTTTCCATTTATTTTTTATTATTAATTCATATATTTATTGGTGAATGTTAATATTGCTTGAATGAGATAGGGCTCAAAATTCAGATTATCTGTATTTTCATTTTCATAGATTTAAGTGCTGAGAAAGTTTGTTCATATAAATTAATAACTGGTCCTAGAAGGAGTTTTGATATAGTAATGCTTTGGATTCCTTTAACTCATCATCATTTACATGACAAAAATTACATGACAAAAATTACAAAAATTACTTTTGATATAGTAATGCTTTGGATTCTTTTAACTCATCATCATTTACATGACAAAAATTACATCATTTACATGACAAAAATTACAAAAATTTAAAAGATATATCTTTTAAAATTATTATTAATGATTAATCAATGGAAATTCTATTAAGTTCTCCTGAAATTTTATTTAATTCTATGACAAGAAATCTCCTGACTTGCAAGAGGATTTGTTACCCAGTCATTAGGCCTTCACTTCTTCAATACCGACATCAATATTTCCAAATGTTCTTTCTTTGGCACCCTGGTGTTTTTTACATACTGGTGCAATTAACCATTGTAATATTCAAGAAGCCTGAGTGAGATGTATGTCTTTTTTTGTAAAGGAGAAAAGGGATATTGTGAAAATTAAAATGAGAAAAGCATAACTAGAGTGTGAATGGACGATAAGGTTGTGGAAATTGATTCCTTTAATCTATCCATGAGTCCCAGTAACTTTTGGAGAGTCTGCACATATGTGCAGAAGCACAGTGAACCCCAGATGAAGTCTACTTCTCTAGGCTCTAACCATTCTGGATCTTGGTTTCTTACAATTTTAAATGTCAAAATTTCAGGGGGCAAATCATAATTGGTCCAGCTTGGGTGAGTTCCCCAGCTTACTCAGTGAATGATGGCTACTGGGAGAGGATCACATACTACAGACAGGGCCACTAAGAATCGATCACTGTGCTATACAGTAGGTCCTTGTTGACTTCTACTCAATATTATGTAGTAACCTATATGGGAAAAGAATCTGAAAAAGAATGGATATATGTATATGTATAACCAAATCACTTTGCTTTATACCTGAAACAACACAACATTGCAAATCAACTATAATTTAATATAAAATAAAAATTAAATTAAAAAAATGAATCAATCACTATTTATTGGAGGCCAATCCTAGAAAAGGTGAAGTTGTGAGCTGTACCACCCTCACAAAAGTTACCTGCAACAGGTCTTAATGTGTTTTCTCTCTTTTTTTCTCATTCTTCAACTTGCCAATTTTCTCCTTTTCATTTGTTTTCTCAAAGAACCAGTAAGAACTTAGTCTTATTTTATTTATTTTATTTTATTAATATTCAATTCCTGTTTATAGCTTTCTTCAGCCTTTCCACCTATTTTACCTTACTTTCTTAATTACACTTTTGTTTAGCTAAATGTTTAGTTTATTTACTTTCAACAATTTAAGTAGATCATTTTACTGTTATAAATTTCTCCCCAGTATCACTCTACCTATATCCTTTAAGTTTTAATATGTAGTAATGTCATTAATTTCTAAGTAATCTATAATTTCAGTTGATTTGCAATGTCAAGACACAATATCTTATTCTGTACTTGCCTATTGTCAAATTTCAATGGAGTATCTATAATGGTCATGTTTTAAATATTTTATATTTAAAATATAAGTAGTTCATGGCATGCTCTTCTCAAAATCCTACAAAAGATGTTCATCAAGTTTCAAATAAATTCCAGACTCCTTACCATGGCTTAGGTCACTTCCTTGATTTGGCCCTATACCACACCATCCTCACTTGCTATGATTTCATCCTCACTCTCCCAATCTGTCTACTCTGGCCAGTTTGCTTTTCCTGGAGTACAACAAGCTTGTTTCCACATAAAGGACCTTGTAATTGCTGTTTACTTTCCCTGGAATTTTCTTTCCCCAAATTTTCACTGGATACGCTCAGTCACTTCACTAAGGCTTCTGCTCGAATGAGACCTCCTTAGGGACAGCTTCACCACTCCCTTCATTATTTGTATTAAAAGCGGGGAGAGGGGAAGGGATGAGGATAGAATATATATATTATATTTGTTTATATATAGAACATCTCTGGGAGGAGTTAAATGGGGAGCTGCTAAGGGACAGAGACTGTATATGTCCCATGGTAGTATATGTCCCATGGTACCTTCTGAATCTTATACTAAGCGAGTAAATCATCTATTTTAAAAGACTATGTACATGACATTAAGAAAGGGGAAAGATTAACAAGAATAAGAGGAAAAAATTGATAGGGGAATAAAAAACATTTGTTGGGTCATGGAGTTTCCGTAGATTTATGTAAAGTGATGGGAGAGAAGAAGGCATTCCAGGAGATTTAAACAGCATGTATGAAAGCATAGAAGGCAAGAGAAAAATAAGGAACATGCTACTGAATATTTTATGCAAATTTGTATCTTCAGGGCCTAGTTTACTAGAGACAAAAAATATACCTGTCTTGGTAGGGCAGTGGAAGCTTGTTAAGGAATAATGGAAAATATTATTGCCTAGGAAGAGTAGGAACAGATGGAGATTTTAAAATTCAACGGAGAAGCTTTGTTGTGCTAGGAAAATGCAAGCCATTGAAGGTTCTTGAACAAGGATATCGTATGGTCAAATGAGTGTCTAAGGAGGATTATTCTAAATCATTGTAATGAAAGGATTAACAGAGCTAAAACCTGGGGGCAAGATGTCCAAGTAGACTACACTTATAGTTATTCTCAAAGGATATTGGGACCTGATTAGGAAAGTGGATTTGGCTTATAGAAGAAAGTAATAAAGATAAGACATTTTTGTTTTAATCAACAGGATTTGGAAAGTGTCTGTATATGAGAAATGGAGAAGTGATATCAAAGTAAATTCAAACCACAAATAACCACAGGCTTTTTATATAAAAGTCACTCTGTTATTCATGTTTGTTCATGTAATGAACAAAATGCAAAGATGTACAAAATCTGACTCCTCTGTTCAAGCACTTGATTTTAGTCATTATTTACATTTTACCACAAATCTTATAGTTTATAAACATCTCATAGAAAAATTTCTCATCATATCCCACAAATACTCACTTGAATTATAATCCATCCCATTGTATAGCAGAGATAATAAAAGTACTATGGGTTTAGGTGCTATGACCAGGTCACAGCACTGTTAAACCAAGGGGTACAAAACTGGGAACTGAATATTCAAACTCCAGGTTCTGCATATTTTCACAATATTATGCTTTAGGAGGTGATCTTTTGAGTATTTACTATGTTCCAGCTATGTGCATTATTTTCTCATTTAATCTTTTTAAGCACCCCACAAACTAGGCATTATTAGTATTGTTTACCGCTATGGAAAAATGAAGCTTCAGAAAAGTTAAGTGGCTTGCAACAAGTCATCCGGCTTATAAGTGATGGCACGAGGATCAGAATACAGGCCTGTCTAACCCAAGAACCTGAGCTCTGAAAACCACAGTATTCAGCGGTATCAGGATGGGAATAAAAAAGTGCCACAGGAACAAAGAGTTGTGAAAAGGTTCCTAAGAACCCTGGGATCAGGTGAAATAGCATTTTAGTGGGCTTTTGAAGAATGAGTTGACAGGTGATGAAGAGGACCACTGTGATATTGTGATATAATAAGAAATATATATTTGGTCTTCATCCCCAATTCCTGGCACAGAGCTCCATAAATCCTTGAAACTTCCTGAGTGATAGGGATGAGTATGGTCTTTTATTATTCATAGTAAGTCCCTTTCAACTGTATCTGAGTTTATGTTGAGAAGGTGATTCTTGATAGGTCCTTAGATAGCTTCAGGATTGGCGATGGTTGCCAGAGGATCAACCATGTGATTAGAGGGTTGGAACGTTCAGCCCCACTCCCTAACCTCCCTCTGAGGAGGAATGAGGGGGCTGGAGGTTGAGTTAATAATCACAGTGGCCAGTGACTTAATCAATTACTCCTACATAATGGAACCTTCATAAAAACCTTAAACGAAAGTGTTTGGAGAGATTACAGGTTGGTGAATGCATCCTTGCACTGGGAGGGTGGTGTACTCCATGGGGACAGAAGCTCCTTTCCTTCCAGACCTTAATCCATGTGCCTCTTCATCTGGCTGTTCATTTGTATCTTTTACAACATCCTTTAATAAATTGGTATTAGCAAGTGAAATGTTTCCCTGAGTACTGTGGGTCATTGTAACAACGTAAAGAGGTGGTCATGGGGACCTCTGATTTATAGCCAAATTGGACAAAAGTGTGGATAACCTGGGGGCCCTCTACATGTGATTGGTATCTGAAATGGAGGCAGTATTGCGGGACTGAGTCCTTAACCTGTGGCTCCCAGTAGTTGGTGTCGGAAATGAATTAAATTGTAGGCAAGCCAGCTGGTGTCCACAGAGAACTGGAAAATTTCTTAGTGTGAAAAACCCACACACTTGATATCAGAAGTGCTGTGGGTAGAAACAGATCATTGTAGCCACCACCAGATGATAATCCAGGCTAATCGGGTTAGAAGTCTCTATTGGTTAAAATCAAACTTAAGTGAAGATTTTGAACTAAATGACTTGGCTAGTAGTTGTATTATTAACGCCCATAGGAAAGTTAGAAGACACTGGATGGGACAGAAAAAAAAGATTATAAATTTAATCCTGAATGTGTTACTGCACTATATTGAATGCCTAAGTACAATGTATGTCCAGTTGACTTTTGGAAAGTGGCCAGATAGTTGGAAACTGAAAAATATGAATTCAGGAGTCTATAAAATGAGTACAATAATATCAACCTCACGGGTTCATATTGAAGATTAAATATAACCATACAAACAAAAAACTCTTTAAAAATGGGAAGCCATTTTTTTAAAAATAATTTTTCACACAAAAGGGAGAGTTGCAGTTCTGGGGGAGATGGGATCTCTGAGGTGTATTATTTAATAGAGAGCACAACAGAGGAGTGAAAAGAAATATTTGAAAAAGATTGAGCATTTAAGAGATAGGAAGAGGAGAATTTGAGAACTGCAGAGCAATTTAATGTGCTTTCCCAGAAGTCAAAGAAACACAATTTTAAGGAGTGAAATGCATTAAAGAATTAAGTAGATTGAGGACTTCCCTGGTGGCGCAGTGGTTAATAATCTGCCTGCCAATGCAGGAGACATGGGTTCAAGCCCTGGTCCGGGAAGATCCCACATGCCGTGGAACAACTAAGCCTGTGTGCCACAACTACTGAAGCCACGTGTGTAGAGCCCATGCTCTGCAACAAGAGAAGCCACCACAATGAGAAGCCCGCGCACGGCGACGAAGAGTAGCCCCCATTCACCACAACTAGAGAAAGCCCGTGCGCTGCAACGAAGACTCAACACAGCCAAAAATTAATTAATTAATTTTTAAAAAAGAATTAAGTAGATTGAGAGTGAATACTAAAGTTGACAATGAGTGGATCTTGAGAGGGTAATCCCAGTAGAATGAGAGAGAAGAAAAAACAATTACATGAATTTAAGATCATATGAATAGACCTGAAAGGGACATTGAAGATGTTTAGCAATAGAGGAAAAGAAGGAAAGAGGACTGTAGCCAGAGGGGGATATGGGAACAACTGTGAATGTTAAGAAGGAGATTCTAGTCTGGAAAAGAATATCTGTGAGAATAATACTGCTTATGAAACAGGAAGAACTGGGTCAAGGACAAAGAGACAGTTTGGGTTTATACTATAAACATCTCTTTCTTAAAAATTGAAGGGAATCACAAACTGACAAGCCAAGAAGTGCCCTGAATCTTTCCAAATAAATAGGAAGAATAAAGAATAATCATTTGATGAGGACTAAGGATGGAACTTGAGGAAGAAGGGAATATGGAATTGGAAAGATCAGGGGAAAGATGAAAAAAACCTCACAGCAGCTACTCTTTTGAATATTTTGTTAGAGAACCATTGAGATAATTTTTTTAAAAGAGAAGGCATGAGCTCAGTTAAAATTGGCATGAAATTGTGGTGAGCAAGAGCTGAACAATTCCTTGGGGTTTTTTTGTTTGTTTGTTTTTGTTTTTTTTCCTATACAGTTGTGAAGCCAGGGATAAGAATCAGATTACACAGGCAAAGCAAAACCCTGGTAAATCAGAAAATCAAGAGTGCTTCAGCCCATTTTTTTTTTCCTGCAAACAATGCATTGAAGTCAGATTTCTACATTTCAGCTTCATTATGAGATAAACAAACCAGTTTGGGGATCATTCTTGGACCAAGTCCTACTCCTTAATATTGCTGCAGTGGGAAAATTTTTCCAAAATTTGTAAACAATGATATTATACATGAAAATTTTTAAATCTCATTCATTAGTTATTAATTGCCTGTGTTAAAGAAGTTGATTTTTAACAGAAGACTGTGTTTAATAAGTAGTTGAAGAAATTAGTTATGATGTTTTCATATTTGCAGTTCCATAGCTGGAACATTGAGAAAAATATCATAGGAAGATCTACTTGTGGCTATATTTCAAGTTAAAATAAGTCAATATGGACATTTCTAGTAAGCAAGAAATTTTAAGGAAAGTCTATACCACAGGGATTCTGAACTGTTTACTGCAGTTTGTTTCCAAAACTATGTAGAATTTGTATAAAATGTTAGGCAAAAGAGAAAGATAATACATTCAAATTTATATTTTAAATTTTCTTAGAAGAAAAACGTCAACACATACACACACACGCCTTGAACTTGCAAAACTAAATGTAAGGACACTGGCATTCTAAAATTCTCCTCAAAGTGGAAACATTTCTTGTTCAAGGCAGAAAAAAAATTTGGTGGGAAAAAGGAGAGAAAAGAAACAAAGGAATGAGAAAGGAAAGGAGAAAAGAATAAAAGAGAAAGGAAAATTAATGAAGGGAAAACCAAATACAAAAAATTACAGTCTAAAAAAATGTATAACATTTGTCAAATACACATTAAGTCCAATGTTGGTCATAACATTTCTCTCATCTTTATTTTTTCTCCATTTTAGTTTGTTCCTAAGTGGTTCACTAACATTCTCACATCTTCCTGCACTATACCTATTTTCTCAGGAGAGTCAGAGGGGAAAAATGCTTAGAGTATAACAAATTACTCTACAGATACAGGCTTTTGGGAATTTAGTACATATACTAGTAAAAACCAGTGAGCTTATACAGCACAAATATTAAGTACGAAGTTCTTTAAACAAAACATAGTTCTAAAGTTTGAAGCTTTGTAAAACATAAGCTCAAAACATTATCTTACTTCAATTCTTATACTTATTTCACATACAACAAATAGAAACATATTTCCTAAAGCACAAAGAAGGAGGGAAGGAGGAACAGAGGAAGGAAGAAGAAATAACAGGCCATAGCATTGGATTTTTAAAAGTTACAGAATATAATGGAAGACTTATGTACAAAATATTAACTATGAGTCCAATATTTCTTTTTAATCTCAGCAAAATCAAATATTTTAATTTAACAGCTTCCAGATAGCTAGCTTATTAGCAAACGATACAAAAGTAAAAAGCTTCAGGCATACCCCCAAGGCTTCTCAACGGTACTTTCCTTCCAGATGGCTGTTAACTCTGACTCAGATGTAGTTTTCAATCCAAATAAATGAATCACCTCTTACCATTTTCAGCTTTTTAAGAAACAATAATAAATTAATCTGGCACCCAGAAATGACAATGAAGCTTCTTTTTATTATAACAAGCTTACTTGTTGATTATGACGTCTGATTGCCTTTAAGCGGTTGATATATGTTTTTAATGATATCATCATTAAATTTTAAACAGGAAATTTTCTTTATTGTTTTATTTTACATCTTTTTATGCATATGTTTTGGGGGATTGATTGTTGGTAATTTAACAGCTTTAAACTTGTGGTTAAGCAGCCATGATTTACTAAGACGACAAAATATAGGCACTCACTTGCAAAAACTAGTGCTAATTCTTGGCCTTAAGGTTTTATTTCTCTTATTGTTTCTTTCCCTCTTACTTTCTTTTTCTTCTATATGGACAATTTCCATCTTTCCTGGCTGAAGACATGCTCTTCTCCGCACTCACATTATTGAACTGTTCTTAACTTATTATCCTGTCACAGGGCTTGGTTGTTAAATGGCAAAATTCCAATGACATACCTATGAGCTAAAATAAAGGCTAGGCATAAGAATGAGAAGCTCAGAAGATGACGTTGCTGACACCTGGTATAAGGAGCTGTTACTCAAATGAGATAGCAGTGTTATCACTGTGTCCAGGTCTTGGATCATGATTTACATTCAGCATCTTCTTGTTAGTAGTAATTTGCTGATATTTAGAATTGCATCTGTTTGAGAGAATTGCATGAACTTTAAAACAATTATTTATATATATTTATAAATTTATATATATGTAAACTTATTTTATCTTAAAGTTATACCATACATTCATACGCTGCTTTACTTCAAAGATCACTTAAAATAAGCATTATATTTTAAGTGCTGACTCCCTGTACATGTCCAAACTTTCAAATTTATAATTAAGCTTAGTCTGTTTGGTTTTCTAGTCCATTCATTTTTGTTTTATGGTGAAGACTTATTGTCTGACCAAAATATATAAGGAACCCTAAAAAAAAATTCATATTGCCCAATGAGTTTGCAAACTGGTATGATAATTTTCAGTTATATTCCCATAATTTCTTTTTCTCATGAAAGGGAAGTCATGTATGTGTTGAGCTGCACATTCTTTCTGTCCAGTGTATGTAAGGAGATGTTCATACTACATCCCCAACCCAAAGAAAGAGACCTAAAGGAAGGGTCATTAATAACTTCTTTCAAATGCCAGGGAACCTGGACCTCATTCTGAACACTCAGCTGTCTTCTCCATTTCCTTCAGTTACATATGCAGAAATACTTAATACTTTGAC
This sequence comes from Grampus griseus, assembly GCF_964374135.1. NCBI lineage: Eukaryota > Metazoa > Chordata > Mammalia > Artiodactyla > Delphinidae > Grampus > Grampus griseus. Next base: position 55,517,207 of record NC_139007.1, on the reverse strand, counting down.
ATTTTACTGGCAGCTGATTTCCTCTCCAAGCTTTGATTGTTCTTAAATGTTCTTCCATGTAAAGTAGGCTTGTACCTCTGCCCCATTGTGCTTGGAAAATGGGCCAGACCAGCAACATCAAAGGACCAATCATGATTTTTACTCTTTCCCTCACTTGTTCAACTGAAGGTAAGGGAGTGGGGAGTGGAGGTGATTGTTTTTGTTGAAATATGAAAACATTTATGTTCCTTTGGGTTTAATTTATAGCCCAAAAGTAATAACATGTATGAGGAAAGGATTATGAAAAAATTTGAAAGAAGGAAAGATGGTTGCTCAAATGCTAAACTCTTAAACACTTAAAAGATAACTTAAATGCATTATAATGAAAATATTGGTGAATAAAATTTACTTTTTTCTTCATATCATATCTTCCTAAAAAGAGGGCTCTTTCTGAAATCCCACAACAAATAATTTACTTCTCTAAACTTAACTTCCAATCAATACATCCTATTATTTTATAAGCTATGCCCTTGGTAATTTATTAAAATCCACACAGTTTGGTAGGCTTCAGAATAATTAAAAGAAAAATTGAATCAAATTAATGTCCCTATATCAGACTGGCCAAAATTTATATTTAATTGATTTAATGTTTTGTTAATAATTGAATTTATTATAGACACACACACATACATTTAAGATTTTCATCTTAGTAAACCACACAAAATTGATAAAATAATATATAAACAACTCATGACAGTAATAAAAGACAAATTACAATTGTTAAAATGGACCAAGGATCTGAATAGATATTTTTCCCAGAAGATAAACAAATGGCCAATAAGCACCTGAAAAGATGTTCAAAATCATCAGGGAAATGCAAATCAAAATCACAATGAGATATTGCTTTATTCTCACTAGGATGGTTATAATAAAAAAGGCAGATAACAACAGGTGCTGGCAAGGATGTAGAGAAATCAGAACCTCATACACCACTGGTAGGAATGTAAAATGGCACAACCTCTTTAGAAAACAGCCCAGAAATTCCTCAAATGACTATTCATAGAGTTACCATATGATCCAACAATTCCACTGCTAAGCATATACCCAAGAGAAGTGAAATATCCACTTAAAAACTTGTACAGGAATGTTCATAGCAGCATTATTTATGATAGCCAAAGGATAGAAACCACCCCAATGTCCTTCAATCAATGAACGGATAAATAAAATGAGGTATACCATATAATAGGGTATTATTTGGCATTAAAATGCTATGACATACTGATACATGCTACAACATGGATGAGCCTTGAAAACATTATGCTAAGTGAAAGATACCAGTCATAAAAAAACCACATATTGCATGATTCCAGTTATATGAAATGTCCAGAAAAGGCAAATCTATATAAAGACAGAAGTTAAATTAGCTGTTGCCTAGGGTTAGGGTGGTAGGAGGATGGTTGGGAGGAAATGGGGAGTGATTCTAAATGGGTATGGGATTTCTTTTGGGGATCATGAAAATGTTCTAAAATTAACTTTGCTAATGGTTGCATAACTCTGAATAGATTAAAAACCACTGAATTGTATACTTTAAGTGGGTGAACTGTGAGGTATGTAAAATATATATCAATAAGACTTGTAACAAAAAACTTCCTAGAACAATAGCTGTTGAGAATAACACATCACTTAATATTCACGGAAAGGGACCTGGCTTGTTAAATCACACTAACTAAATAACAGAGTCATCTAGCACTCTTATTATTACCAGTTTGGTGAACAATCCCTCTCCTTCCAATAAGAAAACCAAAAGATGATGTTTAGAACAACTAAAAGTTAGTCTTGAAGTTGTTTTCTTGCTCTGCTTAATAAATAAGAATTTTTTAACAAAAACTTTAACTAGGCATCCAATGGACAATTTAGGCTTTAACTTAGAGATTATTTGTAGTAGTAGAAATCTGTAAATGATAGTAACATTTCTGCCCTGCATTTGTAAGTGTGACTTCAAACCAGCTTATCCATCTCTGATAAAGTACTTTGGGACATGGAACAAGACCAGAAACAGACATTTATTTAATAAACATATACTGAAAAAATATAAAATTTTATAATTAATTGTTATAAAACTCCTCTAGCCTACTTCCCAGAATTCATGCCTGCATGAAGACACTTTATGATTAGTTTATTACTATTAAGATTAGTTCTTTATTTTAAATATTCAATATATCTTTCACTTTTCTTATTACATAGAGTGATGCTGTTTGGATTTCCTTCATTCAGCAAAAACACAGTTTTACAATTTATGATGCAGTAAAGCAAACTTAATAAGCAAAAACACAAAGGACTTACCTTCTTTGTTCTTAAGAGATACTAAATAAAGAGACCAATGTCACCATTTATTTCATACTGTTTACAATTTACTACAATAGGAAGCAATTCATAAAGGACTCTATTAAATACATATCAATGTTTTATATTAAATATATTACATTTATATTTAAGTGATTAAAGTAATTTGAAAGAAAAAGTTGAAATTTTCACTCTGAGTAGTGTCAACTCTTATTGAATTATATTAAAATCACCCATCAACATTAGCTTGGACATATCTGCCCTTTAGTAACGAACAATTTATCTACCAGTAATATTTTATGCAAACCAGACTTTGAAACATTCTGAGACGTATTTGGCAAAAAAAAAAATCGAATTTCTTATTATTGTGATATAAGCAACTAAAACCAATTTGAAGTCCTATTTTTGAGACGTGAACTAGCAGAGATCTGTAGAGTTAAGTATAATGTGACAATTGAAAGAATATTAAAACTAAATTTTTGTAAAAAGTTACAAGCATCTATAGAAATTTTAGCACACATTAACAAGGAACTATAGTTTTCAGATGTCTGTGAATTTATTTAAATAACAATCTTTTTCCTTAAGAAATAATATAGCCTTTTTATTTTTATGCATTATGTACAATAAAAGAAAGAACAAATGTGCAGTGATATGGTTGAAAGGTTATTATTACTCCAACGACAGAAACAAAAGTATATTATCACTTGGATGATGTCAATGAAAGGGTATCATTACTTTTTCTGAGGAGAATATTCTGGTAAGTAAACACACAAATACAGTATTTATTACATTTTATTCCACATGTCTCCAAGGAAATCAAAAAGAAATGCAATTAGTTTGTGATGTTGGGGGAAAAATCTTTGGTTTCATTTGTTCAACAAAAATCTCTGAATCAATTATACTTTTATCAACTTTCCCTTCATATCCTAGCATTCTATTTCACCATCCACTCTATATTTCTCACACATATCTATCTCAAAGTTACCTTGCTAGGGAGAGTGAAAACAAAAATCCAAATTCTAAAAGCAAGTGTTTAAACTTTCAATGTTAAATCTATCCACAGTTATGTATATTAAACAGAATCGTGTCTATTGTATCTTAAGCCTCTGAAAATAAGCATATTTATGCTAAGAAATGTCATTGCGATATACAAATAAATAAATTTTTCCAAAATTTAGATTATTTTAAACTAAAATTAAGCTAATTTGTTAGTTAAATGACTACTTATTAGCTCCTTAAAAATCAGTGTTCATTGTTCTTTGCATTTGTCCAAGTAAACTGTCAGGTGTAGAAACTTTTAAATACCACTAATGATGCTATAGGTACAACAGATCACACTTAAAGGAAAATACTTCAAAAGCAGAACTATTTTTGCATAAAAAAGGTAGCAGCTGAATCATAACATATTTTAACACTAATGTTTCTCTCACCAAACTTTTCTCTCCACATCTACATAGTACCAACCAAAAAAAAAAAAAAAATAGGAAACTACAAGCTCCAAAGCACATTGCGTGTCTTACCTCTACTGTCAGTCAGGTATCTGGGATAAAATATGTAGTCTCTACATAGACAAAGCTTTCACCATGAAAGTCAAGGAAGATACAGCTGGGTATGCTGGCTAAATGACATTTTCCTGTTGCCTATTGTAGTTGTCATTAACTAGAGAAAGTGTCTAGGTAACTAACGGTCAGGAAGAATATATACCTCACCTTGCAGTCTTATGTAGACAGCTTGATTAACACATCAATGGGTGGACCAATTCAGAATGATCACCTTTATACTTCTTTAGTCCCCTTCCAGAAATTTCTTCTTTTGAGTTTTTTTTCCCCTACATCACTGATAATTTACCTGTTCTTTTTCTTTTCTTCTCCTCAGAAATCTGTCATGGATATTTTTATTTTCTTATCTTTAATTCCCATTCATTTTCAATTATCTAGGACAAAAGTCATGGTTATTACCCCTCTCTGTTTTAGGGTAAGTCTATTCTCAGCTTTTTTCACAATCCATGAAAATGGACCATAATTCACTGTAATCATGGCAAGAATGAATTCCCAGTTTCCCACATAATTCTAATCCTAATTCTAACACGGCATCTAAGCAGTGGGAAACGGTTGACATATGTGACTTATACCTAGACAAACCTGCTAGGAGGAATCATGCATTTAAAAGGGTGTGTGCCACAGTGGCATATAATTAGTATAATAATATCAGGACACCAAGTTTTTGTAATCATCTCCTTTATATGTACACACTTTAATTATTTTATTGATAGCAAAGACAGTATTTTCTTGTTGATAGTATTAACTCATGTGTTTTGAGCTTCAGATGGCAGAATGGGGACCAGTAGGTAGTAAAAGATTTTCACTATACATGAAAAAGACTTTTGCAGTAATTAAAACTTCCAACATTTCAGCACACATATCCTAATAAGGGCATGGTTCTAAAAAGGTACAACACCACTACTAAAACTAAGAAATATTAATAAAAATTTCATAATATCTTCTAATTCAGTTGTCATTCAAATTCCCCCAATTATGCTCAAAATATATTTTAACAGTTTTTTGAACTCTAATATCCAAATAGTCACATATTTCAATAAAGATTGTTATGTCTCTGAAATCACTTTTAATCTAAAGAATCCTTCTATTCTTTAGATAGTATTTCTTCTTTTCTCCCGACTTTTTAAATTTTTTTCTCTTGACTTTGACTTTTTAAAAAGTCCAGACAAGTTTGCTTTGAGAATGTCCCAAATTATCAATTTGTCTGATTGATTCATAATGATGCTATTTAACTTGCTTCTTTAATTCCAATACTTCTTGTAAAATGCAAATTAGATAGATGCTTTATTCAGAATAAACATTCTTGGCAAAATCACTTTATTGTCAATGATTTATATATGTTATATTACATAGAAGAGAAGACACAAACTGTCAGATCATCCTACTATTAGCAAATACTAAGACTGTCTACTTGGTTGGGGTAGTGACTGACAGATCTTTTCGTACTAAAGGTACATTTTCCCCTTTGCAATTAGCAAGCAATCTATGGAGTGATGACTTATCACTGTGAGACTATCGTGTTACCCAACAATCCACTAGTCAAAAATTTTAGCCTCCATTGACATCCTGCCTGAATCAGATACAACATTGATGCTGCAACAGTGATTTTTTTAAATGTATCTTTTTTCCTATAATTTATTAGTCTCTCTCTTTCTTTTCTTTTTTGGGATATCTCTGTTGACTGATGAATTTTTGTTTGTTTATTCAAATTTTTGTGATCACTTACCATCATTGTTATTTTTTTTCTATGTTCAAATTTTCCCAAATTAGACCAGTCAGAGACCCTTCAATGTGATCTCTGAGTCCTTTTGACATGACCCCATTAGTCTCTGACCACTTCCTTTATTTCTAGCACCACAAGATGATCTGGCTTGATTGTATTTTCCTGGCCACAAGCTGTAATCTCAGCCATTTCTCCAAAGAGGCTTGGTTCCTTTAGAAGTTAATGGTATTCAGAAACCAAGATCTGTGCCCTAGGTGTCTGCCGGTGGGATGTCACTACTTTCATGACAGTACCTTATTATTAACGAAGAAAGACAAAAACAAAGAAACTTAGTAACTACCTTTAAAAATAGAAAATAATTTAAAAATATATAAAAAAAGATAACACAAGTATTTCAAAAAACTACATGAGTCTGGAGATGAAGACGACTTTCCTAACCAATACTAGGAAAAAATTCTTACAGCAAAGAATACCAAAAGCAAAACCAATAATCAAACAATATGACTGGGGGAAATATTTGCAATCCAAATAGCAAAAGCTAACATCTATAATATAATATCCAAATAGACACATTCTGAAAAGAAAAATGCAAATGACCAATGGAAAAAAATGTATGAAAGTTTAAATGGGAGTTAATAGATGAACAAATCCAATCAACTACCAAACATGTGAAAAATGCCGAAATTTGCTAGTCATCATAGAAATGCACATGCCCAGTCACATTTTACCTTCCTCACTGGCAAGCATGTTTAAATGGACATCTCTCTGATTTGTGTGGATATGGGAGAAAAGAAGCTCAGACATTTGGGAGAAAAGTGAGTTATCGCATCCATTTCAGAAAGCAATCCAGCAACATCTATCAAAGTAAAAAGTCAATACAGCCTTTGAGCCAAAAATCTTACTCCTATGCTTCAAGCTATAGAAACAAATGCACCAATACTTAGAACATATAGGTATGGATATGAGTGTGTCTGTTGTTTCACTGGTTGTTGCGAAGGGAAAAAATAAACCTAGAAACAAACTGAACACTCCCCAACGGGGAAATAAACACCATGGAATAGTATGCAGTCTAATTAAAAATAATTAATTAGAGCCACTGGAAGAATTTCCATGAGGTAATGCTGAGTGAGAAAATCAAGATGCTAAAAGGTATGCGGAGTTAGAATTTATTTTAATAAAACCAAAAGACCAAATAAAATCTCTAACATATGTACACGTGTATGGATACATATGGTTATATATCCAAGGCTTTAAAAGACACCATAAAGAAAATGAAAAGACAAGACACAGGCTGAGAGAAAATATATGCAAGTTATATCTGATAAACGTCTTGTGTCCTCGCTTCTGAAGAATGTGAGTCTATGCACTGTGACATCCACAGAGAAATGCTGGCTAGCTGAAAAATGTCACCTGAAGTTAACATTTTGCAGGATGTGATTAAAATTATCAGCCACGTTAAAGTACGTGCCCTTAACTCACGTCTGTTCGCGCAGCTCTGTGAGGAGCTGGATGCAGAGCACACACGTCTTCTCTTATACACAGAAGTGAGATGGCTTCCTAAAGGTAGATCACTGGGCAGAGTTTTTGAGTTATGAGAGCCGCTCCACAGCTTTCTTTTAGAAAAACAGTCACCACGGGCAGCACACTTCAGTGTCACAAAACTTGCTTCCTTGTGTGACATACTCAACCTGCTCAATGAACTCAATCTGTCGCTTCAGGGGAGAATGACAACTGTGTTCAAGTCGGCAGATAAAATGGCTGCATTCAAAGCTAAACTGGAATTACGGGGACAACGAGTGAACATTGGGATTTTTGACATGTTTCAAACATTATCAGAGATTTTGCAAGGGACTGAGCCAGGGCCTTCTTTCTCCCAGCTGGTGCATGATCACCTATCTCAGCTTTCAAAAGAGTTGAGCACTACTTCCCAAACACGAAAGACCCCTGAACTAGGGAGGAATGGATCGCAACCCATTTGTGAATAAGCCAGGTGAATCGACTGTCCGGGCTAGAAGAGAATCAATTGCTTGAGATCGCAAATGATGGTGGCCCTGTGAAGCAGGGTTTTCTGCAGTGACAGCAACCAAAACGAGATTACAGAGTAGACTGGACATAAGCAACACACTTCACGTGTCACTATCTCCCACCGCCCCCAGATGGGACCAGCTAGTTGCAGGAAAACAAGCCCAGGGCTCCCATTGATTCTGCATTATGGTGAGTTGTATAGTTATTTCATTATATCTTACAATAATAATAGAAATAAAGTGCACAATAAATGTAATGCGCTTGAATCATCCCAAAACCATCCCCCCCACCCCGCCCCAGTCCGTGGAAAAACTGTCTTCCACGAAACTGGTCCCTAGTGCCAAAAATGTTGTGGACCACTGACATAGAGAATATCAAAATGGTTCTGTGAAACAACGGAAATTTGAGGTGTGTCACACTTAAAAATAAACAAAACAATAAATAAGCTAACAGGTAAATTCTTCAGTAGATCTTCACAGGTCATAATATGAAATTTAAACTTTTCTGGACTCTTTCCTTTGCAGAACTCTTTTTTGCGGAGCACAGGCTCCAGACACGCAGGCTCAGCGGCCATGGCTCACGGGCCCAGCCGCTCCGCAGCACGTGGGATCTTCCCGGACCGGGGCACGAACCCGCATCCCATGCATCAGCAGGCGGACTCTCAACTACTGTGCCACCAGGGAAGCCCCAGAACTCTTTTTATAAGCAGCTACCATATGAGCATTACCCAAGTCATGTTTTCCATACATAAAAATGAGGTCCTAGATGGGTAATATGAGGAAAGCTTAGAAAGGACTTTTTATAAACATGTAGACAGGTTCATAAAGAGGGACAGTGTAAATTCAAAAGGCTTGCAACAGCTGAGGAGTACTGCCAGCCTTAGGTCTAAAGGGGTTAGGAGAAGGAGAAGTTATAGGAACTCAGAGAGGGTAGCTTTATAAGAAAGGCCATCGAAAAGGAGTTGTGGCCTTCAGCTGAGGGAGCAGCTAATCTGTGGTGACCTGGTTACTTGGAAGAGGAATAAATATCCTAAATACTCTCTCCTCCCACTATTACCTTCTGAAAGTACAAGTGTCCCAATTAGGCTAAACACAACCAAAAACAAACACGGGGGCACTCGAGCATGAAATCCATAAACATCAGCATCCTGGGAACAATGTGAAGAAGAGTAGAGAGTAAATCTGGAAGGGTCAACAATGGATGCTACCCAACACATCACAGGTTGCTAACAGCTACACAAAAGGAAAGAAAAGGTTATGTTGGCAAAATAACTGTTGGCTAACATAAAGCCAAATCCTAAGGCATGAGGAAGGATATAGTGTGTACTCTTTTCAAAACTTCATTTTTAATTGAACTAATTTAAAAGACACTTAGTAGAATCGGTGTTTCACAGAAATCAAATGCAAGGATTCACTACCCATACAATGGCTGGTTTACCTGACTCTCTCCAGCTACGTTGTAACCTTGAGAGCAGAAACTGTTTCTCATCTCTCTGTCCCCATTGCCTGAGATATATTTACTGAATGAATAAGTAAGTGAGTGAAAAGAATGAATCAACTCTATAGTCTAACCTAATACTCAAGGCTCACCTAATAACATTTTCTTTTTAAATTTTTTTAATTCAAGTATAGTTGATGTACAATATTATGTTAGTTTCAGGTGTACAACATAGTGATTTGACAGTCAAATACATTATGAAATGATCACCACAATAAGTCTAGTAACCATTTGTCACCATACAAAATTATTAGAGTATTAATAACATTTTCAGTATTACCTACCTCTATTTCTCTACTCCTGTCAAACTAATTCCAAGCAACCTATACTTTCTCCATTTGGTAACTTTGATAGCCCTGTGTTCTCTTCAAGAACGGAATTTCTCTATTGACATTAAGGTCTGATTATTCTTTGTTGTGCGGAGCTGTCCTGTACATTGTAGGATGTTTAGCAGCATCCCACTAGATGTCAGTAGCACTTCCCAAGTTGTGACGACCAAAAATCAAAAATGTCTCCAGACATTGCTAAATGTCCCCCTGGGATGGGAGGAGGAGGTAGGAAAGGGGAGGATTGTCCCCCATTGAGAACCACTGTTCTACAATACCACTCCTCCCTTTTTTTCCTAGTAAAGCCACCTCTAAGATGCTACCTTTACAGAAATTTTGTATTTCTTGAAACTGTATCTCCCTTTTCTCAGCCATTGTAATAATGACTTTTAACCTTCTACAGAGAACCTATCTCTTTCCACCTTGAACTGAATTGCTTGAATGCTTCTATTAGATGCATTTGCCATGAAAATGAGAACATTTCTATATTTCTCAATGTAATTGGTGATTTATCTTTTGTATGTTTTAGTATATGCTCAATAAATGTTTTTTAAATAAATTAATAATTTTGCTTTTTCCATATGCAGAATTGCCATAATACAGTCATGGGTGCGCTTTGCATTAAGTAAAGGGCTTTAGAGAAAGGTGAGTCTTTGAGGCTCTGGTATGACAAATTTCTTTTTACAATAAGGAGGTGGGAGCGATTTTGCTCACTCCCTGGGATATAAAAGAGGCTTATGACCGTGAGAAAAACAAAATTCAGAAAAACAAGCTATCCATGATTTCACAGCCTAAACATCAAAATTCAAAGCAGGATTTCACATCCTCTTTATAATAGTTTTTTTTTTAAGATTCCTAATTAACATAGGGATCCAAATTAAATATTTGAAGAGAAATTGAAGAGATCAAATGCATGGTTTTCGTTGGTTGACATTTACCATAACAATTTACCTTTAATAATGAGGTCTACAAAGTTGTTTTCATCTTCAAAATGCTCTAAGACATTAGTTATTGCAAGACTCCTGTGCAATAAATAATTATTATTATCTCTCTCTTTATTGATGGGAAAATGAAACAAAATTGTTTAAGAACTTTCTCCAGCTTACTTAGGTCAGCTACAGTGTTAAATATCTAATTCCTTTCAGCACACCTTTTTTTTTTCACTCTAAAACCTGATTTAAGAATGATTTTTACAAAATATATTTTATGAAGTTTGTTAACAGAAACCTCAAATAATTTTTTTTTTTTTGCGGTACACGGGCCTCTCACTGTTGCAGCCTCTCCCGTCATGGAGCACAGGCTCTGGACGCACAGGCTCAGCGGCCATGGCTCACAGGCCCAGCCGCTCCACGGCATGTGGGATCTTCCCGGACTGGGGCACGAACCCGTGTCCCCTGCATTGACAGGCAGACCCTCAACCACTGCGCCACCAAAGCCCTCAAATAATTTTTAATATCAGAGATATAAATAACAAACTCTCCTCTTCCACTAAATATTAAATCAAACTTCAGTCTTCAGTATTCCAGTTTAAACTATAAAATTTTACAAAGGGATAAGTGATTTCTAGAAATTACTTTTCCATTCCTTCAGCATCATTAGTAGTAAGTGGATGAACATTTTCTTCAAGAAAATATGTAATCTTTTAAAAATTCTAGCTCAAAGAGAAATAAAGTTCAAAACATAGTCTGATGATATTCCAGGATTTACAAACCTAGAACTTCCCTTGGGAAATAAATGACACGAAATATACTATGTTGTCATATTTTATAATGTTTTTGGAAATAAAATGTTGGAAAAGTTTTGCATATTTCTGTCAATTTTGTGTTTGTGAATTTGCAGTTTCAGATGCATTATAGGATATGTTCACAGATTTAGGAAAACAAATTTCTTGTCCTATTAATTCCATAGAATATGGATGTGTCTTTGTATTTGCACCACTTACTTATAATATATATATTCAAAATGATGTCTACATCCACCCAGTCAACATAAATGGATCTTTTCCTTGAGACTGTTAAACATATCTGTGCCTCTTTTCCAAAGTGGTCACTTAAGTAGCAGCTTCTCACTAAACACTCAGTTTCTACAATCATACCTTGTCTTCTGTTGAGCATATTAACTTGTACGTAATAGGTCAATCTACAATTTCACTTCTTAAGAAAATACAAACTAATTCACCAGTTTTAAAATTGTATCCATTAGCTGCTTAATAGTTTAGGATTGAAATGCCAGAAGCATTTAAGAAAGGAAGGAAGCCAAGACAGTGGATGATGACAGGATACATGTCAGTGCTTAACATTTCAAATAAAGGTTGTCCACTCAGTGTAAAGGAAGGTGAGGAGAGGAAGGGATGTGATGGAGAAGTACTAGGAGTTTCCATAGTAGCAGAGAGGAGAGGTTTTAGAAGAACCATGGTCAGCGCTATTATTTCTTCACCTGTGGAATGACTTGACTGCTAACTCTCATGGAAGTCTTAACTCTTGGCAGGAGAGAGACATGGCTAACCCCCCACAGAACAGCCACTTCAGAGTGCTGCCCTGAAACAGCCTTTTTCTTACTATGTATACATTTTTAGGCATCCACATGCTTGCCACCACTATGACATTAATCAGAATGTGTGGGTGAGTGAAATCAAAAGTAGAATGAGAAAATACCCGAGAGGAAACAGAAAGCAGCCAATGCTAACATTTCCCCTAAATTCACACGGAATATTCCAGTGTAAAACTATGGTCAGAAATATTTCATTTGCTCCTTTGTTTTCTTGCAGAAGTTATCTGAGTCTCCAGCGATTGAATAAAAATTTGGCAAAAAGTGACTTAAGAGGTATATTAAAGTTAAACCTTAGATTAGGATATTGTTGTCTTTATTAAAGTACAAACATTTGGAAAGATGGAGGTAAAAAGGGAGGGATGGAAAGGTGGATGAACAGAAGAAAAAGGGACAGAGAAAATCTTCTTTGACTACCTATCTACCTACTCTATAAGATGCACCTGTTAACCATTTTATATACATCATGTTTAATTCTCACAGTATGCCTGTAACACGGATTTATATACTAATTTTTATAAGTAAAAAAATGCTCGGGCTTCCCTGGTGGCGCAGTGGTTGAGAGTCCGCCTGCCAATGCAGGGGACATGGGTTCGTGCCCCGGTCCGGGAAGATCCCACATGGCGCGGAGCGGCTGGGCCCGTGAGCCATGGCCGCTGAGCCTGCGCGTCCGGAGCCTGTGCTCCACAATGGGAGAGGCCACAACAGTGAGAGGCCCGCGTACCGCAAAAAAAAAAAAAAAAAAAAATGCTCAAAGCTATTAGGTAATCTGCCCAAGATTACTCAATTAATATGAGTAGTAATAGTAATTTTAAACCAGATCTAATTCTGAAGAACAACCTTTTTGTACTTCACAATTCTAATACCTTTTTACTAATTTATACTCAAGTGAACACTTAAAAGTCTAAAATCTTAGTGAGAGCATTGGAGCCAAAAAAAAAGTGGCAAAGAGAAAACAGTGGGACAGGGAGAGAAGACCATTCAAGAAAATAGGGCAAGAAAAAAGTTCTAGAAGAAAGTTGTGCCCTCTCCAAAAAACTTTAAGAATAAAGGAAACCATATAGACCAGGAGACTACAAAAGAAGCTTGCAAACACTATATCTATGAAATGCAGCTTTGTGAAAAGCAATGACATTAAAATTAAACAAAACCAATTTATGATCAATTCATCAGTAAATCATAATTAATCAAAATTCTTAGGGAGTACAACAGTCCAATATGTGATAAATATTTATTTATTAATTGGTTATAAAACTATATAATATGATCCTTTCATAAGACTAATAAAAATGTGCTGAGAAAGACAGAGAGAGAGAGAGAAAAGAAAGAGAGACCTTCATAGCACTGACTTATTTCTGGACAGCTCTGCCAAAAATTAATGCAATGCCATTAATCTTAACATGTATTTATCACCATCAGACAGTTTTCAATTCATTCAATGCCACTCATTTTTCAGCTACAATGACAGTGCCAATTAAAATTAATTTTTCACATATTTCAGGTACCTTTAATGGTTTACTAAATTCCAGGAACTACATACTGCATCTACTATCTTTCTTCTATTCTCAGAGTTTGTAATTCGACATGAAGCTATCAATCTTAACATAATTTATCCTTTATAAGACCATGTTATTGTTAATTGATCCCAGTGCCCTCTAAATTTTCCAAGATGCTATATATATAACAGCTTATAGGAAAAACAGGTTTACCAAAATTAATTAAAATTTTTTTATGATCACATACATTTTCTATTTCACCTTCCACAGTATCTATATATTTCATATAGATATGAAGATCTAAAAATAGAGTACTTTCTGTTTTCTCGAATGGTTATTTTCTAAAAATATTGGTTCCTTAAACATCCAGAAAGTCAAAGAGGTTACTTATTTTACAGAAACGAAAATAACAGAGAGCTCTAGATTATTTTTTCTTGATAAAATAGATTATAATTTTGAGTGGTTTGAGAATGGCAGAAAGTCAGAGGTTACATCTTTTATTGATTTTTTTTTTTTTGGTGATTTTACTATCATGAAACTCTGATGTCCATCTGGAAAGAATCAGAAGTATAAAGTATCAAATCTAGGTTCAGTGTGCCATGGAGTTATTTACGTTAAATGTTGGTATACCTTGATATACTATTTAGGATTTAGGATTTGGACCAGCTGCATGAGACAGAAAACAAAAATTACTAGTGGCCTGAACAAAACAGTAGTATACTTTTCTCCCATGTAAAATAATTTTGGGGGAAGGCAGTCAGAGTTTTCAGAGACCCAGACTTTTTCTCTCTTTCTACTCCACAATCCTAGTACATGCTTCGCATTCTAAAGGTCAATCATGGTTCAAAAAAGAGGAAAGGAAGACAAAGAGCATACTTCCTCTTTTTAAAGAAGGCTTTGCATAAATCCCACACAATATTTCCACTTATATCAATGGAAATAAGTTAGTCACATGATCACACCCAACAGCAAGACAGGAAATAGTCTTTTAGCTGGGCAAAAAATCAGAATTTTCTCACAAAAGAAGAAATGGACATTAGGGGGCAATTAAAAATCCATGACATGAGAGTGTTCCCTCCTTGTCCCTCATTTTTAAAAGCATTCTTCAAATACTTTTTAAATCATCTGTTATATTCGTTCTTTGGGTAATGGCTTTCATTATCCAATATCCAACTTATCAACCCAATGTAATTGTCATTATCTTTAAAGCTATATTTATTATTCAGTCCTGTCTCCTAACTTCCTAATTTCAAAATGCCTATTGTCATCTCTACTTGGATTTTCTACAGTGTGACAGACATACTGCTATGTACTCACCAAACCATTCTATTTTTTTTGGCAGAGAGGGGGATGGTGCACACAAGAAGACTACATTTACCAACCTCCCTTACTCTAAACTGAAACCATATGACTAGATTCAGGCCAGTGGAACACTGGAAGAAGTGATATATTCTTTTTTTTTTTTTTTTTTTAAGAAGTGATATATTCTTAAAAGGCCCCATTTGATAGTTCACTCTTTCTGCTATATCTGAGGCAGGGGTGATGGACTCCAAGATGGTAGAGCTAAAGAACTGAAGGAGTCTATAGGTGTGAGTCACTGCTTAGAGATGGGCAATCCAGGAAAAACCATTACACAAACCCCTATCAGACTTCCTATTAAAATTATGAGATTTGCAAGGTTATTTGTTCCATAAAGCATTAATTACACTGATGAACACAAACAGGTATCAATAATTTAAAGGTTCACTATATGTTCTAGTGACTCAAATATAGTTCATACCAGATTAGTTTTGTTAGGTGGACAAACCATGTTTAGAATTACAGGTTTTCTTGATATCAACCAGATAAACTGAAATCCAATATTAATCAAATTATGAAGGTTAGAGGAATTATATATAATAACATAAAGGGGAAACACAACAATCAATGAGGGCAAATTCTGGGGACTCTTCAAGTAAGTCTAACGGTTTTGATTAGCATTCCTTCAGTGCTGTGTATATCTACTATCTCTACTCCTTGTGATCAGAGCTGTTGTCTAATTTCTGTTTCCACACAAATACACAGTATCTTACTTTGTATGGAATGAGTGTTCAATGGTAATGATGATAATGTTGATGAAGATGACAGTGATAATGATAGTATTAATAGAGTTGAAGTAAAACTATACATTGGTGTCATTTTATCAAGATTGGTAAATATATAATAAATACTTTCAAATAATGAGTTTGGAGGTGGAATAGTTTAAAGCTATTCCCCCTTTATTTAATTTTTCTCTTTTTCCCTTTTAATTTTTGGTTGCCTCACCTCTTGTATATGTACCAAGTTTTATCATATGATCACTTTCTCAAAATTTTTCACTTTTGAGCTTTCTTCTAAATGTGTACTTGTGTAAATGAAGCAGTACATTTAAAGCCTAATTGGCATCCTCACCTTTCATTAAAAACAAAAGTCAATACTTGCCACCTCACTTTTTTCCCTGCTGACATGTGACTAATTATTCTTCCAATGTCTCCACACCTGAAAGAAGTCACAAGAAGGATTCTCTACCCAAATAAGGAAGAATTTGAGTAAATAAGCAACACTGCTCCATCTACAGTTTTTGAACACTTAAACATGAATTGCAATATATATGTGTTTTTAGATGAAAAGTACAAGGACAGAGTCTTTTTCATGCTGTGTAAGCTGTGCAGAAATAATGGTGATATTTATTCTAGTTGTTTGAGCAGAGGGTACATTGAAGTCAAATGGAAGATGTATGACGAGAGGAATGAAGAGAAACTTTTACAAATATAATAGGACCCCTATTAAAGGAGCTTTAGAAAAACTTCAGTAAAAACTTGTACTGTTAACTATGACAAGAAAGACAAAAGAGAAGAA
Source organism: Grampus griseus (assembly GCF_964374135.1). Classification (NCBI taxonomy): domain Eukaryota; kingdom Metazoa; phylum Chordata; class Mammalia; order Artiodactyla; family Delphinidae; genus Grampus; species Grampus griseus. The sequence continues at coordinate 55,500,835 of NC_139007.1, read as the reverse complement.
AGGGGAAAAGGGGTATTCAAAAGAGAAAGAAAAGCATGGACAAAAGTTTGTTTTTTGCTTTTTTAAGTACTGCAGAAAAGAGACAGAAAAAAATTATGAGATATAAAAAGAGCACAAAATAATACAGGTTTATCCTATTCTACTTTATTCCAATTTTCCCTGAAAAGAAAAATGGTCATGAAAACAGAAAAGAGACAGGGTTATCGCAGGTAGGAAACCATTAGGAAACAAGCATGTGGAGTACAAGGACAGTATCAACTATGGAAGAAGACTGTTGCAAGTACAAAGGAGAAAATAACCTGACTCATTTGGTAACAGACCACTCTCCCCAACGCCCCCCCCCAAAAAAAGATTTTAAAAATCCTTCATGTTTAAATAGAAATACAGTCAGATACTAAGGAATTAAAAAGGCCTCCAAGTGCCTTCTTTGTGAGTGTCTGCCTTTGTGCTCACTTTCATGTCCTCATCCCCAGTCCCCAGCCTGAGCTCCCACCTTATACAGAGTATCTGGCACAGAGTGAACTGTCATTAAATGTCTGAGGAAATGTTCATGAATTCAAAGTGTTCTTCTATAGAGGGGTACAAAAAGCCTTCCTTATGCCCAATGAGGTTTTATATGTTGGAAACTGCACTGAACTGATGTTACACTTATGTACTTGGTTTTCATACCTTCGATGAAAAGCCTTCTCTATCTTGGAAGGTATCTTTAAACTGTCCAAGACTGCAAACTGGTAAAGGACACAAATGGAGCAGTAGAGAAGAAAGAGGATAAACAGAAAACAAATTAATTCAGCCAAACCTTCCTTAGTGATTAATGGACTGACAGATGTCAATGCCAAATCACCCTTGTATCTACAGACTCTAAGTGTTACTTCTCAGTATTACTCTACTTCTTGGATTAATACTTACTCTAAGTATTACTAAAGAACCAATTTAGATGTTCATAATACAATGACTTTTGACCGGATGAGAGTGATGCGTAGGCATGGAATAAATATCAGAGTTGGCAATTCTATCAAAAGAACCTACCAATTCCAAATGATATGTTTCTTAAAGACCTAGAATATCAGAGCACTTGCTGATCAGACATGAAGGAAGATAACAGGGAGCTCTAGACATTTTTTTTCTTCCTGAAACAGATTATAATTTTGAGTGGCTTGAGAAATGACAAAAAGTAATGAGCTACCTCTTCTGTTGATTTGTTATGCTTTTGTTGTCAGGTACCTCTGATGACTACCTGGACAAAATCAGAAATATGCAATATCCAGTCGGGTTTCAGTGTGCCATGGAGTTAGGTTAAAGGAAATGCAAGATCTACAGAATTTAACCTTTACATTTAGAAGAACAATGCGTGGATAACATAAACTAGGAAAATATGAGGAAAGCCATTAAGGAGTGGATAATAATATAGAATAGTCTATTTAAAAAAGGAAGAAGGAGCAAAATCTAAGTCAACAATGACCCCAGACATAGGCCTTAGGGGTTTTTCAGCCTATTTGGCTGACAGAGAAGTCATAATTACATACTGGAATTGATTTTATGTAACAATCTTCTTCTGCAGAGGATGTTCCTGGATTTAGTACTTTTAACTATTATCTTGTAACACTGTACAACTTAAATCTGTATAATGCTTTTTATTTTTCCAGGTTCTTTCATTCATGTTAATTTGCTCTGTGAGATAAGATAAATATAACTTCTCCTGGTTTTGAAGATGAAGAAAACAAAGCATCAAAAGGTCACAGGGCTAAATCAAAGTATGGAACACACCTCACAATTCCCAGCTCATTGAGAAAATGGAAAAGTTAAATTCTTTGCCCTATATTTACCCCAACCCCCATCCAGCTGTACATTTCAACCACACACTTAACCTAGTTTGTAATTAAATATTAGTGAGATGTTTTAATTAACATCTTATCTTCCAAGAATAAGCTCCATAAGTGTTTTGTTTTTCTTCATCATAACTCTCGCACAAAGCATGGTCCCTGGCACACGAGAGATGGTCAATAGATACTTGTTGCATGAATGGATGCATGATTTTTTTTTCATCAAATGGTACATAATCTTTGTCCCTTCAACTAATTGTACTTCAACTATATCACTTGCAGCTTTTTGTTACACTTGGTTATCTCTGCATGCATACATCTATTTCCTTCTGATAGAGTGTAGATTCTTAATTATCTATGACCATCAAGACCTAATACAGGTCTCTGTCCTGATGTGGTAACCAATAAGTGGTTGAGAAAAATTAATTTTTCTCCATGCAGTCTAGGAAGTTTACTAGAATGATTTTTTAAATGCTATGATCACTGATTAGAGACAAGCCACCTACACAGTAAGCCCTTGATGAATTTTAGGACATACAACATTTTCCAAGTGAGTGAATAATTCTCTCTTGGTCTAGAGCCATGACACATATTACATGAGTCGTGACTGCTGCCTGTCAATCCATGTGAGATCACCTTCTTCCTTCAAAAGACACCCTTCTGGGCTTCCCTGGTGGCGCAGTGGTTGAGAGTCCGCCTGCTGATGCAGGGGACACGGGTTCATGTCCCGGTCCGGGAAGATCCCACATGCCGCGGAGCGCCTGGGCCCGTGAGCCATGGCCACTGAGCCTGCGCGTCCGGAGCCTGTGCTCCGCAACGGGAGAGGCCACAACAGTGAGAGGCCCGCATACAACAACAACAACAAAAAAAAGACACCCTTCTTAAGCCAGTATCAGAGAGCAGGTAAAAACTGAACATTCAGACTGGCCATTTGAATTCTGACATTTGTTACTAACATGTTAATACTGCCAGTAATTGCCCTCGGTTGGGGACTGAATTCCCTAAAACAGGTGGCGATTTTTTCTTGTTTTTACATGGGCATCAAGCCCTTACCCTTGAATGCGAGAAATGCCAGCGGTAAAAAATTCTGACCTAACATTCTATACAAGTAGAAGTTGCACTTCGTGAAACTAGAAAACTGAACATTTTTAAAAGATTTCGTCCACACCTCACACCTCAAAGGGAGAAGTGACATCTTTAGTTCTTGCTTCTCAATCAGGAATAAAGATCTCCCAATGTAAAAAGGGAAAACAGCAGTAATTCAAAGCCATTTTAAAGTCCAGTAATATAAGACATAGAACTGAAGTCTGTGAAGAAAACCACTACTTTGAAAGGATAAAACTATCCACTCAACCTTCAGATACACTAATTAAAATGATATCTTCCTAAAGAAAAAATGCTAAGTCAGATACTTTACAAAATAACAGCCTACTTTCACTGAAATTCAATTTCATATAAGCAAGAGGTTCTTAAATGTCATTCAGATCCCTACACAAATGGTATCCACAATGACACAGAGACAGTTTATTGATCATATGATTCAAATCTCTGAATTTCCTTATTCCCAATCTTTATTTAAGGGTTAAATTTTGTCTCACTTATAGGGACTTATAGGGACAGCTAAAGGCCATCCACTTGCTTAAGTTCCCTACCGAGCTGCATTTAATTTTATACCTGAAAAGTAGCTGTCTGCCCGATCCATCACTAGTTCTTAATCACTTGCTTTTGGTCTTTCTGTTTTTACTCTTAGTAATGATAAAAATAAGAAAAGTGCCTTAATTGTAAACTATTAAAGCCTTAGTTTAAAACCTGCCTGTGGATTTTTCTGTAAATCATTTTAATTTTGTTCTTTATTTCTCAACTTATATATCACCTCCAGCCTTGCTCTAATGATGCTTAAGATTTGGTTTTACTATAGACATAAAAATTATAATTTATAAATATGTCTAACATGAAAAAAAAAAAACCCCTCCAATCTGCTTTAGCTCCTAGAGAACACGTCAGCTTGAACAAAAGGCTCCAGTTGAGTCTTTAGGAATACAAGAGTGGGTATCTTAGTTAGCTCAGGCCACTAACGAAAGACCATAAGTTAAGTGGCTTATAAACAAAAAAAATTTATTTCTTACAGTTCTGGAGACTAGAAGTCCAAGATGAGCATGCCAGCATGACTGAGTTCTGATGAGAGCCCTCTCCTGGGTTGCACACTGTCAACTTCTTGTATCGTCACATAGTGGAGAGCAGAGAGGGAAAGCAAGCTCTTTTGTGACCCTTGTAAGGGAAATAATCCCACTCATGACAGCTCATCTAATCCTAAATACATCCCAAAGTCCCCACCTCCTAATACATCATTTTGGAGGGTAGGGTTTCAACACACGAATTTTGGGGGGACAAAACATTCAGTCATAATATGAAATAATTGCTATATCATGTAGAATGCTGAAGGGGAGGAGAATATACTACTTCAACATATGTCACTTGGCATAAGGACTATTTTGAGCCAAGGGCAATAGAGAAGCAGCAGATACAGGAAGAACTTTCTGCACTCCCCCATTTTTCCTAAAAGGAGAGCATAAGTTTCCATTTGTAAATGTGTTCCCCTCTCCAGGAAGAGGAAAACAACTCTTATCTGCATAACAAACCACACTCAATAACCCTTATCTACTATATATTTCCTAGTCATCTTCCCATAATTTACTGCCCCTAGTAGCCCAAACCCCCTCTTCCTTTGTCTAATCATTTCTCTGCAATTTAGGACCCTTTGTTAAAATGGTATACATGCCCCAAATCTAACTCTCTGTGTTTTCACTTTTTATCTGTGTGGTCTGCATACACATAAAAATATTTATATCAATAAAGAAACATATGCCTTTCTCCCATTGATCTGTCTTTTGTCAATTTAATTTGCAGTCTCCCAAACTTTGATACTAAAAGGGAAGAGGAAAAGTTTTTCCATCCCAGCAATGCTTTTGGCTGCAAGAAAGAAAAAAGCCATTAAAACAAAATTGGCTTCAGTAAAGACATTTGTTAGGTCATATAGGAGTTCATAGGTATGGCAGGGTAGGACTGGTTAGTTGGTTAATTTGTCAGTCCATTATACCATGAAGAACTCAGGTTCTTTCCATCTCTTCCATTCTGCCATCATCAGAATGTAGACATATGTCCTTGGGCTTGTCTTTTCCTGATAGCAAGATGGCTACAGTAGCTTCAAACATTACATCCTCACACAACAATATTCAAAAGCCAGAATGAAGAGAGGACATATTCTCCTTCTTCACATCCCTAAATAAGAATGGCTAAGGGTTTCCCTGGTGGTGCAGTGGTTTAGAGTCCGCCTGCCGATGCAGGGGACGCGGGTTCCTTCCCCGGTCCGGGAAGATCCCACATGCCGCAGAGCGCCTGGGCCCGTGAGCCATGGCCGCTGAGCCTGCGTGTCCAGAGCCTGTGCTCCGGAACGGGAGAGGCCACAACAGTGAGAGGCCCGCGTACCGCAAAAAATAAATAAATAAATAATGGCTAAAAGTGTCCCAGAAGCTGTCCAAATGATTTCCCTTTACATCTCACTTGCCAAAATTCTGTCACATGCCCATGCCAGAATGAATCACTTGGCAGGGATATGGAATTACCATAATTGGCTTGGACTAATCAAGCTTCACCCCTGGAGTTGGGGAGGAAGCCAAATTCTCCTGATGCTCAACATCCCTGGGCAGAGCATGAATAAAATCAGTGAATGTTTGCATGTAGTCCCCCAACCAACACTATCTGTCATGGTTTCTAATGCTATCTCTTTGTTCTGCTCATGCATTTCTTCTCTTTTACTTTTGCTATATACTTAAAATACTGACTTACTTGTTTTATTTTCCACCACCCCAAGTTTGTAGCACGAGCTTAAAGAGTTCCCACTAGACCACTTTGTGGCATGTCTTATAAATAGGCTAACATTCAGTTCACAAAAGAAGCACTTACAAGCTCATTAAGAAATGCAATTGTCCATTAACCTTCCTGATCTTTGATGATCACCAACATAATTCACTCAGGATACCTGGGGGGTAGGAAGTAGCCACAACATCACTCAGCAGATTCTATTACTTTAGTTCTTCAGACTCAAAAGATCGTGATGTTTGTGGTAACTTATAAATTCCTCAACAGCAAGACTGTCATCTCCCACAGTGATATGTTATGGGCAGTTAATAAAGATTTATTGGATTAATTAATAAATTAGAATTATTCGTTTTGTGACTCTCTTCTACAGTCTGACTAGATGAAGATTGCCTTTTGGAAGCTCATTAAACCTCCTCTATCTATTTATGGTCTGACTCTCCTTCACCCCAGAGAATCTAGATTCATCTTGCAAAAATGACCACTTGCTGTACATTAGACCAGGGGTCCCCAAGCCCTGGTACCGGCCCACAGCCCATTAGGAACTGGGCCACACAGCAGAAGGTGAGTAGCAGGGGAGAGAGGGAAGCTTCATCTGCCGCTCCCCATCGCTCGCGTTACCACCTGAACCATCCCCCCACCCCCGACCCCTGTCCAGGGAAAAACTGTCTTCCACGAAACTGGTCCCTGGTGCCAAAAAGGTTGGGGACCTCTGCATTAGACTACACCATCCTACTTCACAACACTCCATAGGTTTGTGTTATTGCTTGACACAAATGTACGTTTGGGGATTATAATGACAGCATTATTTCTTCTCACATTACAGAGTTCAAAAGAGTCCACTTCAGAATGCTCTAACACGTGCTAGTGGGCAAGGCCTTTCATCAGTCGGCCTTTGTCACAGTCCAGGGTCATGTCATGCCTTTTGACAGCTCCACCAATATTCTACCATTCAGTTTTCAATTTCCTCAGCGTTCTCTACTTTACACCTCTTCAGTGCATTTGCCTGTAGAGTTTCCTACGCCTGAAATGCCCTTTCCTACTTGGTCTACCTTTGAGACTTATCTTGAGATTCATTCTTTGGGCATAGCTTGCCAGATAACCTCAAGCAGAATTAGACATACTTTTTCTAAGCTCCTTTAGCTATGTTTTATTATAGATTTGTTTTGGTTTGTTTTAACTTTTAACATGCTTGTTTCCCTATTTAGATGGTGAATTTCTTGAAGACAAATTCTGTCTTTTATTCTTTTTTATAAAATTTCCATTGCCTTTTACAGTACCTTGAACATAGAAAGTACTTATTAAATATTTGCTAAATTAAAAATTTGAATTTCACATAAATCTAAAACAACCAAAGAAAATTTCTAATATCATTATAGGACTGGGGTCCTGTGTGACTTTTAGAAACTTATTGCCAATCCTTTCTCAGTGCTTAGTAAGACTATAACTAGTCAGTCTCACAGACAGAAATACTCTTGAGGGAAATGTATTTCTCAGACTTAAATCGCACTATTACAAACATGAATGAAAACTGCCATATGTTGAAGACTTTTTGTTTTATAACATGTTTAATACCCAGGCAATTCAATGCCTCTCTCCAGCTATCCAAAGCACTTCAGATTTTTTTCCAATTCTTTTTCCTTATATTTCTTTTTTCTTTTCTTTTTACTTTTCTGTCAGGTCACTGTAGAACTTTCAGACTGATAAAGTATAAGATGATTCTGAAATGTTTAATTTAAATACTCTTCAGTTACTTTATTCTTTAGTTCAAATGGAATATTAATGACAAGTAATATCATCTCTTCCAGACTCCAAGGAGCAAATTTCTTGCCTACTATTTTGGCACAAAAAACTAGAAATACCTCCACAGCTTTGTAACATTTTACCCTTTTCACAACTAGCACTTTGTGGTGCCATAATTGTCCCGTTCACTTAGGACTTCTGTATCATCCCCTAGAACTTAGGGAGCAGTAACGTTGCTTTGTTCACTAATGTATTTCAAATGCCTGGAACAGTGCCTGGTTCATAGCATAGGCCCTCAGTCATTTTTGTGGGGGTGAATGAATGTACTCATAGCTCCTATATCCATGCACATATAGTTAAAAAGAGCTTTCAGGGTTTTTTCTTATTTTCTCTCATCCTAATTTCTTCTTTTTCTTCTTCATATTAAATCTTATATGAACTTATATATGCTATGCAAAGAAAAAAAATCTTACACCAACTTCATCTCTTTTCACTTCCCAGTCTTTTATACACCACAATCAATTTTAACTTTCAAAAGCATTTAAAGACCCCATTCCACCAATAATATCTTAATTGGAATCCAAAGACTTCTATAATTTGGCCCAACTTAATTCAGCTCTAATTCAATTTGGCTGCTTACTCATCATTTCTGAACCAATTTACTTTATATTTTCCTTTCTTATCATTTGTACTCTTGATCTCTCATAGAATGCTCTCCCTTTATCTGTATGTGTCTCCACCCATAGGCATCTTATGCAACTTTTAGGTGCTATGTTTATCTTACTTCCTCCAAGAAACCATCACTGATTATTGCAAAAGATCCCCAACAATGAAAGCAGTTATGGTTTTAAAGTTTGAGGAGAAACTAATGGAATATACAAATCCTTTCTTCAGAGAAATATGAATATACACATCTTCCCAATATTCTCCTAAGGAGTCAAAAATGCCTTTGGTATCCTGTGCCGCTCACAAGTTAGCTTGTATCTTCATGGTGTCAACATTTTTCTCTCCAACTAAATTATAAATCCTTGTAGAGTATGGACCATGTCATGAATGTGTATACATTCTTATATAAGTGCCACAGTGTCTTAATTAGAGCTAAAAAAATTTTTTAACTTAAAAATCTGTAGTTTATTGAAGTCCATCTTATAAACAATTGTAATAGAATTAATGACAACTGAGCTTGCATAAATTTTCTACTCATACTACCTACTGCATAATTACTTACGCATGTGCTCATAACTACACTTTAAAAAAGACTCCAAAATCATTTAATACCATTCCAATTTGAGAAATTCCAAAAATCTAAATATACTTTTTATAACACTTTGTTTATACAGGAAGAAAAAAAAGCAACTTTCTGGAGAATTTTGTGCCTTTGTTGCCCCATAGCTTCACTTTTCCCTATACTTTCTGCTCCAAAATCAATCATCATATATATATTTCATAATATATAACATATATATATATATATATTATGAAAACAAATGGATACCTCCCTTAAGTCAAAACTGTAGTCAAATGCTTAAGTGCCAAAGTGCAAGAATGTGATGGTGGCCAGAGAAGAGAATCAGAGAGAGAGAAAGTATCTCCACGAAGGAGAAAAATAATTTCACATCTTTAAAAATTTCATAGTAACATGCAGGAAAATATATTTTTAAATCCCTAAATGGAGTTATTTTATGTTATGAAATACTCCGCTCTAGAAGAAACTAAAATCCCTTCTCTATTATAACTTGTTTCTGCAATCTTACCTCTGCTATTAAAAATATGAAATACTGTAGCTTTTTAATATACAGCATTCAATTTGTAGAGAATTGTCACAATCAAAGATAAAGCCAATTTCAAAGGAATAGGTAACCATATTAGAATTCTTCTGCAAGAATGTACTTGTTTCACTCAGATTCTCCAGAGGAAATAACACATTTCGAATATACAAAGTACCATTCATCATTTTGTTAAAAGTATAAATAATCCATTAGGGGGAAATGTGGGGGAAAAATAACCCAAGAGCACTATGTGACTCTGGAATGCAAAATTAGTTTAGACAAATTATTAGAAAACATACTGTAAAAAATAATCCTTTGCTCTTCACAGACTGAACAAAGTGACCTAGAGAGAAATTCACATTTTTTTTCATCCAATAAAACTCCCCCTCTAGAATAACTGAGAATATGAATCAACCTTTCAACAGGACAATTAATCATTCCTTAATCTGCATCATTCTCCAGCTTCTGCAAAATATCTTCACATTTTTAGGACTCTCCAAATGGATATATCACAGATTCAAAGATGGAATGAGACTTTCAAATGTCAGAAAGTCCCAGGTTCTACCCCCCCAAAAAATATGCAAATCACAAAAACCAGCTATTTATTAATGGGCTATACAGGTATAACAAACAGCCTCTCTGAACCAGCTCTAAAATCCTTTCAGCTTCTGTGTTTGACCTGTTTGTTCAGTCTGCAGATTCATGTAGACTCTGTGGTATGATATTTTTATCAGAAGCCCCAAGGTTTCTAGCCCTGAAGATAATTAAGTCCCATGGAAAGAGAAGTTTGATCCAAATTTTGCTAATTCAGGAGTGAATTTGGGAGTCTCAAAACAGCTCTTGTCCCTTCAAGTAAGATTTTGAAATCTCAGATTCTTCTAATACTTATATGACTGAGCTTATGATACATCCAGGCTAACTTGGCATGTCTGGGCAAGATCTGGACTGTCCTTGTAAAACTAGAGGAATAAAAGTCTAGATCCACTCTTCCCTCTGCATACCACAGGCCACACTCCTAGTTCAAACCCTAATTACCTCATATTTGCCTTTTTTTTTCCTGTAATGGTATATTATTTACAATTTCTGTTATGAGCTATTCATGCATACAGCCTTTATTTGATTTTTAAATATTTTATTTTAATTTCATAAAATAACTTTAATAAAATATATTTTAACAACCATTTACTTTGGCCAGTCATGATTCTAACACTTTACAAGTATTATTTCAATTAATCCTCATTACAATTCTATGAGGCGTGTACTATTAATTTTCTCATTTTAAAGATAAAAATGCCACAAAGAGGTTAAATAATTTGCCCAAAGCCACATAATTTGTAAGTAATGAAGCTGAGATTTGAATCCAGGCAGTCTGACTCCAAAGTACATGCTCTTAATCACTAGGTTCTCTGAAATATCCTCCTTAGATAACCATTTTGATTCTAGAATTGCCATATTTCTTCCTCAAGAAAAAAAGAAAAGGAAAAAAAAACAGCTAGCCAACCAATTTAAATTAATACTCTTGACAAGGGCCCACTCATTTTGGCCAACTCCACCATGGTCCAGCTAATGCTCACCAATGAAGACAAAGGGATTTGCTTTGTCTTATAATGAACTTGTCTTCCTTGACAGCACAAGCCACTACTTGTACCTTCTTCCTCCTTACAGTCCATGCTTTTTCTGCACCATGCACCTTCCCTCATAAGGTTCTACTAAAAGGCCACGTGGAACTGCAATTTGTTTGTAATTTCCTTACCAGAATCATTGTCTAATAGAACTTCCCCCTGCTAGCTGGAACATGACCTCTTGCCTGCTAGATCTACAGTGCCTACAACATTCTTTCTACATAACTGGACTTTTGGACTTGGTCCTAAATAGCCAATTTTGCCCTGAAACGGTCATTGCTCACTCATGATATCATCCCTCCAAAAAGTATGGCTCTTTCCTTCTTCAAATATTGCTCAACACTAATCTTAACAGTACTTTTAATCTAAGAAATATATGCATTTGTTTGTATGGCAACATATTTGTCATTACATTAACACATTTTACACCCAGTGAGCTCTCAATATACATTTGTGGAAGGAAAAGGAGTTAGGAGGAAGAAGTAATGGAGGTGGGGGGGAGGCAGAGGGCAAGAGATGGAGAATGACATGAAAAGAGTTGCTCATTTAAGGTATTGTTTAAAAGGATAATTTTAAAGCAAATTTCTTGTTCCCTTAAATTTTTAATCTAGACTTTGACTTCCAAAAGACAATTATAACAATTAACTCTTTAATTATATCTATGGCCTAACAGACCAAAAAATGCAAACAAGGATAATACATGTACCACCAACCCCACCCATAAAACTTTATCTAATAACCTTGAATTCCATTTTTAAAGCCCAATCTTTTAAGTAATGATTTATTTTTTTATCATTTCTAAAACTATTACTCCAGGGGGAAAATGAGACCCAAAAAGATAAATGTTAGCAATTAAAGTAGAATCTTCTATCTTATGCTAGATGGTGCATTTATAAAGCCAGATAGAAAATATGAATCATATTTATGACAACTGTTAAAAGAATCATTAGTACTAGTCTTGCATTAAGTAAGGAAATAAATTGCTTTGCTCAAAATTTATTCCAACTATTTTTTTACATATTTGCTAAAGCGAACAACACTTTAATTGCTAGAAGGGCAGCTAAGGACGCTAAACTCCTTGAAGCAAACAATTAATATGCATCACTACTATAAAACATCTAAGTGTTAGTATAATTAGACTAGATAAAATGTAGAGGCTTATTTCATTATTTTGATTGACCTGACTTGTCAAATCAAGTCACTGCCATCAAATAATACTTGATATGGACAAACAAACCCAGGCATGTGAATCCCATTTCATAACCCATTACAGTAGGGATTTTGAGCAGCATAAATAAGAGAGTAGATTTTTTTTTTAAAAGACATCTTATATAGCAATAACAATAATAATTTTCACAAGAGTTGATACTTTTCAAAACCCATGACATATTAGCTTTTCATCTTTCAGCTATACAAGAATTAAACTTTTGATATATTCCTGATTCACATTCTTCTTTTCTCTTTAGCCAGATACCTATTAGATGTTTATCTAATAATTTACATTATATCTGCTTTTGAAGAAGAGTCAAGTAAAGGAGACAAAACACAAACCAGTTCCTTATGCTCTTGGATTACTGCAAAATATTGATAAAGGAGACTTATATTTACTGTTTTAAAAAAAAAAACAGTTTTGAGGGCCACAGTGGAGTTAATTCGTCAGCCTGATGGACCTCTCAGGCAACATGTATCACTATCATTTCTATATAATTGGCTCTGCTGCATCTGTTCCTGTTTGGAACTGCCTCTACATTGTCACTTTTTAATTTTTTTACAAAAATCCATCCATTCATGTCAGTCCTGTGCTTTAAAATACTGGTTAGTTCTCCATGCCTACAGAATAATTCTTTATCATGGCAATAATACTCAATAATTTGACCTTAAATGAGTTCTAAGCCCCTTATCTTACTTCTCCACCATCTTGTTCCTTTACCCAACTCGACAGGCCTCAATCACTCTGGCTTCTCTTAATTCACTATACTCTTTCATACCATTTTTTCTGTTGGAATGATCTTCACTGCCTCGCAAACTCTTATGCATCTCTCAAGGCCCAGTATAAATGTTATTTCCTCTGTGAAATCATTACCTACTACTCAAGGAAGAGGGGGTTGCTTTCTCCTCTGTTTTCCAAACGGACATTTATTCATAATTATTATATCATGTATTAAATTATTTGTTTACATGAGAGATATTGTAGTATATTGACAACAGTTTGCCATCTAGAGTCAGCCTAATATTAGGTGATGGGTATCTAATAATGGGTTTTTATATTAGATGATGTAGGTAAGTACTCAGTCCTTTATATGTGTTTTGCTAAATGAACAAGTGATTAAAAACTTTCACTTTCCTCTATATGAGTTGATAACTGAAGGATATCCTTCAAATACATAAAATAATTTACTTTTAAATGAAATGAAAGAAAAAAAGAAAGCACAAGGGTAATTATATGTCTTGGTTTATTTACATGTTCAATGTTTATCTCTATAAAGTAGAGATTCCATATCCTTTATACAGACAGTAATGTCATAGAATTTAAAAGTATAACGTCATCCCTAATGACTTTTAAAAAGTTTATTTTTAAGTGCTAATAATGAGTCTTTCATTGGTGATCTCAAGTCTCTTTTTAAACATATTTTTGTTCAGATTTTACATTTTTAATTTTGAATGCCGTCTTTTTCGAAATCTATGGTTTGGCATAAAAGGCACGATAAGTTATAAAACTAATAAAATATGTTCTTAGCTGGAGGAATAGTTGTTATTTCAAGGAGAAACCCCACAGATGAAACTTTAAAATGAGTAATAAAAGGAGTTTAAAAAGAGGGACAAAACAGAGGATATGAAACCAACCTGTACATCCCCTATCACTAGCAATGAATAAATAACTAAACCTAAAATAAGACCAAGGTGAGAAAATCTAAAACAAGCCATGTCCCTGAAATAAGTGGACTTAAGGGTTACATGCAGAAAGTATTACTAATTTAAATATTCAATATTTTTGGTTTCACAGATCCAGATGTAATATAATCTTCACGCAGATTCTTTGAATGTGTCTTTCATGAACAGTTTGGGAAGTTTCTACACAGAGAATTGGGGGGTAGGGGGGAGGCAAATCTAACTTGCATATACAGGATAAATACAAACTTTTCCCATAAATTATATTTGGATGGGGGCACATTATTAAAGCAACATCACTTGAAACAAATATCAGAAAGCAGGTTTTGTGTTTTGCAATAATTTTACACTGACTGAAAAGTTACAAAGTTTGGATCATAATCACTGAGACCCGGAGTGGAGCAGATGGATCATTATCTAAGCACACAGGCTAGACCAGCAGAGCTCAAGCATCTTTCTGCCCATGGAGCTTTATGGGCCTTGTTAAGTAGGTAAATTTTCTGTATTATTCACGATAAAATGTCCTCACAAACAGCATTATAAACAAGGACAAAACAGATGTGCACTTATATGTGTATATTCTCTATATACAACATTTCAAATTTATGCCTTGCAAATCATTTAGAGAAAAACTATAGTATAATTCCAGATGGCTGCTTAATTTTATCATGAAATTTATTTCAAAATCTTCAGACATTTTACCACTGATAAACTATAGTGGCAAAGATATATGTGATTGATTAAAATCGATGTTTATAGCAGGTGGTCAAATTACACAAATCTGCTTTGCTGTGAAGCTGTATTAAAAACACTGCTCATAAAACTAATCTGCCATTTTAAGGAAACAGTTCTAGCCAATCCAGTAGCTGTTGCTTTCTTAAAAAATTTGACCATGCCCTACCAATATGCTAATACCCATCTGGGACATAATCCATTAAAATAATCCAAAGATGCCAAATGAAATGATGACCAGACTCTTTCATTTGATGACCCAAAATAAGCTGAAAACATTTCTAAAGCTTTATTTTTCTCAACTATTTTATGTTAAGTTTTATATTATGTTGGAAACTTGTGAGCAAAATTTCATGCTGACCACAGAAACATCTAAATTCTCTTATACTAGGATTTGTTATATACTTAAGTAAGACTGGTGAATGTTTCCCAATATGCCACCTGCCCACTCTAGTTTATAGAACCCAACACTATTTACAAAGATGTCATCTAGGGGGTAAATAAATTATGCAGATGATAACAAGCAGAAAATAAATGACTCCCATTCACCATCTCATGTTTGGTAACAGTGTTGATGGGAACAATGTAGTGACAGGACTGGACATCAAGATATGTCATCTACAGCTGGCTAGTAATATGCTGACATCAGCTGTGCCACAAGCACAACCAAGTGGATCATTTTGTTAGAATTCATTACTAAAAATAAAATTAAAGTAAAACAAATCAAAAGAAACTAAATGAAATAAATTGGTTTATATTTTAAAAGTCATAGATCTGACTTCAAGGAAATACTTATGAAATCTGGATTCCTATCAGAAACTCTGATTGTTGGGGGTAGAAAAAATGGGTGACCGGTTTTTGAATTTTTTTTTTTTAGTTTAAATAAATTGAATTTTTAAAAAAGAAAAAACCCAGAAACTCTAATGAAGTAATTTTTTTAAGTTTTCACAATTTCATCTCATGGAATTTTTAAAAATCTAGTTAATAAGTGTGTGTGCATAGCACTTATATATATAGCTATATATATTATTTTGGTATATATATTTACATATATATATATTTTTTAATTTAAAAAAATTTTTTTTACATATATATTTTTTAGATGGCATTTTGGTTTTATCACTCTAGCAACAGTTGATATTGTCACAACACTTGTCGGTATAATTTGAAGTCTTTAATGTTACAGGAAAAAAAAGTGCTATTAGGCTTGGGAAAGACGGATTGGTTATAGTCCATAGGATATGTAACCACCAAATTTATATCCAAGTACAAGATGTTTTGAAGTTTCTTTATAATTTATTTGGCTAACTCCTTCCATTGCCTGTGGGCAACTTCACATAAATTTAAATATGTACAATGTTGAGTAGGATTCTCTGTTTAAAGCTGAAAAGTTTCAATCCTCATCCATCTAAGAACTTGCAACTTTGCTCTGTCCATCAAAGGAACTCTAGCATTTCTGGTCACAGAGTGGGAAACAATTTATACTCATGATATTTCCTTGGTTCCTACAGGGTGAAGGCTCAAATCCTCTACTAGGTATTCAAGACTCTTTTTCATTCATTCATTCACCATTTATATTGAGTACAATTGCATCTGTTACAATGGAAGACTATCTACAATATACCCAATTTTATGACTCCTACTTTATTTTACACCTGGTTCATAAACACACACACACACACACACACACACACACATACACATAGCACTCAACTGGACTGACCTGTCTACTCCTCCCTCAAATACACACTATTCCTTCCCATTATTGCTGTTTTCCACACACCATTTTAGGCAAGGATGACACTAACCCAAAACACACAGACTCAGAATCCCTGTCTTCAAGAAGACTGCAAGCTTCTAAGGGTAGAGACTTTCTTTGTTAAACTCTTAAAATCACTCTCTCAACAGTTCTCATTATTTCTCAATAATTACTGATTGGAAGAAGAAATACCTATAATATATAAGATTATAAGAAGCTAATTTAATACGTTGCATGGGTGCCTTTAAATGAGCTCTACATAATAAACCATGGCACTACTACATAAAAATATTTTGAGGGTTTTATGCAGCATAATATCCCTTTTATTAAACTGATAATAAGAGATACTACACTTGATCTTAGCCAAAAGACAGAGAAGCAATGTAATATCTCCTTTAAATCCAACTGAAATAACTGCTCTGAAAATTGCAAAACTCATAGATTCTCACTGTTAGTGTTCATGGATTATTGTTTATTGAAAAGAGTAAAATATTCTTCAAGGCACATTTTTAAAATTCTAAATTTGCTTGATGCTATGAGTAATTATATAATCCAGCATCTCTAGTTTTAAGCCAAATCATTTCTCTATGCTTCTAAAAGTCAAATCTGTCCGATATCCCAGCATGATGAGTAACATCTATTAGTTTGGAGAGGATACACCTGCATGTGTAGTAGGTTCTGTTAAACATTCAGTATTCTCTTTGACAAATGACCAAGAGATTAGTTTATCTAGACACAGAATACCACACTCTGGAACCCAGCAGTACATTGGAATGACCATTATTCTTCCAAAGCAAGTTAACCCATCTGTCCAGAGCATACACTGGCCAGTGCTCCTGAACTATCTCTTACCCTCTTTACTTGTGTCCAATTTCTGGGCCTCAGAAGGCAAATAGAAAATTCCAACAGAGATCTGTACTACTTAAAGTCAAAATCAGGAGAGATTAAGCAGGGTTTAAGAATGAAGCAAGAGACTTTAAATGAAACTCTTTAAGACATATTTCTTTTCCTTTGTTCTCTTATTAAAAGAGTAATCCATGGAAGTTATGGAGTAAGGCGAGAGAGAAAAGGACAAGGCTGCCTCCACGTTAGCCCTTTCTCCCATGGCTACTGCAGGTGGTTACTTGACCCAGACTCCCCCATGGCAACCTTACATAATGCTGTATAACTCTTATGACAAAGTCTCTTAAATCATCCAACTGCAAGATTGAAAATTTAATATAAAAAATATCCTAGAGGGACAGTGGAGTAGGTATGGGTGGGTTCCTGTGTGGGTTGGAGGAAAAATAGGTACTGTTGTAAAAAATATCCATGCAGTTTTAGGCTTAAGTCCATCCATGGAACATCCCTCACATTTCAGTAGGCCATTCTGCCATTCCAAATCTCTGACAACAACTAATCTACAGTCAGCAATGTGTAAGAAATCAGATGGCAGTTACGTTTGGTGAGGAAGGAGGTACACAGTAACTGAGCAGAGAAGTTTGGGGTGCCAGTCATGTTGTGTTTCTCGATTTGGGTGTTTGTTACACCAGCATGTTCACTTTGTGGGAGTTCATCAAGCTTTTCACTTATGATTTGTGCAATTTACATGATATATATTTTTAAATTTTCTAAAAATGATAAAATTAAATCTGCTACCAAGTTAAAAATCTAACACTTTCCCTACTGTCAAATGACTTCGAGCCTTCTCAATTTCATATTTTATTTGCCAGTACAGAAATGGCCTTCATGCTAAGTCCTGAGAAGAAAAAATGATTCAACAACTTGAAAATTAATAAAGAAAATATGATACTTTCTGTCCTAGTATTACAAATGATGTATATTATCTAATATAATTAATGTCTACAGCTATGAATCTATTTATTTTTCTTTAAACCACCAGAATAGTACTATAATATTCCAGTATCTCATAAAAAATTCCCCTCCAGGGACAGAACTCAACTTTGGATATCATCATGACTTTTCACTGGGGGCTGTTTCTTTCTCTTATTCACTTCTTTGAAGATTAGCAAGAACCAGTGTTTAGCATCCATGATCCTCTGCAACACTAGCCATGCTACATGGAAAGAAGAAGGCAATAAGGCAACAATTTCTACACTAGTATTCCAGCCTAGAAAGTAAAAGTGTCATTTTGTTCCTTTCCCTTTGCAGCATCCTGGGCTCTACTAAAGTGTATTGTTAGTGATCTCTCTTTCAAATACCAGTTTTTCACAGCTATTCACTACAGAAGAAATTCTAGTTTAAGATAAGTCCACCTTGTTCCCTAACAAGGGAAGGAAGTATTTATTATTATGCTATCCGCATAAGAGAGATGACCCATGGCAGCTATTTGTATAGCATGCCTGGTTGGCTGGCCGCTCATGCCTGCCTTCACTGTCCTCTTTTAAGGGTAAAGCAAGACAGAAAGGAAGTGGATTCTGGATAGAATACTCAGCATTCGAAATACAGAAGCACCCAAGCTCCTCTATGGGTATGGAAGTAAAACATATTTTATTACCTAGGACTGTTTCAGTTATGAGTAACAGAAAAAGGCAAGTCGTGGTGGCTTGTGGGAAACAAAGGGGGTAGGATAATCTATAGGCTTAAGAAACTGAACATTCAAAAGGCTCTAGATCCAGTGCCTCGAACTATATTGATAAGGACTTGGTCTCTCTTCTTCTCTCAGGTCTGCTTTTCTCTGCGTGGGCTTCTTTCAGTCAAGCTTACCCAGGGAGTAACAAAATAGCTGCTAGCAGCTCCAGGCTACATTTTCTGCTTTCAGCAACCACAGTGGAAAGACCTCCTCCTTTTCAATAGTTCAACCCTAGGATTGTTCTGCAAGGTGTGATTCCTACCCTCCCCTGAAAACCATGCTCTGTAGGCACAGGAATTGAATAAAGTCATTGTCTAGGCCTGGATCATAGCCATGTAAGGGTCTGGGTGGGTGCTCATCTCTTTCAAAATATAAACCGTAAAACTGGGAGCAGGGTGAAAAAAAAAATTTAAGAGAGAAAGGTAATGGGTTCTAGTGAGCAAAAGTAGATATTCAGTAGTAGGTATATTCAGATGAGTATTTTAAAATAAAATGTCAACTTCCTAAGGACAGTGGAAAAAAACACTATGTCAATTTTACAAATAAAGTAATCAAAGCTTTGTTCAGTGTCTTGTGTCAGTCTGAATTAATGTTCCTAGTTCCCATTGTCTCTGACAAAGACACTAGTCTGCCTCTCCAAGAAGTCTCCTCTGAAGACAGAGTCCCATCTTTCCCTCTTATTAAACTATCTACTTAAGCCCTTTCACATTCAGCCTGTATCTTTCATCCAACTTTAATTCTACTACCATTTAAAATATCCTCCATCATTATCTCTTCTGAACTTTCTCTAAAGCCAAAGGAGTGCTATATAGAATACAAAAGACAAGACATGATCTGTATACAAGTTTACACTTTAGATAAAATTAAGGAAGGAAGTATATATATAATTTCAAAAGAATAAACTCATTCCTCCCAGGGGTCTATTAGTTAAGATACTAGAATGACATGATAATAAGATGGGCTGTTGACATCCTGTGCTAGTACTATATTAAGAAGAGACTTGGAAAAAGGAAAATCTTTGAAAATGTATCTAAAAACAGCCTGCCAATTAGATGCTTTCCACAGAGCTTACAAAGGAAAGATTGTGGCCTCTTCACAGATTTTTAAGAACCAAGAGAGATGTTTTAGGTTAGTTTGAATGGTATTGGGCCTGGAGTCAGGAAAATAGACTATATATAAGGCTTCCCAGGCTATAAATTCAGGGACGGTCAAACCACTCAAAGGATAATCTACAAATCAATTGTTATACGAGACATTCAGGAACAGGCTAAGTAAAAAACTTAAAGACAAATTGCAGGGTAAAATCCTGGACTGCTAGAAGATGGAGTCTTTTACCCAATTTTACCTGTTGTTCTCGCTATTTTACTAGTTGTTATATGGTAGATTCTCTCTGAGAAAAAAAATAACGTTCAGTATCAAGTATTGTGAAAATAAAATGCCCCATAAAATCTGTATGATGGTATCCTTATTTCTTTAGGGATCTGAACATTCTAAACTTTCAGGCTTTAGTGTGGTTTTCTAAATAAATGGTTTTCTAACCCTTTAAGACTGCTTCATGAAGATCTAGATTTCATTTTTCCTCTTGAAGGTTACAATTTTTATATTAATCTTTCTGCCAAATTTCTGTTGATTTCCACTTTTACTTATCAATATAAATAATATATATATAATATATATAAATATATATATAATGTATATAATAATATATATTATATAAATTTATAATATATATAATATTATATAAATTATATAAATAATATAAACAAAAATCAATATAAAATATTCTGTAAGTAAGCTTCTTGCTTTAGAATCTTGAACTCTTCAAACAAAATATGGTAAAAACAAAAATAACAGAACAGTATTGCCAGTAATTAACTAGTGAAAAATAAATAGAAAATTCTTATTTGTATAAATGATACATATGAAAGAATGCACAAAGCTAAGTCATAACAAGCAGTTTATCATTCCTCCAAAGCGACACCTTTTTTTATTCCCTTCTTCTGATAAGAAAGAAGCTTTAGGGGAGACATTGTGTTCAACTAGACGAATGTTGTTTGAATGTTGTTTAAATGTTTTTCATGCAATACAGGTCTTTTATGTAAAAGTTTTTTGGAAATGTGCTAAAAGTTTTCTTACAAGAAATTTAACTTAGCTCTGTTTCTAAAAATACTGTCTGAAAGTGGAATCCAATCTCAAAATTCAAGAGAATTACTTGTTACTGCTTTGATACAGGTGGGAAACAAAAACAACCTCAATTTCAGTTTTAGCTCAGATTATAATATAAAGGAATCTCACTACATTCTTTTAATTTGAGATCATTTCCACAACATATCGGCTTAAAAAATTCCTGCCTTTGCCACCAATCTCTTTAGCTTGTTTGTTTCTTCTGTCCTATTAACAGCTATTAATGGAGATAGACATTTAATCAACATTGGGAACTTCAATCAAAATCTTTAAAATAATTGAAAGAAATTAAAGCGTATGTGCTTTTTACTTGATTATTTCAATCCATTTTATTTGTGGCTAGTCTTTTCTGTTACATTTACTTTTTCATTTCAATCAGCTTCAATATAAGTATGGATATTGAGTTACTTATATTACTTTAAAAAATATAAAATCTACCCAGGCACTTTACTAGTTTCTTTATTAGTAGAAAAGCCATTCAATAATTCTGTGAGCTAATATTTATTGTCTCCATTTTACAGATGACATAATGGAGACTAATAAAGTAATTATTTGGTCCAATCTATATCCAAGTCTCTATAGTTTCAAAGTATTGCTACTTTGAGGTTCTAAAGCAAAACAATAAAAAATTTGAATGCTTTTAAAATGTGAGAGGCATTACTAATCACATTAAGTTAAAATAACTGTTAAAATTTTACTTGTCTCAAAAACTGCATCCCCTTTTAGGTGTCATCTCAACTTGCTGTGTTTTTTCCTTAACACTCCTCCCCACTTTTCTCATCTCTTGGTACCTTTCTTTTCATAATGATTTATACTTTGCTTCACCTTCTGTAATGCTATATTTTCAAAAACTCATCTTTATCCATTCTAATCTTTCCTTTCTTCTTGAACATCTTTCATCCCCAAATGCCAAATTTCTTCCCATTATAATTTATATATATTATCACTTGGTTAGACTTGACCCTATTTGTCACATTTTTTAAGAAGCCACAGATAATATTCACATATTCATGTGGTAGTGCTCTGTCACCAAGATAAAAGTTATAGTTCACAACTTCTTTAAGTCTGGTGTTTGCGGTTTATGTTGGTGCAGTACTGTGTACGCATAACCAAAAATCAATAGGAAGTTAATGGAAAGCAAATATCATAGGGAGAATCAGGCACTATACTTAATGTACTCATACAGCAAGAGAGAAAACATTTCAAGCAAATGGATAAAAACAAGTTTGGAAAGTTGAAGAAAAATGGATCATTTGTTGCTTGGTTTTTTTTTTTTTGCGGTACGCGGGCCTCTCACTCTTGTGGCCTCTCCCGTTGCGGAGCACAGGCTCAGGACTCGCAGGCTCAGCGGCCATGGCTCACAGACCCAACTGCTCCGCGGCATGTGGGATCCTCCTGGACCGGGGCACGAACCCGTGTCCCCTGCATTAGCAGGCGGACTGTCAACCACTGCGCCACCAGGGAAGCCCAGATCACTTGTTTTATATGATGCTTACCTTTAGGGAATCTATAACTTGGCCTTAGGTTCAGTATGCTTTCACTCTCTCATCCTATAAAAAATGTCTGTTTGGAACACCTTGAGGGAAACACCCAGATTAAGATGGTTCACCAGGTTGTGCTAGGAGGTTCATGTATCTTCTTATTCTCAGAATTCTAAGAAATGAACTCTCAAAGGCTTGAGTAGCTCTCAAAAGATAGATGTAATGAATAGCTAAAATAGAAAAAGCCAAGTTCTAAGTTGCTCCAGCCACTGACACCTCTATCCAGGGAGGTAGAATAACTTCAGCCTCCTGAATATTCCTATTGACCAAAATGCTGCCCTTTAGAAAATTAAGAATTGGGTTCTAATAGAAAAGGCAATTTTAAATTATAATATTAATTATTCATAAGCATTTCCTGAGCACTTCATTTACGCTCCATATGTACCCACCTTGGTGTTACATATCTCAATTATTCATTCACTGATTTATAAAAGAGGAGGTTGCATAGCACAGTGGTTAAGACTATAGGCTTTGGAGTCAGACAGAGTTTGATTCAAAACTGCCTTCAGCCTTCTGCTGTAAAAGTCTAATGCATAAAATTGTGTGAGAACAACAACAAAAAGAATATAGAGTATTTAACCAACTATTTTGTGCACAGTATGTGGACAATAATGTAATCTAGTGTTATTATTTCTATCTGACAGTCATATTAAGTTTCCTGTTATCACTGTAACAAACTACCACAAATTTAGTGACTTAAAGCCAAGCTGATTTATTATCTTAGAGTTCTGGAGGTCAGAAATTCGAAATGGGTCTCAGTAGCCTAAAATCAAGGTGTCAGCAGGACTGCATTACACCTGAGGCTCTAGTGGAGAGTCTGTTTTCTTGCCTTTGTCAGCTTCTAGAGGCTGCCTACATTCCTTGGCCCATAGTCCTCTTTCCTTTTCATAGCCAGTAATAGTCTGGCTAGTTTCTCACATCAAATCCCTCTGACTCTAATCCTTTTGCTTTACTCTTCCACATTTAAGGGCCTTTGTGGTTACTTTGTACCCACCCCGAAAATACAGGATAATTTCCGTATTCTAAAGTCAGTTGGTTAGTAGCCTTAATTCTAACACCCCCTTGCCATGAAATTATGTCAATTTAATTTATTCACAGACTTGAAGATTAGCAGATAGATATCATTGGGGCGTGGCCATTCTTCTGCTTACCACATACTGAGTAGTTAAATAATATTATTTAATTTACTAACTATAACATTTTAAAAAGTTAGGCATAATAGGAAAAGATTGATATTTACAAGATCCCTTTTCAAAAGAACCCAGTGATATTAGATAACAACAAAGTCAGCAAACTGTATATGTATTGTTCATTAAACTAAACATATTTTATTATTATTTTTACAAATAAAAAAATTTCTGTGAACAATAATCAAATCCAATTGTAAACTACAGAAATGTAGAAATATGTGATGGTAGATGAATTTTCACTAGAAAATTCAATTTTTTATAATTTTAAGAAGCAATAATATAGGTTACTTGTGAACAAAATTTTTAATTAACCTTTAAGATTAAACCCTTGTGCTAGAAATGAAGGGGAGATACAAAAGTCATAAAAAAACTATGCCTCTTGGAATTTTCTATCTGATCTCTAACAGAAGCCATTCATTTCCCAAGCCAGTAAGTAGCATGTGAATCAGTTTATATTTAAGTACATTAAGTCTTGCAGAACTACTTCCAGAGTGAGATAAACGTGGACTAGAGTCTTCAGGGACAAGGCAGGATTTTTGAGCAGCTACCTACAATTTTGACTCATTGTTTTCTCTTAAAGCTGGTAAATATTATGGACTCACTTCTCTTGTCCAATCTTGACTCTGAAATACAATTCTAAGTTTTCACTGACCCCCTGAAGCCTATGCACAAACTCCAAATGTGTCTACAGCCTTGGTGAAAAAGGTCTGTTCTGTTAGAGAATTAGATATGATTAGACTGATGAGGAAAAGAATAAGTTTCTAAGGACAAGGAAGCATCCAAAAATGCCCGAGCACCTCCTATGCCATCTGGCACATAATTCATGCTTAAAATCTGTAAGTTCTCCTACATTCTTTCTCCTCCCAGTGACTGAAAGTCTGGAGAAAAGTCTGAGCAATATGAGTTGGATAGCAGAAAGAAAACAAGTCTTACTGAAACAGTGTAAGGAAATATATATAACCAGCTAAGTTTACTTGATAGTTAAAGCCTTTCTACTTAGAATGGTAGATTTCTTAGGCAGGATAATTCTTTGCATTCACTGCATCCCACTGACAAAACTAGACA
Organism: Grampus griseus; assembly: GCF_964374135.1. Taxonomy (NCBI): domain Eukaryota; kingdom Metazoa; phylum Chordata; class Mammalia; order Artiodactyla; family Delphinidae; genus Grampus; species Grampus griseus. Next base: position 55,476,070 of record NC_139007.1, on the reverse strand, counting down.
ATGTGTATTATTCTCTGCATTTTAAGTCGCAAGACTAACACTTATTTCAAGAAGAAAATTAATGTCAAAGGCATAAAAAAAGAACTCGGAAATTTAAACCCATACACTTTTACATTTTTGCACTTTTTTATTACAAGTAATTATAAACTGATTTTTTTTTATTCCACAGGCCTATTGGAACAAGTCTGCCACTTTAACATCTGACTTAGAAAATATATACAAAAACACTTTATTTCAGTTCCTCAAAGAATCATTCCATGTTATTCAGACTTGGTCAAGTTCCTTCTCTTAGTGGTTCTCCTGAATAGTACTCATTACAGTTAACAATGAAGTAAATAAATGTGTAACTAATCATTTAATATCTTCCTCTTCCCTCCCCACAAGAATATGTGTTCCATAAGGAAAGGGCAGTATCTGCCTTGGTTTCTGCTATATGTTCAGTGCCTTATGCTTCTATAGCTGCCCAATGAAAAAATTAAATGAATAACTAAACTGCTTATCCTTGAGATTCACCCTAGATTAATTCTGCATGGATTACCTCATTTTCCTAAATGTTACTTCCAGCCTTTTCCTATCACCCTTCCAACCTGCTTCAGTCCCATCTCCAGCTCTAGAGTACCTGGTACTTAAACTTCCCACACAGAATTTTTTTAAACCTGGCTCAAGTCTAACCTTCTTAGAAATTATAGAATCTGATATAAATCTGCATTACCAGCCTCTGACTTGACCTTATCATCTTTCTTCTGCCAACTGACTTCATCTGCTTCCCAGGAGATGATATACAGTTTATATAGTTTAGGGTAGATGTTGGATAACATATCTGATGGTTTATACCAAAATTTTACTAAAATAAGTTAAATACTTTATTAGTTGGAACTCCTGCCTTATAAGCATTATAAACTAATTTAGCTAGATTAAGCAAGAGAAAGAAAGAATTTATTATAAGGTAATAGGTACATTTCATTAATGCCTAAGGACAGGAATGTAGGTTGGCTTTTGAGAAATGCTGGAACTAGAAAAATGGAACACATCAAAAACCTGGAAACTTTCTCCTCCCCTCTGCTTCTTGCTGAGTACTAACTTCACCTATTCATCTCTCTCTGAAGGTTACAGAGATACAGTGAACAAAGATGCCCATCCTACAGCATCCTAACATTGCATCTTACCCATTCAAGTGGCTCCCCGAATTTTCAATTTAAATTTTAGAGCCCAGATTTAAAATCCCATGAACATCCATCTTGATTCAGATGATGGGTAAACAAATTGGTGATGGGTAAACAAATTGTAGTATATTCACACAATAAATATTGTGAAACGGAATGAACTATTGAAACATGCTGCAACATTAATGGATCTCAGAAAAATTACACAGTGATGTATATAAATGTCAAATCACTATGTTTTACACCTGAAACTAATGTAATATTTTATGTCAACTGTATTTCAATTAAAAATATATATATTAGACAGTTAAATGAAGCCGGACATGAAAGACTCTATGCTGCTTGATTCCACTTATATGAAATTCTAGAATAGGCAAAACTAATCTATAACAAGTCAGTGTTTGTTTGGGAGGGAGGTAAGTGGGAGTTTTGACTGCAAAGAGGCACAAGGGTAGTTTTTGGATGAAGGAAATGTTCTATATTTGTGGTTTTGTGGAGGTTACAGTGTACACATTTGCCAAAATTCATCAAATTATCCAGAAATGAATGCTTTTGTGTATATAAACTAATGCCTTCAATTGTTTACTTCTTCTTAAAAGAGATGGCAGAGCTACACCATGGAAAATGGATAACAGTTTTCCTGTTGCTCGGAATTTTGAAAGAAAAAAATTAAAGGATTGATAACAAGAAGATTTGAGTAAGAAGTGGTAAACTTCTGGGAATGAGTAAGAGTTTGAAATTATTTGTGCCCAAGTAAGTGCTCACAAACAGGCATCAACTGCAAAGAATTTCCTCAATAATAAAGTGGAGAAAATAACACTTTCTGTGGATATTAGCTACACTCTTTCCCCAGCCACTCCAGCTTGACCAATGAATGGGCTCGTGAACAAAGTACTCAAAGCATCAGTGACAGAGGCTATGCATGGGTTAAAAAACATGGTCTTCCCTTCAACAAGAACAACTCTGACTGTTATTATTGCTAAATATCTGACATGCCATCAGCTGAGCCGGATGCTAATCCCCTTTTGTGGCACCGTACCCAAGGGGATTAGCTAGCCAGGATGATCACCCCATCATAGAGGAGGAAGCAACATGTCATGAGAATAAACACGATAGATATGCATATGCCTTCCCTGTCTGCACTGTTTTGTAAGCACCACTACCCATAAGCTAATGAAATTCCTGATTTTCTATTGTGATAGCCACAAAACTTTGCTTCTGGCCAAAGAACACATTTACCGGAAAAAAAAAAAATGAGGAAGATGTTCACACCCATGGAATTTATCAGTTTCGTTATGTGTCACATCACTTCAAATCTCCTTGCTTGATAGAAAAAGTGGAATACCCTATTAAAGACAAGTAATAATACCTTGTTCAGCTAGGTGCTATCCTACAATATTTTGTGTATGTTTGGAACCAGCAACCAATATTATATTTTTCTCATAGCCAGAAGATATTGACTAAGGAACCAAGAATTGGGAATAGGAGTGTTTCCTCTCCCTGTTATTCTTAGCATCCAATCACAAAAGCTTTTGTTCCCATTCCCCACCTTTTGGCTTTACAGGTTTAGAGGACTTAATTCCTGAAGAATAAATGTTTCCACTAGTAGACCTAAACATGATTCCACCGAACTTGAAGTTTAAACCTTGAACTCTTCATGCCCCTAAGCCAATAGGCAAAGAAGGGTTTGCCGTACTAACTGGAGTGATTGATCCTGATTATCAAGGAGAAATATAGTTACTGCTACATAATTAAGGCAGAGAGGATTCAAGGGATTCTCTGGGTTGCCTCTTAGTACACATATGTCCCATGAAAGATAGGTTAATAAAGTAGTGGAGCAAGCCAAAAAAGAAGGGCCAGTAATAACTCCAGCCATTCAAAAATGAAGTTTTGTATCACCCAATCAGGTAAAGAACCATAACCAGCTAAGGTGCTAACTGAAGGCAAATGGAATGGGTAGTGAGAAAAGGAAATTATAAACACTGACTATGGCCTCTTATTTACTTGTGAAAATAAGGCAAGTAGGAGCTAAGCCTATTTCCTTTTCTGACTTATGATATACATATTTGCATATATCAATCAGTTTGTTTTCTAACCTTCCTCTTCTTATATCTAATATAAAGTGTATTAGTAGAGATTAATCTTATAATTCAGTCTGTAAGTTATAAGCTATCAAAGGAGAATTGGAATTAAGTTAGAAAAGGAATGGACATCACCTAGGGATAGATAGTGACTCATGGAATTATGTGTCAACCTTTTTGGAGAAAAGGTGAGCTATATGTGGCCAGATGTATATATGGCTATATGAAGCAGAGTTATATCATATTATATAGAAGCATGAAGTTGAATGGTTGTTGTTTTTGAAGTTAAAATATGAGTAGAAAGGCATATATAGACTTTGAGTTGACAAACTGTGAACTATGCCAGACTGTTCAACTTGGCATCACTCCTGTTCCCACCTGCTTTGGACTGAATGTTTGTGTGCACCTAACATTTGTATGTTGAAGCCCTAATCCACAATGTGATGGTATTTGGAGATGGGGCCTTTGGGAAGTAATCAGGGTTAGGTTAGGTCATGGGTGGGGCCCTCATGAAGGGACTGAAGCCCTTATAAAAAGAGTAAGAGGGCTTCCCTGGTGGCGCAGTGGTTAAGAACCTGCCTGCTAATGCAGGGGACACGGGTTTGAGCCCTGGTCCAGGAAGATCCCACATGCCACAGAGCAATTAAGCCCATGCACCACAACTACTGAGCCTGTGCTCTAGAGCCTGTGTGCCACAACTACTGAGCCCGCGTGCCTAGAGCCTGTGCTCTGCAACAAGAGCAGCCACTGCAATGAGAAGCCCATGCACCACAACCAAGAGTAGCCCCCGCTTGCTGCAACTAGAGAAAGCCCACGCTCAGCAACGAAGACCCAATGCAGCCAAAAATAAATAAATAAAATAAAGAACTTAAAAAAAAAAAGAGTAAGAGACATGAGATCTCTCTCATTGCCATGCGAGGATAGAGTGTTAAGATGGCAATCTGCAAACCAGGAAGAGCTCCCTCACTAGACACTGGATCTGCTGGCACCTTAATCTAGGACTTCCTAGCCTCCAACACTGTGAGAAATAAATAGTTGCTGTTTAATTCACCAAGTCTAAGGTATTTTTGTTATAGCAGCCCCAACTGACTAAGACAGCATTTTATCTTTTGGTCTGCTTAAAGGAGAAGAACTTGAAACTACATTTCCCAGACCCCCTTTAGATGGTTCCAAGTTAGTCTGCAAAGGGCAAACAAGCAATAACATGCAGAAAGTAGCAAAGAAAAGAAGCATTATTTTCTGGCAGCAGTTAAAGAAATATGCATAGGTAGACATGAGGTTCTGAGATGAGGGCTTCCAAATCATCCACTTTGGGTGCCTGAGGCAACATGAACATTAGTAGCCACTTCTTGGAGATTCTTAAGAGTCATAGCTTCCAGAGGAACTCTTGAAAATCCACTCTAGGTCTGCTGGCCTCTGGGTCTTGACTTCCCTACCCTCAATCACCAGCCATAACTATGGTTACATCTGTAATTCTTGTGTCCAACCCCTTCCTGTTGAATAGTCAGAGAGGCTCCTGCTTTTTAAACGGAAACCTTCCAATACAGGAAAATATCACAAGTTTGAAATGGCCAAAAAGTAACTGAGAAATAAAAAGAAAAAAAGAAACAAATTACAACCAAAAACCACCCTTGATATCAGTTCTGATGAAACCATAGATCAGGGGATTTTGCTATATAATAGTCTACCTCAAGGGCTACTTGTATGGGAAATAGAAGAGCTATTGTTATCTTCATTTATTGTAAGAAATTATTCAAAAACTTTTTTCTGGTTATGCATTTTTTTGATAGGAAAAGTAGTCCACTACATGACTGTGAACTCAAAGCTTTAGTCGAAGGAATGAACCATCTTTTTGGTTCTTACTCTCAAGGCAGGATAATCCTTCACAGGCATATCTCTCAGCCAGATTTCAGTTAATCTCAGCAAATTTATTACAGGTGAGCTCGTATTACTGTATATAATCTACCACATTTAATGTTATAACAATAGAATTGAAGTATTTTATAAATTATGCAACATTTTAGATCACTGAAAATATGCCATTTAATATCAGAGGGCATCAAATGATGAATGAATTAGTGCTCAAGGAAAACAAATTCCAGTTTCCTGCTCCAAGAAACATTTCATGCCAGTGACTAAAACTGGGGGGTTTGTTTCCAAATTAATCATAAAACTAATGCTGATTAGGAAGAGATCTTTATGCATGCAGCAGTTAAGTTAATCTGAACAAAGTCTCACTTCTAAGTATTAAAAGTTCAAAATGAAAGCTCTCTCTGTTTGTGATTTTACGTTTAGCTTAAAAAAGATTACTCATTTAACAGAAAATACTTGTGGTTGTCAAAAGAAACGTTATGGTCTATTAATAGTGCTGGTAAGAGCATTTAAATATTTCATTGTTACAGAAAACTCATCATTCAAATCACTGAATATTCACTTTTCATGTGTTAAGAACAAGGCTAAGTTAAAGAGGTTATTCATTAAATATCTATTTATCCTATAAGAACTAAATGAAAATTTTCCAACTAAAAATAATCGTGGCCTCTTGCTACATTTTTAGCACGCTAGCAAATGACATATTGACGTATGAAGAGCTAAACAGCTACAGTGAACCCAATGCGCTTTTGGCAAGAAGTCAAACAATGTTCTATGAAGCAACACTACTGTCTACTATACAATGTGACACCTAAATCTATCAGTAACATCATATTCAGCTTCCAGATAAGTTTCACTGTTGACATGTTCCTCTTAGCATCAAGTGACAAGGGAAAAGTGTCCATTAAAAAGTTCTGAACTTCAGGCACTCCAGAGGCATGACAACCAAATCTACGTTCAATTAAGCATTTTGGTCAACTGATAAAAATGTAACAAGTGACAACCAATTGTGGAAGAAGTTGATTCTAAGGCAGTTGCACAGAGGGCAGAATACCTGAAATGGTTCCAGAACATGTTACAATCCAATCTGAAACAATGCATGAACAGGACAAGAGCCAGAAAGTGATAACAGCAGAGCAGCTACAGCTGTCAGAGATGGAGCAGAAGAGAAAATATAAGTTTGAGAAAGACTGAATAAAGCTACAATCTGCAAATGACCTCCAAAGAAGCAGCATTTTCTAATGGGCAGAAATCGGTAAAGACAAGAGCTGATTATTTTTAGGCAATATTGTTTAGTCCTCTGACAATGTAATGTTATTTATGAGAAAAAAATGATAATAATTGTCATTTGTTGATACCTACTAGATGCCAGGCATTGTATCAGGACTTCTATTTCTTTATCTTACTTAATCCTGGTGATAACACTTCAAGATAGTCATTATGTGAATTTTATAAATGAGGAAAGTAAGGTTCAGAAGCTAAGCAACTTGCCCCAAATCACACAGCTAGCAAGTAAAAGTGCCGCAGAGGATAGATTAGGAGGATGTAGAAACTGGCCCAAATGATTCAGAAACTGGAGGTTGATTTTCTGGAAAAAGTGCTAAAAAATATACTCCTGCATTAAACAAAAAAAGTTCTGCAGACTGTAAATACTGTATTGTTATCATGTTTTTTCCTCAAGTTTGAAAGTAAGAATGGAGTCCTCTTCAATTTATTGAGACTGATGATTCAGTCACATGCTACCTCTTCATATAATTACCTTAGGTAGCTCTCTTTAGCTGTCTTCAGCTATTTTTTAAAATTTCCTTTCTTACTTTGTTGAGTCAACCTAGCAGAAAGTTCAGAATATCTACGATGTGTTTCCCTAGTAATTTAAGAGAAAAATCAGGTGAATAAAAGCATCTGTATACTCAGGTGATGTACTAGCAAACCAACAGCTTCTTCTAATTAGCTGTGCAAACTTCAGCAACTCAATAGCTTTGTTTGTGCCTCATTTTCCTCCACTATAAAGTAGGGGAGTTGGACTGGATGACATCTAACAAATTTATCAGCTCTAAATTCTGCAGTTTTGTACACCAAGCTATTAACTGTGGCTGACTCCAAGGAGTGGACATCCATAGGAATGTCTGCCTTTATTACAGCTCTTGTTTTTTTCTTTTCTAATAATATGTAGTACTTTTGTAAACAAACATTACTATAGATTTTTCAATCCATTATTTTGTGATAACTGGCATAACAGAATTCTATTATCTTTGGTGCATACCACAGCAAATATCCACTAAGTGTCTTTTAGAAGTAATCCTCTGCATACACATTTTAAATATCTAGCAGAGTACCCTCCCTTCCTCCCTTTACACTCAGAGGGGATTGATTTCATTGGTCCTTTCAGTAACTAAATACCCCATTCTTTTCAATTTCTTCTTTTCTTTCCCAACTTTATTTTACATACTCTAACAAGTAACTTGACTGGGCCCCTCACACTATCTGACCAAACTCAGTGTGACTTGAACTCTGAAAAGAAAACTTTTGCATTTCCCTTTTGATCGTTTTAAGGGTATGTCAGTCTCTGAATATCACTCTCTTGTTCTAGCAAGAATAAGTCTGGTCGCCACTGCCAGGTCGTTATCAAATTTCTCTTGCTTTTGTGATAAGCGTTTGGGATTTCAACTAACTGAGGGAAGGCTCCCTGAGACTGGGGCTACAGCTGGATTCCCTGAATTATCTGTCCCACATCTCTGTGCATCAATGGAGCTAAAGCCTGACAGCTAGATTATAATGTTGCCTTTGTATAACATGAAAAACTTTTCTTTTGTCTGTCAGATGTAAATTTACTAGGTCTGGCATCCACAAGGTCATTTTGAGGAAAGAATGCTTTGGAGTGGATCTAGTTTGAGTTTTGAAGCAGCAGTTGTTTTTGCCCTTTTTTTTTTTTTTAAAACCTGGTGATTTAAACCATTTCTTTAAAAAGAACTGTTCTTAAGGTCCAGAAAAATGACTCAGACAATTTTCCTTCTATTGGTTTCTTTATTGATAAACTATAGCATACATCCTATTTACTCAGCCACGCAATTTTGAAGGATAATCCAGGACTTGGATTAGAAAAAAGAAAAAAAAACAGAGTATCTGGCACCCATTCTCATCCAGTGCTGTAACTAACACAACTTCATTCCATCTAGGTGGTTAGATTTAATATCTCAACTAAGAGGGAGATTGGGGCACTCAAAAAGAGACCTTTTCCCTCTTATTCTCCCCTCCTTTCACTTTCCAGTTCTATTACAATAGCAAATGTTATTGTTGCCACTGTACTGCTAGATACCTCCCACATTGCCTACCTGCTTTTCTAATTTTGCCTTTCACCACATTAAAAGCACATTTAGAATCACATTTCTCCCCAACAAATTGCAATGAAGATGTTCTCCAAGGCAGGAGTTATTTTAGTTACTGTATTCATTTCTTGGGTTGCAGTAAGAAATTACTACAGGACTTCCCTGGTGGCACAGTGGTTAAGAATCCACCTGCCAATGCAGAGGATACTGTTTCAAGCCCTGGTCCAGGAAGATCCCACATGCCGCGGAGCAGCTAAGCCCTTGCGCCACAACTACTGAGCCCACGTGCCACAACTACCGAAGCCCGCGTGCCTAGAGCCCGTGCTGTGTAACAAGAGAAGCCACCACAACGAGAAGCCCATGCACTGCAACAAAGAGGAGCCCCTGCTTGCCACAACTAGAGAAAGCCCGCACGCAGCAAAGAAGACCCAATGCAGCCAAAAATAAATAAATAAATTTATATTTAAAAAAAGAAATTGCTACAAATTTAGTGGACTAAAACAATAGGAATTTATTCCCTCTCATTCTGAAGGCCAGAAGTCGAAACTCAAAATGTCAGCAGAACTTTATTCCCTCCAAGGCTCTAGGGGAGTATCCTTCCTTGCCTCTTCCACCTTCTGGTGGCTCCAAGCACTTTCTTGGCTTGTGTACACATCACTCCAATCTTTGCCTCTACAGTTACATGCGCGTCTATGTGGAGTTCCCCTCTGCCTCTAACTTATAAGGACACTTGTGATGGTATTTAGTGCCCAGGGAACAGGCCACAGTAATCTCCTCATTACAATATCCTTAATTTAGTCACATATGCAAAGACCTTTTTTTGCGGTACTCAGGCCTCTCACTGTTGTCTGGATCATTAGAGAAGCAGAAGGTGCCCAAAGAAGACTTCAGGACCACCTGGCGTAGCAGCAACCATCAGACAAATTTACGGGCAAAGACGGCAGCACAAGTTAATGTGATAATAATCACATCATCTTAGGTAACACAAGCAATCAGATTTATTTTCTTCTGTGCCATTCTCCTTCCCACCTTTCACTTTAATCCAATAAAAATGCCCAAGAAAAACCTTACAAAAGATCATGCCAAGGTTATGAGTTACTAAGAGGCAGGACTGGAACAGCCAAGAGATATTTGGGACCCAAAACCGATGGAGCTGAAGGTCCTAAAACGGTGTCCGAAGTGGAGTTGGAAGTATACAAACACCAAAGATCAAAGATGAACTAAACAGCTGATTACAAGTGCAGCAATAAGGTGACCTTGAAATTATAACAACTTAGGCTTCCTTAAGTAACTCCTAAACATTTCCTGCTCTGGCCAGATGGGGACATGATCATTCTAGAACCCAGCAGTAGAAGGCCAGCGAGCCAAGATTAAAATATAATAAACAAACTATTATAACAGAGTAAAAAGCATGCAGTCACCAAAAAAGAACTAGTCCCCACATGGATTGGCATAATGCTTCCAACTGTAGGTCATTAGTGTGCTGATGATGAAGATCTTTTTGACCAGAGTGTCTTCTCTCTTTCTAAGTCCTTTTGTGTCTACTTGCTTTTCCTCTCTGTAATTTTAATTTAAAATAAAATATTTAAACATCAGCTATCTATCTATCTATCTACCTATCTATCTATCTATCTATCTGATACTGGGCTAAGGAGATAGAGAATACAAAGCTGAAAAAGAAACTCTGTGCCTTTAAGGAGCTTACAAAATAGTGTGGCAAATGAACAGATTAAGCAAATAAGTGTAACTATATGAAGAGTGAAGTATTCTATGCAGTCAGAGGAAGGAGAGATTATTTTCAGTTTAAAAGATTCGGAAAAGGCTTCACAAAGAAGTGACATTTGAGAAAGAAACTGAAAATGATTAAGATTTTTGTCAAGTAGAGCTGAGGGAAGAGTAATTTGCTAGCAAATACGCAGTCACTGAATATTTTTGAACGAGAGTGGCAGGCATTGGAAGTCAGGAAGATGTCACTCTCTGTAGCCAAGTTTTGACAAGGAGGAGCTAAGGTACTGCCTCAACATCTTCAGTGCAATTTTATTCATTCTGAAGGGAGATTTTGATACTCTTTCTAGCACTGTTTAATTTGTCCCAGCAACTCCCACAAATTTAAAACTGGTAATAAATTTTATGGAATAATTAGCCATTCCTATGACAATTCATTCACAAGATCATAGAAATCTAAACAATGACCTGTTCCTAACTGATAACCTTTGGTTATCATTTGGTTGATAACCTTTCTAGAGAAGTATGTCTCTTTTCTAAAGCACATTTGTATATTTCTTAAAAAATTATCTACTCACATCAAGCAAGACAGACATAAATATCAGGACTTGAAATTTGCCATCACAGAGTGTAATATCATATTTTCTTGAGTCATGCCCTGAAAACCTTGTGTGTGTTCAGGTATATGTGATCCACGTGCTTATATGGATACATGCAGTGATTTTCAAAGGCATGTTAAGTTGTATGTACGGTGCTAAATTATTGAAATATTTAGGTAAAAATTCTAATTCACTTCCAACTGAAACATTTTTAAACCAATAAGAATTATAAAGGAAACTGCCGCTTCCAGGTATAACTCCAAGGGGGATTTCTAGAAAGTGCCTTTCTGTCTCTGTAGAGACAGAAGCTCTTCTGACCCTCACAAACTGGATTAGAGGACATCAGAGCTCTATGGATGTTCTGAAGGCCAAGGGCTCCAATCAACTCTGCTAAATTCATTGATAGAAATCTCTTCATCATTCTTGTCTTTGCCCCTTGTGTGAACAACAGATCATGGAAGTAAGAACACATCTACATATTCACTAAGGAGACCCTGACTTAGGAGGTGTTATACTTTCTGGAACTTTCCTTTTTAATTGTAGAGCAGTTCTATTTATTGAAAAATGTTTGCATTGATCTGGAATGAAATAATTAATCAATTTAACTTCTCTGAAATTCTTGGTTTTTTTTACATCTTTATTGGAGTATAACTGCTTTACAAGGTTGTGTTAGTTTCTGCTGTATAACAAAGTGACTCAGCTATATGTATACATATATCCGCATATCCCCTCCCTCTTGAGCCTCCCTCCTACCCTCCTTATCCCACCCGTCTAGGCGGTCCCAAAGCACGGAGTTGATCTCCCTGTGCTATGCAGCTGCTTCCCACTAGCTATATATTTTACATTTGGTAGTTTATATATGTCAATGTTATTCTCTCACTTCGTCCCAGCTTACCCTTCCCCCTCCCCGTGTCCTCAAGTCCATTCTCTACATCCTGACTCCTGTAAATAGTGCTGCAATGAACATTGTGGTACATGTCTCTTTTTGAATTACGGTTTTCTCAGGGTATATGCCCAGCAGTGAGATTGCTGGGTCATATGGTAGATCCATTTTTAGTTTTTTAGGGAACCTCCATACTGTTCTCCATGGTGGCTGTATCAATTTACATTCCCACCAACAGTGCAAGAGGGTTCCCTTTTCTCCACACCCTCTCCAGCATTTATTGTTTATAGATTTTTTTGATGATGGCCATTCTGACTGACCAGTGTGAGATGATACTTCACTGTGGTTTTGATTTGCATTTCTCTAATGATTAGTGATGTTGAGCATCCTCTCATGTGTTTGTTGGCAATCTGTATATGTTCTTTGGAGAAATGTCTATTTAGGTCTTCCGTCCATTTTTGGATTGGGTTGTTTTTTTGATATTGAGCTGCGTGAGCTGCTTGTATATTTTGGACATTAATCCTTTGTCAGTTGCTTCGTTTGCAAATATTTTCTCCCATTCTGAGGGTTGTCTTTTCATTTTGCTTACGGTTTCCTTTGCTGTGCAAAAGCTTTTAAGTTTCATTAGGTCCCATTTGTTTATTTTTGTTTTTATTTCCATTTCTCTAGGAGGTGGGTCAAAAAGGATCTTGCTGTGATTTATGTCATAGAGAGTTCCGCCTATGTTTTCCTCTAAGAGTTTTAGAGTGTTTGGCCTTACATTTAGGTCTTTAGTCCATTTTGAGTTTATTTTTGTGTGTGGTGTTAGGGAGTGTTCTAATTTCATTCTTTTACATGTAGCTATCCAGTTCTCCCAGCACCACTTATTGAAGAGGCTGTCTTTTCTCCATTGTATATTCTAACCTCCTTTGTCAAAGATAAGGTGACCATATGTGCATGGGTTTATCTCTGGGCTTTCTACCCTGTTCCATTGATCTATCTTTCTGTTTTTGTGCCAGTACCATACTGTCCTGATTACTGTAGTTTTGTGGTATAGTCTGGACTCAGGGGGCCTGATTCCTCCAGCTCCATTTTTCTTTCTCAAGATTGCTTTGGCTATTTAGGGTTTTTTGTGTTTCCATACAAATTGTGAAATTTTTGTTCTAATTCTGTGAAAAATGCCATTGGTTGTTTGACAGGGATTGCACTGAATCTGTAGATTGCTTTGGGTACTATAGTCATTTTCACAATGTTGATTCTTCCAATCCAAGAACATGGTATATCTCTCCATCTGTTTGTAACGTCTTTGCTTTCTCTCATCAGTGTCTTACAGTTTTCTGCATATAGGTCTTTTGTCTCCTTAGGTAGGTTTATTCCTAGGTATTTTATTCTTTTTGTTGCAATGATAAATGTCCAAAATTCTTAACCACCTACATTGCAGGTCCTGCATATCTAGGAAACATAGTTCACATAATCTTGTTTCAGGAAGTGGGTAGCCTCTTGGAAATACCCCAGCCTTTCTTAGGCCCAAAATGTTATTCCTGCTGCCATTTTTCACCAGTTCTCTCTCATAATATTTCATGTTTGGCATCCAGTTCAGTACTTTCTCAGCTCTCCTGTAGTGCCCAAGGCTATTTTGAGCTTTTGTGATCACTCTACTTTGAAATAGAAGTTTACCTGTGGTTTACAGCAATACTGTTAAGTAATGGAATTAAGTATTTCTCTCCTCTCTCCTGTCTTCACTGTCACCAAGTTCAAACTTCATGTACAATGTTTTTCATATTTTTTAAGGGTTAAACTGGAAAACCTGAATCAGTTGGAAAGCAATCCAGCTCTGGGCATACATTTTCCTTGATGCTTTTAGTTTACTTATTAACCTGGGGAAGCCCCTCTTCCTGAGAGGTTCTATGGAGTTAAGAAAAAACAAAATTAATTCTTAAAAACAAAATACTGTCTTAATTTCTTCTAATACTGATGTTAAGTTTTATACTATATATATAATGACCTCTTAGAATGGCTATTATCAAAAAGACGAGATAAATACTGGTGACAATGTGGAGAAAAGGAAACCCTTGTACCCTGTTGGTGGGAATGTAAATTGGTGTAGCTGCTATGGAAAACAGTATAGAGGTGCCTCAAAAAATTAAAAATAGAACTACCATATGATCCAGAAATTCCACTTCCGAGTTCATTGCAGCATTATTTACAATAGCCAAGACATGGAAACAACCTAAGTAAGTGTCTATGGATGGATGAATGGATAAAGAAAATGTGGTATTTACAGTTGACCCTTAAACAACATAGGTTTCAACTGTGCAGGTCCACTTATATGCGGATTTTTTTCAATAAATACATACTACAGTACTAAATGATCCACAGTTGGTTGAATTCAAAGATGTAGCACCAGGGACAGAGAGTACTGCCTGGAGAGTAAGCGTCCTTAACCTCTAGCTTGTTCAAGGGTCAACTTTATATACAATGGATATTATTCAGTCAAAAATAGAAAGAAATCCTGACATTGGCAACAACATAGATGGAACTTAAGGGCATTATGCTAAGTGAAATAAGTCAGAGAAAGACAAATATTGTATGATCTCACTTACATGTGGGTTCATGTAAGTGAGAAAAAAAGAAACTCATAGAAACAGAGAATAGATTGGTGGCTGCCAGGGTTGAGGAGGGTGGGGGAAATGAAGGTGAAGGTGAAGGTGGTCAAAGGGTAAAAACTTCCAGTTATAAGTGAATAAGTTCTGGGGATCTAACATACAGCATGGTGACTATAGTTAATAATACCATATTGTATACTTGAAAGTTACTCAGAGAGTATATTAAAAGTTCTCACCGGGCTTCCCTGGTGGAGCAGTGGTTGAGAGTCCGCCTGCCGATGTAGGGGACGCGGGTTCGTGCCCCGGTCCGGGAGGATCCCGCGTGCCGCGGAGCGGCTGGGCCCGTGAGCCGTGGACGCTGAGTCTGTGCGTCCGGAGCCAGTTGCTCCACGGCGGGAGAGGCCACGGCGGTGAGAGGGCCGCGTACCGCAAAAAAAAAAAAAAAAAGTTCTCACCACCAAAATAAAATAAAAGGGTAACTATGTGAGGTGATGGATGTGGTAACTAACATTATTGTGGAAATCATTTCACAATATATATGTATATCCAATTATCATGCTGTATACCTTAAACTTACACATTATATATCAATTATATATCAATAAAGCTGGAAAAAATTTCACATTACAATAGCTACATTATGAATTTAGAACCATTAATGCTAGTCTAGAAAATGACATTCAGAATTACTATTTAAATTAATAAAAGAAATACAAATAATATCATGAAAAGAAAGAAATAGAATCTGAGAGGCCAATTTTGTCATTTTGATTATATGAATTTACTAAAATCAACAATTCTCTGAATTAATAAGGGTGTTGAAGGAGCAAATGTAACTCCTCCCCCTTTTTTTTTTTTTAAAACCAAATGAGCAAAGGGTCTTGTAACATTTAGAAAAAGAAGTAAAGGAAATACTTTCATGGTATCAGAGTGGGTTTTGATTGATTTGATTTGGCTTCATCCTTCCAAGGTAAATCCTTTTGCTTAACAAAAATCCTTAAAATATCATCTGAATTTTCACAAATGAGGCAATACCCACCCCTGACTTTTTAACTTTTAAATTGAGTGAACACTCGTAGGTCCCCATCTTACTTGACCTCTCAGTCACTTTTGACATGGTGACTGCTTCTTCTACCTTGAAATTATTTCCTCCATCATCTTCCAAGATTCTGCTATGTCTTGGATTTATTCTTACTTCTACGGTACTCTTCCTCAGCTTTCCTTAAGTTTCATCTTCCTCCTTTTCCCTGTAAATACTGGTTTTTCCCAAAGTTTCTTCATTTGTACTTTTCTGATTCCTATTAACCCTTTGTCCTGAAACATCTTAGCCAATCCTGTGATTTCATCTGTTCAGCAATGAGTTTCAAATCTATATTTGTCTCTCAGATCTCTCTCCTGAGCTCCAACCCATATATCTATATGTCTATTATACATCACTCATTTCTAAAGCAATAGATCCACAACTGAACTCACCATTTTTCCTACCTCTTTTTCATACCCACTCCTTCAAAACTCTCTGATGTGGATCATTAACTATTAGGCCGAGCCAGAAACTGAGCAATCAACTTTAACCATTCTATAATTTCCATCCCCTATTTAATTTTTCATACTGTCCTATTGATCTAACCTCCTTAGTATCTCTTAAACCAACCTCATTCTCTCAGCTCCTACCACTGCTGCTTTGGCTCAGGCACTCTTTACTTCTTACTTGGAATACCCAATAGCCTCCTAACAAATCTCTCAAGTTTATTCTGAAACTTCTCTATCCACATTTCATACTGATCCTAAAGCTGTTATTCTTAACTGAGTGACTAGAAGAAAATCACATAATCCCATCTAAATGTTAGGGAAGGAGTAGGGTGAAAGAAGAGAGTCTTCTTTAATTAAACAAATCATATTATTAATAAAGTAATTTGGAAAATCTTATTGGAGAGTAATAATTTTTATTTTGAACTTTAAAATCTTTTAAAGGAGGCCATATTATTTCTATGTATATTGAAAAAGAGCATGTATTTTAAAAGGAAAGAAAGGAAAAAAATATACTGAATAAGATTCTTCAGTGGGTCCACGTTATCCTTAGAACAAAGAACCATTTGTTTAGCATGCTTTATAAGGTTCTCAGTGATCTGGCTCCTATTTATCTCCCCTCAGCTTCTCATCAATGATTACTAAACATAAATACTATACAGAGCTACAAGTGATAAAGAGCTATTTGATGCCTTAATATCTTTGCACATGCTGTTTTCTCTATTTGAAATACCCAGCCTACAGGCGTGCACACAGACACACACACACACCTTTCCTTCTGGCTGATATCTTCTTTTCCTTCAAGAAACCCATCAAGTATAACTGCCTTTAGAAAATCTTCTTTGACAACAAAATAAATTATTTCTAGTACAAAAAAAAAATCTCTAACTCTCTGCTCTCATCTTTAAATATTGTGTGAATTCCTCTATTATATTACTCATCACACTGGAATGAAATGCTTGCTTTCCTTATCTATATTCCCTACTAGACAGTGAGCTTCTTGAGAAAAAAGATCACGTTTTTCATCCCTATATCCCCAGTATCTAACCTACTATTTATTAGATGTTTTCTGCAACCACTGAGACTTTTTTAATGTTTTAGTAAATAAGAGGTAGTAAACAAACACCTTAATACAGATTTGTTTTGAATATTTCATACGTGAAATTCTTTAGCTTAAAATGTAATACCTCCATAATATTCAGAGAATAATCATCAAATGACTAACTCCAGTCTACAGATTATATAACAGGGAAACTGAAGTCTGAAGTACTCAATGAAAGTCACTAAAGACAAAATAAGACATAAAATTCCACATTTTTTTAATTCTGTAAAAGTAAAATTAGTTAAATTTTAGTTAGTTAAATTAGGTTAAATTAGGCTTAATTTAGGTTAAATTAGTTAGTTAAATTAGGCTTAGTTCATTTGGTGATTTTCTCTTTAATTGGCTTTAAAACTCAAATTTATAAGCTTATTAACAAAAGAAGACAAATTACTTCCAGTAGACAGAATGTAAAGAAATTTGGTGAATGCAAACTAGCCTGAATAAATTATATTGCAAATCGTTTTGGGAAAAAAATAGCCCATTTAAGGCAAATAAACTTGTTATTATTAGCTAAAGTGGTCCTTTAACGTCTTTATTATGTGTATTAATTATTATACAACCAACTAGTTAGGTCGGCTTAGATTTGTTCCTATTGAACATACAATTAAGAGTTACCATGAAATTTGAGCATACAAATAATGATGTATTCATGACCACCCTGAAAATATGCTTAAAACATTTGACTGCCTGCCAAAGTTGTTTATCATCTCATGCTAAAGAATTGCACAGGGAGCTGAAGAAATGAAAACAGCTTTTGTTTACAGCTCACCTGGCCTGTTACACAATTACCGTATACACAGTGTGTAATCAGAATCCAGGGTAAGATAACAGCTTTGCTGCTACCAACACAATCAGAGAAAAGAGTCACCTCCAGGTCTCACAATGCTCCCTGGCCATGGCCAACACTTGGGCATTCAGGCCACTGGTACCCAACAGGCTATAAATCAGGGCACAGAGCACAGAACCTTTAGTGTTTTATTCAAGGTCAACTCTGCTGACTTTCTGTGGTATCCCTGGACCTACTTCCTTCATTGTCTAACCCTCTAATTATCTACTAGGTTCATTCATTCTTCCACTCATTCATTTATTCTTTCACAAAAAATGTATTAAGTTCTCACCTTGTAGAGGCTCTGTGTATCATACACAGTACATGGAGGATTCAAGATGAGAAAAAACGAGCAAGGTTCCTGCCTTTATGGATTTTATAGTTTATCTGAGGAAACAGGCATTATTCACTTAAATAAATATAATTCTTACCAAGTATCATAAGGGAAAAATATACAGGATAATGAAGATATCTTATGAGGAAGTGAGAAAAGGATCTCCTTTAACTCCTCTTAGTCTTACTCCCTCGCTCAGAAATTGTCTAGTAACTGTCCATTGACCAAAGCCTTATTTTTCAAACATCTTCATGATTCCATACGTGAAACATGAAGATGTTTGAGAAATATTTTCAAGTGACAGGGGTATTCCTCAGATGTACCTAAATGTTTTTAAAATATTTTAAGTGTATGCCTTTAAATTCCATATATATTTTCAGCTTGTGTAATTTCTTGGAGTAATAATTATCATAAGCTTATTGTCCATTTTGTAAATGTAAAAAAGAGATCTTTTGGTCAGTGAATGGACTTATAGGAGGTTTTGGGCCTATTCTAAATGTTGAAGCTTTGATGGAGTTGTCCAGAAGTTATGGTGAATAAGAAAATTTAGCTAAGACTCTTTTCCATTAGAGTTAGACAGGAGAGAAAAAGAAGAATAGTTTCAAAAATCTCATGGTTATCTTGAAGGATAATAATAAAGTTATCTTGTGGGAGACAATTACTGTGCACTAAAAATGGCCCAGCACTCACACTACCAAGGTAAGATTCAGTCATACCAGGATGATATTTAAAGCATCAGAAACTGTAAACCAATGTCCACTGTTTAAAAACTTGAGCCTGACTGGTTTTGCATATGGAGCAAATTCTGTAAAAAATATTAATTTGACAACTGTCAGTTCCACATATTCAGAGTTAGTGTTACACGAACTGTCAACCACAGTCTGGTTGAAGAGGGGGTGGATATACTCTGGGGAACCTATCTTATCAGTCTGCCTCACATCATTTTTTTTAAATAAGGGAGCTGACAAAGTCAAGGGCAAAGTAAGGAGAGCTACAGTTTACAAATCTCTCAGATTAGGGTTTTACTGCTTAAGTACAGATGCATCCTTGGCTTTAAGATTCCCCCTTTAAAAAAAAAAAAAAAAAAAAAGATTCCCCCTTTCACTAGCACAAATTCCTCCTTTCCTAGCACCAGGGAATGATTTTGCCACTGAGGACAAAGATCAATAACATGTCCTAATTCAGGACACAATGAATTTTCCTGGGAGACCAAAGATATGATGTTACTTTCAGGTAACAGGGATTTTCCCAATTTTTTCAAGATTTCCGACTTGAGCATTCCACCTCATGGGAGAGTAGAAAAGGCAAAGAACAACAAAGCAGCCCTTAGCCAAAAAGGTCAGGTGTCCCCTCTCAGAGCCACAAGTTCTTGGAGTTCTTGCCATGCCTGCCTCTGCCCAACCTGTATGACCTACTTGACTTTGTGCCAGTCCAAGTGTTTCAGATCAAACCACCTGCTTAGTCCCTCCCCAGGACCTTGATCTAGGCTGCTGACTGCAGCTTCTCAGCCCCGGCAACAGGCTAGGCCAGCTCGTTAGCCAGAACTAGGGTGCTGCTGGCTAGTCCCGTGCTCCCTCCTGACTCCTGTGGCTTCTCACCCACCTGAAGCTGTCAAAGCCATGGGCACAAGCTAGGTTTAGCTTTGAAAACAATAAATACATACACAGTCACTGCTTTTTGCAGAGTCTTGCCCTGGGCATTCATACTTTATTCTCGCTTGGATCAGCTCAAAACTTCTCTTGAAAAGACTCCCAGTTTGTATTTCGTATCTGTTCTTTCTGACAAGGTTATTTTTTTTCTGCGTCTTACCATACTGCTTCATTTTTATTTACTTATATTTGCCAACTCCTGGTAAAGGTTTTCTACCTCAACTCCATGGAATCGCTATTTAAATATCCTAAAATTATTAAACTACCCATATCCATCCTGTCTAGCACAGTGGTACTGCAATAGCATCATTTGTTTTCCAAAGAGTTTTGAGACTGTTACCTTGATCACATGTCAGTTTATATTAATTGCGGTTTCGAGATGACAATGATAAAAATGCAGTATATTTAGCAGATATAGCTTACTAAACCACATTCAAAATTGGAAAGTACTATACTATTCAGTGTAAGTACTTCCCTGCATGAGTGGCTATTTGCAAAGCTGATTTACAGTGTAGCAAATAAGAAAATGGGATGATATACAGCAGTAGAGATGCTGCAAGAATTGCCGTGCAGGCACTGTTCGCAAGTACTACCTACCATAAATTCTCACAAGATAAAGTGTATACCAGAGGATGCAATGAACCATTTTCTTTATACTTTTTCCATTCTGCCAGAACTCTAAAATTAAAATAGGAAAAGTGAAAAAGAGCCTCTACTTTGAAATCAGAGTGGACAGTGCTAAAGAAGAGATGTGACTGGTTGCAACTCTGGATGGACTTATGTGACCTTGGGCAAGACTGAATCTCAAAATTCTCAGTTGCTTTCTTTTTTATTTTTATTTTTTTAAGGAACAAATATCTTCTCTATCAATGTGAGGATACTATAATATAAAATTCTTATGTGTCACTAAAAAATGGTATATACACTAAAATGGTGTATATACTAAAAAATGGTATATAATAAAACTATATAATTTGACATGTGACATATAAAAAATACATATGAAATAATGTCATAAAAGAAATACAGTGGTTGCATATACCTGGTTACTATATATGCTCAGGGCAAGTTTGCCACTACTCCAGTTCCTGATATTATGAGCTCCCCAATAACATGAGAATTCTAATTACAGGTACGTAAGGGAACTTATTATCTTTCCTATTTACTTTAAAGAAGCGAGATAATTTTTGAATTAGTTTTAACTAGCAATATTGAAAGGGATACAAAAGACAATAACTTGAAAATCGGTCTGAAACCAGCAAAAACATACAAAACAACAGAAATGCATAGCAATCAGGTATCATAGAGTCAACTGTCCTTCAGATGTCCCTGATATATCTTTGAAATGATCTTGATAAAAGAAACAACCAAAGGATTTTTTCCCAATCCAAAGTGATAAATTTATGGTATATAAAAGCTATTAATACTAAAGATGTTGATGAACTTTGATGCTCATTTATATTTTAAACTTTTTATAATAAAGATATAAATAATTCCACATATTGGGTAGAATTTTATTTTATTTTTTAAGTTCCCAAGCAATAACAACAAGAAATCATCATTCTTATAGTAACATTCCAAACAAATCTGAGAGCTTTTCAGGATATTTTGCAACTAAAAAGAGAGAGTAGATAAATGAAACTAAAAATTACTTCAGGCTTTCTTCAAAAATCAGTGAAGCTTGGCACATAAAAAGTATATTTTAGAAGTAACTTATTTGGGAAAGTCCTACAAATATTAAATGCCTAATATATACCAGTCAAAATGTTAGACGTGGGGGATATATTAGTTTAAAAGATAGCCAGGTTCCTACCTTCATGGAGCTTACACCAGTAGGAAATACACAAATTAAACAGATAATTACCAGGGTTGAATAAATAATTATAAGGGTGCAAAGTGCTACGGACTGAGTGGTTGAAATACATATATGATCACTACCCAGAAAATAAAGTTTTAATTGGATGAAGAAAGAGTTAATAATAAGGACTATGAGTCGCTTGAGATTCTTGATTCATGAGATGAGAATTACACCATTAGGAGAAAATAAAGATCAGCATCAGTGAGTAAGTA
Organism: Grampus griseus; assembly: GCF_964374135.1. NCBI lineage: Eukaryota > Metazoa > Chordata > Mammalia > Artiodactyla > Delphinidae > Grampus > Grampus griseus. The sequence continues at coordinate 55,454,328 of NC_139007.1, read as the reverse complement.
AGACTGGCCAGCTGGATGCAGAGACCTTTTCAACTTAGATGGCATTTGAGTCTCTTCTCAGCAAGACTTGTAAGAGTTTCAGAAGCACAGTGAAAAAGTCTGTTGTATCCCTAGATTTATGTTACTATGAACTCCTGAAATTTAGTGATTACAAGACAGAGTAGACATTTCCTGGACACTGAAACTTACATGTAGAGTCAGTTGTCTTTATCATACTTATCTGAAATTCATAAACTTGATGCAATTGCACCCATTAAAGCAGAAAAATAAGATTATTTTTTCCTAAAAACTGTTAACCCACAGTTTTTTATATTCTAACTAACTAACATGTAAGGAATGAAATAAAAATTCATATAAATTTGTAAGATATAAGACAAAACTTAAAGACAACTACCTTCCCAGACACTCCCCAAATACATGCCTATGCACATAACTTCCACAGGGACATAATTTTACTCTCCTCTGACTTTATTGAAACTGTAATCAAAAGTTTTTTGGGCAGAACTTTTCCGTGTATATCCTAGCTTTGCAATTAAGTGGCTTTTTGACCTTTAACAAATTACTTAAACTTTTTGAGTCTTGGTACCTTCATCTGTAGGAATAGAATTAATACCTCCTTGACAGATTTGCGAGATTCCAACTGTGAAATGCTAACTCTTACCTAAAAGAGAGAAGGTACTCAATAAAGTTTCCCAGTTTCTTTCTTTCCCAGCTTCTATCCTTCTCACTTTGCTAAAACTAAGCAAGAGAAAGGAAAACAAAAGGAGAGAGAAGAGGAAACTTGCTTCTCTTTCCAACAGAGCTGGAATCAGAATAAAAGATGACTTCTAGGCACAAAGAGAAATTAGTGAAAACAAATTTGCATTTTAGCCATCAAGTAGTGACTGAGTGGAGAACCTCTGCCCCTATTTCAGTGACAAATACAAAATAGGTGCTTAATAATTATTAAATTAATTGAAGATAATGAAAAGAATGACTAAACTGAATGCCTGAACTGAAGGAATAAATAAATGAACAGAAAAGGAAAATAAGGAAATAAGGAAAAGAAATAAGGAAAAGAGAAAAGAAGGAAAGAAAATGTAAAATGCAGTCAGTTCTTTAACTCAACATATTAATTCCTAAAAATGACTGTCTTTTGCAAAACCATGCAATTAAAAGGCTTATGGGAATAATGGGGCTGGGAGTACAACGCTCAAAGACTTTGTCAGTGACACATTAATAAAAAGATCGGAACCTAATAAAAATGAGGGACAGTTTTTCCCTCTTCTATATGCCCCCAGAAAAAACTATTTAAATGCTTTTATTTTCTCTCTTATCCATTATAAACTCTGAGGTTTTGCTCAAATAATGTACTTTTGGTTGTGAGTAATAGTCAGTCCTCATATATCCTTACAGTTTCAAGATTCCATAATTAACACTACCTTAACAGTCCAAATCAGTAGGATATTATTATCCACATAGACTTAGCTATATGGTTCCATATCCTCCTCTCCTCTCCTCTATTTCAGTGTCTCTCTTCTATTTTACTTGTGATTTGAATATATTGTTATCTCAATTATTTTCTTCTAATGCAGAATATACTCCATGGTTTGCATAATCATAAATATCTTTCCTACACTCTGAAATATGGGTATCTTTCATGAGCGCATTACGATTCTTGGCTTGAAGTCTTTCTCCCTTCAAGATGTTATTCCACTCTCTTCTATATTACCTTTTATAGATGAGAAGTCCATTGACAGATTCTCTTTCCTTTGTAAGAATTTTTTTTTCCTTTTTTGGATAAAGGCTTATAAGGACCTTTTAAAAAACATTTTACCATGAAATCCTTAGGTGCATGTATTTTCTCATCAATTTTACTTGAACATCATTAAGTTCTCTTGGTTCTCTCTTCATCTCTAGGAAGTTTTCTACTGTTGGTTTAATCATTTATCTGGTTTTTTTTTCTCGTTCTGGAACTCCATTTCTTCACATATTAGTTACCTTCCAAATGTCCTATGATTTCCATAAATCTTTTTTTAAAATGTACACACTGAGATATTTATTTCCTTTGATCTTTCAAGCCACTAATTTTCAGGTCACCGTATTCATTAACGTATACTTTAGGCATAACAGATAAACTCCGTTGCTTAACACAATTGCAGTGGATTTCTTGATCGCATAAAGTGTAAGCGGTAAAAGTTGGGGTGGGGGGGTCTGCTCTGCTCAATCAAGCTTGTTTGACAGAAACTTGTTGTCTTCAGCATAGGATTTCCCAGGTTACCTCAGACATCTCCATCCAGCCAATAAACAGGGAGAGAGTGGAGGCTCACCATTAGAAGTTTGTCAGTTCTGGAGCTGGTGCACATCACTTCTACTCACATTCCATTAGCAAGAGCTCTATGGTACGGGCATTCGTTAGTGCAAAAGGGGCTGGGGAATGTAATCTACCCACACGCCCAGGACAAAGAAGGGTCAGGTTTTGTGGAACATACAGCAGTCTCTGTCACCTTACCGAAGACTGTCAATCCTTCAGTTCTTCTGGTAAATTCTTCAGTTAGAAAATCATATTTTTTTCTCTTTTGAGGGGAAGGAGTGGATTTTATTTTTGTTTGTTTATTTTAGCTTCAAAAGACTTCTTGAGAAGTACTTGAATCTCCTTGAGAGCTCTAGATTGCTGTTCAAATTATTATCTACCTCATCCAGAAGTTCAGTTCTGTTTGGCATGTGTTTTGTTTGTTCTAACCCATCTTCCTCTCTAGTTGCTGGGCTCGTTTAGATGTTTTTGGTTTTGTTTCATTTTTCCTGCTCAGTGGCACTCAAGTCTGGTTGTATAGTACCAAAGTGATGAAAGTTACACATATATTGGAGGCCTCTTTGGTGACCCACCAGCAGTGTAGAAATTCTTGCTAAAGCAGCTGTCATTCTCTCCCAGACTTAGGTACATGGAAAACATCTGAGAATGGTGCAATTCTCTTCTCCTTTATTAAAAACAAAATGTTATTTCTCCTTTGGAAACCAATGAAAACCATGCCCACAAACATGGTGATCTTCCACTGGGTTTCCATGAACCTCTAAGGGCCAAGTTCTCTACAGATTCTGGTGATTAACAGCACAAGGCTCCTTTAGTGGTCCTGGGCATTTGCCCCACCAGAGTGGGAAAAATGAACGCTTTCTTTCCACCTAGTCATTCTATGAGTCCTAGCAACCATTTGACTCAGGAAAGACAGTTTGGATGGCGTAGGTACGTAGTGGAAAGGAAGAACACCAAATGTAGGTTACCATCTTCCTAGAATCTCATGTTTTTAATATTGTTTTTAATCTTTGCACATTAATTTAAGGAAACATTTTTTCCCAACAGCAAAGATTCAGTGTTAATCTTTTAAACTCTATCTGCTTGTTCCTGTGTTATTTAATGAAGAAATATATGAACAAAATGCAAAAAACAAAGATTCTACGATATTTTTAAAGAAATATAGTTGCATCCACACGAAGTATATATAGTAATATAAACTCAATTACTGATGAATCAAGATCTTATTATATATACCTTGGGAAATAGCTACGATTTCATTGTAATTAGCATTGACTCTATAAACAGAACTATGCCTTTTTTTTCTTTCTTTAAATACTGTATGTAGGTTAACCAAATCGTCTAAACTTTCATTTTTACCATCAACATTTTAAAATAGACAAACAAAACAGAGGCTTTCCTCATGGCGCAGAGGTTAAGAATCCCCCTGCCAATGCAGGGGACACGGGGTCAAGCCCTGGTCGGGGAAGATCCCACATGCCGCGAAGCAACAAAGCCCGTGTGCCACAATTACTGAGCCTGTGCTCTAGAGCCTGTGAGCCACAACTACTGAGCCCATGTGCCACAGCTACTGAAGCCTGTACACCTAGAGCCCGTGCTCTGCAACAAGAGAAGCCACTACAACGAGAAGCCGGTGGACTGCAACAAAGAGTAGCCCCCACTTACCGCAACTAAAGAAAGCCCGTGGCAGCAATGAAGACCCAATGCAGCCCAAAATAAATAAATAAATAAATATAAATAAATTTATAACTAAAACAAACTTCAGAATAAAATATTTGATTTATCATAAATTTTAAGCAATTGTCAATTAAAAATAATAAAATTTTATTCTGAAGACAAAATATAAAATAAGGTTCTATATAACAGTAATATTCATGTGTCAGTGTATTAGTTTTTTTTGTACAGCAGGTTCTTATTATTTATCTATTATATACATATTAGTGAATATATGTCAATCCAAATCTCCCAATTCATCCCAACACCACCAACCCTACGTTCCCCTCTTGGTGTCCACACATTTGTTCTCTACATCTGTATCTCTATTTCTGCCTTGCAAACTGGTTCATCTGTAACATTTTTCTAGATTCCACATATATGCATTAATATACGATATTTGTTTTTCTCTTTCTGACGTACTTCACTCTGTATGACAGTCTCTAAGTCCATCCACATCTCTACAAATGACCCAATTTTGTTCCTTTTCATGGCTGAGTAATATTGCATTGTATATATGTTCCACATCTTCTTTATCCATTCACCTGTCAATGGGCATTTAGGCTGCTTCCATGACCTGGCTATTGTAAATAGTGCTGCAATGAACGTTGGGGTGCATGTGTCTTTTTGAATTATGGTTTTCTCTGGGTATATGCCCAGTAGTGGGATTGCTGGGTCATATGGTAATTCTCTTTTTGTTTCTTTAAGGAACCTCCATACTGTTCTCCATAGTGGCTGCATTGATTTATATTGCCACCAACAGTACAAAAGGGTTTCCTTTTCTCCACACCCTCTCCAGCATTTGTTGTTTATAGATTTTCTGACGATGCCCATTCTAACTGGTGTGAGGTGATACCTCATTGTAGTTTTGATTTGCATTTCTCTAATAATTAGTGATGTTGGGCAGCTTTTCATGTGCCTCCTGGCCATCTGTACGTCTTCTTTGGAGAGATGTCTATTTAGGTCTTCTGCCCATTTTTTGATTGGGTTGTTTGTTTTATTAATACTGACCTGCATGAGCTCTTTATATATTTCGGAGATTAATCCTTTATCAGTTGATTCATTTGCAAGTATTTTCTGCAATTCTGAGGGTTGTCTTCTCGTCTTGTATATAGTTTCCTTTGCTGTGCAAAAGCTTTTAAGTTTCATTAGGTCCCATTTGTTTATTTTTTTTTATTCCCATTACTCTAGGAGGTGGGTCAAAAAGGATCTTGCTGTGATTTATGTCAAAGAGTGTTCTTATTGTGTTTTCCTCTGAGAGTTTTATAGTGTCCGGTCTTACATTTAAGTCTTTAATCAATTTTGAGTTTATTTTTGTGTATGGTGTTAGGGAGTGTTCTAATTTCGCTCTTTTACATGTAGCTGTACAGTTTTCCCAGCACCACTTATTGAAGAGACTGTCTTTTCTCCATTATATAGCCTTGCCTCCTTTGTCACAGATTAGTTGACCATAGATATGTGGGTATATCTCTGGGCTTTCTATCCTGTTCCACTGATCTATATTTCTGTTTTTGTGCCACTGCCACATTGTCTTGATTACTGTAGATTTGTAGTATAATCTGAAGTCAGGGAGTCTGATTCCTCCAACTCCATTTTTTTCCCTCAAAACGGCTTTGGCTATTCGGGGTCTTTGTGTCTCTATACAAATTTTAAGATTTTTTGTTCTAGTTCTGTAAAAAATGCCACTGGTAATTTGATAGGGATTGCATTGAATCTGTAGATTGCTTTGTGTAGTATAGTCATTTTCACAATATTGATCCTTCCAATCCTAGAACATGGTATATCTCTCCATCTGTTTGTGTCACCTTTGATTTCTTTCATCAGTGTCTTATAGTTTTCTGAGTACAGGTCTTTTACCTCCTTAAGTAGGTTTACTTCTAGGTATTTTATTCTTTTTGTTGCAGTGATGAATGGGATTGTTTCCTGAATTTCTCTTCCTGATCTTTCATTGTTAGTGTATAGGAATGCAAGAGATTTCTGTGCAATCATTCTGTACCCTGCAACTATACCAAATTCATTTATTAGCTCTAGCAGTTTGCTGGTGGCATCTTTAGGATTCTCTATATATAGTATCATGTCATCCCCAAACAGTGACAGTTTTACTTCTTCTTTTCCAGTTGTACTCCTTTCACTTCTTTTTCTTCTCTGATTGCCGTGTCTAGGACTTCCAAAACTATGTTGAATAAGAGTGGCAAGAGTGGACATCCTTGTCTTGTTCCTGATCTTAGAGGAAATGCTTTCAGTTTCCTTTCCCATGTTAGGGAAGTTTCCGAATATAATCTCTTCAAACATTTTCTTGGGTCCTTTCTCTCTCTCTTCTCCTTCTGGGACCCTTATAATGCAAATGTTGCGTTTAATGTTGTCCCAGAGGTCTCTTAGGCTGTCTTCATTTCTTTTCATTCTGTTTTCTTTATTCTGCTCCATGGCAGTGAATTCCACCATTCTGTCTTACAGGTCACTTATCTGTTCTTCTGCCTCAGTTATTCTGCTATTGATTCTTTCTAGTATATTTTTCATTTCAGTTATTGCATTGTTCATCTCTGTTTGTTTGTTCTTTAATTCTTCTAGGTGTTTGTTCTTTAATTCTTCTAGGTCTTTGTTAAACATTTCTTGAATCTTCTCAATCTTTTGCCTCCATTCTTTTTCTGAGGTCCTGTATAATCTTCACTATCATTATTCTGAATTCTTTTTCTGGAAGGTTGCCTATCTCCACTTCATTTAGTTCTTTTTCTGGGGTTTTATCTTGTTCCTTCATCTGGTACATAGTCCTCTGCCTTTTCACTTTGTCTACCTTTCTATGAATGTGGTTTTCGTTCCACAGGCTGCAGAATTGTAGTTCTTGCTTCTGCTGTCTGCCCTTTGGTGGATGAGACTGTCTAAGAGGCTTGTGCAAGTTTCCTGATGGGAGGGACTGGTGGTGGGTAGAGCAGGGTGTTGCTCTGGTAGGTAGAGCTCAGTAAAACTTTAATCTGCTTGTCTATTGATGGCTGGGGCTGGGTTCCCTCCCTGTTGGTTGTTTGGCCTGAGGCAACCCAGCACTGGAGCCTACCCAACTCTTTGGTAGGGCTAATGGTGGACTCTGGGAGGGCTCATTCCAAGGATGACCTCCAAGAACTTCTGCTGCCAATGTCCTTGTCCCTGTGGTGAGCCACATCCACCCCCAGCCTCTGCAGGAGACCCTCCAACACTAGCAGGTAGGTCTGGTTCAGTCTCCAGTGGGGTTACTGCTCCTTCCTCTGGGTCCAGATGTGCACACTACTTTGTGTGTGCCCTCCAAGAGTGGAGCCTCTCTTTCCCCCAGTCCTGTCGAAGTCATGCAATCAAGTCCTGCTAGCCTTCGAAGTCTGATTCTCTAGGAATTCCTCCTCCCCTTGCCATCCCCCAAGTTGGGAAGCCTGACGTGGGGCTCAGAACCTTCACTCCAGTGGGTGGACTTCTATGGTATCAGTGTTCACCAGTTCGTGAGTCACCCACCCAGCGGTTATGGGATTTGATTTGTGATTGCACCCCTCCTACTGTCTCACTGCAGCTTCTCCTTTGTCTTTGGATGTGGGGTATCTTTTTTGGTGAGTTCCAGTGTCTTCTGATCGATGATTGCTCATCAGTTAGCTGTGATTCCAGTGTTCTCACAAGAGGGAGTCTCTCGTTCTCCAGGATGGAATTTCTTCTGGACTCTGCTGTGTACCTTCCACTCTCTCCTCTTCAGAAATAGGACAGCCAGTAGTCCTTCCTCCAAGGAAATGGCAAGCTATGTCATGACTATGCAACAAAGTCGTTTTTACTCCATTGGAATCACTGTTTAAAATTTCACGTTGAGTTTTTACATTTCCTTAACATTCATGAAGGGGCTTGGGCGGTAGACAGAGTCCAATCTTTAGTCTGTATTGGATTTTTGTAACCAGTACTTCCTAGATCTATTTGTACTAATTATTCTCTAGAATAATCCTGCATAACAAAGGCATTTTCTGTTCTTTATGATTTTAACAATCACTCATTATAATTAAAATGGCTTGAAAATATCTTATTTGTCCTGGAATGATGAAAAAACTTAAAAACAACTAAAAGAGCTATTATTTTGACTTGAACAACAATTACCCTTTCGCTCCCATCACAACTCTTTCTTACTCCCAATACAGGGTTTGGTAATTTGGAAAAAAGAAGAGACAGGTAATGAAAAGAATTATGTGAAACTACCTCTTTTAAGCAATTCAAAACTTCACTTTTAGAGGCCAAGTGACTACTGTATTTATTATTCAATAAACTTGTAATTTCTAACAATGACGCAAAATTTTATAACAATCAGGCCATTTGCTTTTCCCAGGAAGCTTGCCATAATAGAATTACCTTTCAAACTGCATACTGTTATTATTCAATGGTATTAAAACACTCCTACTGTGAGCATTAATTTGCACAAACTACCATTACACTTGCTACTCATGAAAATACAAATAATAAATTACACATTTCAAAACTACATTTGAATTTGAAAATATGTCCAATATCACTTGTTATCCCAAATAGAAGGAACTAGCTGTGGTAACTGGGTAAAAATATGATGGCTTACATCTGATGTTTTCCAATAAGAGAATTTCATGTGCAAGAAAAAAATGTAGTTGGTTATAGTTATGAGGACTGTTTTTTGTGAGCCATCCTCCTCATTTCTCCTTTGATAGAAAGCCAATACAGTAAACTGTGGCTCTCCCATAAAATTTAAGGTATATGTTTGTAACACCTAATTTGTACCCGATACTGGGAATATTGATAGAGACTAAGTCTGCAGGACGGGCACAGTCTAGTGGAACAATAGACATATTCATCAATTACTACACTTTAAGTTATAAGGGGGCTAAAAGATGCAGTGAGAGCTATATTAATTAAGATTAAATTAGTGGCTATAATGGATAAATTCCAAAATTTCAATGATTTAACACCATGGAAGTTTGTTTATTTCTCACTCCTACAATGGTCCCATGCAGGAGTTACTAGTTGGGCAGTTCTCCTCCAAGCAATGACTCAGGCACCTGGTCTGTCTTTTTCCGACAGTTCTACCAGCCTCAATACACAGCTCCTGAGATATCCTTGAGGGGTTCTTAAACCAGCCATCTGGAAGTGGAGGATGTCATTTGGGAGGAATTTAGAGTGGAGACTAAGAGCTCCACTAAACAGATTGTTTCCACTCATATTCTATGGCCATGTCAAACAAGTGAGGCTCTGCAATGTTTCCTTGTGTGCCAGAAAGAAAAACAAATGTATTTGTTATTCTCCAGCAAGGTCTGCATAGAAGTAGGGAAATAAAGGGAAATTTCACAGGGATGTTAATTCTGCTACTAATTTTTCAGAGACATATCCACTTTTCAGGTAAACAATGCATTGCTAAGAACAGTTGAGGCAGAGGTAACAGCTTGTAAAGGCAAAGAAACATGGAATCATCTGGAGTATTGGTGGAAGAGTAGGCTGTACAGTGTGGGTGGGGTGTAGGATGCAAGGGTAGCAAGACATAAAACTAGAGACCAGATTATTTAGTTCATCTCCACAAAACTTATTGCATATTATATTTTATATGCTTTTAGGAGTTGAAATGAGAAAGAACATACAGAAAAACCCTCATCAACAAAAAGCTGCTTCCAGTTCAGTGGAGATCACAAGAAGAGAAACCTGATTAAGAAAAAAGATAGACTCATGACATATTTAAGGGAAGAATCAATAGAACTTTGTGTCTGATGGATGGGAGGCGGCAGGAAAGATAAGTGGAATAGGCAGGGATGAAAAGAGAAGTATAAAATGACTTCCAGGCTTCTTATTTGGGAGACTGGATAACTAGGAGGGGGAAGGCAGCAATAGAAATATATTTGAGAATGGGTAGGGTCAATTAATGAAATTTATTTTAAACTTTTTGAGCTCTAGGATATGGGACATCCATCTCAAGACTAGCAAGTCTTAAAATTCACATTTTGTGTGATTACGATTTTGCTCAATCATGGTGAAATGCATCATGGTGGAGTAGGGGGGAGCACATCATGGAGAGTGGCCAGTGAGCTACACTTGGAGATCTGCCTGAAAGACCCAGAGGAGAACCACACCTGCGTTACTATCAAAAAAATCCCACCCGGATTGCAAATTGGTGCAGCTGCTAGGAAAAACAGTATGGAGGGTCCTCACAAAACTAAAAATAGAGTTGCCATATGATCCAGCAATCTCACTCCTGGGCACATATCCAGACAAAACTATAATTCAAAAAGATACATGCACGCCTACGTTCATAGTAGCACTATTTACAATAGCCAAGACTTGGAAGCAACTTAAATGTCCATCGACAGATGAACGGATAAAGAAGATGTGTCATATATATACAATGGAATATTACTCGGGCATAGAAAGAATAAAATAATGCCACTTGTAGCAACATGGATGGACCTAGAGATTATCATACTAAGTGAAGTAAGTCAAAAAGAGAAAGACAAACACCATATGACATCACTTACACGTGGAATCTAAAACATGACACAAATGAACTTACCTATGAAACAGACTCACAGATATAGAGGATAGACTTGTGGTTTCTAAGGGGGTGAGGGAGGGAAGGGTTAGGTGTTCGAGATTAGTAGTTACAAACTATTATATAGAGAATGGATAAACAACAAGGTCCTACTGTGTAACACAGGGAACTATATTCAATATCCTGTGATAAATCATAATGGAAAAGAATATGAAAAGGAATATATATGTATAACTGAATCACTTTGCTGTACAGCAGAAATTAACACAACATTGTAAATCAACTGTACTTCAATAAAGTGAAAAAATAAAAATCCCACCAGTCATCTAGTACTACGGAGACCATCAGCAAGGAGTCCCCACAAGCACAACAGGCTGTACATGAAGGCAGGGCCCTTCCTCGACTCCTTGGTTGAGGACACCGTCAAGGGCCAGGTGTCGGCCAGCCAGGAGCTCAAGTAACGGGCCTCGATCTGGCCAGGAAATATGAATGGAACCTGTCCCAGGCCGAAAGAATGCCGTCCTTTGGGCCGGCCAGCACCAGCCCTATCATTTTCCGCGACATCAGCAAGGGTGCGCAGAGCCTCAAGGAGAACAGTGCCACCTGGCGGCCGGCCTCCCGGAGCCACCGAGCAGGAGCGCTGCGCCTGTAGCACAGGCGGGGCCCTGCGCCTCGACGTGACGTGACGCTGCGCGGATCCATCCTGAGCGTCTCCACGCCAGGGCGCTACCTCTACGCCACGCCGGCCACCAGCCCTGACCCAAGCGCCCATCTCCTTGTGGAGGTCTGTGTCTGCACCGAGGGCCGGGTGGCCTCTACCAGGTCCTGAACAGGTAGCGGAGCCATGTCTTAGAGGAGGCTCCGGTGGCCGGCACCCCCATATTTGTCGTGAAGTCCCAACCGCGAGGCCTTTGGCTTTGCTTTCCATCTGAGTTCCACACCGGCCGCCAGGCCCTGTGCGTGTCTGACCGCCGCCGACCCTGCCCGCCGACCCCTTCCACCACACCGGCAACCCCAGCCAGGTCACGCGGAGACACGTAAGCACAAAGGCCTGAAGGAAGGCGTCCCAGCCCCAGACAACTTACAGGACAGATTATAGGCGGCCTCGCAGCCCTTCTTCCCAGGCGGGACTCGGCGCAGCACCTGCGTCCAGCTGGCAATCGACCGCAGCCACGAGCCCTCGCGTCCTCCTGGCGACGTCTCGCGAGACTGTCCGGAGCCCAGATGCCCCGCCTGACAGGGCTCTGAGGCCGACTGCGTGTCATCTCTACAGGTGAACACTTGATACCGTTTCTTTCTTTATCTATTTCAAGATTTCAGAGCAACAGAAATGTCCTCGCAGCAGGTACTTATTGGCTGGTGGAAGTGGCTTTGGGGGTGAGACCCAACACTTTTTCATTTCTTCAGGGGGAAACTGAAATGTCCCCCCCAAACATTTAAGATTAATGCATTAAGAGGTTTATGTGGGTACAATTTTCTTTTTTTTTTTGCTCAGTCATTCACAACTGGCTAGAATCAGGCTCTATTGTTTCTGTCTCTTCACGCTATTTGCAGTTATCTCCTACTCGAACTTCTTCCGAGTTGGTCAATAACACTGTTTTATTCTATAATAAAAAAGCAGCCCTCCTATAAAATACCTCATCTAGCTATCACTCCATTAGACAAAATACTTTCCAAAAAAAAAAGAGAAAGGAAAAGGACTTCCTCACTTCCTCTGTCCACCAGAGTTCTGTCCAATCACAGGAATGAAACTGCTTTCATTAATGTATGCCATGAGTCATCTTCTAATTAACAAAACCAGTAGATTCTTTCCACCCAGGCTACCAGGAGTCTTTGGGAATGTGGCTTTTTTTGACCACACCCCTCCAATTAACACTATCTGCCCCCTCTGAGTGTGATGGTAATGCTCTCTCTTGCCTCGTAAATACTATCCTCTGCTGCCATTCCAACGTATACCAAATTGTGATGATTGAAGCTGAGGTTTAGAATGTTTTGAAAAGTTTAAATAAGAAATCTATCATAGATAATAAACTCTCCTTCCAGAATGGTGCCATGAAATCATGACCTTTTGACCAAGGCAGATAGTTACTCTCCATCTGTGAGAACATCAACAATTATATGTCCAGCATCACTCTCTCCTTCTTCAAGTCATGCAACCTCTCCTTTCCTCCTGATGACTGCCTGTCTCCCATTCTGGAGTTAGTGGTTGGGTGGGCAATCAAAGGGTCACATTTACCCTGTCACACTACAGGATTGGAAATGTGTATTAGTTTGCTAGGGCGTTCAAGAGAAAGTACCAAAGACTGGATGGCTTAAACAATAAAAATTTACTTTTTCACAGTTCCAAAGGCTAGAAGTCCAGGATCAAGGTGTCAGTAGGGTTGATATCTTTCGAGGCCTCACTGTCTGGCTTGTAGACGGCCATCTGCTCCCTGTACCTTCACATAGTCTTCCCCTCTGTACACATCTGTGTCTAAATTTCCTCTTCTTATAAGAACATCAGTCATATTGGATTAGGGCCTGCCCTAATGACCTCATTTTAACTTAATTACATCCTTAAAGAACATATTCCAAGAAATACAGTCACATTCTGAGTTACTAGGGGTTAGAAATTCAAAATACGTATTTGGGGGAGAATACAATTTGGCCCATACCTGGGTGAACCAAAGCTGGCCAATCAGTATATCCCATGCCCCTAAATAGAGAGGTTGGTCCCATTTGGGGATATTTTCAGGCAAGATTATGCAGTGTCTTTTTGAGGATTGATAAATATGTGGAAAAAGGAAGGTCATATCCTACTTTCTGAGATCCACAGTTCCAGTAATGATATAGGTTTGGAGCTTACCTATAAGCTTACAAAGCTTCTTTTTTTTAGCCACGTAGAGAAAAACTGTCAAGGATCAACAGGAGGAAAAAAGACGTGAGAGATAGGAGGAGAAAGAATTCTGATATTATTTGACCGCACATATCCAGCATGTCTAAACTAGGGAACTTCTATAATTTTTACCTGAGGCCATATGTTTTTCTTTTACTAACTAATGTCACTTCCAATTGAAAAAAGCCAAACAAACTGTACCTTGGAAAAATAGATACATTTGGCAAAGTAAGGTAGACTGCCTGTTGTGTTGCTGTAAATACAAGTCAATCATAGGTTACCAAACATTGCTAACAGTCATTGCCCCTACTGAAACGAATCTAAGAAGTGTTGCAGATCAAGTGATCACTACCCTCCAGAATTTTTCCCTGTATGGAACTTCTTGGTAAAGGGAGGCCATGGCAAGTCCTTGGTAATAACTTGAGAACAACTTCAGTTCCTCAACCAACTTTTTATTGGACTCCACCAACATACCCATTAATATGCAAGACAAGAAGAGCATGAAATTTCTCAAAGGAGAAATTTCTCAACGTTTCTTGCAGTATTAATGCAAAATAAGGCAAGGTGTCATTTTTCCACTATGAAATTTGTGAAAATGTGTCACAATCCGAGTGCTGATCTCATGAAGTATTTTCTAGCTCTCTTCCTTTTTTGTACATGGTAGATTTGTATTTCCTGGGCAACTTATGACTGGGTGAAGCCATATGACTAGTTATGGCTAATGGGGATGTGAACGTAAGTGCTGCTTTTCACTTCCGGCTTAGAATATTCCATTTCTGATGTAAAGTCCTCCAGATCTCTCCTGGGTAGGATTCCAGAGCAGAGTGCCCATCGAGCCTGAAAAAGATAAATAGTTTGAGCAAGACATAAACCTAAGTTACTGTAAGTCACTAAGGTTTGGGGATTGTTTGCTACTATGGATAATATAGCCTGTCCTGACTGAAACAAAATGTAAAACATGACAACACCCTATTTTGACGAAGCAGATTAAAATTGCATATTTATATATTGTTAGTGACAAGTAAATTGGGGTAAATTTTTGAAGTATACATTGGCAGGATATCCTATGAGATCATTAAATTTTTAATCTTTCTTCTGGTAATATATCCTAATATAAAAAGGACAAAGGGAGAAAAGAAGTATTAGCACTGATAACAGAAGTTTTATTTTCTAGAAAATTTAGGGCCAAATTAGTTTTCATAAAGTTCCAGTGTATTATAAGTTAAAAGTGCCTAAGCTGAGCTCAGGCCCTGTATTAGTCAGGGTTCTCCAGAGAAATAGAACCAATAGGCCATATATGGATATTTATTTAGGAATTTATTATAGATTTATTATCAGAATTGGCTTATGTGGTTTTCGAGGCCAAGAAATAGGACAATCTGCTGTCTGCAAGTGGAGAACCAGGAAAGCTGGTGGTATAATTCAGTCCAAAGTCTTGAGAATCCTAGGGGTGATGGTGTTAAGTCCAAGTCTGAGCACAAAAGATGGATATCTCAGCTCAAGTAGAGGGTGTGAATTCACCCTTCCTCCACCTTTTTCTCCCATATAAGTGCTCAACAGTTTGGATAATATCCACACACATTGGTGAAAGTGATTTTCTTTACTCAGTTTACTGATTCAAAAGCTACTTTCTTCCAAAGATACCCTCACAGTCACACCCAGAAATAATATTTTACCAACTATCAAGGAACCTCTTAGCCCAGTTGAGCTGACACATCAAATCTTCCCCTTGTAAGCTAATTTTTCAAAGAAATTAAAGTCCATACTTATTCCTCTGCAATTACTGCTGAATCCTGGCAGAAGCATCTCACTCAGACACCTGGGTGGGTTTCAAGTTTCTTCAGCAGCTGTGGCCTGGGATTTTTTATTACTGGAATGCTTGTGGTCTCTCATTAATGTTGATAAGCCCAAAGAGTTAGATGATCACACAAGATAATCAAGGCATGCACCTGTTAACAGTTTAATTTGTTTCTTAAATTGGCCTCTTTATTTTATGTAGGTCTCTCACCATTTGTAGGTTTTCGGTGACTATTTTTCATTTTCTTGACCTCTCAGTTTCTCTCTCAGGCCTGGCCATTTATTTCATTTGTTTTTCAAATCGTACTCTTTAAATCTCTGGAGTAACCACATGAAGTCAGTGAGTTTTTTATGTTCCAAAGGTACCTTCCCCACCCTAGAGTGGATAATCTCACCAAAACAGTAACAAACCCTGGCCTGGATTTAATCTTTTGCCTGGTTTACATTTAATATGGTTCAGTTTGTCTGTCTTCCCTTAAAGTCTCCATCTATTCATTTTTTGAACATGTTCCCTAAGGACACAGGACTCTTCATGCTGACTATCCACCAGTAATAGCTTTGTCACCTCAAAACCCATCCAGCAGTTCTTTGAAGTGTTTACATTGCTCTTCCTTTCTCAAATCTGCTCAGATTTCAGTAACCATTTGGTGTAGCTCCCCAATCTTCAAGGGGCGGTTCTCTACTTGCCCTTTCCATAAGTATGATTGGAGTGAAAGGTAAGTAAATGAATTCCAACACCATTCTTGACTGGAAGTTGGGAATTAAGACAAGTGACATTAGTCATGCAGCCCAGCTCCAAATCTGCTTAAACTTCTAGTTGTCCTTACTCCTTCATTGAAGAACTAATCCACATTAGAGTGGGATCTTCAATCACATATCAAAAGAAGTGAGAGGTTTTAAAATTTACAGTTTGAGCCTTGGGACATTTCATTAGATTAACAGATGGTATGCAACATATTGGGAAATACAGGAGCTAAAAATGGGATTAGCAAGGCTATATTCTCAGGGATCATTTCTATAGCTCATTACTAGAGAAGTTTCCCTGAACATGTAGAGCACTGATAATAAACCAGTGATCTAGTAAGTTTAAAAAAAAAAAAGGCAGGGGGATAAAACTTCCATAATAATGGGAGTTTTGTGTTTTGTTATAGAGGAACTCTATTTGTCTGCAAGCCCCAGAGCCTTTAGACTTTAAAATAATAGAACAAACTCTGGAATTTACTACAATAGCTTTGAAGTTCTGGAGGCCAGAAACCCAAAATCAAAGTGCCAGCAATGTTCTCTTTTTTTTTTTTTAATTATTATTTATTTATTTGGTTGCGCTGGGTCTTAGTTACAGCATGCAAACTCTTAGTTGAGGGATGCACGTGGGATCTAGTTCCCTGACCCCGGATCGAATCTGGCTGGGCCCCCTTCTTTGGGAACGTGAAGTCTTAACCACTGGGCCACCAGGGAAGTCCCCACCAGCCATGTTCTCTTAAGGCCTCTCTTTTTTGGCTTTCAGATGGCCATCTTCTCCCTGTTTCCTCCCGTGGCCTCTTCTCTGTGCATAGCCATCCCTGGTGTCTCTTTATCTTCTTATAAGGATACCAGTTATAATGGAATAGGGCACCATCTTTAGGACCTCACTTAACTTTAATTACCTTTTTTTAAAGCCCTGTCTCCAGATACAGTCACATTGGGGGTTAAGGTTGGACACATGAATTTGTTGTGGGGGAAGGGGGCACAGTTCAGTCCATAACACCAGGTACATGGTGTACTTCAATAAGAAAGTTAAAAAGAAAAGATGAAGCAAACTCCATAAAATGGGAACACTTTAATGTAAACAAAGAGACTGAATTCACTGTATGAGTTTAAGATATCCCAAACCTTCCAAGAAAAAATGTGATAGTGGGAGTGGACATGAAGGTAGAGATGGGAGGCAGATGGGGGAGAGTAAGAGGAAGGAGGTGAGAGAGAAAGAGATGTGGGGAAGGAGGAGAGAGGGGAGAAAAAGGGAAAGATGGAGAGAGGGGGTAAAGAGAGGAGAGGAAGAGAAGGAGGGAAAGAGGAAAAGGGAGAGAACGAATAAATGGGACTCCACAAGAAGCAAATGTATGGTTTAATGGTTACGTAAGTGAACTCTGGAGGGTGACTGCCTAGGCTTATGTCTCAGTTCTGTCACTTGAGAGCTATGTGACCATGGGGAAATCACTAAATCGTTCCATGCCTTAGTTTCTTAACCTCTCAAATGAAGTAAAGAATATACCTACCTCATATTATAATTTATAGAATCAAATGAGCTAATACATGTACAGACTGGCATATGTTTAAGCAAGTGCTATGTAAACATCTACTATTATCAGTCAAGTTTAAGACTTCCACCTGAGATCCAACGTATAAACAAGAAATGAGGACCTACCTGCCTCTGTGAAGATCCAGTGACAGTGTGCAGCTTGGGGAATAGCCCATTCCCTTTTTTCACTCCCATGCTTGCCTCTCCTGCTTGGGCCTAGGTTTGAATAATCACAGCCAGCTCTGAATATAGAACTAGACAGATTGCTCCACTGAGCTGTGCTGAGGTGGCTGGGATGTACACTGTAGTTCTCATGTGATTTTATTTATGCCTGATATTTCCCAGCATAAACCTAATTTCCCATCTAGGAAATGCTCATATCCTGCCTTTCCGTGATAAGGCTAAGTGAGAAATCTGTAGTTCTCAAATGTAATTTTTTCTACATGGGTTATCTTGCTAAGTTTTTTGCATTGAAACAACCAAAACAAAGCAACACCTCAGCAAAGACCTTTTTTTCCCCCTCCAGTTCACTGTGATACAGGTTGATAGAGCACACCAACCCTGAACATTATCCTTTCTGAAATGTGAGACTGTCGGTGTTTTGCTCATTTCCTACATGGGCACTTCCAGAGGCTACAACACCATGCAGTAACTGGGAGCTGGAAAATCACAGGTAACGTTCACTCTGTGTGTTTATTAAAAGGTGTTAACAAGTAATTGCATGGCATCAGCCACTTAGACACATCTGAAATGGTATTTTTACCCTAAGTCTGAGGTATGTTTCCTTGGCATAGATTTTTATAGCTTTTAAAAAGAATATGGTTCTATAGTAGATGCCAAATGTGTGGCTTCATCCAGTGCAATTCAGATGGCGGACAAGATGTGGTTCAGCAGTTATGGGGGTTGCAGTGAGTCAGCTATGGAGACAAACGTTTCCATGGTGACCTTCCCCATTCATTCAGTGTGAGGTCTCCTTACACCCATGAGGATTAATGACATGGCATTAACACAGATAATCATAATGAAGAGAGCTCTCTGACAGTGGGGCAACCCAACCCTGAATTTGTGAGGAAATAGGATGGAGGAATTTAGCCAATGTGTAGAGGAAGAAAATATTGAACTACAGGGAAAGGAAATCCATTTCTTTCTCTTTTATAGAATAGTTTTCCTGCCAGAATGGACCCTGCTGCTGACAGACTTCTATAGTCTCCCCTCTGAGAATTCTCTTACTACTATGACAAAGTGAGGGTGGAAATAAGTAACCCAAAGAAGTGATTCACTAAAGGTCAAAAGACACAGGGTAAGAGAATATAGAAGGGGCATAGGCTTAAACTCTACTCAGGGGCATAGGCTTAAACTCTACTCATCCTGGTTTGTTTGTTTGTTTAAATACTTTAAAATGTTCTTTAGGAGGTCCTTTTAGGAAAAGTCTTTTTCCTGAAAGACTTACCTTTTTCTATAGCTTCATGGCAAAATTTTTGTTCCTTTCAGGGGAAAAGTGCTTTTCACATTGTGCTAATAGCAGCAGTTTACTTCTGTGTTCACAGATGTAGGACATTGTACAAACAGAGAATGTGAAACGTTAGGAGTCTACTCTCTAACTCAGATGCCAGCCTGGGTGAAATTATAGACACAAAGAGAGATTATGCTTTCTCAGCGCAGGATGCAGATTTTCACAGGCTCCCAGAGGATCGGGCCTTGGGATTTAGCTAGTTGTTTGCATGGTTATCTCATTTATTAAATTTTAAGATTCCATAGAGCAGAAACTTCATCTTATTCATCTTCGGCATTATCAGCTCCACTCCCACTGCACGCACACATGCAGATATACACAAGTACATGTGCACACGCAAACATTAATCTAGCATTGTTCTTTACACACCACACACCATGTTACCACGTATTTATGAAATGAGTGCATTTGATCAGCAACATAAAACCTCAGGTGAGGCAGTTAAGCGCTTTGTATGTGAAGTTTTAGAAATCCATAGAGCTAAATTTTAACAGTTTTTAAAACTATGTAGCACTGTTTTGCTTTTTTGAATGTTTACACAAGTAGATTTGACACAAATACAATAAAGCCTGAGAGGCAGTAAATGAAAAACATGTGTGAAGAAAATCAAGAGGCTCTGAAGGCAGCTGGACTGTTCAGATTGATGAAATGACATGTGCAGAGTGCTGACGGCTGGACCTACTGTGGCATTTCTTAATCTAGCAAACGTTTATTGAGAACCTACTCTAATAGCCATTTGCTCTGTGCCAAGCACGATTCTAAGTGCTTTATGCATATTAACTTATTTAATCTTCCCCAAGAGGTAAACACTATTACTAAAATACCTATTTTTCATGCAAGTAAACTGAAATACAAGTAATTTAAGTAACTTGCCAAAATCCACACAGATAGTAGAGCTGGAGTCATAAATTGAACCAAGCAGCCAGGCTCCAGATCACAAGCTCTTAACCGCTAGGTGATACTGCTGATCCTTGGGCTGGGAACTCAGAATAAAGCCATCATCAGGAGGTACATACGTTTTCTTTGATTTCATAAAGCTTAGAGTTTTGAAGGAGAGACATGCTGAAAACAACCAATTACAATCACAAGTGACAAGTGCTATATGAGAGCCAAGGAAGAACTGTAGAGACAGGGCAATATAAATCATTATAACCTAAGGATTATGAGGTTTCTCATAAAGAGGAGAAGATCGAGATAGTAAACGAGGCGAGTGCCATTTCTGTACTGACCTTGTTTCCTGACGGTCATTGGTGATGAGATATGAATGGCTGAGCCAGAGGTGTTGAGTCATATTCAGGAGGGAATCTTTCCAAGTGATTCCTAAGGTCCGCTGATGATCTTTGAGAGACACACCTCTGGTAAGTGTGTCACAGGACAGAAAGATAGCATCTGACTAGATAGGGACCATCATACCAGGTAAAATGTGTCAGCAGAGACTGTTGGGAGGGACAGTATTGCCACAAAGCTAGAAGTGTAGATGTGGACCTTCTAGAAAACAGCACAGTAATAATACTGAGAAGCTCTGCTAGGGTAAGAGAATGCCATAGATGTGAGAAAATTTGGGGGAGCCAGGCACCTTCTAGAGGAAGTCCCTCTAAAAGTCAATCTAAATCTTAATGATCATTACACATTTTTATTCATCACCATAAAAGTTAGTACATATTGAACAGTTTCTATTTATCTAGCTTTATGCTAAGACTAGGAGGAAAGTATCATTATTACAATTGTTGTCGTCGTCATCATCATTGTTGTTTATCCTGATCAAAGTTACAACATAGTAGAGCTGAAGCTTTGACCCATTGTCATCGCACAACCCCCAGAAGTTGTCACTTAAGGTTGCTGATTGCCACCCTTTTGACTCTAAAGTTTGATAGTCAAATCTATGGGGACACATTGAAAAAAATGTAAGTTTTTTCTTTCTCACTTCAAAGTTTTTATGAATTTCAAGTATTGGTTGATTAGCTTCTTTCATACAACACTAATTACAGCAAAATATGTAGGGACAGGGCAAAGTGGAGGTCAGAAGAAGCCCTAAAACTGGGGAGAAATGTATTTTAAAACATCAGGGAAATGAATAAACAAAGAATCAAGAAGACAGACATAAGTATTGGAAGTCAGAGCAAGTCAGGAGTTTTAGAGGCCCCAGCAAACAGCTTCTAGATGATCCGCAGAAATAGAAGGGGTAAAAGCTAAATGTGTGGCCAGACAGGCAGGCCATCAGAAACTGCCAGGGGAGCCAAAGAACTGTAAGGACAAAGCACGACTTGTGGGACAGGAGGCCAGGACAGGAGCCCTGAGCCCAGGCGGCCTGCTCTCCTGCACCTACTTCTTGGGTTCCCTCCCATCCTGCTGAGAATGAATGAGCCTGGGTGGAGAACCACATATGGAGAGAGCAGAAGGCAGTAACCAGGAGTGAAGCTGTGAGTGGAGGCAGATGCTGCTACATCTGAGTTAGTTTAAATTGTTAATGGCCTTTCAGTGTTCCCTAGGTATACCTCAGTGATTAAAATAGCATTCATTTTTAAGAAATAAATGACGGAAAAATCATTCTTAAAATCTTCTGAGATAAGAAGGGTCTTATTTGGGAGCCACAAAATTGTAATGCTTTCTAGTACAATTCTTTCCTTCTGCAATTTTGCAATTGCCCTGTACCTTGCTTACTGTATCCTTTCCTAACGATCATCCCTTCCAGGCTCTTCAAAGAGAACAAAATGTGGCATATTGGGGCATCATTTGAAGTACGTATTGCTCCTGACACCCATGTTTAAAGGCACTTTATGCATGCCCTAAACTGTACCTTTACGTTTGATTACAATTACTTTACAGGATATTTGTTCATCTTTCGTGCGTCATTACTAGGACTGCTAAATATTGGGATGAGGGACTTGAACATATCCTTTATAAATTATGGCAATGCTTAGATAAATGTATTTTCAATATCTAGGCACAATTAGTTAACTATACTATTGCTTTTTTAAAATATAGGTTCAACATAAGGTTGTTGAACTCAAATAATGTACTTATTTGAAGATCTATACCTGAATGAGTTTCAAGGAGAGTCCTCAAAATCTAACCAGTTCACTAATATTGTGGACCAGGAAGTAACTCCCTTATTTTAGCAATAGGAAGTATTTTTATGACCTATAGTACCTTGGGTGGTACTTTGGGGAATTATGAGGCAAGAATTTCCTTCCCTGTTTGCAAACCTCTAGCTACAAGTTATTGCCCTTGGTCTTGATGCTTCTGGCTGGCTTATTAAGGGTCTGATGTATTGTCTTTTGTCCTTTTGGCTTCTGTCACTGTCTTCATTTTCCTGTCCTTTTTGTGGTATCTTCTCGGTTCTGGAATCTCTTTTTGGTTGCTTTTTCTCCCTTGTACAAAATGCTGTCTTGTCTTTTCAGCATTTCGAAAGGTTTCCCCAGAGACTTGAATTTGAAGAAAGCTGCAGGGTCGCAGATCAGTGGAAAGCTTAGAATGACAGTGAAATCCCTAAACAGGGACTACTCTTTCTGAATAGGGAAACCTAAAAATAAAAGCTGTCTGCAGCTGGGACTGTGTGCCAAGACAACTATCACTGAAATGCAGAGGAAATCGAAAGCATAAATAAAAAACAACCTTGCTAGAAAGGACTAAGGTGTTAAATTGGTGCAAAGATCGAAATCTGGAAAAGGCCAACTTCATAGTAGGTGGCTTATCACCCACAGATAGTTTAATATGGTGGAAGTTTGATTCATCCAAGAAATGTCAGCCCCAAGAATGCAAGGATACAGCAAAGAGGCTCTAAGTCAGCCTAACTTCCCCATAACAACTGGAGAGCTCCACGTTCCCGGGGCACCACTATCTGCTTTTCTTCATTCTACATGAGGAGCCCTGATTATTTTCCACCAACGTGCTCCTTTGGAATGGTGATTTTTTTGAATCAGCAGTCCCAATTCCAAGTCTCCCTCTCCTTAACCCCATCTTGCCTGGACTACATTTCACATCATCCTACTTCTGTGCTCCTGTAATCTCACTCTTACTGCTGTTCCAGTGCATTTTGACCTCCAGCTTTTCAACCCCTCCGTCTTAATCCTGTCTGTCATCCTTGCATAGTTTCACTTCCTTTTCTCCTGGAAAAGTTTGGACCACCCCCTTGGTTATCACTTGTTTGTACCCAGGCTGTGATAACATTTGAGGAAAAAGAAACATACAAATGTACAACTAGCGCTACTGAAAATGTACAGTCATCTCTTCACGGGACCATCCAATGCTGCTCAGCAATCCAACGTGTCCCTGTTTCAACTCCCTCATCTATGAGCCACAAATATGACTTCAAATCTTCACCAAGCTTCAAAATCCTCTTTATTCTGTATGTCCCGTTTTTTCTTAACATATGATCTATATGGAAAAAAGCGGGGCTCTCTATAGTACACAAGACTTCAAATTATCTCTATCTACGTGGCATGTCACGTACTTTCTACCAGCGTAGTTGAAAAAGTGCTCCTTCTAGTTCTTTTTATTTGATCACCCACTCTTCTGGCTTTCCTTCAGATTATAAAATCATGCTTATTTTTCTTAATTTAGCAGGAAAAAAAATCTCTCATACCTATGTTCCTTCTCTAGCTACCTTTCCTGCATTCTCCATCCTTCTATTGTTAAGAAGAATAGCCTTCACTTACATCTTTACTTATTTACTCACTTCACCATATTTCATTTATTTTAAAGAATATAATTCTTTAACATCATCATAAAGGAATGCATGTACCTATTTTTAAATGAAGAATAGTAATTTCCAGATCTACCACTGTCCACCTCCCGATTTGGCTACTCTTGGGCACCTCTTTTAACACTTTCGGCAACATGAACACTACCATTTTAATATTTCTCTTCACCAATGGATGTTATTTTTTTGTCTTCCCTTATTTAAATAGAGTGGATTTTTCAGTTCTGATAAGAGCTTTCTGAGTTCTTGTGTATCTGAAAATGTTGCTGTTCTACACTCATCCTTGATTAATAGGTGGCTTGGGCATTGAATTATTTGTTGAAAAACAGTTTCCCTCAGACTTTTGAAGTCAGTACCCCTCTATCTCCATCATCTAATGTTACTACTGAGAAGTTCAGTGTTATTCTGATTATTGTTCTTTTTTTAATAGTCAATTTTAAAGTTAAAAAAAATTCTCAAACATACAGAAAAGTTGCATAAGTAGCACAAAGAATTTTTTTTCCTGTTCTATTTGAAAATAAGTTATCAATCTGAAGCCTCAATACCCTGATTATTTTAGTATATATTTCCTAAAAACAAAGATATTCAATATGCTCCTACATAATAAAATGCAGCCATCAAAATTAGAAAATTAACATTGATGCAACACTGTCAGCTAACTGGTTTAATTCTTTAGGCTACCTCTTTGGACCCTATTCGTTTGCCAGTTGTTCCAATAATGTTTATATTTAAAGGATCCAGTTCAGAACTACCTCTTACAGGTCTCTTTAGTCTCCTTCAGTCTGGGACAATTCTTCAGTTTTCCCTTGGCTTTTATAACATCGACACTTTTGAGAAGGACAGGTCACCTATTTTGTGGGACAAATGACCCTCCAGTTGGGTTTGTCTCATGATCAGATTCAGGATGTGCATTCTTGGCAGGACTATAACAGAAGTGGTGCTATATTCCTCTCAGTGTATCATAACAGCTTTATAATGCATGGTCCATCTCTTTCCATTCTTTAGCTTTTAAACCTTTAAACCTGTGTCATTATAGTAAAAGTATATCTCATGTAGACAACATGTAATTGGGTACTCCATTATTTTATCTCTTCCGACAGTCTTGCCTCTTAATTGGTGTACTTAAATCATTTGAGTTGATGTAACTATTGATAGGGTTGCATTTAAGGCTGCAATCTTACTATTGCTTTCCATTTGTCCCATTTCTTCTTTGTTCATTTTTTTTTTCTGCTTTTGTGTCTTTTGGATCATATAATTATTTTGTAGTATTCAATTTTCTCTCCACTGTTAGCTTATTAGCTATATCTATTTGCTTTATATTTTTAGTGGTTTCTCTATGGTTTACAGTATGCATCTTAACTTTTCACAATTTGCTTTTAAAATTATTAAATTATTTAAATGATTTATTCAACATAAAAATAATATTATACCTCTTGATGTATAACGTGAGGACATTACAACTGTAAACTTACATCTCCTCCACTTGGCACTCTTGTTATCATATACTTTGCTTCATCAATCCCAAAATACATTGTCATTATTTTTGCTTTAAATAGTATATCATTTAAACAAGTGAAAAATAAACAAAACCAAAAAAAAGAATTTTGTGGAAGCTGAAAAGGTTCTGGAGATGGATGGTGGTGATGGTTATACAATAATGTGAATGTACTTAATACCACTGATCTAGATGTACACATAAAATGGTCAAAATGGTAAATTTTATGTTATGTATATTTTATTACAAGAAAAAAGAAAATATTTTATATTTACTGCTAATTTACCATTTCTGGCACTTTTGAGTCCTTTGTATACATATATGTTCCCATCTGGGATCATTTACCTTCAACCTAAGAACTTTGTTTAATATTTCTTGTGGTTAAAATATGCTAGCAATTCTTCCAGCTTTTGTCTCTCTAAAAAAGTCTTGCAACAAAAGCAAAAATGAACAAGTGGGACTACATCTAACTAAAAAGCCTCTGCAACAAAATGAAAAGGCAGCCTACTGAATGGGAGAAAATAATTGCAAATCATATATCTGATAAGAAGGTAATATCTGAAATATATAAAGAACTCATTCAAATCAATAGCGAAATGCAAAACAATCAGATTAAAAATGGGCAGACTGGGGCTTCCCTGGTGGCACAGTGGTTGAGAGTCTGCCTGCCAATGCAGGGGACATGGGTTCGAGCCCTGGTCTGGGAGGATCCCACATGCCGCGGAGCAACTGGGCCCGTGAGCCACAACTACTGAGCCTGTGCGTCTGGAGCTTGTGCTCCACAACAAGAGAGGCTGCGATAGTGAGAGACCCGTGCACCGCAATGAGGAGTGGCCCCTGCTTGTGACAACTAGAGAAAGTCCTCGCACAGAAACTAAGACCCAACACAGCCAAATATAAATTAATTAATTAATTATTATTTTTTTTTAAATGGGCAGACTATCTGAACATACATTTTTTTCCAAAGAACACAAACAGGTAGCCAACAGGTACATGAAAAAAAAATGCTCAACATCACTACATCAGGGAAATGCAAATCAAAACCCCAGTGAGCTATCCTCTCACACCTGTTAGAATTGCTGTCATCAAAAAGGCAAGAAATAACAAGTGTTGCCAAGGCTGTGGAGAAAAGGGAAGCCTTGTGCACTATTGGTAGAAATACAATGATGCAGCCACTATGGAGAACAATATGGATGTTCTTCAGAAATTTAAAAATAGAACTACCATATCATCCAGCAATTCCACTCCTGGGTATTTATCTGAAGAAAACAAAAACACAAACATGAAAAAATACGTGCACCTCTGTGTTCACTGCAGCATTTTTTACAATAGCCAAGGCATGGAAACAAACAATTGTCCATCGATGGATGAGGAGATAAAGAAAACATCATATATACATCCCATGAAATATTATTCAGCCATAAAAAAAATGAACTCTTACCATTTGCAACAACATGTATGGACCTTGAGGGCATTATGCTAAGTGAAATAAGTCAGACAGAGAAAGACAGATACCATATGGTCTCACTTATATGTGGAATTAAAAAAAAAAAGACAAACGGAGCTCGTGGATGCCAGAAACTGGAGGTGGGGAGGTGGAAAGGGGTGGAATGCCTGAAGAGGATCAAAAGATACAAACTTAACAGTTATAAAATAAGTAAGTCCTGAGGATGTAATGTACAGCATGGTGACTATAGTTAATAATACTGTACTGCATATTTGAAAGTAACTAAGAGAGTAAATCTTAGAAGTTCTCATCACAACAACAAAAAATTTATAACTATGTTTGGTGACAGATGTTAACTAGACTTATTGTGCTGATCATTTTGCAATATGTGCAAATATCAAATTATCATATGATACACCTGAAACTAATATGTTATATGCAAATTATACCTCAAAATTTTTTTAAATAAATAATTATCTAAATAAGTAAATAATTTAAAGTCCTTATTTGTGTGCTGTTTTTGAAAATATTTTGTTGGATATAAAATTCTTTCAGCATTTAAAAATACTGTTTCATTACTTTCTGACTTGCATGTTTTTGAAAAGAAGCCATTCTCATGTGCCTTTTTTGCTTCTGGCAGGTAGGGCTTAACTCATTTGTGAAGGAATTACAGTGCTCTGCTACCTTTTGGCCAATGTCTGAAAATAATTGTTTCATATATTTGGTCCAGTTTTCTAATTGTTTACAGAGAAAAGGCATATTCTATACCAATTTCTTCCTCATGGATAAAGCAGAATTTACCATCTCATCTCACAAATTATGTTAGATATAAATAAATTACTTCTTCCTATTAAAAGACAAGAGATTCTTCACCTGGATTAAAAAACAACAACCACCAAAAACTCAAGACCAAACTATAACTTTTTATTCATTTTCTATTTCTCTCATCTGTTTATTTGTTCCTGTCTTCTTTCTTGCTTACTTTCTTTTAGATTAACTTGATTATTTTTTCTTTGAATTCCTTTACTGGCTTTTTATTTTTAGTGGATGTTTAGGGGATTTCAACATGCATTCTTAACCTACCATGGTCTACTTAGAGTTAATTTTATAACATTTTAAATAAAATGTAAAAACCTTGCAAAGAGTTCCTTTTATCCACTCCTGTCCTTTTTGTTACCGTTGCCATACATATTATTTCTACAAATATAGAGTTTATAGTTTCAATCATATAGTTTGTTTTCTCAATCATAGGTTTATAGTTTTGGTTTTTATCATATGAGTTTTACAGAAACTAATTGAATATAATTATATGTTTAGCCACATATTTACCAAGCATAGGTGAAAGAGATGGAGTTAAGAATGTGCTTGGGTCCCCATATTCTCAGAATTCTATATTCCACCCTTCTTCTCATTCATGAAGGAAAGCAACTTCTCTCCCTCTCATGCATATTTCTGTTTTTGTTCCACTGTAGCAGAGACTTTGTTAACCAGAAGCAAAAGCTAGACTCTGAAATGTTTCATTTCCATTTCTTCCAGTATCTGGTGTGTTCTCTCTAAAAGAAAAAAAAATGTATCATATTATTTTTCTTGCTTAACTTTGCTGACTCTTCCCCTGACCCATATTTTGCTGTTTGAAATCCACTCTCTGTCTTGATATCATCCATTAAATGGGCCTTGACTCAGTCTTGTGCCTTGTCTCTCATTCTGCTTTAGCCAGGCTGAGCTCCTTGTTGTTTCCTGAATCCACCCTGCCATTTCCCAGCCTGTGTTTTTCCTCTGGTTCTCCTTTGGAAGAAGAGTACCTTCATCCATTGACCATCTGGAAAAGCTCTTTTGAACACTCAGGTCATGCATCATCTGTACCCACAAAGCTTCTGTTTCATCTCCCCTCTCTCAGATGGTAAAAACCATACCTTCCTTTGGGCCCCCAGAGTGCCCTGTATCTCCTTCTGCCTTTGTTCTCCTAACATTTAACTGCACTTGTTTGTTTACCTGGCCTTTACAAGCATTTTTAGATCATAGAACACATCTCTTTCCTCTTTGTTTCTAGCACAGTGTCAGCACTAGAAGTTGCTGAATGAACAAATAACTAATTGACTGAATATATGAAGGAAGGAATATAAGTTTGAATGTATTAAGTTGTAGTGGGTAATTTTAAGGTGGTAAATATTTTAACAAGGAAGCAGTGTCTTAAACTGAAGAAGTTAAAGTGAGACGAAAATGTAAAGATTATATCACATAGAAATAGTTAAGAATGACAAAAGATCCTATCTGAGATTTCTAAATATAAATTGGATCCCTGTGTACAAATTTTTCCATTTTTCTCTTGAGAAATATATATTTGCATGCAATCTATAGCTGATTGGCATAGGATGCTCACAGCATCTGACCAAGCATAAGAAGCCAGCATAAGAGAGTTCAAGAAAAAGAATGTCTTCCATGGAAGGACAAAATGCAAATGCAAATGTGCTCAACCATTTCAGGAACTGGTAGAGGAATGGATTTAAAATTCTAAAAAATTTAAGTCCAAGGCAGAAAAAAATATGTTTCTTAAAAATCAGTGTTTCAGTGATGAACAATTTTGGCCAATTAAAGTTTAGACTAATTGCTATGGTGATTTTGGAAAAGAATGAAGCTAATGAGTTTCTGAATGTCAACTGCAATTTTTGAGTACTTTTAATTTGCAATCTCTTTATTTAATGGAAAAAGCATTGAAGACTCACTCTGAATGTATTCAAACTGCATTTTAGTCTTTACAGCTGTACTTTACCATAGGAATTATATTTTACTATAATATCCACTCAGTTTTTTAGAAGTAAAGTCTTAGATATCTCCTTTAGGAGTGTCAAATCATACCCTCTGTCAGATTCTAAAAATAAGTTTGTTCAATGTTATACAGGATAAGACTCTGGCCTGATATACTAATCCTCTGATCTAGAGGAAAATAGTTGACAGATTGCTTGACCTAGCAAATCATTCAGATAGCTCTGCTAGGAGCAATGGCCCTGCCATTTTTTTTTTAATATAAATTTTTGATTCTTATCAATTTTCACTGAAGGAAACTTTAAGAAAAATGTCCAAGGGTTTTTGAATTCACTGTAGTTTAAATGTCTATTTCAAGCAGATAGAAAGCAATCCCCTGTCTTTCCTACTTGTGCAGAGGCAATTGGGGGAAATAATGGGTGACAATTTGACTTCTCCTTCCTGCTTTATATTAATTACAATAAATGTAAAAATACAGCCCAGCCACCTACACATTTAAATCTACTTCAGCCTAGACATTTACCTAAAGATCAATAGTTAGAAACCCTCACAAACTATGTGCATACATAAATAATGGGTGCTTTTCCTCCCACTTTAGAACTTCCCTTTTTATTTCCTAGTATTGATGTCTACAAAGAAAGGAGTGAAATGACACTACAAAGTCTAATGCACCAATCACATGAGCCCCATCATACATGGGAGAGAAGTAATGAGATGATTTCTTTTCATTTTTCTGCCTGCATTTTCCCCTCTAGATTTTTAGCACCAAGGTAATATTTGATATCAGAAAAAAATACACCAAAATAAAAATATGAAAAGCAAAAAGAAAAACATGGCATCAAACCAAGGGTGACTTTCTGTGTCTGCATTTCAGATTCACACTGCCAATTATTTCAGACGTAAGGAACTCAGAGACACAAGGATTACCTACTCCTACAAATACATTATTTTCCCCTTAGTTGTCAGGGTGGCAGGCAACACAAAACAAACATGAAAATATGTATTTTCAATGTTTTTATATTCAGTTAATGGTTTACTAGTCCAACATTCACTAAAGCAAACTACTGTAGAAAAATGCCTGCCCTGTGGTTTCTCTCTCTCTGTCTCTCTTGCAATTGAAAGGCTTTAATGAGAAATACCACTAGTTCTGACACTTTTAGTTAACATGCATAGGACTGAGTCATGAGCTTTGACCTTCCCCTGACTAACTCAGGGGCACTGATCTTTGCCTTTCTTTTTATTTTATTTTATTTTTTTGTTACTGTCATCTATTCTGTTTGTTTTCTTTTTTAAAATTGAAATATAGTTGATTTTGAATGTTGTGTTAATTTCTGCTGTATAGCAAAGTGATTTAGTTAAACATATATATACATTCTTCTTTTTTGTATTCTTTTCCATTATGGTTTATTACTGAATATTGAATATAGCTCCCTGTGCTGTACAGTAGGACCTTGTTGCTTAATCATTCTATATATAATAGTTTGCATTTGCTAACCCCAAACTCCCTGATCTTTGAAATAAACTTTGCTCAAGATAAACAAACACACAAATGAGGAGTTCAATACAATTACTTGAGCGCTAGATGGCATTAAATTTAATGAATAATATGTAGGTAATGGTCCATGTTATCTATAGATCTGTTATGCTAAATTATATCTAATTGTCTGTACTTTTACAATAGACATTCATATACTTTTATCTCCATCAGTATTTGAGGCAAATAAATTCTAAGAGAGAACTTGCACCCCCTCCAGTAGTGGTCAGTTATTGGAGCAATATTACACTTCAGTGATTTTTTTAGACTCTCTACATACTACCTCAGTGTGCCTTCAAAATATTTTTCTGTAAATATTTAAATAATTTTTCAAAATCATACCATGGTATCTGAATAATTTAATAATATTTTAGAAATAGGAGGACTTTAAAGATTTTACAAAAAAAAAAAAAAAGATTTACAGGCAAACCACTTCCTTTGACATAAGAGATACAAGGCCCTAAGAGATTAAGTGATCTTCCCAAAGTCAAACGTTGAGTTAGTGAACAAGGCAGAACTAGGAAGCAAAGACTTCAAGTGTGAGATACATTCATCAGCACTAAATCATGACGAGATGTCAGAATGTTTTCATTGTCTTTTTTTTTTTTTCTCCAGCAGTTTATATTTTTTAAAGCTGCTTTTAATGGATTATTTCCTATGTGGTCCGTAGGCAGAGTCAAGATGGCGGTATGGAAAGATGCGGCGTTAGCACCTCCCCACAACTAGGGTGCCTGCCAGCCACTGGTGGGGGACTCTAATGCCCAAGGAGATGGGAGGAACCCCAAAGTCAACCTGTGGCTTGCGGGATCTTGTTTCATGAGCGCGGGGTCGGATGGAAGTTCCTGCGGTGGGAGCTCCAAGTCCGAACAACTGGACCAATAGAGAACCTCAGACCCCAGGGAGTATTCATCAGAGTGAGGTCTCACAGAGTTCCTCATCTCAGCACCAAGACCCAGCTCTACCCAAGAGCCTACAAACTCCAGTGTTGGAAGCCTAAGGCCAAACAACCAGTAAGACAGGAACACAATCCCATACATCAAAAATTAAAAAAAATTGAGATGGCAAAAAGATATGTCACTGATGAAGGAGCAAGGTAAAAACATACAAGACCAAATGAAGAGGAAATAAGCAATCTACCTGAAAAAGAATTCAGAGTAATGATAGTAAATATAATCCAGAATCTCAGAAATAGAATGGAGGCATGCATTGAGAAACTACAATAAATGTTTATCAAAGATTTAGAAGAACTAAAGAACAAAGAAACAGAGATAAAAAACACAATAACTAAAATGAAAAAATACACTAGAAGGAACCAATAACAGAATAACGGGGCTTCCCTGGTGGCGCAGTGGTTGAGAATCTGCCTTCCAATGCAGGGGACACGGGTTCAAGCCCTGGTCTGGGAAGATCCCACATGCCGCGGAGCAACTGGGCCCGTGAGCCACAACTACTGAGCCCGCGCATCTGGAGCCTGTGATCCGCAACAAGAGAGGCCGCGACAGTGAGAGGCCCGCACACCGCAATGAAGAGTGGCCCCCACTCGCTGCAATTAGAGAAAGCCTTCGCACAGAAACAAAGACCCAACACAGCCAAAACTAAAATAAGTAAATTAATTAATTTTAAAAAAATAGGGCTTCCCTGGTTGCGCAGTGGTTGAGAGTCCGTCTGCTGATGCAGGGGACACGGGTTCATGCCCCGGTCCGGGAAGATCCCACATACCACGGAGCGGCTAGGCCCGTGAGCCATGGCCGCTGAGCCTGCGCATCCGGAGCCTGTGCTCCGCAATGGGAGAGGCCACAAAAATGAGAGGCCCACATACTGCAAAATAAATAAATAAATAAATAAAATAACAGAATAACTGAGGCAGAAGAACGAATAAGTGAGCCGGAAGACAAAATGGTGGAAATAACTGCCAAGGAGCAGAGTAAAGAACAAAGAATGAAAAGAATTGAAGACAATCTCAGAGACCTCTGGGACAACACTAAACACACCAACATTTGAATTATAGGGGTCCCAGAAGAAGAAGAGAAAAAGAAAGGGTCTGAGAAAATATTTGAAGAGATTATAGTTGAAAACTTCCCTAACATGGGAAAGGAAATAGTCACCCAAGTCCAGGAAGCACAGAGAGTCCAATACAGGGTAAGTCCTAAGAAGAACACACCAAGACACATATTAATCAAACGAAAAAAACTAAATTCAAAGAAAAAATATTAAAAGCAACAAGGGAAAAACAAAAAATACCATACAAAGGAATCCCCATAAGGTTATTAGCTGATTTTTCAGTGGAAACTCTGCAGGCCAGAAGAGAGTGGCAGGATATACTTAAAGTGATGAAAGGGAAAAACCTACAACAAAGGTTACCCAGCAAGGATCTCATTCATATTTGATGGAGAAGTCAAAAGCTTTTCAGACAAGCAAAAGCTAAGAAAATTCAGCACCACCAAACCAGCTCTACAGCAAATGCTAAAGAAACTTCTCTAAGCAGGAAACACAAGAGAGAAAAAGACCCACAAAAACAAACCAAAACAATTAAGAATATAGTGATAGGAACATACATATTGATAACAACCTTGAATGTAAATGGATTAAATGCCCCAACCAAAAGACACAGCCTGGCTGAATGGATAAAAAAAACAAGACCCATATATATGCTGTCTACAAGAGACCCACTTCAGACCTAGGGACACATACAGACTGAAAGTGAGGGGATGGACAAAGATATTCCATGCAAATTGGAAATCAAAAGAAAGCTGGAGTAGCAATAATCGTATCAGATAAAATAGAGTTTAAAATAAAGACTGATACTAGATATAAGGAGGGACACCACATAAAAATCAAAGGATCAATCCAAGAAGAAGATATAACAATTATAAATGTTTATGCACCCGACATAGGAGCACCTCAATACATAAGGCAAATGCTAACAGCCATGAAAGGAGAAATCAACAGTAACACAATAATAGTAGGGGACTTTTAACACCCCACTTACACCAATGGACAGATCATTCTAACAGAAAATAAATAAGGAAACACAAGCTTTAAATGACACAATAGACCGGATAGATCTAATTGATATTTATAGAACATTCAACCCAAAAGTGGCAGAATACACTTTCTTTTCAAGTGCACATGGAACATTCTCCAGGATAGATCACATCTTAGGTCACAAATCAAGCCTCGGTAAATTTAAGAAAATTGAAATCATATCAAGCATCTTTTCTGACCACAACACTATGAGATTGGAAATCAATTACAGGAAAAAAACTGTAAAAAACACAAATACATGGAGGCTAAACAGTAAATAACCTACTAAATAACCAAGAGATCACTGAAAACACAAATACATGGAGGCTAAACAGTAAATAACCTACTAAATAACCAAGAGATCACTGAAAACTGAAAGCATTTCCACTAAGATCAGGAACAAGACAAGGATGTCCACTCTCATCACTCTTATTCAACATAGTTTTGGAAGTCCTAGCCACAGCAATCAGAAGAAAAAGCAATAAAAGGAATACAAATTGGAAAAGAAGAAGTAAAACTGTCACTGTTTGCCGACAACATGATATTATACATAGAAAATCCTAAAGATGCCACCAGAACACTACTAGAGCTAATCAATGAATTTGGTAAGGTTGCAGGATACAAAATTAATGCACAGAAATCTCTGGCATTCCTATACACCAACAATGAAAAATCAGAAAGAGAAATTAAGGAAACACTCCCATTTACCATTGCAAGAAAAGGAATAAAATACCTAGGAATAAACTTGCCTAAGGAGGAGAAGGACTTGTACTCAGAAAACTATAAAATCCTGAAAGAAATCAAAGATGACATAAAGAGATGGAGAAATATACCATGTTCTTGGATTGGGAGAATCAACATTGTGAAAATGACTATACTACCCAAAGCAATCTACAGATTCAATGCAATCCCTATCAAACTACCAATGGCATTCTTCACAGAATTAGAACAAAAAATTTTACAATTCATATGGAAACACAAAAGACCCTGAAGCCAAAGCAATCTGAGAAAGAAAAATGGAGTTGGAGGAATCAGGGTTCCCAACTTCAAACTATACCACAAAGCTACAGTAATCAAGACAAGTATGGTACTGGTACAAAAAACAGAAATATAGATCAGTGGCACCTAATTTACAACAAAGTGGGCAAGAACATACAATGGAGAAAAGACAGCCTCTTCAACAAGTGGTGCTAGGAAAACTGGGCAGCTACATGTAAAAGAATGGAATTAGAACACTACCTAACACCATACACAAAAATAAACTCCAAATGGATTAAAGAGTTAAATGTAAGACCAGTCACTATAAATCTCTTAGAGGAAAACATAGGAAAAACGCTCTTTGGCATAAACCACAGCAAGATCTTTTTTGGCTCACCTCCTAGAGTAATGGAAATAAAAACAAAAATAAACAAATAGGACTTAATTAAACTTAAAAACTTTTGCACAGCAAAGGAAACTATAAACAAGACAAAAAGACAATCCTCAGAATGGGAGAAAATATTTGCAAATGAAACAACAGACAAATAATTAATCTCCAAAATATACAAACAGCTCATGGAGCTCAATATCAAAAAAACAAACAATCCAGTTAAAAAATGGGTGGAATACCTAAATAGACATTTCACCAAGGAAGACATAAATGGCCAAGGGGCAAATGAAAAGATGCTCAACATCACTAATTAGAGAAATGCAAATCAAAACTACAGTGAGGTATCACCTCACACTGGTCAGAATGGCATTATCAAAAAATCTAGAAACAATAAATGCTGGAAAGGGTGTGGTGAAAATGGAACCCTCCTGCACTGTTGGTGGGAATGTAAATTGATACAAACACTGGAAAACAGTATGGAGCTTCCTTAAAAAAACTAAAGATAGAACTACCATATGACCCAGCAATCCCACTACTGGGCATATATGCAGAGAAAACCATAATTCAAAAAGAGACATATACCACAATGTTCATTGCAGCACTATTTACAATAGCCAGGACATGGAACCAACCTAAATGTCCATCAACAGATGAATGGATAAAGAAGATGTGGCACATATATACAGTAGAATATTACTCAGCCATAGAAAGAAACAAAGTTGGGTTATTTGTAGTGAGGTGGTTGGACCTAGAGTCTGTCATACAGAGTGAAGTAAGTCAGAAAGAGAAAAACAAATACCATATGCTAACACACATATATATATAGAATCTAAAAAAAAATGGTACTGTTGAACCTAGCTGCAGGGCAGGAATAAAGAGGTAGACATAGAAAATAGACTTGAGGACATGGAGTGGGAGGGCAAGCTGGGGCGAAGTGAGAGTAGCATTGACATATATGCACTACCGAATGTAAAATAGTTGGCTGGTGGGAAGCAGCAGCATAGCACGGGGAGATTGGCTTGGTGCTTTGTGATGATCTAGAGGGATGGGATAAGGAGGACGGGAGGGAGGCTTAAGAGGGAGGGGATATAGGGACATGTGTATGCATATGGCTGATTCGCTTTGTTGTGCAACAGAAGCTAACACAGTATTGTGAAGCAATTATACTCCAATAAAGAACTATTAAAAAAAAACAGAATCATGTGGTCCTGTGGACAAAGCCAAACTTATTCAAATAAATGCTTAA
Source organism: Grampus griseus (assembly GCF_964374135.1). Lineage (NCBI taxonomy): Eukaryota > Metazoa > Chordata > Mammalia > Artiodactyla > Delphinidae > Grampus > Grampus griseus. The sequence goes on along the minus strand of NC_139007.1, from coordinate 55,417,789 downwards.
ATCCTAATTATTCACTAACACTTCATAGATGATCCTCAAATCTACTCAGCTGTGGGTCCTTGAATTTCTAACTGGGTTGATCTTATTTATACTTTATGTCAAGCAATAATGTTAAGAAATTAAAAAATAAAAATGGATTATTTTCTGACCAATTCCCTAAAATATAAGCTTTTATTTTCAAATTTTCAGGTTTTTTTGGGGGGGGAATTAAAAAAAGTATTTTCTGTTGAAGACTTAAGGGTTTTGTACATTAGGAAAGAATAACTTAGAATTTGGAAATTGACTTTAGAACTTTAGAAATGTTTGTCAGTTTATATTTCCCCTGAAAATCCATTTGGTATTCAAGACATTCATTCATCAAAGATTTAGCGGTACTTCGTTATACAATGCCAAAAGTGCACATGTATGTTTGACATCTGATTTTGGTTTTTCCCCTTTCCTACGTTAAGTCCATTTGGTATTTGGTGACAAGTAGAAGACTGCAAACTCAGTCAAGAAAAAAAATATTTTTAAAATAGACAAGTTAATAACTGTTTCATATTTTTTCAAGGGGTTTTATAGAAATTGACTGGCCCATTGAACGAACTGTATTCTTTAATGTGAACATCTTTGCAAATCCTTTAGTTTAATTTTGAAGAAGAGTATTTTGTTTGTTCTGTAGAACCTTGTGTCTAATGATGTAGCAGACATTAAGCTAATGTTACTGGAAGTTATTTGAGACTATGGCCTGGGACTTTTTCATTGTACAAAGTATAAAATCTGATATTTTATATTTATACATGTAAATGCCTCACCACTTACTGAGTCACTCATGAGAGAAATAGACTGCAGATTTAAGAGATCAAACCATAAGGGATCAGCAAAGCCATTCAAAGTTCCCCAATTAACAAATTTATGAATCGATCTTTTTTATAACTCAATTTAATTGCTTTTCCGTTTGTTATAAATTAAGAACTGAATTACACACATATACACACACATTGGCCTGGTGTACCATATTGAGAGATATGCATAAGTGATGGTTTTAAATTGACTAATCGTCTGTCCCGCCCTTACACGGATTGTACCCAGCCAGCCGTTGCTCAGTGACAGAAGCTGCTCTCCGTGGGATACAGCTTTGTATGTACACCTCTAGTCTAACAATTATAATGGTGCTTTTTATCATAATCACAAAGCATTTAATTACACAGAGCAATTTAGGAAACAGAGTCTAGGTCAAGACAGATCATATTCTAAGACAGATAACACTGATGTGGAAAACATACAGGGTAGGCAGACAACAAAATAATAAGCAATGAGTAATTACAAAGATAAAACTTAGCAGTTTCACTGTATTTTTGTTCAGGGTAAATGCATTTTAGACAACTCACCTTTGACTGCTAAATGCTTTAAAGGGTCATCAGATGCTATTATTTCCTCACTGAGCTTTCATTACTCCAGAAATCATACTTTCTGAGCACTTTATCACTGGATAAAGCAATAGGGATGAGGTGAGGAATATAGTGAAAAATAAATAAGTTCCAAGAGTCATTTCTGTACAACATCATTTAAGCCAGGTGTTCTCACCTCACACAACATGTACACAGCTATTTACTAAAGACCTCCGTCCTTCATACAAGGGATGACTATAATTATCAAGCATTTTTTGCATTCCTTAAAACATTGATTAAAACCACAAGAATAAAAATATTTTGGAAAAGGGTAAATAGGACAAAGAAATATATATTCAAGGAAATAGTAATAACAGCAATAATGATACTAATAACAAACAGCTATTCCTATTAAATCTTCCTACAATGATGTCAGACTCCTAATATTCTTTAAAAACCTTTTGGCTCTTATCAATATATCTTTATTTCAAGAAGAGAAGGAAAATTTGGGCATTTTCAGGTATTTGTGTATTAAGATGATTGGTTAGCAAAAAGAGAGGAAATTAAGGAGAAATGCATTTTTTTTCTTGGAATCTTTTCTGGTATGGACTAATATATTTTAGTACCTACAACCTGCAATTTTGGAGTCAAACAAAATACATCAATATGTAAACTGGTAAATATTTTAAAGGCTATCACTCCCTGGTGGTAAAAACTTTAAATTCAGTTTTCTATGCTTGCTAACGAGGAAACAAAATAATTATAAGTGTAAAACAAAAAGTTTGCCCTGAAATAAGGATTATAATAGTTTTAAGTTGCTAAGTTCTGATCAAATCACACTCAGTTCTGTTTTAATGGAACATAGATGTTTCTAAAAATCTCCACACTGGGCTTCCCTGGTGGCGCAGTGGTTAAGAATCTGCCTGCCAATGCAGGGGACACGGGTCCGATCCCTGGTCCGGGAAAATCTCACACTCCCCGTGCGCCACAACTACCGAGCCTGCGCTCTAGAGCCCGTGAGCCACAACTGCTGAAGCCTGCACATCTAGAGCCCATGCTCCACAAGAGAAGCCACTGCAATGAGAAGCCCGCACACCACAACGAAGAGTAGACCCCACTCTGGGCAACTAGAGAGAAAACCCGCGTGTAGCAATGAAGACCCAATGCAGCCAAAAATTAGTTAATTAATTAATTTTTTAAAAATCTCCACACTATGCAAAAGAATGCACTTAAAACCATAGGGGCTGGGGCATGATACTCCAAAAATTTGTCAGCGGAACATTAAAAAAAAAAAAGTAAAAAACCTAATGAAAATGGTAGCACAGTTTTACACTTGTTAAATGGATAAGAAATGCTACAATAAATATGGCACTTTACTTTGAAAAGGACCTGAAGTTTGTTTGTGAAAGGGTCGCAGTTTGTGAGTCATTGTGAAGTGTGGAAGGAAGGTTTTCTGAGTCACCAGGAAGTGAAGCATCAGATATGGATGAGTGTGAACCACTAATTATCCTTGTAAGGTGTGAATGTGTGTACATTTTGTACATTCCTAGGAGGCTTAGCTCAGCAGTGTACAGTTTCTTGTGTTTACCTGTTTTTTTTTATAGCAGATGAAACGGTGCATAAGCAAAATTTGTCTGATGTGAAACTTCTTTCTTAAAATATCAATTGCATTGGAACAAATCCACATTTTAAAAAAATAATCATTATAACAGAACTGACTGTACAGGGTTGGTTGAATTCAAATTTTTATTGGTATGTACCAGAACATAACAAGAAAACAATTTATCTGGGTCTCAATTGTCTGGTACAGCTGAGTCTCAAATAGCAATTAAATGAAAGTAAATGATCCTATGAAGTACACATGGAAACCACAGAATAGTGACAGTTGAAGGAATTGTTAGACCAGAGCACTGATTCTCAAACTCTAACGTGATCAGAATCAACTGCAGTGTTTGCTAAAACTCAGATTTGCCCATTCCCAAAGTTTTTATTTCAGTATTTGCATTTCTAAATATTCCCAGGAGATGCTGATGCTGCTGGTCCCTGGGCCATGCTTTGGGAACCACTTGGTTGAACCATACTAACTACTGCTGAAAACAGTTGACAGTACTGTGTGTCAGTACTTACACAAATGAGAAAATCTGTTTTCATCGTGGTTACCATTAAGAATGTGACTCGGGGCTTCCCTGGTGGCGCGGTGGTTGAGAGTCCGCCTGCCGATGCAGGGGACGCACGTTCGTGCCCCGGTCTGGGAAGATCCCACATGCCGCGGAGCGGCTGGGCCCGTGAGCCATGGCCGCTGAGCCTGTGCGTCCGGAGCCTGTGCTCCGCAACGGGAGAGGCCACAACAGTGAGAGGCCCGCGTACTGCAAAAAAAAAAAAAAAAAAAAAAAATGTGGCTTTCTAATCAAAAGGATCCGAATAACCTTTCTCTAACTTTCTTTGCTCCTCTGTTAGTGGAAAAAAACAAACAACAAAAAGAATAAAGACAAATTTAATGTTTAGGTTCATGTGGTATGATGGGCATTTTGATTACCACCTACAAGTATTTGTCATTCTCCATTGTATAGAAACCATGCACATGTGGTGCAATTGGCCTCCTCCAAGGATGAGCCTTGATTAGAATAAATCATTTAGGTTAAACCCATTCCCCCTGGGCATCCATGATGGATTCACTCAGAGAAAAATTTAGAACTTCAACAGTTTGGGAAGCAATGTTTGCTTTTCTACAAACCTGAATTAAGAAACAGGTCACTCCAGAAGCTGCTGGCAGTCATTTTATAACCATAAGGCAAGACAGGCTGAGGGCAAAGCTGAAACTGCGGGAGGCCAGAGCCAAGAGAATTACTGAAAAATAGGGCTGGATTCTTCACTGAACAGAACATGAAGCTCAGACTACCACTAGGACTCTCAGTTAAGAGAGTGAATTAACCACTTTTAATATTTAAGCCACTTTAAGTTAGGTTTCTTGTTACTTTAACCAAGAATAAAACAAACAGGGACTTCCCTGGTGGTCCAGGGGTTAAGACTTCGCGCTTCCACTGCCGGGGCTGGGGGCGCTCAGGTTCCATGCCTGGTCAGGGAACTAAGATCCTGCATATGGCATGGTGTGGCCAAAAAGTTAAAAATTAAAAAAAATAGAAGTAGCTGTGGGGAAAAAAAAAAAGAATAAAACAAAGTCAAAAAAACCCCACAAGGTCTTCCCTGGTGGCGCAGTGGTTGAGAGTCTGCCTGCCGATGCAGGGGACACGGGTTCGTGCCCCGGTCCAGGAAGATCCCACATGCCGTGGAGCAGCTGGGCCCGTAAGTCATGGCCGCTGAGCCTATGCGTCCGGAGCCTGTGCTCCGCAACGGGAGAGGCCACAACAGTGAAAGGCCTGCGTACCGCAAAAAAAAAAAAAAAAAATCCACAAAACTCCTACCTGAATAGATACAGACAAAGGCAAGAAAAGACCAGAGCTAATAGGTAAATCAAGCAGGAAGTATATGGGAAGGATGCAACGTCTCCATAAAAATCTATTGATAAACCTTCTACTTAAATCAAACTTTGGCTATTTATACATCCAAGGACCAAGATCTTATTAGTAAGGATTCCAGGGGGAAAAAATTTCAGTTCCAGCTAGTAGAGCCTGGAGAAATCCCCAAAAGGATCAAAGGAAACAAAGTGTCTAGAACAATTAAAGGTACCAGCTATTTCCATGGCCACCCTAGCTAAACTTAGGTGACCTATCCAGAAGATGAATGTAATCCCCATTCAGGAGTGCAGTTAGTCATTCTTTTTTTGGAGGGGGGTGGGGGTACGCGGGCCTCTCACTGTTGTGGCCTCTTCCGTTGCGGAGCAGAGGCTCCGGACGCGCAGGCTCAGTGGCCATGGCTTACGGGCCCAGCCGCTCTGTGGCTTGTGGGATCCTCCCGGACCGGGGCACAAACTCGCTTCCCGTGAATCGGCAGGCGGACTCTCAACCACTGCACCACCAGGGAAGCCCACAGTTAGTCATTCTTAATAATTATTTTGGTCAACTTCACAAAGTCTCAAGTAAAAAGCATCTTTCTGACCTATTATCACATACAGATATCTGGACTGAGTAGACTCTACTGATTATTATAGAATTTTGGGCAAAAAGTGAGCAAACCCAGTTAGGCAGTCTTACTTCCACTCAACTTACAAAATTTCACCTTAACCAAATTTACTTCTGCCTAAATATGTTCAATTTTTACCAACAGAAAACAGAGCCATGAAAAGTGAAAGATCCACAGAGCCAAGAAAAATAAATTTAATTTGCCAGTTTGCCTATCAGAAGAGAGATTCTTTCACTGTCATTTGGCCTAAGGGTAAATTAGGCCCACTAAACAAAATAGTGAACAGAAAGAGCTTTATTTTAGGAGTGAGATAATCTGTTGAAATCCCACCTCTGCCACTTAACTTTGGACAAGCTATTTAACAAGCTATTTAATCTGGTTCTTGAGTACCAGATTTCTCATCTGTAAAATAGGGATAATATGTAATTTATAGAGGAAGTTTTCTGGTGTGAAAATTAAATAAGACAGCATGTAGAAAGCACCTCACAGTGCCTGATGGATATTAGATGCCTAATATATGATGGTTTCCTATCTTTCCCTTACTCTAAATACCTCATTAGCCTCTTAAAACAAAATATAAAATAACTATATTTCACCAGATTATTTAGGCTATTCATGGAGGCGGGCAGTCTGAGTCCTGTTAACCATAGGTGCCTTGAGGGTATGGCTGTATTGGAGGGGTTATCATTTTGAGGGTCCTCTGAACAGTACTGGGTAAGGGGTATCTACTGGCAAAGGAAGCCATAATAATATCCAGGGCAACGTTCAGGTATATACAAGAAGGGTAACAATTAGTTCCATAGAAACCAGATACACAAAGTGTTTCCTATTAACAAAAAGGCAGAAATTCTTTATGTGCCACTTACCCAGCAGCTTTCACATTTGGCAGTGGGACATGAGACCTAAGGACTGAGTGTGTCCATGGAAAGTAAGTCATCAAACAATGAAGCTGCAGGAAAATCATGTGGCATTTTAGGACTCATTTTTAAACACATTCTCCTGGAACACTTCTACAAAGCTGGTGAAATTGTGGTCCAATTTACTCCTGCTTGCCAAACAGTAACAATCTCAAACTGCTGAGTTTAAGAAGGAAAAAGATACCTTACCATGTATTAATGGATGAGTAGCTAGAGTTTTGTTTTGTTTTTTTCTGGTTGTTTTAACCTTATTTTGTCACCTGCAGTGTACTTTTTAAAAAGCCTTGTCTGAATGATAGGTTCAGCTAAGAAAATTGTAGAATATAGTCTGAAAAACAGAATGCATAGTGTAATAGTTTTGTGATTTTGCTGCCTGCCACTGTCACCTCATTATTCAAATGGTGTACCTGGGTGTTATTCAGAATATGTAATGCTATAAGAAAATTTAATTTCATGGGATATTAATTCATAAAGTATTCAAAAATTTCTATCATATTTATGGTGAATTTGTAGGACTCTGCCTAAAAGAATATAGAGAGATTAAAGAAAATATTTGTCTGGTGTTTAGCATACAGAGATGATTTTTTTCAGTGAACGTGGCTGGATTCCTCGTTGCACCATTACCAGCTAGATGACCTTGGACAGATAACCCAAACAATTCCACACCATTAGGTACCAAAATTAGAGAGGGATCAGTAAGTACCACATAGATCGTTGTGAATAACAAATTAAATAATGAATATAAAGATATTTTCTAAATTGAAAAGTACTGAGGCAGTTTTGGAATATTTAATTGTTCTACGTTCAAGCAGCTCAGCTACTTACACCTGTGTTACCTTGAGAAGTTGTTTTGTCTAAGAGCCCAAGTTTTGCACCTATACATTGCAAAAAAGCAGTAATAACACCTATCTTCTTATCTGCAGAATTCAAATGAAATTATATTCTCCAAAAGAACATGGTCAACTGTAAAATATTATAAAATTTTAAGTGAATAGGTGTTCTTGTCCCAGGTAAACTAACATGAATTCTTAAAACAGAGACACTTCAGTTAAAAATATTAGATTGTAAACTCCATGAAGTTAGCGATTCTGTTTTGTTCCTTGATGTATCTTGAACTCCTAGAGCAATATCTGATACATAGCAGGTACTCAATAAATACTTGTTCAATAAATATTAACATACATATATAGAAAAATATATTGAAGTTTCTATGTTAAAAGTGACAGGTTGGAAAAAGGAGATGATTTGTGTGCTACTAAGAAATCAACTGACAATGAGAATGAAGAATTTTCCGGAGGGTAAGGAAATTATTTGAGAGAGGACTGTGTACTTTTATTCCATGATTTACATTGGGAAAGAATAGCCATATTACATTCTCCCGGGGGCCAAGCAATACATTGGTTTTCTTCCATATATATGAAAAAGAAAACAAATCAATGAAAATAAACTAGAAGCAAGCATTCAGCAATCCAGGCATCTTTTCAAGAAAAAAATGTGATGTACCTCCTCAAATTGACATCCATTTGTCCCTACATCCTATATCTCTATCTGCATGTACACCTAAAGCTGAATTAAATAATTATTGATCATAATAGTGACTCAGAATTCTCAAAGAAATGATGTCACATTCAGTGTTGTTCTTTCTAATTCAGAGAAGTAGGTAATATGTTTCATAAGTATATCCTACCAAAAAAAGAATTATTACTTTTTTAAGTTGTGGTATTTACTTCTTTCCTCCAAACATTTTAATTAAGCATCTGCTATGTGTCATGAAATGTAGATAATTCAAAGAAAGAATAAATATTACCCATATCGTAATGGAGATTATAACTCAAAGAAAGATAAAGATAAATTTAACCTCTTCTTTATTTAAATTATTTTATTCAGTCAGTCTATTTTCCTAGACCACCAGTAAGTATATATCAGGTTTATTTTCTGTAAAATTTTAAAAACTAAGACATATTAATAAGCATCTGGGTTGATATGCATTTTCCTTTCTGGGTAGCTTTGAATCTTACTATTAGTTTTTTGTTTGCTTTTGTGTATTTTTGTATGTGTAAGTGTATTAGTCAGGGCACAATAATGTTATCCTGTGTTATTGTCTAGCAGCTTCCAATGTATATTTCTATCCAAGTATTCATCCACAGTGTATTATAATTATTAATTTACTTGCCTGTCTCCCCAACAACTATAGTCTGGGTTTATTAGGGTATGGATTATCATTTGACTTCGTTTCTCTAATATGTAGCTCAGTACCTGGGATATTATATACACTAAATAAATGTAGAAGGATGAAAGAAAGGAAGGGAAGGAGGAAGGAGATAAACATTAATGTAAATACATGTCACAGTTTATTCCAATGATCTCATGATCTGAACCTGAAGAAGTTTTAATATAGAAGTGAATACATTGATGCCAAACTATGCTGGAGATCTAAGGGCATACAAAAGCAAAAGAAATAAGGCAATAAGTGATAAGCTTGAAATCAGGAATTAGATCATGTCTATCTACATGCCCTAGTTAACCTCATATATTCTTTTTTTTAATATCTTTATTGGAGTATAATTGCTTTACAATGTTGTGTTAGTTTCTGATGTACAGCAAAGTGAATCAGCTATATATATACAAATGTCCCCATATCATCTCCCTCTTGAGCCTCCCTCCCACTCTCCCTATCCCACCCCTCTAGGTCGTCACAAACCATTGAGCTGATCTCCCTGTGCTATGCGGCAGCTTCCCATGAGCCATCCATTTTACGTTTGGTAGTGTATATATATCAATGCTACTCTCTCACTTCGTCCCAGCTTGCCTTTCTCCCCCTGTATCCTCAAGTCCATTCTCTATGTCTGCATCTTTATTCCTGCCCTGCTACTAGGTTCATCAGTACCGTTTTTTTAGATTCCATATACATGTGTTAGCATCTGGTATTTGTTTTTCTCTTTCTGACTTACTTCACTCTGTATGACGGACTCTAGGTCCATCCACCTCATTACAAATAACTCAATTTCGTTCTTTTTCATGGCTGAGTAATATTCCATTGTATATATGTGCCACATCTTCTTTATCCATTCATCTGTCGATGGACATTTAGGTTGCTTCCAGGTCCTGACTATTGTAAATAGTGCTTCAATGAACATTCTGGTACATGTATCTTTTAGAATCAGGGTATATGCCCCAGTAACCTCATACATTCTTTACACCACACAAAGAGAAGTCACAGCCTACTGAGCTGGATGGAGTCTACTTTCACAATACAAGTCACCTTGAGCCACGAGAGGTTCAGATTTCCATAGCCAGACGAAAGCAGAACATTGTGGTTGTTGCCTCAGTGACACAAGCAGGAGGTAGAGGAAGCCTTAATCATCCTCTCTTTATTTTTACCTTTGGGCCTAAACTACGTAGATAATTGGCTTACCTCTCCATTCTGCCTAGAATGTGGAATGCTGGCAGAGCTGCAAGAGGAAACTTGCCCAGACTTAACCCATGGTACCAGTTTCTTCATTATTATTCACCCCACACTCTAAATAAACAATAAAACAACTAGAAACTCGCTGAGAAAGGTTCTGGCAGAATGACATGCCTGCTGCTTCCAGACTTGAGAAACAAACTCAAAAGTGATTTGCAGGAAAACGAAAGCACAAATAAAAATCTAGTCTGTTTCAGTCCTACAGAGCAGGTTTTACTGGTAGATCGGCAGTCTCACTACTACACTATGTGAATGCTCTGTGCTTCAGCCCTAAGGGCATGCCCCCAGGGTTCTGGGATGGCTTCCTACCATTCTGTCCACAGAGGGCATTTCTCACTGGTATCTGTTAGGACAGCTGGAAAGATATTATTTTACCAAAATAAGCTTTTTTTATTAAAAGTTATGATTGCACCTGCAATACAGCCCAGCATGTGGCATGTCAGCTTTGTTGTACCTTATTTTCCTTACTATTCCAGGAAAGATCTCTATCAGTGACTGCCTGCAGAGTAGGGAAGAAACCCAGAATGGAGCATTATAACTTATAGCCTAGAGGATACCAAAAGAAAAGAAAAAACAGAAACAACAACCTGGGATTCCATATCCTCCTTTCCCTTAGGAAAGGGAAAGATTTACCCGATTTTGAGTAGCTTAGTTCACATATGCAAGACTATTTTTTATAAGCCTATGAGAAAAGAAAGTGCTGCATCCAAGCAATTTTAAACAGATTTAAAATGTGGATGGATATTGCCAAATTACATGCCAAAAAAATGCCTTACGTATATGACCTCTCAAGTCTTACGCAAATCACATGCAATTCATCCTCCATACTGGCTTGTGTGCAGGCTTGGGAGGCTGTGTTTTTCCCTATCTTTCTCCCTGTCCAATCCTTTGTCTTTCTAAATATTTAGCTTAGGGACTTCCCTGGTGGTGCAGTGGTTAAGAATCCACCTGCCAATGCAGGGGACACGGGTTCCAGCCCTGGTCCGGAAATATCCCACATGCTGTGGAGCAACAAAGCCCATGTGCCACAACTACTGAGCCTGCACTGTAGAGCCTCTGTGCCACAACTACAGAAGCCCCCGTGCCTAGAGCCCATGCTCCTCAACAAGAGAAGCCACGGCAATGAGAAGCCCGCGCATCGCAACAAAGAGTAGCCCCTGCTCGCCACAACTGGAGAAAGCCCATGCACAACAACGAAGACCCAGTGCAGCCAAAAATAAAAAAATAAAAAGGTCTGGGAGTCAGAGAAGTATTAAAAAAATAAAATAAAATAAAGGTTTAGGTTAACCAGTCCCTACTCAGAGACACCTTTCTTCCCTACTGGGTTCCTTATGTGTTTTCTTCATCAAAATGTTTACAAATTATTACTGCTTAATCTATTTCCTTACTTGTATCTATTTCCTTCAGTAGAATTTACATTCCCAAAGGGCAGGTACCTTCTTTGTCTTTTTGATCATTGCATTCTCAACACCTAGCTCTCTGCTTGACATATATTAAATACTCAGATATTTTGTTAAATGAATGAATGAATTGTGTAACCTGGTGTTAAATAACCATATTTAATTTATTGGCCTTGCTATTTATTTACTGCATAATCTTGAGTTAATTACCTCCCTAAATATCTTTTCATTTCCTTCCTTTTAAAAAATAATAGTAATTCTAACCACATAGAGATGTTGTGAGCATTAAGTGAAATTATGAGTAAAGAGCACCATGTGTAACAAAATAGAATTCAAAACAGTTATCTGTTATTGCCTAAACTAGAAAGAGGGGCAGGGAGATAGGTGAATGACTGAACCCAACCAGGAACTCAGTGGGAATTGTATATTCACTCATGGCAAGTGGAGGCAATTTGAGTTGTTGATTGGCAGTTTCCTGGAGGCAGAAGACCAATATGTGGTCAACCACAATTTGATTAGAAGGTGCACATATGCCTCTAGAAGGAGGAAATCGTTAAGGATACTTCTCCCATAAGACATTCAAGGGATAGGATTTCCACGAATTATTTTATTCAACTCCTTCTGGATGCTGTGGTGTCTTTCTGTAGGTCATCCCTGGAAGGAACCAACTGTGAAACAGTTGTGAGAGAGACAGGATTTTCAGAACTTTATGTTCAATGCCATCCTACCATCACCGCCCATCACTTCATAGCTAGAGACAAAAAAAGGTTGGGAGAAAAAAATCTGAAACAGAATATTGAATCACTCTATTGCCTTTATTAAGGAAGCCAGAGAAATCTGTTGGAGGTTCGTGTTTGACTTGTAACATCAGAGATGAGATTTACTCAATTGGAAAATGTGGAGAATTTTTTTTTAAAACCTAAAACATTCTACTTTGATACATATTTGTATGTAAACTATCCCCATAAAAGTAAGGAATCTTTTGGTAATGAATTACATTATAAATCATATAAGTGAATTAAAAGTGTCACAAGAACAATACAATATTTATTTTAACTTTGAAAATGTGTGCAGATTATCATTTGGTAGCCAAAATTAAGACACATTTTAATTTTTACCTAAAAATTTTTTTAAAACTAGCCCATTGTTGATTTGAATTGTTTAGTTAATTTGCTTAATCTTCTCCTATTGCTTTGTGAAGCCTTTAACAAAGTATATTAAACAAGCTCTATTTCATACACTAGTCACAGGTTTACCAGAAGTTCTTTTTCTTTTTAATTAAAGAAAAAATTTATTTATTTTTGGCTGTGTTGGGTCTTCGTTGCTTTGTGCAAGCTTTCTCTAGTTGTAGTGAGCGGGGGCTACTCTTCGTTGCAGTGCATGGGCTTCTCATTGCGGTGGCTTCTCTTGTGGAGCACGGGTTCTAGGCGTGCGGGCTTCAGTAGTTGTGGCTCACGGGCTCTAGAGCAAAGGCTCAGTAGTTGTGGTGCACGTGCTTGGTTGCTCCGCAGCATGTGGGATCTTCCTGGACCAGGGCTCGAACCCATGTCCCCTGCATTGGCAGGCAGATTCTTAACCACTGCGCCACCAGGGAAGTCCTCATTGATTGATTTTGATTGGCTGATTTTTCCCCTTAATGTGGGTTGTATTTTTCCCATTCTTTTTATGTCTAGAAAAATGTTATTAAACATCAGGCAATATAGATTTTACCTTATTAGGTCCTGGATATTTTGTATTCTAAAAATATTTTGAGCTTTTTCTGAGATAAAATAGTTTGATCCTTTGGAGTCCTGCTTTTAAGATTTTTTAATGCAAACTAGAGTTATTTTTTTTATGCAAACTAGTTAAATATTCCCCGTACCAAGACTAGACCCTACTACCCAGGGCTCTGTGAGTTGTATAGTTTTCCAGTGTGGCTGATAGGTGCAATGACTATTCTCCATCCTACTTGATAGATGGGTCCTGTTCCCTTTAATCATTTTGGGTGTTCTTTTCCCCTCAGTTACTATGGAGGTAGTTTTCTCAAATGCATGCACTGATCACTACTTTGCCGACTATACGAGGGTGATTCTCAGTAGTTGTCCAGAATTTTATTTTCATGTAGCTATTTCCTTTCTGGTACTCTAGCTGCCACGTGAACTTTAACTACATTCTCCTTGGATTCTTAGCTCAGCCTCCTCAAATCAGGAAGTCCACTGATCTCCACCTGAGTTTACCCTCCGTATAATCTGGACATTCTCTCAAGGTTGGTGCAGTCAGAAGGTTCACCTCATTTGTTTCCTATCTGTGAGAGATCACTGTCCTTTGTTATTTGAGGCCAATGTCTTGAAAACTGTTCTTTCCTATATGTGTCCAGATTTTAAGTTCTTTCAGATTGAAGAGTAAATCTTATTTTTCATGTTCTATCTTGGCCACAAGTAAGGTCAATGTGTCTTTTAAACTCCATCTATGTCTATATCTATCTATCTATATGGATTTTTTATATATTCAGTTTTTAAGTTGGAGTTTAAATTCATGAGTCTAACCTATTTACATTCATCATTATTATTCATATACTTGAATGCTTCACCAACCTTAACTTATTTTTGTTTACTGTTTCTTTTTAACACTTTATCTCTTAAAAAAAACAAATCTAGTCTTCTCTATTAAGACAAGAAATTAGCAAGTTCTTAAATTCCTTAATTCTCCTCCACAACAATTCACATCATGTAATTTTTTTTCAAGACTTTTAATTCTGGATTATTGTGGATGTATTTCCTCTTTTTATTTAGTCTTAAGTAAATGGCTACAATAAGAACAAACTTTGCCAAGCCTGTCAGTCACCTTTAATTCATATATCTTTTGCAGCATCTCTTGGATTTTTCTCTCATCCTCCTTTACTTAAAACTGTTGTCTCTGTGCATTGTCTCATGGCAATTCTCTTGAAACTTTCCATGCCTGAGAATTTTTTTTTTTTATTATGCTGGCATATTTGAAAATTCTATATTTTAAACTATTTTCCTTTAGTACTTATAAAATACCCCTTCATTATCTTCTTATGTATGTTAAAAAATCTGATATCAATCGGATTTTAGAGTCTGTTAGTCTTTTATATATGCATATGGTGTGAATTTGGCTACCCACACTCTTATTTATGTATTTTGTTTTTTATTTTTCTAGTATCTTCCATAATTTTAAATTCATAATCTGCTTCTGTGGAGACCTGTCATCCAGAAATTCGTTTTGAAATGGCTGTGCTCCTCACGTGTCCTGTTATATTATTCTGAGTGCTTTTTCTTTAGGGGTAGCTTCCAAGCTTTGCCGCCCATTAGAATCACCTGTGGAACTTTCAAAATCCCCAAAGTCAGGTCCCACTCCATAGCAATTAGATCAACATGTCTAGGAGTGGGAGCTAGGTGTTAGTATTTTTTAACATCTCCATGAGATTTCAACAAAATTTGGGAACCACTGTTCTAGAAGTATCAGCTTTGCTGTCAAGCAGTGTGTATTTCCCAATGTGTCAGCTCATTGAGTCAGGGAGTACCTGTGAGGGGGTTTGATGACTCCTAAGATGAAGAGTTCCAAATTCCAGAAAAATCACACCTTACTCCAAAAACCTCTCAGGTCAATGCTTCACCTTTCACCACCCTTGGTAGAATCAGTATTAGAGGGAGATACTCCTTAGATTATAATTCTTTAGTACTAAACTGTATGGAGAACCACTTAATCACCAGGCCACACCCTACACCAACAAAATCCAAAGCTGTTAAGTGTGGGACCCAGGCATTCATTAGTATTTCTTAAAGTTCCATAGATAATTCCATTGTGCAGCTAAAATTGAGTACCACTCTCCCAAGAATTTGGAGAATGAGGGTGGAGACACAATTGCCTGAAGTTGGATTGTCTTCACCTATTTTTCTTAGTTCCTTAGAAGGAAAGAACTGTTTCTACTGACCAAAATTTACTCTTGAGGATATTGGGACAAGAGTTCTGAGCAGGGATTTGGAGCAGATGTTAACTGTACCAAGATAAAAGGGGACAGGGGAGCAAAAACAGAATTGCATCTTATCCCAGGCTAAAACCATCTGAGGGCACACACACACACACACACACACAGACACACAGACACACAGACACACACACACACACACACCCACACACACACACACACACACCAGTTGCTGAGAGAGCAACAGAGAGGTGATAACCCAGTGTTGTTCATGTTCCTGTTCTGCTTGCTGAAGGTTGAAAATAAAAGAGGAATCTAGCAGTCGGACTAGTTTAGTATCTTGGTTGAAATCAGCATCAAAATCAGTGCATATGAAAACCATTTCAAAAAATTAAATAAAATAAAATCTCTGTACATAATGAAAAACAGAGTTAGGCTCTGGGTTCAGATGAAGTTTTGAACACCTTGTGGGCATGTGAATGTCATGCAAGATTTCTTGTTATATAATTCCCTGTTATATAGAACTGCCCTGCACATTGCAGGACATCAATCATCCCTGGCTCCTGCCTTTCCCTCCAAATAATAATATATTGTGCCAAAATGTGAAGGGTCTTGCAAGCTCTGATAAATTTGAACCTTATCCTAAAAGTCACTGGCATATGTTAAAGGTTTTTTTTTTTTTTTAAGAAAGGAAAATACAAGGTTTAACTGAGCAGTAGTGAAGTAGACCAGGCTGTTAGTTCCTTAAGGGAGGCACCACCTTGGTGCCTTGACTAAACCGGGGCTTAGTCAAGAGCACGGCAAACGATAGACAGTAAATAGATAGGTAGACAGATGGGTGGAAACAAAGAGAAAGAAAGAGACAGGGACAGAGACAGAGAGAACAGAGGCAGGAAGACCAGTTAGGGAGTTAATATAATTATTTAATTATTAAAGAAGTAAAAAATTAAAGTAATAATAGTGGAATAACGAGAACTGAATAGATGAGAAATACTTAGAAGAAATAATCAATAGGTCCTGTGAAATAGTGCAACGTAGTAGCCAGAACAAGGATTCTGTAGCCCAGATAATCCCTGATTTAGGTAATAATTTCTTTTTTTTTTTAATTATGTTTTCTCTATGTAGTTCATTTTTGTTTTGTTTTGTTTTGGCCGTGCCACACGGCTTGCGGGATCTCAGTTCCCCAACCAGGGATTGAACCCAGACCAGGGCAGTGAAAGCCTGGAATCCTAACCACTAGGCCACCAGGGAACTCCCAGTAATTCCTTTTAAGCACAGAGAAAGGACAATCATATGAGAAGTCCAAAGATAAAGCTACTAAATTGTTCATTTCTGTATGATATGCAGTTTCTCAAACTCACCTATATTTTTCATATAATGTAGCAGCATACTCAGGTATATAATAAACTTAAATAAATACCTGTTGATTTCATATAAATAAGCAAGGCTGTATTTTATTCACATAATCAAGCTGCTCAAATTTCCATCACTTGCAGCTTCAACACTGGGTCTTTCTGATATTAGCTGTGGTTGAATGAGCAGGGTTTGGTGCACATGTACAACCATTTTTTAACTGTTTTTCTAATTTTACACTTTATCATTGTGGATTTTTGCCAGTTCTTTTTGGACTGATCATATTTTAAAAACACCTACTCATGCACATCATTAATTATCAAAACCAGTAACATGTATATTTAAAAGAAAGCTTAGGGTGTGGCAAAGGAGTTTGAAGGGTGTTAGGTATAAAGGATATACATTGCTAATGTAGAAGTGAATTGAACAAACGCAGCAGTTTATGAGAGAATAAAATCATTTGGAATGTAGGAGATTAAATAGATTAGAAAAAAAAAAAGCAAAAGGGCAAGAAAAATTAAAGAGAAGTAGGTCATAGATATCAGTGCAAAGAAGAGGAAGTCCCTGACAACCAGAGTGCCAAGGGCTAAGATTAAACGGAACAGATTACAGAGAGCTTGAAAAAGAGAGAGAAACAAGAATGAGCAAAGGCTTGGTCATTGATTGATTGGGGTGACTTTGAACATCTTACAGAAGGATATAAAGAAGATGGGTTTAGTGAGGAGAAGAAAAAAATTAAACACCAAAAATATTTATTGCAGTATTATTCATAAGATATTCACAAAATTTGGAAACAACCTAAGTGTCAGTCAATAGGTGAATGGATAAAGAAGTGGCATATATATACAAAGGAATATTATTCAGCCATGAGAAAGAAGGAATGCTACCATTTGCAACAATGTGGCTGGATCTTGAGGGCATTATGCCAAATAAGTCAGAAAAAAATACTGTATGATACCACTTACATGTGATGTGGAATCTAAAAAAGCTGAACTCAACAGAAACAGAGAATAGAATAGTGCTTACCAGGGGCTGGGGGTGAATGGGGGTGGCAGGGGGGAGATATTGGTGAAAGAGAAAAAAAAACTAGCCACAAAATACAGAGAAGAAAACAACAAAAGACATGTTAGTAAAATTAAAGTCACCGTATGAAAGTTATTAAGTGAAGCAACAGAATTGAGGGTGTTGCTACGGAGATGATAACTGAACTCAGAAAGAGAAAAAATCTTTTAGAGAAGTCAAACTATAATAAAACCCAAAGGAAGACACAAGTATTTATGATGTTTTTCATATCATAGTTCCAAGTAGCAAATTGTTTAATACATCTGAGCACAGAACAAACAAAAAGCTTTCAATGGTGTCAGAGAAAAAGTATACCTGGGAGGATATTGAAGAGGGCAACCTACCTGTGCTCTCAAATCTAATGCACAGAAACTAAATTATAGCAAGAGATGAGAATTAACTATTGAATAGTCAAGTAATTATGGCAAAGTTTTGGACATTGGGACAGTTGGAGCACTTGTGGTTGGCAAGACCATCAAAATGATGAGGCAGTTTGTCCTCAGTTCCTCCCATGTGTTAATCTTCCTTCCTTTTGAGTCCATCTAACCTCCCAGGTTCTTTGTCTTCTCAGGGCCCTATCTCTTTTCCCCAGGGCCTGCCATTGGATAAGCATGGATAATCGCCATTAAAATGTTGGTTGATAATAGATTAATGTGTTTTGCATTTAAACAGGAAACACTTGTACAAATCCTTTTAGGCAAGTGGACAATGGCATGTATCACTGGGTGTTAAGAATATGACTGAGAGGAGGCAGAGATGTCAAGACTGCTGGTCTCCCCTAGGCCCTTAGATGCACATCTTTTTTTTTTTTTTTTTTTTTTTTGCATGTACAGTATTCTATAAAGAAATATACTATATGTATGTCATGCCCTCCCAAAGGAAGATTTTATATCCCCATAGTCTAGAAGAAATTAAGGAAATTTGAATTAAACCTAATATTCATCTTCCTTCATCCCCACCCTTACCTTTATGGAATTATAAGCAGTGGGGAGAATTTTAAGGTGGACAGCATTCTAGGTGATAGAAAGGAGAAAAAAAATGACTAAAAAAGAAATGTGGTAGTATAGAATAATGTGAGTGGTGAAAATGTACATTTTCCAAGCTAACAGTTCTTTGGAAACTTAATGATTTTGAAGGCTAAGGTAACAAAGTGTAGAAAATGGAAAATAATTGGAACAAAGGGAAAAAATAGCATAGAGAGTAGGAAAGCAAACAGGATAGAATAACCTTATAATAATAATGTTTATTTTTTAATAACTTACTAACAGCAGATCTTGATCAATTATAAAATGTTTCTTCCACTCTATTCTCTTCTTACATACTTTGTGCCTCTTATCTATTCACAGCAGCAGATGAGCTTGTTCTCATCATAAGAGTAATTGAGTGTGAACATTATTTGAGCAGAGAAGGCTTTCTGAAGAAATGTGTTGTATTGTTTATTGGTGGATACTGTCTCACACATACACAATGCATACACAGATCTCTGATAATATTTTTTATCACATTTTGTGAAAATAAAGTATTTTATAAACACTAATTAAATACCATAGAAGCTCCTATTAACAACATCTAAAGGGAAAGAGCACAGTGAACCTACCAGTCCTGAGATTATTGGACAAGTATGAAGAACACAAATTCAAGAAGACTGTTGTGACCTCCAGATATCTATTCTCTTCATGGTTCTGACAAATCTATTATAAACCTCTCCAATCACATATTTGATCAAAAATAAACTGCATTTACATAATTATTTAGTAGTTGTTTTGAATCAAATTATCATTTTATAAAGATATTTGTGAAGTTATAATCCTATATATTATTCTAAAATGTTGCCCTAAAATGCAATTTAGGTTATTTTTTTTCTATCTCTAATATTGTTTCAAGCTTTCTTGTTTTTCCAGGCACTGTCTGTTTCTGATTCTTCCTTTCTCCTGTTTCCTTTTCAATGTTTATTTCCTCTCCTTGATGTAATGTACCATCTTTTAATTATTTTGTGTGCAGTCCATCTGTTAAAGTTCTGTTTCTATCTTTTTCTTCTATTCTCTCAATCTAATACATTATCCTCTCTGAATCATCTGTGTTTTGCTCTCTCAGTATTAGGGGATTCCTAGTTATTTGCAAATAATATCGCAAGCTGATGCTAGATTGTAATAAGCCAGGGCCAAAATACAGAAAGGCAAGGGCCAGGGAAGGAGGCCAACAGAATAATAATTTGACAGGATCAGTGCTAAGACTTCCAGTCCTAAAATTATTTGAAATTTTCATTCATTGGTTTGCTTTATATTGATAATTTTCCACTTTGATAATTGCTCAAAAAATGTTTTTAAAAGAGAACATCAGGGACTTCCCTTGTGACGCAGTGTGTAAGAATCTGCCTGCCAATGCAGGGGACACGGGTTCTATTCCTGGTCCGGGAAGATCCCACATGCTGCGGAGCACCTAAGCCCGTGCACCACAACTACTGAGCCTGCACTCTAGAGCCCGCGAGCCACGAGAGAAGCCACCGCAATGAGAAGCCCGAGCACCACAACAGAGAATAGCCCCTGCTCACCACAACTAGAGAAAGCCTGAAAAAAAAAAAAAAAGAGAGAGCGAGAACATCAGCTGTGTTAAGTAGCTGATAAAGTGATGGTACACATATTGTGTTTTTCTTTGCAGAATTTCAGTATCTGAAGAACATCAAAATGTGTCCTCTTTTTGTAGTATAGCTTATTGACTTCATCAGTTAGATGTAGGTAATTTTCCTCTTGTAATTGTGCACAAAAGCAGTTTATGATTTGTCATCTTTCCGACAAACTGTTCTCTCAGCATTGTCTGCATTCCCAGCCAAGTCATGTGGTATGTAGGGCTTGAAGGGCCCTAATAAATAAAGAATCTCCTTGATTAGGAGTTATCTCACTTGGCTGGAGGATATTGTGTTAGTTTCCCAGGGCTACTGTAAGGAAGTGCCACAAACTCAGTGGCTTAAGACAGTAGAAATGTGTTGTCTCAAAGTTCAGAAGACTAAACGTCTGAAATCAAGATGTCAGCAAGGCCATACTCTCTCTGAAAGTTTAGCAGAGGATTCTTCCTTGCCTCTTTCTAGATTCTGGTGGTAGCTGGCAATCCTTGGTGTTCCTTGGTTTGTGGCAGAATAGCTCCAATCTCTGCCTGTCTTCACATGGCCTTCTTCCTGTGTGTGTCTCTGTTTTCTCTTCTTATAAGGACCCCAGGCATTGGATTAGGGTCCACTTTAATCCACTATGGCCTCATCTTAACTTGATTACATATGCAAAAATTCTGTTTCCAAGTAAGGTCACATTCATAGATCCCAGGGTTAGGACTTCCACATATGTTCTTTGTTGACACAGTTCAATCCATAACAGATACCTTTCCTTTTGTTTCTCCCATTTGAAATCACAGTGATGAATTATCTAATATGATGTCATATATACTAGAGATGTTTAATTCACATTATTTGATTTTGATTTCTACACATATGCTTTTTACTATTGGTTATACTGGTGGTAATTGTCATAAGAAGAAAACTGCTGATGAGAAAGGATTTTCTGCTCTCATCTGTGAAAAACAGGTTGAAATACAAGTTTTAGTAATGTATGTCACTCGATATTTTATATGTTGCTCAAATAATATTTTTGCTTTTATTTTTAGTACATTTTTAGAAACACAAAATCCTTATAAAAATAAATTGAACTATGCTAAAATATCCAGGAGTAAATTGAGAAACTATCTTCATATGAAATAAAACTAGGCCTACTTTAAAGCAAAGTAATGCAACTCAGGCTTTGCTTGAATGAAGAGCAGATGTAAGATCTGAATATTCAATAACTACTGAGCAGAAAGAGTAAATCTCTATTTTTTGTTTGCTTCAGTTAATTATACTAATTAAAATTAGAACATCCACCATTAAAATTACCTGCAGCTGTATGGTTCTTGATGCTATTGTTGGTGTACACTGAAAATACTCCAACAGAGGGCACCAAGAATTGCTTGTGATTAACATACCCACACATTCTTGTCACTTTGGAAAGATTGCAGACAGCATAACAAAGTTATTGTGCTCTTGTGAAAGAATAATAGCATGTTTGAAGAGAGTGTATTAACCCTGTTATAAAGTATTGATTACACTCTGTATTAAAGGAAATGAAAGAACAAAGATAAAGTGTTTTTAATTCTTACCCTGTTTGCTCTTGCTTGTTTTATTCCATTTCAATTTACACCTATATTCAAGAACACTAAAAATATATCACCCAGCCTCAAAGGCAGTTTTATTTTTCCTACACACTTTTGTAACAATTTGATGCTTTAAAGAACAGATGTATAATTTAACTTAGGAAGTGATGAATAAGAAATAGTGTCCAATCTCAAATAACTGTGAACTCAATTTGCTATGTTCACTATTATAAAAAAGGAAAAAGAGGAAGAAGGAGGATAAGAGGGAGGGAAAGGAAAGACAGAGAGACAGAGACAGAGAAAGAAGTTTTGTTATTTTTACTCTTTTGTCGACCTTCTGAAATTTCTATTTACTGGATAATCCTGGTTGTAAACTCCCAGAGAATATAATAATAAGCGAACAATCAATATTTCTGAAATCCCAAGTTTGAAATTAGAAATTTTTAATATTGTGCTGATCCTCATTAAAGACTATTAATGCCAATAATATGTTCACAAATATGAATATTCATCCAAACCAGCAACCCCTGTATATAAAGAACAAGCTCTTTGAAGATACAGAAATAATGGAAATTATTTGAATGTTGGACTATTTTGTCATTGTTGAAAACAGGAAAGGGAATTACTGAAATTTTTGACTACAGAATTTATATTTACAACATTGTTGCTACTCCTTTGTTATACTACATAAAAAAAAGCTATCCTGAAAATAAGTAATATTTACATATTGATTGCTTCTCTATTCATTGTGGTGTAACAAGTCTTCAGAGTATAGCTCATGAGTATTGATGTATAAAAATAAATTGGATTCCAAATAAATTTTTTTTAATGTTCAAAGTTTAAAATTTGAAATATTTTTTTAAATGAAAAAAATCACAAGATGAAGCTCCACAGTTTTGAATGGCAGTTGATGGCCATTTCATGCATTTTATTAGATATAATCCAATATTTAAAAATCAGATCAAATTCTCTTTTATTGTTAATGAACATGATTTAAAATTATCCTTGTGTGGTGATCTAGTAAGTATAAAAATCAGTCACCTTTTTTGAACTACTTTTAAGAGTAGAATTCCTGTAATTGCATTCTCATCTTTCTCTCTCTCTTTCCTTTTGAGATGTATCTGTAAAGACATTTGGCATCTCATCAGCAAAAACAGCAGCGGGAGAAAGGCCTTCCTATATGCTCTTTCAAGAGAATTGCAAGTTTACGTGGGGTTTTAATAGACCTCAAGGATTTACTGACATAACATAGATTGCATGCTTTCATTCTATCTATTATTTGTGCCTTTCTCTTTTAATGGAAATGAAAACAATTATAGAGCAGAAAAGATAAAACTCTCCTTTGAGAGTACTGTGTTATAGCCCATGAAGAGGTATAAACTGACAAATACACACATAAGGTAGGTATTTACACATCAGATGACACTAGTTAAAATTAATTTCTATTTTCAAATTTTGTAGGGAACATCTGTGAAAACCAACCTAAGGAAACAAATCAATAATATTCCGTGTAAGTCAAGGAAGGTTTTATTATTATTTTTATTCCGATTCACGTTTTCTGGAACTGCTAGTGATTATCTGACATTTTTATACTTCTAATGTTGTTAATAAATTTTTTAAAGTTTGAACTTAAAAAAACTACAAATGAGACAAAATTCCCTGAATCTAGCCCTGAAGATTTCCTTCATAGTGTGCTGATAGTTCTTCAATGTGCAAACCCCATCTTACATGCTGTGGTCCTACATCAGTCAGGATCAAAATAAATTTGTTGATTTATTGCTGTTCAGATGGCTAATTTTTTGGTATTCAAATCTGCCCATCCTCTTTTAATGGCTATTTTAAAAAATGAAAAATTTTCCATATCAAGACTGTATCAAATATAACGATAGTTCATTTCTTTTTATTGCTGAGTAGTTTTCATGGAATGGATGTACATTTTTTTTTTTTTTTGATGTTGGGGGTAGGATTTTATTAATTAATTTATTTATTTTTGCTGTGTTGGGTCTTCGTTTCTGTGCGAGGGCTTTCTCTCGTTGTGGCAAGCGGGGGCCACTCTTCATCACAGTGCGCGGGCCTCTCACTATCGTGGCCTCCCTTGTTGCGGAGCACAGGCTCCAGACGCGCAGGCTCAGTAGTTGTGGCTCACAGGCCTAGTTGCTCCACGGCATGTGGGATCCTCCCAGACCAGGGCTCGAACCCGTGTCCCCTGCATTAGCAGGCAGATTCTCAACCACTGTGCCACCAGGGAAGCCCTGGATGTACTTTTGAGAGACATTCAACTATTTAGAGACATTTTAGCTTTTTCCAGCTTGAGGCTGTGGCAAATAAAACTGCTAAACAATCATGTACAGGTTTTATGTGCACATTAATTTTCATTTCTCTAGGATAGATGCTCAAGAGTACAATTGCTGGAATGTATGGTAAATATATATAGTTTTTAAAGAAGCTGTCAAACTATTTTCCACAGGGGCTGTAATTTATATTCCCAACAGCAAGTATGAGAGATTGAGTTTCTCCACAACCTCGCTAGCATTTTGTATTGTGACCATTCTTTTATTTTAGTTATTTTAGTATATGTGAAGTGATATCTCATCATGGTCTTAATTTGTATTTCTCTAATGGCTGATGATGCACAACATCTTTTCGTGTGCTTATTTGCCATCTGTATAACCTCTCCATTTGTTTTGAAATGTCTCTTCATTAGTTTTGTATGATTTTTTTTTTGTCTTTTACTGTTGAGTTATGAGAATTCTTAAATATTCAAAATAGGAGTCCTTTGTCTGATGAGGTATACAGACAGTTTCTCTCAGTCTGTAGCTTGTCTTTTTATCATCTTAACAGGCTCTTTTGAAGAGCAAAATTTCTTAATATTGATGAAGGCAAGTTTATTGGATTTCTTTTCATCTAGAGATCATGGGGTATTTTTTGTTTTTTGGCGGGGTGTCACATCTAAGGCTCTTCACTAAGTCCTAAATTCTAAAGATTTTATCCTATATAATCTTTGAAACATTTTACAGTTTTTGTTTTACACTTAAATCTATGATCCATTTTGAGTTAATATTTGTATAAGGTGCAACGTTTTGGTGAAGGAATTTTTGCCTGTGGTTATCCCATTGCTCTAGCACTATTTGTTAAAAAAGACTCTCCTTCCTCCATTGAATTGCTTTTATCATCTCTGTAAAAATTCAGTTAGCCATAGTTGTTTAGAGCTATATATGAGTCTTTTATTCTGTTCTATTGATGTATGTGTCTCTCCCTGAACCAACACCACAACAGTTTTTATTACTGTAGTTATGTATGTATTGAAATCAAGTAAAATAATATTTCCTACTTTATTCTTCTTTTTCAAAATCGTTTCCTGTTTTAGTTCCTTTGCCTTTCCATATAAATTTAGAAAAAAATCTTTTTTATTTCTAAAAGCAAATATCTGTGGAATTTTGACAAGAATTACATTATACTTATATATCAATTTGGGAAAAATTGACATCTATACTATTTTGAAACTTCCAATCCGAGAACATATTACATCTATCCATTAATTTCGAAATTTAATCATGTCTTCCCTCATCATTTTATAATTTTCAGCATACAAGTCCTGGACATGTTTTGTTATGGTTACACCTAAATTTTTTGAGTGATTGTAAATGGTATTGCATTTTTAATTTTAGTGATCATGTATTCATTGTTAGAATATAAAAATGCAATTGATTTTTGTGTCTTGATCTTGTATCTTGTGACTTCACTGAACTCAATTATTAGTTCTAGGAGTTTCTTTGTAAACTCCTTAGGATATTTTATGTAGAATATGGTATCTGCAATTAGAGACAATTTTGTTCTTGTTTCATCTGTATGCCTTTTATTTCTTTTTCTTAATTTATTGTGCCAGCTACAACTTCCAGTACCATGTTGAATAGCCATGGTGAGAGTAGACATACTTGCCTTGTTCTTGATGTTAGGAGAAACACAATAAATCTTTAACCATTAAGTATATCGGTTAGAGGTTTTCTGTAGATGTTCTTTATCAATCTGAGAAGTTCCCCCTCTATTCCAAGTTTTCTGAGAGTTTTTATCATAGGTAGATTTTGAATTTTGTAAAATGTTTTTCTATAATATGATCATGTGATATTTCTTCTTTATCTTATTAATATGATGAATTATATTGATTGCATTTCAAATATTGATGTATCCTTATATCTTTGGACTAAATCCCACTAGCTCATAGTGTATAATTCTCTTTACATTGCTGAATTCAATTTGTTAATATTTTCTTAAGAATTTTGGCGTCTCTATTTGGAGGAGATATTGATTTATATTTTCTTCTTTTGTATCATCTTGTTTTGGTTTTAGTATCAGGGAAATACTAGCTTTATAAGATGGTTCAGGAAGTACTCCTGTTTTATGGAAGTGATTATATAGAATTAGCATTGACTCTTCTTTAAATGTTTGGTAGGATTCTGCAATAAAACCATTTGGGAAGAGAGTTTTTAATTATAAATTCAATTTTCTTAATATTTGTAAGGCTATTCAAATTACCTATTTCATATTGAGTTGTTAATTTGTGCTTTTTTGAGAAAATATTTCACCTCAGATAAGTAGTCAAATTTATGAGTTTAATGTTGTTTGTAGTACAGTATTCCTTTACTATCATTGTAATGGCTGCAGGATAACATAGTGATATCCCCTGTTTCATTACTGGTGTTCGTAATTTATGCCTTTTTGTTGTTGTTAGTTTTACTAGAGATTGTTAAATGTATTGATCTTTTCAAAGAACTGTTTTTTTCTTTATGTTTTCCATAGTTTTTGTTTTCAATTTCATGTATTTCTGTTCTTTACTTTATTATTGTTTTTTAAATTATTTCCTTCCTTTTGGTTGCTTTGGTTTTTTCTTATTTTTCTAGGTCCTTAAGGACCTAGAAAATAAGTTTAGATTATTGATTTGAGACTTTCCCTTTTCTAATGTAAGCATTTAGTGCTATAAATTTCCCTCTCAGCATAGCCTTACCTATGTCCCATAAATTTTGATTTTTTTTTTCATTTTCATTTAGTTCAATGTATTTCTTTTCCTTGAGGCTTCTTTTTTGACCCATGAATTATTTAGAAGTGTGTTGTTTAGCTTCCTAGCGTTTGGAGATTTTCCTGTTACCATTTTTGTTATTGATTTCTAGTTTGATTCTGTTGCCATCAGAGAACATGCTCTTTATAATTTCAATTCCTTTTAATTTGTTGAGGTTTGTTTTATGGCCTACAATATGATCTATCTTGGTATATGTTCTGTAGCACTTGTAACTATTCTGCTGTTTTGTGGTAGAATTTTCAATCTCAATTAGATCTCACTGCCTGATGGTGTTGTTGAGCTCTTCTAAATCCAGTCTTGTTTTTCTATCGATTTTTGACAGAGGATGGTTGGAGTCTTCAAGTATAATTATGGTTATACCTATTTCTCCTTTCAGTTCTATCAGTTTTTACTTCACACATTTTACAACTCATTGTTCAGTGAGTACACATTTAGAATTTCTGTGTCTTCTTGGTGGTTGGACCCTTTTGTCATTGTGTAATGGCCTTTTCTGTGTCTAGTAATTTTCTTTGCTCTTAAGTCTACTTTATCTGATATTAATACTGCCACTCCTGCTTTATTTTTATTATTATTATTTTTTTTTTGCGGTATGTGGGCCTCTCACTGCTGTGGCCTCTCCCGCTGTGGAGCACAGGCTCAGCGGCCATGGCTCACAGGCCCAGCAGCTCCACGGCATGTGGGATCCTCCCAGACCAGGGCACGAACCCGTGTCCCCTGCATCAGCAGGCAGACTCCCAACCACTGCGCCACCAGGGAAGCCCACTCCTGCTTTATTTTGATTAAGGTTTGCATAGTATACCTTTTTCTACCCTTTTCGTTTCAATCTACCTATGTCATTACACTTGAAGTGACTTTCTTGTAGACAGTATATGTTTAGGCCATGTATTTTTATCCACTTTGCCAATATCTGTCTTTTCCTTGGGTTTGTATAATTTGCATCTAGTGCAATTATCAATATGTTAGGGTTCAAGTGTGCCATTTTATTTTTTGTTTTCTGTTTGTTCTCTTTCTTTTGCATTTATGTGTTTTTTTCTTGCTGTCTTGCAGGTTACTTGAACATGTTTTAGAATTCCATTTTGATTTATCTACAGACAGTCCCTGACTTTGATGTTTCAACTTATGGTTTTTTGGCTTACTATGGTATGAAAGCTATATGCATTCAGTAGAAAATGTACTTCAAATTTTGAATTTTGATCTTTTCCTGGGCTAGTGATACAAGTGTGATACTCTTTCATGATGCTGGGCAGTGGTAGCAAGCTGCAGCTCCCGGCCAAACACATGATCCCGAGGGTAAACAACCAGTATACTTATAACCATTTTGTACCCACACAGCCATTCTGTTTTTCACTTTCAGTACAGTATGCAATAAATTACATAAGATATTCAACACCTTATTATAAAGTGGGCTTTGTGTTAGAAGATTTTGCCTGACTGTAGGCTAACGTAAGCATTCTGAGCACATTTAAGGTAGGCTAGGCTAAGCTATTCTATTCAGTAGATTTGGTGTATTAAATGCATTTTCAACTTATAATGAGTTTATGGAGACATAACCCCATCATAAGTTGAGGGGGTTGTGTATAGTGTTTTTAAGTGTATCTCTTTGTATTTTTTAGTGGCCATGCTGTTTATCACATTATATGTACCTAACATACCACAGTCTATTGCTGTTGATAATTTACTAGGTCAAGTGACATATAGAAACCTTAGCTCCCTTACAATCCTTTACCCATTTATAATAAATCTTAAATATTTCCTCTACATACCCTTAGAACCACATCACACAGTGTTATAATTATTGCTTCAACTGTCAAACACAATTTGAAAACTCAGAAAGAGAAGAAAAAAATTATTGTAAGTAAACACGTATTTACCTTTCCATTTTTTTCAAGATTTATTCTTTTATTATTTCCTTCCTGTTAGGGAACTTCCTTTAGCCATTATTTGAGGATTGGTCTACTGGAAACAAATTCTCTAAGTTTTTCTTCATCTGAACATTTCTTGATCTCCACTTTATTCTTAAAGAATATATTTGCTAGATATAGACCTCTGGGTTGACAGACCTTTTCTTTAACCACTTGAAAAATATTGTGCTGTATTTTAGTGGTCTTCATGGTTTCTGATGAGAAATCTATTGTCATTTGAATTGTTTTCTCCCTTTGGGTAATGTGTCATCTCTCTCTCTCTCTCTGCTTTAAATAGTTTTTCTTTGTCTTTAGTTTTCAAAAGTTTGATACTCATGTAGCTTAGTGTGAATTTCTTTGTGTTTGTCCTATTCAGGTTTATTCACCTCCTTGAATCACTCTATATTTACCTGAAAAAATTAAATTTGTAGTTAAAAACTTTCCCACAAAGAAAATTCTAGTCCTAGATGACTTTACTGGTGAATTCTGCCGAACATTCGTTAAAGACATAATACCAAGTATTTGCAAAATGTTACAGACAATTAAAGAGGAAGGAATACTTCCCATGTCACTCTATGATGCTAGCACTAGTATGCTAATACCAAAATCAGACAAATATTTATGATGGACGTAGATGAAACAGTTCTTAAAATTTTAGCAAAACTGAAATCAATAATATATAAGTTAACCTAAGTAATTCACCATATTAACAGACTAAAAAGGAAAAACTCTTTGCAGAAAAAAATGCAGAAAAAACATTTGACAAATTCAATATTCACTCCTGATAAGAACTCTCAACTGACTAGGAATAGAATGAAAGACGTTCAACCTGATAAGGGCCACAATCTGCAATTAACCTACATGTACTTAGAGTAACAGCATGGATGGGTTTCAAAATAGACTGAGCGAAATAGCTCAGTCAGAAAAGAAATACACATTGTATGATTCCATTTATATAAAATCATAGTAAATACATACTAATCTATAGTGACAGAAAACAGATTAGTGGTTGTCTGAGGACAAGATGGAAGAGAAGGCCCAGAGGAGTGGAAGGAAAGGGTGACAGAAAAGCTTGAAGAAACTTTTGGGGGTGCTGAATAAGTTCATTATCTTGAGTGTGTTGATGTTTTCACAGATGTATACATATGTCAAAATTTATCAAATTGTGTACTTAAATATGTGCAGTTTATAGTGGGATATTTTTACCTTTCTGAGTTGATAGAAATTTTACCAAGTTAAAGAAGTTTACTCTCAAATTCGTATTTTTCTATCCAGACCAAATGTCATTAACATATGAGCTATGTTTGCTTAATTTATATGATCATATTATCATTTGATCAAGTGCTATCTAATAGCATTTTCATAATAAAGACAGTTAATTACAATTGTTTTAAATAGGGCAATATTCATGTATTTAACTTTCATATGAGAAAAAAAAGCATTGTATTTCAAGGGAAGGGCTCCACATTGCATCAGATTTCTTAAAGATAATATTCATTTGAAGGAAGAAAGGACAAATGAGCAGGAAGCAGGGAAGAAAAGGTGGAAGGAATAAGGGAGGGAGAGAAGAAAAGAAGGAAGAAAGGAAGGGAAAGACCTAACATGGGCAAAAATTTATATATTTTTGTATTAATAACTTGACTTCTGAATTCCTTTATATAAAAATCATAAAATTTTTTTATCATCAAAGAAAGGAGATATAAATATTCTGGGTTTATATATGAGATATAGTACTAAATGGGAAAGAAATGGACCGGTACAGTAAACAATTACATGATTCACAGAGCAGGATGGCAGAGCACCAAGGGCCATCTATCAAAAACTTTGAAAACAGCTGGATTATAGGAGATAATCATGGGACTCTTAGCAGTTAGGATACAGTGCCAGGCATCACTTTTTGAGATGTGTTGCTAAAATGAAACTTCTACATTTAAACAAGATTACCTAGAATTTAGCATTCTATTTCCCACCATGATAAGGAATCATATCTTTTTGTTTGTTGGTTTTCAAATGGATACCCTTGTATAACATCTAGTGTTCTCCCCTGTTCTGTAATAGAAATAATTTCAATTCCACTTTTAATAGATCACAAAAGAGGCTCTGAATTATTAACCCCTGATCAATTTCTAAACAAAGCTGACCTTTAATGTAGTCCAAGTTTACTGAAATTTTACAAAATAGAAATAAAAAAGAAAAGTTGAGAGTCAATACAACAAGAGTGATCCTAAAGGAAATCCACGTCTACTACCTCTTTCCTGAAATTCATGGGGCAAGATGTATATCAAAGTTAAGAACTTTTAGAATTTTAGAGCAGTGATATGGTACATATACCATATATCACATACATCTACAGTGGGGTCTGTAGAAGCACTGTAATCAAAGGCTCAGCTATTTTTGCAGGGAAATGTGTTAACATCCATAAGTGTGTAAAATCGAGATCATAAATAATCTCATGTTCTGCTAGGTTTTGCCATCATATGAGTTTCAAAACATCTTCTGGTATTCAGACTATTTTGGATTTCAGATTTGCAGATAAGGCATTATGGACCTGCAATTTCAATATGTTGAGAAGAAGAGAAGAAAACTGTGGCATAAAACTGGAGGAGATAGCCTTAAATATGAAAAATAAAGTATATGCACACATTTAAACAGATTTCCATTAACTTTCAAAGAGCTGATAATATAGATATAGGTCTGGTAGTTTTCAACTATTCTATTTCAATTTCATTTTTCCAGAATTTTTACAGAATGGCCATGTATTTTCTGAAAAGTGTGGCTATGGATCACGAAACCAATGTTTTTTTAGAGAAAACTTCAAGAATTATGAATGGTGGTGTGGTAGGCAGAACCGTAAAAATTATATCATATTTAAGGTAGCATACTTAAGATATACTTTTATATATACTTATATTAAATTTAAGTTAGTAAATTATGTTCCTATTACAGTGGAACCTCATTATGATACTATCATCAGGGTCTGTGTAGAACAAACTTATAGATAAGACTATCACAGTGAAATCTTTCAGGTCTAAAATGTAGTACATTGAGACTGAGGGCCAACTGACTTCTGTTTCCTTTTTAATGAAAGAAAACAAGATAGCAGGAAAGGAAGAAGAGAAGGTAGGAAGGAAAGAAGGAAGTGGGGAAGGGAGGGAGAAATCAAAGTGTATTTCATTCTGGTGAATAATGTATTAGACATTTCATATTGGATGGTAGAAACTGTTAGCTCAGGCTTCCTGCTTAAATTAAAATATGCACTTAATTTCAGCATGGTTTTCATACGTAGTATTGTTTTTTAGAAACTTGATTTTTATTCAGATTAGGTTGGACTTTGTTAAATTGAAAAGAAATTCTGAGTGCACAAAGTAGCCTGAGTATTTATAATGTTAGTACTATTAAAATGCCATGTGCCCATTCCCACTCCTAAGCAATTATAAACTCTAATGTTATTCTCTGAATCATCTAATGAGTCAGTCTTTCTCTTCATTTCGTTGACATCTTCTCCCTTAAATTTCAAAATGTTTACCCATATAAAGAAACAAAATTATTGTAATTAATTTCAAAATATAGTAGACAAACAGCGTTCTCTTAAACATGATTATTTTTAAGCGTAGCTGAGGTCAGATGAGGGAAGAACAGAATAACTATTAAAACAACAATAAGAAAACCATTCTGTTCCCACCACCATGTGAAGTCATTTCACATATGTTACTATTATTTAACCTTCATCACAACACCCTCATATGTATACTATTGTATATTTTACAGGTAAATTAATGAGATTTACCGAAGTCACAGTTATGAACAGTTTCTCTGTCTCTGGATTGGTAGCCTTTTCTTAATATCAGACTACTTCCTTTTTTCCTCATTCTGCAAAAGATTGAATCTATAGACCCATGTAAATATTTTCCTGATGCTAAGAGCTTAGTGGAATTCTCAACTAAATTCTCCCACTAAAACATCCAAGCATACAGATTCTCCCCCAAAGTTTCTGGCAACAGGCTTACCTGATCACTTTGGAGCTACACAAAGTAGAGTATAACAAATTGAATCAGGATCTCAGATGCTTAATTTGTTCTATTATCCCCACACATACAGCCTACTAGTTGTTTTTGCTTCATCTATTCCCTAATCTGCAATCTGGGGCTTTCAATGCCCATCATTCTTGTGTCTCTCTATTAGAATGGGACATTTTAAGATTGAATGAAATTAGATATGCTTCAAGAGCAGCATCTCTGAAATATTATTATGCCCTATTGCAACCCACATTTCTCTCTCTTTG
This sequence comes from Grampus griseus, assembly GCF_964374135.1. NCBI lineage: Eukaryota > Metazoa > Chordata > Mammalia > Artiodactyla > Delphinidae > Grampus > Grampus griseus. The sequence continues at coordinate 55,384,783 of NC_139007.1, read as the reverse complement.
TCCAGAATGTTCAAGTATGAACATTCTGAATGTTCAACTACTTCAAGTAGTGCCCAGATGTTTTGAGACATTTGATTAGCAGGAGTTATTCCTCTGAAAGTGTGAGGGATTTATTTTGAGATGTATGCTGTTACTCTGACTGCTGCTATAAAGCAGTGGGTTGTTCTTTCCTTCTTGCCATAGGAGTACTTTATAATTTCAGTAAGATTCTCTCTGCATGAAATAATGTACTTTAATGTAGATTTCCTGCAGCAATCCACAAATACTTCTCTGTGGGATTTTACATTTCAACCAATTCAATGTACTCATATCACTTTTAAATTCATTTTTACTTACATTTTTATAATGTTCACCCTGACTAGTAATTTTTAGCCTTACCATAGATATTTTTTGTCATGTTCTCTCTAAATCTTAAAGCCCTAGAACTCTGAACCACAAGGCAAAAGTTTTTTTTTCTTGGACCTCCTTTCTAATATGGAATGACAAGTCTTAGGTCATAAAATATTAAATAAAAATGAAAAATTTCCTCAATGTTAACATGATTAGCTTGGATTAAAAAATAAAAGAGTCTGGCTTTTACTAACTTGCATTACAGTCTGACCAAGGTAGAGCAACATTCTTATTTGGGTACAGCCTACATACATATTTTTTTCCAATCCCAGACTGGTTCTTTTGGTTTAAGCTTTTTAATTCCAGTTCCAATTTCAATAAACTTTATTGGCATGGCAAGGAATGCAAGCATGGCTAGAATCCATAAATTATGTTTGTGACTTTAGGGCAGAAGGTTTCACAGAGGAAATGGGATTTTTCTCCTTGCATCTTCATTTTCCATTAAGTAAGGGAAATGGAAGAGAATATTTCAGTCCTAGTAAGAGAGCAGAAGAAGGAAAGAAATGGACTTCTCAGTGGGGCTGCTTTTTGCAATGAGCCATGAGCTAGAAGCAAACGTTGTCTTTAAAGAAACAAAAGAAATACCAACTCAGTATTTTATATCAAAATAAAATGTATATATGAGAGAATATGTAGGTTCTGTGAGGCCTGACGTCTAATACAACTATGTGGACCCTTTTTAAGAAAAGAAATTACAATTAAAATTTAATTAGATTCAAAAGTGAATATTTAAGATGATAAAAAAGCACAATAAATTGTGTATTTTTAAAAGCTGACAAATAAACATCACAAAATTCAAGAAAAGCCTAACATTATTGTCATTAATTAATTATAATTAATTAACTGCCCATCATACCTGTATAATACTTTTTTATGTGACGATTCCTATGTTTTCTCTAAATGGAATGAAAAGATAATTCAGCCTGTCTTCTAGTCTTGTAGAACAAATGAGTTTTAATTAATGCTGGCTTAGAAACCTTTATTTCAGCCTCACAACTGGTAGTTGGTATTGTCATGCCAAGATGCCCCTATATTGGAATGCCCAAAATAGGTGACTTTAAAAAACAGACATACACAATGTTTGTAGTACTGCTTTAGCTGTGTGCCCTACAATCAATCTGAAGAGTTCTATAAATTCCATTTTGCATAATTCTCATCAAAAAGAGAAAAATGTATGGTGCATTTACAGTTGTATATGCTGTGTTATTTAGCATGTTTCCAACAGAAGAGGACTTCTGTTTTGAGTAGTCAGCCTCCCCTTGCTTTCGCTATTCAATGTTTGGAAAAGTTATCTCAGGCTAGCTTCTGGCTCCACAAATTTCAAAACCCTTTTCTCCTCCGCAACCTGCTTATATACTCTACTGTCAATTACTGTAGAGCCAGTTCACATACAATTTCTGCTCTTCCATCTTCATATCATGACCCTGGGAGTGTCAGCACAGAATATCCATGGAAGTCATTTCTACACCAGGACAACCAGAAATAACTTAACTCTACATGAAAGTGATTGCAAACCACAAAAATGTGTTCCACTAAATCAGGATTACTCAGCCTGGCAATATTGACATTTTGGGCCCAATAAATCTTTGTTGGTGGGAGGGAGGGACATTCTTTGAATTCCAGGTGTTTGGCAGCCTCCCTCTCCTCTATATGCCAGTAACATTCCCACCTCCCACCCAAGTTGTGAAACCCAAAAACGTCTCTAGACATTGCTGAATATCTCTTGATGGGCAAAATTGTCCCCAGCTGATAATCAATGCATTAGACAATCAGTTGCGTTCCCAGCTCATCTAATTAACTGAATACCAAAAATATTCACCACTACTCCAATATCTCTCAGTAGGGCAAAACATGGCACAGGGAAAGATGAAGAGGAAAGAGACAAAATCTTAACCAATTGCACATATAATAACTTTTATCTTCCACAAATTTTACAAAAAGCTTATGGTGATATGTGTACCTTGTTAGGGACTTCCCATGGTTTTGGAAGGGGGTCAATGTAAGAGGCTTTATAGATTAAGGTTCATTAACTTTAATAAATCCATTTCTGTTTGTAGTTGAGACTAGAAAGAAAATAATAACCCTTGATATTTTTATACTCTATTATTCAAGGGTTCCCTAAACTTGGATAAAATGTTGCTGGTAGGCAGTGGTTGTTTAAATTGTACTGAATAGGGAAAAGCCTGGGTTTCCTCATTCATTATTACTCTCCTTGGTCTCTAGGGTGATGTGGCTGAAAGTCTGTTAGTGAAAAACATATGTGTAGTGTTCAAATAATAAGGAACTGAGCATTAAATTAAGTTAAATATGTTTCTTGCCCGCAGTGTGATGTTTTTCAAGCACAGTTGGTGATAAAGCCCTTTTTCAGGGAACAGTCTTATTTTCTCACCAGACACTAGTATCATTTGGAAAAGAGTTTGATGAATGCTGGTGTTATGGTAAGAAGATGGCATTTGGCACGAGGCAGTTTGGGGTCCAAATCTTGGCTCAGCTCTTTACTGCAATATGTCTGTTATAAAGTCAATTAACCTCTCCAAGTCTCTGAAATCTTATCTACAAAACTGGGATCAAAATACCTGCCCTATTGTATTATTGTGAGGTTTAAACACAACCCATAGAAAGTACCTTGTGCTTTCTATGGTACATGGTACATGTACCCATAAATCACACCTCCTGTTAATGTTTTAGTGTGTTCCTTGAAACACTTTAAGGAAGCATTAATCTGAAATCATAGGGAAGACATTTGTATGGAGTTGTAATTCTATTAGTTTTTACTTAATGTAGATTGATTGAGTTTCTAGGGAGAATGAAATCTGCCTGGATTTGTTGAACCCCATGAAATGCTCAATAGTAATTTGTGTAAAAATCTCTCAGCTCTAGAAGAAGCAAACAGCTTTTTCTAGTAGAGACTGATTCACCATTAATTTAATATAGTCTTACATGAAATAGTAGTATTCTTAGTAAGGTTATACATCAAGTAGCAACCATGGTTGTGTCTAAGTGGGTAGGAGTTGTGACATTTTACAGGTTTTCTTCTTTCTAATTTTTCTGTCATGGGTGTATATTATTTTTTGTAATGAGGAAATAAGTTATTTAAAAAAATTAAAATAGTAAACTCCTGAGTTCTTTGGTGTCAATGTTCTGGTAATGCTTATGTTCCTAGTAGGAAGGTAGTGCTATAAAAAACACAATACTTCTGAGACCTAAAAATAATCATAGACTTTAAAACTAAAATCGATCTTAAGGATTATCTTTTCCTGTGATTTCCTATGAAATATGAAGAAATGGATTCCTGGAAGTTTAGAGTACTTGCAAGCAGTTAGTTAATGATACAACCAGGACTCCTGTGCTTTTCAACATGTTTCTGTGTAACAAACAATGAAGATCCTAGGTGACTGGGAGAAGGGTTGATTAAAAGGAATGTTCATGATTCATGTACTGTCAGTTCCATTATTCATATTTTAATTCCTTCCAAATTATCCTACTAGTGGACTCCCAACTGCCTTGTTGCTTTGCCTCTTAAAACAAACTCTCAATGGCAAAAGTCTAAAATAGTCACAGACTGTCTTATGATCTTCCCCTGTCCCCATCTCCCTTTTGACATTTTCTCCCAAATTCTGAATCTATGTCTTCTCCACTACCCACTGTCTTTCGCTATTCCTGGCTGCTTAAAGTCTCTATCCTGGCCTTCACGCCAAACCTCCCTATTTTAAAATGTTTAGGATTCCAAATTCTTCCCTCCTTCCCTAGCTCTGGTTAACTCCAACCTAAACTTCAAGATTTTCCTCAAATCTGTGACCCTCTCTCTGAAGCCTATACCCAGTTCCCAAGGCAGCACTGGTGGTTGTTCCTTACAGTTGTCATTTATTAATGTTGTGGTGTGTTTCTTTTCCCAACTGGCATACGAGTCAGACAAGTCTTCTCCATTTTTGTAACAAGTTAGCCTGAAATAGGATGCTAAATAAATAGAGCCTGAATGAGTGAATTAGCCTCCTGAAGGTAGCTCATGACCACTAGATGTTTAGGGGAAAAGGATATGATAAAATAATTCAAACTGTGGTATAAATGACTGATAGAACTTCTACTCTACCCTCACAGGAACATTTGAATGCTTGATAAGACAAGTAAAATGATGGCATTTTAGACAAAGTGACTCTGGAGAGTGTCTATAATTCATAACACATAGGCAACCAGGCTGTCCTGTTACATAGTCTGATCTGTACTTGAAGTACGCAGCAACTAGAATAGTCTGGTACGAGGAACTAGTGAGGCAAAACACTGGAAAATCCTAGGAAGGCATTGGGAAGTTGGAGGGAGAGGAAGAAATGAGAAAATATGCCTCAAACAACTAGTATTGCAGGTCCTAAAGCAGAAACTGGCAACGGAAACCTAGGATCACTGTTCCTCATAGAGATTTGGTCACCAAACTGCTCTTTCACGATATTAAATTAAATACAGCCTCTTCTATGGTTGACATCAGAATAAATTTCATCCTCCAGTTTCACATTTCAGTAGCGGAAACAGACAACCCAGATCCCAAATTGTCCCCATAAAAAGTGAGAGAAACAGATGGGAGGGGAATAAGCAGAGTGAAGATATTTTGTCACCCATCCTTGCTTAGAAAATGACAGAAATTAATTGCTTCTCTATCTGTGTTTTCACAGCCGATTGTTTGTACCTCAGTTGTGCCTATCATTTTTGCCTTTACTCCTAATTCTTTTCCACATGTCACCCTCCAAGTCCCCACACTCACCATTAGATGGTAGCTCAAGCTCTTGGAGTTATGGGACACTGTGCGCTACCTTCTTACCCTTCAATGCCCGGTAGAGAGCACTAAATATATCAGTAGAAAGAAAGGGAGGGGAAGGAGGGAAGGAAAGATGCAGAGAGAAATTGCCCTATTAGGAAGGTATTGATTAGCATGAAGTGGGCGTATGGGGTGGCTGGCGGGCAGGGGGTGGTGGCTGCGGGGGAGTGGAGGTAATTGGATGAGCTGGAGTTGGAAAAACGGAGGTAGAAGGTTAAGAGGAAGAAAAGGGAGATGGAGATGATAGACCAATTGCAAAACCTAGTTTCAAATTCACTTGCATTTTCTCTGATTACTGCTGAGAGTTTTGCAGTCTGGTGTTTCAATTTGTATTGAACTAGTTAGGGCCAACTTTTCAAATTATTTCACTGCTAAATAATTAATCTACCCCGGGCTCCTTAGTAAACTGATCAGCAGCTGTATTACTACCGGACAAAATAGTTCTGTTATGTGTCTTGTCACTTGCCAACTCAGGTGTAATTTTTCTTCATTGAGAAATCATACCGTTGGATCTGAATCACATACTTTCTTTTTAATGCAGGAGTAGGTTGCAATAATGTAAAGGCATTTCTAGTGTCTTACCTAGGCCCCTCAAACATGTCTATTTGCTAAGATTTATAGATTCTGTACCAAGATTTATTTTTCTTAAGAATTTGGAAGACCTGGTAGGTCATCCTAATCCCTTTCTCTCACCAAAATCCAAGGATAACTGGCAGAATGTCACATAGAGGAGATAGAAACTTAAAAGCTACTAGAATTCTGTGATTTAGAGATGAATAAACTTAGATTACATTTTAACCAGTAGCCTTTCCTTATGTAGATACCATTCCTGGCACCATTCACCCTGACAAGGGGTTAATTAGCATATGCTTGAGGATGCACTATTAAATCTTAGGGCACTTCGACTTCCTGTGACTTGGCAATTTTTATCTAAAAAGGTTTACGAAGCAGGAAGGTAGAACCTCTTGAGTTATGCTATAGATCTACAAAACTTAAGTACCCATTCTCCTGGGGTAGTTTTGCTTATTTATTGGGAGACTTAGCTTTTGGTTTACAAAAATAAAACGAATACACTAAAATAGAAATAAGTAAATGTATCAAGGTAAAAGGAAAACCAGGGTAGAAGAGTAAAATGAGACCACTGGAAACTGAGTATATAAAAATAGAGACCAATAAGTTGTACATAATTGCTAAATAATGACCACAGATTTAGCTCTGAGTTTCCCAGCAGCCCAAGTAAAAAAGGAAACCCAGATAGTTACACAATTATTCATAAAATATAAAAAGAAATGGTTTCAAAGGAAAAAAATGTTATCTCTTAATCATACAATCTTTTCTTATACTGAGTAAAAATTTTACTTTTGCTAACATTATTACCAAAGTGACTTGAACCCAGGCTTGGTTTCAAATGCAAAATACAATAAAATTATCTATGTTTGTGACATTTTTGAGATATCACAATATCAGTTGTAATGATGGAAGTTATTTCTTGGCCATCTATATATTTTACTTGTTTATCATCCATCTCCCTCTGTTAGAATATAAATACAGTGCAGGGATTTTTGCCTACTTTGCACCCTGTTGTTCAAGCGGAATAGTACCCAGCACTGTGAGGCACACAGTGAATATTTATTAAATAAATGAAGAAAAAATCAGGTTGTGTAGGACAGGCTGACAGGAGAGATGTCTGAGTCATACCACCCTAATTAAGGGTGTATAACCAGTAACTGGATCCTACGCTATCAACCTGATTACGATTTGTTTACTGAGATATTTTACAATGGAAAGACAACATTCTGAATATGAGGTATGAACTTACCTTTCCTTTCTTGAAGCTATCTAGAAAGGGACAAAATCCTCAAACACTCAGATCTAAGATGAATTAAACAGCCCTAAACTGTTTTAGGGTGCAATCTCACTTTACCCAGGATGCCTTGGATTTAGAATCACAGCTCTCATTGCTGCAGCAGGGGCTGAGTCCTGAGTATCATACGATGAGTTGTAAACCTAAACCTTCATTATCTCTGGGTGCAGATAAGTGATGTTGACAGCTGTTTGTTATGCACAAAAGAAAATATTTCATTAGCAGGAAGAACACAAAAAGAAATAAACGAATATGTCTGTATTCTTTTTTTTTTTTGTCTGTATTCTTGATCAATATTGTAGCTATAAACAAAAATGTATTAGAAATGAAATAAAGGAAAAAATGAGCTTCAATATCTTGCATCATAATAATAGTTTTAAACTCCAATGGCCATAGGAGTTAAGATTTTCTTACCCTGTTCTTTTGTTCTTAAACCTTCTCTTCAGGGGTTTGTTCTTTCATTATCTCAGAATTCTACATCTTTTCCTGCCAGACTATAAAGCCATTTGACCTTGAAAAGTCTTTTCATTCATCCATCCATCCTTTCATTCATTCCTCAACACCATGCATCCATTCATTCATTCCTCAACTATCATTAATTGAACAACTATGTGACAGTAATTATTTTATGTGTGGAGATACAATGATAAACAATACACAATCCTTGAATTCCACCAAATTAGAGTGACAGCGTATGCACCAATGAAACAAAAATTTGATTTCTGAGGAGGCAATGATCGCTAGAATTAATGACCAACTGATTCAGGTAAAAAAGATTCAAGCAAGTGGTTATGATGACATGGGCTATGGGCCTTGTAGAAAATAGAGGAAATATAGTCTCAGCCCTTTCAATAGGTTATAATCTATAGAAGACAATACAGTGAAAGTTACCACAGGAAATAAACCAAATGTAAATGATGGTTAATCTTCAAGATAACTATTATAAAGGCAATTTCCTAGTTTATGTGTTCCTCTGACTAAAGAATATAGTTATACCAAACCAAAATGTTATTGCTAGCATTTATAGTAAAGGATTTGTAACAGAAGGTTAAGAAATGTATTCATTGCAAATACAGAAACTTACAAATACACTTCTAAAATTTTATAAATTTTCTATCACAAATGAACCTTTGTATGGTATTTCAATATATTTTTACCATTCAAAATTAGCGGGCGTTTTTAATTTGGAGGAAAGTTTATTTTATTTTTTTTCCAGTTTTATTGAATATGTTGACATACAGACTGTATAAATTTAAGGTGTACAGTATAATGATTTGAGTTACATACATCATATGATGACCACAATAAGTTTATTGAACATCCATCATCTCATATAGATACAAATAAAAGAAAAAGAAAAAATATTTTTTCCTTGTGATGAGAACTCAGGATTTACTCTCTTAATAACTTTCATATATAACATACAGCAGTGTTAATTATATTAATAACGTTGTACATTACATCCCTAGTACTTATTTATCTTATATTTGGAAGTTTGTACCTTTTGACCACCTTTATCCAATGCCCTGTGCCCCTCCTCTGGCAATCACAAATCTGATCTTTTTTTTTTTTTTTTTTTACGCGGGCCTCTCACTGTTGTGGCCTCTCCCGTTGCGGAGCACAGACTGCGGACGCGCAGGCTTAGCGGCCATGGCTCACGGGCCCAGCCGCTCCGCGGCATGTGGGATCTTCCCGGACCGGGGCACGAACCCGTGTCTCCTGCATCAGACTCTCAACCACTGCGCCACCAGGGAAGCCCAAATCTGATCTTTTTTTTCTGAGTTTGTTTGTTTTGAAGTATAACTAACACTATGTTAGTTCCTTTTGCACAATGTAGTGTGATTTGATATTTCTATAACATTTCAAAATGATCACCACAATAATTCTAGTTACCATCTGTCACCATACAAAGATATTACATTATTATTGACTATATTTCCCACACTGTACATTTCACCCCATGACTCATTTTGAAGTTTGTACTTCTTAATTTCCCTCACCTATTTCACTCATCCTACACTCCCATCCCCTCTGGCAACCACCTGTCTGTTCACTATAGCTATGAGTCTGTTTCTGTTTTGTTGTTTGTTCATTAGTTTTGTTTTTTAGATTTCATTGTACATATAAGTGAAATCATATAGTATTTGTCTTTGTCTGACTTATTTCATTTAGCATAATGTCCTCTAGGTCTATCTAGGTCTAATCCATTTGTTGTCACAAATGACAAGGTTTCATTCTTTTTATGGCTGAGTAATATTCCATTTGTGTATATATATATATATATATATATATATATATATATATATATCACATCTTCTTTATTCAGTTCAACTATTGATGTCCACTTACGTGCTTCCATATCTTGGTTATTGTAAATAATGCTACAATGAGCATAAGGGTGCATATATCTTTTCTAATTAGAGTTTTTGTTTTCTTTGGAAAAATACCCTGGAGTGGAATTGCTGGATATATGGTAGTTCTATTTTTAATTTTTTGGAGGAAACTCCATACTATTTTCTATAGTGGCTGCACCAATTTATGTCCCCACTAACATTATACAAGGGTTCCCATTTCTTCACATCCTCATTGACATTTATTATTTCTTGTCTTTTTGATAATAGCCATTCTGACAGGTGTGAGGAGATAACTCATTGTGGTCAAAGTGAGTGTTTTTTTGTTTGTTTGTTTGTTTGTTTTTGCGGTACACGAGCCTCTGGCTGTTGTGGCCTCTCCCGCTGTGGAGCACAGGCTCCGGATGCGCAGGCTCAGCGGCCATGGCTCACGGGCCCAGCCACTCCGCGGCACATGGGATCCTCCCGGACCGGGGCACGAACCCGTGTCCCCTGCATCAGCAGGCGGACCCCCAACCACTGCGCCACCAGGGAAGCCCAAAGTGAGTGTTTTGAAATGGTATATTTCTTAACACTGCAGACTGTAGAGTCAGAGTGCCTGGATTTGTGCTTTAGCTCACCACTTAAGCAAATTGCTTAATCTACTTGAGCACCAGTTTTCTTATTTTTCATTTGAGCTTGTAAAGTGGGTATAATAACTTTAAGGATCAAATGAGATAACCCATGTGTATTAAACTTCCTATTGATGCTGTAACAAATTATTACAAACTTAGTAGCTAAAAATTATACAAATTTATTATCTTAGAGTTCTGGAAGTCGGAGAAGTGGATTTCAGTGACTAAAATGAAGGTGTTAGTAGGGCTGCATTCCACATGGAGGCTCTAGAGGAGAATCTATTCACTTGACTTTCCCAGCTTCTAAAAGCCACCTGCATTCCTTGGCTCCTGGCCCCCTTCTCCGTCTTGAAAGCTAGCAGTGTAGCATTATCTCTCTCGTCTCTTATCTCTGCTTCCATCCTTCCATTTTTTTTCTCCCTTATTCTATTGCTTCTCTCTTATAAGGATCCTGTGGATTACATTGGGCCCATCCAGATATTCCAAGATAATATTGCCATCTCAAGATCCTTAACTTAATCACAGCTGTAAAGTCTCATTTGCCATGTAAAGGAGTATATTCACATATTCACAGCTTCCAGGTATTTTGGGGGGAGGGTGGGAGCTTGTCATTATTCTGCCTACCACCCACATAAAGTGTTTTTTTTTAATTAGCTAATATTATTATTTCCATGTACATTCCCATTGACCACCAAGCTTCTCTAAAGTTTATAAAAATTAGTTAACTGACCATTTTACATTATGCAGAAACTGAAACAAAACTAGGTTTTAATCAACTCAGCCTCTGATTCTTTTCCCAGACTATTGTAGTCTGTCATCCTTTGACTTTCTGCTGAGATCAGTGGACCATTAGCTTATATCAGCTGTAGTTGTCAACAAGTGAAGAGCTAATTGACTATTTCATTATGGCCCCAAAGAAATTACATGTGATTTTAATACTCCACTGTGCTTGTACGGCTATTTCCTAATGAACTCTGAGTTTATTTAGTTTAGGCAGTTGTGAAGCTTTAAAAGCATATAAACGGATGTTACGACATAAAGGTATTTTATATGTCTTCTGACAGAACTTCTCAGGTGATTTAAAACCATTCAACAACGAAATGAGAGCTTACTTCCAGGATAGACAGGTGTTGCAGTCAATGAGCAGCACATTTTGAGAAAACTACTTCACAGAAAGCCTGTTCAAGGAAGTTCAAGCTCAAAAGAGTAGTTTACATCTCATGCCTTTTTTCCCCCCTGCCAGTCACAACTATCACTTTCTTCGAGATATAGCTTAAAACTGGTCATCCCCAAAAGCTTTTCCCTCCTACTGCACTTCATCAGGACCTAATATTTTGCTATCTATTTCTTCACATTTTGAATATATTATATCACACACACACACACACACACACACACACACATGATTTGTTTTCTCTTATTTTTTTTGTCTGTTAATCTCAAATGTAAACTGCTATCCTGTATCTCCCATAGAGTAACTAGCAGCGTGTAGTACACTTAATAAATGCTTGCAAGTGGCAAAATGAGTTCTTTGCTTTGATTAAAGAGGACTTCAGCACTGAAATGTGCCCCTATGTTTGTGTGTAGGTTTTAATGGTTCATTTTCTTGTCTGACTTCCCCTGGTTATAAATGTGGTGGCAGCACCAACAGTGTAGGGAGGATTTTATTGGAGAACATTTAGAGGATTAGAAAAATCTCTAGAGCTTTGGAAGCACCACATTTGTGTTCAGAATTCTATTTCATTCTGTCTCAAGACCAGAATAAGCAAAGAAGAAAGATGGCAAGATCCACAGGGTTCCATATGTGAAGCCAGCCCCCGCCCCTCCGAAGTAAGTGGGAGGAAGGAAGGAACATGATCACTAGAGAATTTCTCATTCAGCTGTATTAATTCTCCTCAGGCTGCAACTTTGCATACAAGCTTTTAACCCTGCAAAATGTATTATTAAATACATGATGTATTTAATTAGTTTTAAGAGTTATCCTCTTTCTTGGGTTTTACTAAAATAAAAAACAAAAAAAAATACCCCAGGATAATTTGTCTATTCAGAACAAAATAATTCAAACAGGATTCAATAGGATGCTGTATAGCTGGTGCCCTTTATGCCTTTTTTCTTATAGTGAGCCAGGGAAAAATATACTTTTTTTGGTGTGGAAATTGCCCACTATTATAAAGGGTTAATAAGATACCATGTAGATATCATATAGTAGATACCATATAGGTACCATATAGTACCCCAGAAAAAGTGATTTATCAAACACATACTAGGGTATCATGAAGACCAAACATTTTTTCCCTCAATCTTTTATTAACATCATTAGACTAGGCTTTTTGAAAATGCGGAGAGACTCTGAAGTCAGAATATACCAGATCTGGAAGTGACTGTCACTGTCCCATCCCTCCACCTCAATCCAATTCACACTTTTATGATTGGCTTCCTTTTTGACCCATGCTTGTTAATTATATCCAGCTGTAGGCAAATTGCTCTTCCAAATTGACAACACTGAGCTCTCAAGCTGCTCACATTTTTTTTTTCCCCTTCCCCGGATAAAACCTTTGGATCATGCATTATCTTGACTAGTGTTTTCTAAACTAATCTTCAGTTATGGATATTTTAAAGGGTTCAAGGGACTCACAAAGTAACTCTGGGTTTGCGTACAGTGTGTTTCTTTCCACTTGATCCAAAATTTCCTAAGAGCATACAGAGAGGAGGATTTCCTTAGAGACATAAGCACATAGCTATCACAATTCCATTTGTTTCTGGATGCTCTGGTGTCAAGATCTCAGTAGTAACTGGCCAGGTTCCAGCACTACTCGTGGGATCAATGGGCTTTGCCCTACAGTCTCCAACGCTCATCCAGAACAATAGCTTTCAAAGGCATAACACTTTTTTTTTTTTTTCTGGAAGTCGGTGTTCTGTTCAAGGGCTTTATTGTCAGAAATTCTCTGCCCCTTCCTTCCTGGAGGACTCTACTGACAACATACATACCCATGCAAGGCTATGACTGTGAGGAAGTGCTTTTAGTTTTCTGTTTGTTTGTTTTTGTTTTTTCTGCTTTCAGAGAGAAAATAGAACCTCATTTCCGTCCACCAGCCTAAGAAGCTCTATCTGATGAATTTGCATTGAGAATTTTGACAACTAATTCAAATGAACGTTTTTAGAGATGAGAATTAGGTACATAAATATTGGGGGAATGGGGGAAAAATGAAATTCAGAATCAGAATATGCAGTTCAGAGTGACAGCTTTGCTATTGACCAGCGTCAAATTTTGGCCAAGTATTTTAATGACTCTAAACTTGAGTTTCCTTATCAGTTAAGTGAAAATTAATAATGCTACCTGCCCTGCCTACTTCGCAGGGTTGGAGCGAGGATAGATTGAGATCATGTGGGTGAAAAGGCATTACAAACTGAAAAGCATAATATAAGCAATCAGTTGTTATTAACAAACTGAGAATATTATCTAATTGCTTATAAATACATGCTGTGGGTACACTCATGGTCTCTCAGTGGGTAAATAAAACCTTGTTTTTGCTGGGTACATGTTTGTACATAATCCTTCAGTGGAACAAGAAAAGAACCTTTACTCAGCAATTAATATCATCTGGGCCCTTTCATATCTATACCTATAACTAAATTTACATCTTTACAAAAATACATATTAAAATATACTATATTTCATTTAGTCCTCTGAAAAATCTGATTGATAAGCCTCAGTTTCATATGAAAGAAACTGAGACACAGAGATGTTAAATGCTGCTTAAAGCAGTACTTCCCAAATTCTGTTCCCTGGAACCCTAATCCTGAGAAATACTTCTCTTTTAAAGAGTTCTATTGTCCAAAACTTTGAGAAACAATGTATTCTTTTCCTCTCTCCAACAGATTCACTTTGCACAATACCATACTGGTAACCATTGAAAAGTTCTGCAGTAAAGAAGCCAGCTGTAGTAAAGGAACCTGTTTAACTTTGCTCAATCTAGAGTTAAAGCTAATTTGATCTGAAGACCCTATTTTCCAATTTTACTTGCTAAATTTTGATAGAACTGGGATTCTACAGAAAACATTTTGTCAAATGTAGATCTAAATTTTTGACGAGTTATTTCTTGGTAAATCTGCAATCAATCAGACTACAAACCTATCTTCTTTAAAAAGATATGCTATAACCACATACCAAAAACGGTAGGAAAATAGGGAAGGGCAGTTATAAAATGTTACTATTCTACATTTACTTCTAATTATATCAATATTATGGTTTATCGGGATTTTTTTTCAGCCTTTTTCTTTTCTTATTTGTAATCATAGTATATGTTGACTTCATCTTCCAATTATTTAAATGTAGTAAAACATGCATAACATAAAAATTACGACTTTAACCATTTTTAAGTATATGGTTCCATGGCATTATGTACTTTTACATTGTTGTGCAACCATCACCACCATCCATCTCCAGAACATTTTCATCTTCCCAAACTGAAGATGTATCTGTATTGTCTTCTGATCTTTTTTTTTTTCCCAACATTTTATCAGAAACATCTTCCCACTTTGCAGCTTACTCTTTTTTTAATACCTTCATTTCTAGTGGCTGTGAGATATTCAATCCAGATAATGCTCATGAATCTGCCTATGGTTGGACTTTTGTATTATTTCCAGTTTTCCCTTTTGTAAGTGATAAATATCTTTGTGTCTATGACACTTCCCATATTTTAGATTATTTCCTTAGAATAGCTAGTAGATTAAAGAATACAAACATTTTAGTGATTTTTTTGAACACATGTTGACAATTTTTTTTGTTATATCAAATTTACTCTTCTATTGTTTAATTGATACATTCATCCATTCTTTCAAATTAACGAAGACCTAGTAAATTCCTAATAATTGCCGAGTACTATGTGAAAGACACATATATTCTCTACTCAAATGATTTCAATATACCATGGCCAGCATTAGGTATTGTGGCCAGCATTAGTGACAACTAAGGACAAAAGTACTGATTTACTTGTCCAAAAGTTTTGTTGCATTGCTTTGATTTTTAGTGAGAAGACATCCTTGCTAGTTTGCTGACTCCATTTGAGGATTTCCTTGTCCCTCTTTGTTTCCCCTCCCCCACTTCTTACTCATATATGTGCTGTTGGACAAATTACTTAATCTCTAACTTTGTTTCCTCATTTGTCAAATGAGAGTAATAACTGTACTGATGTCATAGGATTGTTGTCTTAACTCAAGGAGACTTTGTATATCTTAATGTCTCAACGAGACATTATGTATTTTAAACCAGTGCCTAGCACATTGTAAGCGCTCTAAACATTACTTGTTATTGTTATTACTTCCTGAATGGAGAAAATGAGATGAATATTCTGTCAGTTGACCCAAGGAATGGGCAAGCTAGAACTGTGTGCACTTTGCCCTGGCACTGTATGTCAATTTTTAAACAAGCTTTCTGTGTGTTTAAACAAACAAACCTACCAAGTCATGAACTCTCTGTCAGGAATAGAACAGATTAATTAGTTTATGGATGGGGGAGGAGGGGTGTTTGTTTTTCCTGAGACATATTATTGCTAAGTTTTACAAAGTTCTGCTAAGTCCTTTAAAAGGAAAATATATGTCCTTCAGTTTTTTGTTACCTAGGATTTAGGAATATTCTTCAATCAAAGAAATAGGAACAGTGATGTGCTAACAGTTATAGGTTAATGACTTAAAAAATAATCTACATTGCACCCTAAGGAAGAATGAACTTATTGCTGAATTGAATTGACAAGTGCTGAGCTAGTCAGTGTGCCAATGAGCCAGCTATAAGACTGCCAGTTACGTTTAATCAAGCATCTATTCTTATCAAATTTTTAAAGAACTATTTTCCTTGCTGATTGGTATATATATATATATGTGTGTGTACATATATAATGAGTTCTACCATCAACCTGGTCTTTAATAGTGTATACTTAATCTGAATAAAGGGATATGTGTCCTGGGAAATTGTGTGAATATTATATTAAATTGAATGTCACATTGTCCGTGATTTACAAAAGCTAAAGGTGTCTGAGTAACTGACAGATGTCAATCAAGAGATTCCATTGTTCTAGGAATTGTATATATGACACCAAAATTCTGAATAAAAATTGTTTATTCTACTGTGACCACATCTATTTTATTCGCTATTTTACAAAAATGAATAAAGTATGCACTATACAGTCTTCACAGAAGCAAGTATTATAAATGTGGCATATGGTGAAACCACTTCAAGCTTCTGAAGAATCAGCAAACTGTAAAATACTTTACTGTCATAATACAGCATTATTTTCCAACGGATGAAATCATTTGTTGCTGTTTTCATTGTCCGTGTAAAGTTCTTTTGTTAAATACTTATGTCTTAAATATCTCTTAGATATTAAAATCAAAACAAAAAGACTTTCCTACTCCAGCATACCCTCGTGAAAGGCAAGGATAAGCCCTGATGCAGTTGTTAGGTTCTTCCGGAGGGAAGTAGAAAGAGGCCGGAAGGTTTCAGAACTACAAGCAAAGTCAGTGAAGCAGAGAGTAAATCCAAATATTCGGCAAATGACAAACCAAAAATGAGACATGCCAGCTGTTCACACTGGGAAGTTACTGAACATTTATTTTGGTTCAAGTTTTATTTTTATATGAAGAAGGAACAATAAGTTTTCTACGGGGGTGGGGTGTCTCATTCCTTATTACACGAATAGGGAACAGAGAGTTTGCGATGCAGGTGGGTGTTCCCTCTGGGAGCTTCTACACTCCCCCTTCTTCCTACCGGCCACCGATACGGTAGGACCTCCGCCTTGGGAACAGAACCCCGGGGCGCCTCTGCTTGGGCGGCGGGGTTTCTCCGCGTTCATCCTCTGGGGTCCGGCCACACTGCTTACCCAACTCTCGCTTTTCAAACTGCGATTCCTGAAACAGGGCAGACAACGGCGCAGGTCCCCTTTCGCGCCCGCTGCCCCAGAGCGGCGGCGGGCGGCTGGGCCAGGGCGGCGAACAAAGGCGGCGCGGAGCGCGGGGCGCGCGGCCGGGGTTGGCGCGCGTCTCTCCGACAGGAGGCGGCGGCGGCGGCGGCGCCGCGCCCGAGCCTGCATTCCTCAGAAGCGCCCGGAGCCCGCGGGGCGACGTCACCCCCGGCTCCGCCCCCATCCCTCCCAGAGCAAAGTAACTCTTGACTAACAGGAGAGCCTCTGCCGAGCATGGAGAGCTGCTGCCGCGGCCGGCCGGCGACTCGGGCAACGCTGGCGCCCCAGAGGTAGTTTGGCGACCGCGGAGCAGGAAAAAGTGCGGGCGGGAGGCTGTCCACTCCCCGCCCTCACCCCGCTGGGCCCGGCCGACCCCTCAGCTGTGGATTTCGCTGCGATACCCCCTGGCAGCTCTTTGCAGAGCGGCTTGAAACTTCTCCCAAAGTCGACATGGATACAGCGGCGGCGGCGCTGCCTGCTTTTGTGGCGCTCTTGCTCCTCTCCCCTTGGCCTCTCCTGGGGTCGGCCCAAGGCCAGTTCTCCGCAGGTGAGTGGCCGAGGAGGCGTCCGGAGCTCCGACGAATGCCCCCGACCCGGGGCTCTCCAGGGGTGGAGCCGGCTCCTCTCTAGGGCCGGGGGGCAAGGGGGGGAAGCTTTCGCGACCCGGGGTGGGCAGAGGGAGAGATGTCCCCAGACTCCGTGCCGGCTGGGACGCGGGGCACGGGGCTGGGCGCCACGGGGGCAGGTAAGTTTCCTCGTCGCGACCCATTGTTCCCGGTGGAGGATCGCTCCGGGCGCAGGCGGGCAGGGCTGTGCGGCAGTGCGCGAGACAGTGCTTTTCTTGGGAAACTGGGAGCCTCGGCGTCCGGCGCCGGCTGCACCGCGCCGGGGAAGAGAGAAGGAAAAAGTAGTTACGACTCTGGGGATTGCTACTCTCTTGCTCGTAGTGCGGGCTTGTTGCTCTCCGCCGCTAGAGCGTTCCAAAAAAAAATTCCCGGGGAAGCCATTGTCAGAAAGGTGGAGACTTGAAGGGAGTGACCTCGGCGCGCTTTGCCAGGTGCTTTTTGTCCTGGGAATAACCTCTCCTGACTATTGTCTAACTACTTCCCCGTCCCTCCCCCAGTCCTTATCGCCTCCTCCGGCGTGGGGCTGCTCCTGGGTTCGCCCTGTGGGTTAGGGCGCTGCGCGGAGTAGGTTCCGTGTGTGTGTTGGCGGAGCCTGTAAGATGTTTTGAAACATGATTCTAAGGATCCACGCCGAGCAGTCCTGGGCAGCGAGGTCTAGGCGCCGGGTCCGGGAAGCCCGACCCGTGGTGGGGGAGCCCGCTCCTCCGGCAGAGCCACCGCGAAGCCTCCCGGAGCCGGCCTGCGTGATGGGGTCTACAAACGACTGCCGCCCGCCCAGAGAACCCAAGAGGAGGCATCCGGTGCGGTCTCGCCAGTTAGCCCTTTGGGTCCTAGTAAAACCGCTTAGAGAAGTCCGTGAAACCCCATTTCTCCCAGTGCCGTCCTCCGTTCCCTTCCAGTTCTGTGACCCTTCCTGGCGGTTGCTTCTTTCGTTCTCTCCTCTGGGGGCTCTGAAGTTTCACCAGGTGGACGCTGGGGAGCAGGCTCCCGGGCGATTGTTAGCCTCCCGCCAGTCCAGACAACTTTTCTGGCCAGCCCACCCAGCTCTGCTTGGCTGGCGAGCGCATCTGCTTCCTTGGTTCGCGCGGTGCAGATGGAGACGCAGAGGTGGCCGAGGGCTGCTGGACAAGACGGGGGAAGCGACAGCCGCGCTCCTGGCTGAGGCCACAGGACGCGGAGAACGGACGAACTTTGCACTGTCAGTTTCTCTCGTTGTTGTGGCTGCCTGGTTTCCTGGAAGTAAACTCAAATCGTTGTTTTCCGGAGTAATGTTTATTTCCCTTCCGTTCTCTTTCCCCCCTTTAGAACTCTGTAAAAGGAGGTAGATAACAAATTCAGATGGCAGCATGTGCTGTGCACTCAGGCAGGTTATGAAATGCAGCGTGTACAGGAAAAGTTATGTATACAGGTGATGTATACGGAGGACAACAGCTATGTGCAATGAAAGCCTAATTTTAATTCTTTCTGGAGTAAGCATTACTGAAAGCATGTCTGACATATAATGCCCGTTGGTACTGGAAGCGTGCTTGATGTAAGACATTACATGCAGGCAAATTGGAGTGGGTATTGATTTCTGCACAGTGTTTGTCAATGCACGGAGAGCCTACGCTTGAAAAGGCATGTAGTTTGTTAATTGAAAGTTGGAATTCTACCAGTTGTATGATTAAACTTATATGTATTCAAAATTTGCAACTATTAATGTCTCAACAACTGATGGATATATTTTCATCTGTAAAGAAACTTTTTTTCTCTTTTCAAATGTTATTTACCCTTTAATGAGCAAATAAATATTAAATTTCCTCCAGCGGAATGTACAGATGAGCTTTTCTGATCCCTGGAGTTCAGATATCTCTAATGAACAGTTATGTTCTTAGACATGCAGTTCCAAGTAATTTAACTAAATAAACCTGGCTTTTCTTTTTTGACAAAGCAAAACATTCGACTTTATTTTATAGTTAAGTGAAAGAATGTGCAGTCCTAACAAATGCAATTGTGGCAGGACTGTATCTCAAAATTTTGCCATTCAGATTTTGTACATATGCCCAGAAATGAATGTCTTTTATTCCCACAGTTCAGATTGTGGATCTGCCTTTCTCCATAAGCTAAACGTTTGTTTTGTAAAAATTTCCATTTTCTGCTTCGCATAAGTCATTTGTTATTCTTCTGTCATCAGATTTTATGGCAGTCAGATTTGTTGCAAAGACACGGGGTCAGAGATTGGAGGTGTATTCTTTCTTGTTTTTTTTTCTTACATTCTTTAAATGATGAACTTTTATTTCTTTTGAGAAATTTAAATAAAAATGCTTTAAAAGTGTAAAACAAATACATGTTCAGAACTTTAAAGTGTGTTTTAAAATCACACTTATTAGGCCATTTTCCACTTTTAGATATTATTGTGTGCTTCCTAACATGGTGAGCCTCGAAAGCAAAACTTGAAAGACTGCAGGTAGTTGGATCTTTGATATATCATGTACTCATCCAGTCTGCTTTGTTTAAACCACAGTTTAGGAACATTTTCATCATTTTGAATTTTTTCTTAGCTTTTGGGGTTAAGGTGTAAAAATGCTACATGGTGAGCCTCTTGAAAACCTGAACTTCCAGATCTTCTTATAAATCTCAACTTATATTCTTTCAGTTTGATGGCTCACTTAACACCTAAAAAAATGTGTCATATCTGTGTTACATCTGGGGAAATTGAGGCATAGAAGCATAAGGATGTGCTGAAGTTTATTCACTGGGTTGTGTAGTTGCCATCTCTTGATATAATGTGAGAAAGTTTTTTGTATTAGGACTCAGATGACTGACAAAATCAGTCATAGATGAGGTACCTGGAGACTCAGCTTTCTCATCTGTAAAATGGGGATAATAATACCTGTTCTGAACTTTCCTCATGCTTTTTATGAGGATGGTGTGAAATAGTTTAAATGAGCTGGAACTGTATATTGTCAAACATTATGCAGCTATCTGGGGTGTAATCATCATATATTAAAGTAGCTAAGTGCCTTGACTTCAGTCTTTTCTTGCTCCCCTAGTCCTGGTATAAGCACAGACTGTTCAGGAGTGTGTGTGTTTGTGTGTATTTGTGTGTGTGTGTGTCACTCAGCCATTCATTCCTTTTAATTGTTCTTAAACATAAACATCCTAGATTGACCAGACCATAATTTTATCAGCACATTGAGAGAAATTATCCTTTAATTTTTTTTTTTTTACTTACCTTCTGTAAATCCTTACTTGAGCTGAACCTGTGGAAGAGTCACTATTAACATTCATAGTATTCAAACTATAGAAGAAATTTATTTTTAGTCAATTTCTTTAGCTGTCTGTTTAACTATTGGCTGTTCACCCTTTTCATCTCAGTGGGAGAAAAATATGTGGCTTTTTAGATGCAGTCTTATCAGTGACCTAGAGAGGGACTATTGTCTCTCTAGTATGATGTGAGCCTGGAAATGCAACTCCAGATCCTGCCTTGGATATAGTTCCTGGCATGTCACACTGTAAGCGTTTACTTACTTGATCCCTTAGAACCTTGCAACTCATCTAAGCAGTGCCACTTTCCCAGTGTCTCACTCTTTGCTGTCTCTGTATGTGAGTTAAATTTCTCTTATACTTATTATCTCTACTGGGAAGATACATCAGAGAGACAGCTTTTTAAAGGTTTGCCTGTTGGTTTTCTGGTTTTGATTGGCCAGAATCTCTCGATCCCTCAATTCATTAAAACTCCAAGTTCTAAACTATTAATAATATGTAACCAGACATTTCTGGGACTGGTTTTTCTTTCACCAGTCTCCATATAACTGACTCTGTTGATTTTCCTACATTGCAAGATGTCGTTTTGTGTCTGGCCAACCCAGACGGGAAGAGGCAGGTCTGGCTGCTATTTGGGCTTTGGCATGTGTGCTGCTGACAGCTCTTCTCTTTGTATTCATAAATGTGAATTTGAAAAATAAATCAACCCCTCTGCCATTCTGCCCCTCTCCCACACTCCTTCCCACTCCCCTCTAGCAACAACAAAGCCCCACGTGCAGATACACAAAATCACAGCCTTTTTGTTTTCACCAGATATCTTTTGGTGCTGATCATGTTCTTAGAAACTGGAAATATGACTCAACCATTAATCAGAGCAAACGCCAGTCTTCCCACCTAATCTCATATTTTAGGCAGTGATGGTTTACTACACGTTTTTATGGCCTTTATCAAACATTTAATTCATGTGATATGGTCCTATATAGAGAAACTAGGTTGTTGCCTACTAATGCTTTTGAAGTGCTGTGTTCTAGGTCTGCTCAAGATGGTGTTAAAGACAGTGTAAGTCATGCTGAATATGGATCTGCTTCTCTGAGGCATGGAAAATGCTGTCCTCCTCTGCCTTGTGCTCTTCCTATTTCCCCTACTTGCTCTTCACGCAGGGCAGGAAGAGGATTGTTGGAAGACTGAGAGCAGGAAACATCAAGGGAGTTTACAGATTGTTCTTAAAGACAAAACAAAGCACTGGGATCTCGTGTGTGTGTGTGTGTGTGTGTGTGTGTGTGTGTGTGTGTGTGTGTGTGTGTGTGTGTGTGTGTGTGTGTGTGTGTGTGTGTGTGTGTGTGTGATCTTTAATTTTCTAAAGAGGGAAAAAAGCCTATTTTTGATTTGTTTATTGGAATCAGCCTTTGCCTTTGCCCGAACACATTCATTTCTTATTCTGTGGATGTAAAAACTTCCCTCTGTGTATTCCTCTCAGACTTTACCCTTTGATCATATGTGTCTGGTTTGTGTTCCTTTATCAAATGGTGTTTCTTTTTGCCTAAAAACGTTATAATTGCTTTTGAACATGACTTGTTTTTCTTTCATCAAAACTCATGCTGTTTGTCATAGTTCTGAATAATGGTATTTTGTCAATTCATGATATCTTAAATGGGTATTTGATAACAAAGTAAGTACATCAATCAAGCTAATTTTTTATTTCAGTTGAAGGTAGAAATAGACTTGTAAATCCATGAAATAATCTTTTAATGTCACAGAGTATTTGTTTGTGCTTATATATCTCTCAATGGAAGAGAGACTTTGAGTTCCTTTTTTTTTTTTCGGTACGCCGGCCTCTCACTGTTGGCGGCCTCTCCCATTGCGGAGCACAGGCTCCGGACGCGCAGGCTCAGCAGCCATGGCTCATGGGCCCAGCCGCTCCGCGGCATGTGGGATCTTCCCGGACCGGGGCATGAACCTGTGTCCCCTGCATCGGCAGGCAGACTCTCAACCACTGTGCCACCAGGGAAGCCCATGAGTTCCTTTTTGTAAATGGGGTTAGAAAAAATTTGAGTGCCACATTGCCTATTATTTTGAGATAGTGACATACATCTGGGCTTTGGAAAACTTTAAAAGTTATGTTTTAATGTGTGATGTCAATGAGAAGTCTGGAGGTAGATGGTTTACAAACTTCAAATTCCGTCTTAGTGGAAATTGTGTTTTTATGAGAAATGCTCTTAAACATAGTTCCGCATAAAAGGTTTTATTAATTCCATGAAAATTCTGTTGGGAAAGGTATGTTTATTTTCCTGCAGTATTCTTATGGGAATTCTTTTGATTTGTGGTTAGTATTTTAGTAATAAAAACTGAACTTACATAATTAAAAAAGTTTTGTGTGGTTTTGCAGATTGTTGAGCTTCTGGGAAACATTGGGCTTGGGATGTAAGGATCACATCAATCCTGTTGTGGAACATTGCCATTTCCCCACTTAACTCTGGTTGAGTTTTTTGGCATTCTCCTCTGTGTGTTGGTAATCCATAAAAATTACAAGCGGCTTATTTTGTCACTTACAATTGTTTTAGGAGCAAATTAAGTGGTCCTGAATGAAATAATCCATGTTTCCACTTTATACGACTGTAGATAGAGCTCTGTTAATAAAAATGATGAACAGAGCCGTGCTGGCTGAATCCTTTTACAGGTGTCATTCTAGGAATTATTTTCAAAAGAAGAGCTCAGAAACAAATCCAAATAAAATAGTGTCTAGAGTTACTGTTTGCATTTATTTTGTTGAGAAAATTGAAAGATGTAAATATGTGTATTCACACACACACATATCTTAACAATGATAGAACATCATTGTCCAAAGGTTCGAGTGGGAAGGAAACCAAGAATATCTCCAGATGGGATCAAACTCCTATACTTATATTCTAGATAGAGTATTGAAAGTAGAGAATTATTTTGTCAACTTCATAGATGAAGAAACTGAAATGGAAAATTATGAACTATATAGTATATAATATACTGCACTGTACTGTACTTTAAAGGAGAAAATAAGAAACCTAATTCCAATAGATTGGTATCTATTTATATAAACTCTTCCAAATGCAGCCTGTGCCTTAACCAGCTGCTTGTAGGCTGATTCTCCAAACCCAGTCCAGGGCAGCAGCTGATCAGCTACAGAAATTCCCCTAGTCCTTGTTGGACGGTAGGGTGCTAGCAGCTGCTTAAGTGGCAGACTGGCCTCAGCTCCTTGATGTGATTTGACTTAGGTCGTCCAGCAAATTCAAGAGTAGAGAGAGGAAGACTTTCTAATGCCCTCACTGCCCATTTAAAGGCTGATGGCTGATTGCTTCTTGGTCATTGGATTCATCAATGGTAAGATGCCCTAGAATTTTGCTTACTTGAATTATGGTCCATGGACCAGCAGCATCAGCATCACCTGGGAACTTGCGATGATCTTGTGACCACATATCAGAGCCCATCCCAGACCTACTGACTCAGAATCTGCCTTTTAATAAAATCCCCAGGTGATTTGCTTGAACATTTAATTTTTGAGAAACACTGCTCTAGGACAAAGAAAGATCAGCTTGAAAAAATTTGCCACATGCTCTTTACTGTAGAGTTGTAAGAGTACTGTGAAAGGATTAATTACAACATGAAACAGATTTCCCTGGAATTATATTTCTGATCATTATTTACTGAATTATAATTTAACACCCCAGATGCATCAAAACAGCAATACTGTTCAGGTTTTAGAAAAGCATACTCAGACAATTTTGAAAAAAATATTTCATGAGAGAATAAAAATAAGACTAAATACTTTTAGCTGTGAACATATTATATGAGAATATTTAAAGGTAAACATATTATCTGAGGAACCAAACATGATATATGCCAATCATTTTTACTTTGCATATTGACATGTTGATATGGAAAATGATAATTCCCTTTTTTTAACTAGTAACTGCAGTTTCTTGTTTTATATTTCTCTTTCTCTTCGAAGTGTATTTTAAGGATTTGTAATAAGGAGCTCATTTATAGGACAGTCAAATTTAATGAATGGGAGTTAGGTAGAATGCATTAAATATCACTGGTGTTCTTTTTACTATCCTTTGTGCTCATATTTAAGAACAGAGATTCTTGTCAGTTTTCTCCAGAGAAAAATTATGATGTAATAGACAGTGTACACTGTTCATAACAAAACACAATTTTACTTGCATTTTGTAGCTTGCTTTAGCATTCTTTGAGAAAATGAATTTTCCCAGAAGACCTAATTGCCTTCTTATTAATGAGCCTGTAAGTGTGTTTTGTTATCCATTTACTATTCTAAATGTGTCTACTTTTGCTGGCTGTTTGAACAGTGAAGTCTCTGATTAAATCACGATTGCTCTATTTGTTTTTGCCATTCACTAGCGACTCAGAAAATACTGGCATAATGACATGGTTATGGCAGAAATTAATTGAAAACAAGAGATATAAATTAATGTTAACCCATAATGGTTGTATTGTGATATCAGGAGATGGAGTTTGGGGCAGTGCACAGCCGAATTCTCTACATGTTTGATGATATAAGTGAAAGTCTGCTTAACCTGTATTGTTTTAAATACACAAAATATAGTTACTGGATTAATGAATACAAATACAGTGCACAGCAGAATTCTCTACATGTTTGATACTATAAGTGAAAGTCTGCTTAACCTGTATTGTTTTAAATACACAAAATATAGTTACTGGATTCATGAATACAAATCAGTGGCTTCCACATTTACTTGATTTAGACATTAGTGTTCAAAGGTTTAATTGTGGACAGATCAGTGTTAGAGAACTTAGTGATGGAGAGAAACTCTCAAAGGTACTTCCATACATCTTGAAGAACTTTAAAGTCTAAAGTCTTCTAGTTTTACACCAAATTCTTGCTGTTTGTACTAATTCTACTTGTATTCTTGTCAGCAAAAATTAGGTTCATTTATTCCCTCACACATTAGAGGACAGAGCAAAAAGCAGTTGCCCGAACAACAATAGGAACTGCCATTTACTGAGTGCCTACAACCTGCCAGGCCTTATGATCGGTGTTTTATGTAATTTAAAATCCTCACCATAATCCTTTAAGATCAGCATCATTTCCATTTTGCAAACTGTGGCCTAGAGAGGTTAAGTATTAACTTGCCTCAGGTGACAGTGTGAGGGACTAGTAGAGCCAAGATTCATTATTGAATATATACACAGATGTAGCAATAAGACATTTTTTTGGTTACTTAGTGGCAGAAAATGCAGCCTAGACTGGTTGCAACAAAAGGGGAATTTATTGTCTCTCCTAACTGACAGTTCAGGTGGAGCTTTACTTAGGAGTTCACATAATTCCACTGGGATGTAACCTTTCTCTGCCTGCTCAACTTAGCTTTGGTGTGCTCGGTCTTAGACTTCTTGTAGAGGCGAGGTGGTTTCGGCAGCTTCCAGATTCTGGTCCTTTAGGAGAATGTGCACTATGTGCTGGGCACCTGAAAAGGCCCTGCGATTCACTGGCCTTGGATTCGGTGAATCATATCTCCAGCTCCTGAGGGGAAGTAGGCTGATTGGCTTAGTTTACTAGCATTCTGGGTTCAGCCCTAGATCCCCCAACCAGGTCATGTGGACTGATGGGGGCGAGGGGACTGTGGATGAAACTATCAGTTGTCAACAGATAGAGGGATAGGTTCTGGAAAAGCAGCCAAACCACAGTGTGGTTACTTGAGATAGAATTAAATAAGTCGTGAGCAGTGAAAGCAGAGAGGGGTGCACCTGTGTGTGTATTTATAATCCTTCTGAGCGGGGGTGAAAGGAGGTGGTGGGGAAAAGATAGGTGGAGGAGATAGTTCCCTGCTCTGAACCAGTAGGTGGTAACATCAGGAAGACGCGGTGGTCTGAGCCTTAGTCTCTAAGGGGAAGGAGGTGAAGGAGGAAGAGAGGAAGGAGGCCATCAGATTGTAGCAGGTTTGTGTGCATTGCAGATCAGCTGTTCATCATTTAGGGAGTGTTTCTTTTTTGGTCTTTAAGCCCTGCTTTAAAGCATGCATTTTATTATTTTCATGGTTGTATTCTCTTTGCCTCAGTATTGAATAAGTCCAACATTAAAATTTGACAGAATTTTGAGTGTTAAAAGGGACCTTTGAAACAAATGCCTCTTAATTTGCTATAACTTGCCCAAGGTCATATAGCTTGAAAGAACTTGAGGTCAAACTTGAGATTTTGATTTATTTGGTCACTGTTATTAAAACATATGCATTGTTTTTGCTTAGTGGTTATTTATATAGATAATTATTATTTAAGGTTTTAAAAAATTATTTTAGTTTGTACTCTGAAGTTCTAAAACCAGTGTTTCCAAAGGCAAACCTGACTTGACTGGCTTTGATTAGAACAGTGTTCTAAGTATGAGGTGATAATAAGTTGTGTGTCTGTGAATGAAAGAGATCATTTTATTTATTTATTTATTTTTGGCCTCGCCGTGTGACTTGCCGGATCTTAGTTCCCTGACCAGGGATCGAACCCGTGCCCCCTGCAATGGAAGCTCAGAGTCCTAACCACCGGACCACCAGGGAATTCCCAGAAAGAGACCATTTTAGATAATTGCTTGTTTCTTTCAGTTATCCTGCAGGATTTATTTACATATATATGTGCGTGAACAGGTGTTTGCATGTATGCATTTGTTTTTAATAGATGCCAAAGGGTAAGCTACCATGGTAAATGATACTAATTGACACAGAGAAATAAAACCTAGCTAACTCTTCACTTTGGAAACAAATTTTGAAAAACGCAGGAGGTGAAGGTGAACTTGTTTATAGTTTTGATCTTCTCACCTCTTGCTGCCTGACTTTATAATGCATATCTGAAAACATGGGATGTTGGACAGAGTTGCTGTGAGGAGGTACTGAATAATGAATGAAGTGTAGAGAAGTAGCAGCTGTTTGCCTAGCCTCCCCCTCTCACGGTGAGAGATTTATCTCCCGGGCCTGAGTTAGATAGGCGGCCTGCCGCTGGCTGTGCCTGAGGATCAGGCGCCCAAATGTGGCTGTGCCAGTTTAGACTAGAGTGTCCTCCCTTCTCTGGCCAGAGCAGCTGGCCTGGCGCTTAGGGGTGAAGGCAGTGGTTAGGGAGGAAGGTTGTTGACTGCTGTTTGTTCAGCATGCTTCCTTCTGTCACTGGAGGTTTGCTTTCACACACCTTTGTTATCTTAAAGAACTTAATGAATTATTATTTTCTTCTCTGTGTGTTGCCTGTTTTCTCTATGACTCTTTTTTTACCCCTTATTATACCTTCATCAGGTGTGTTAGCTGTGACTCCTGAATGGTGAAGTTTGTAATAATTTGCCCAACACCCTGCTTCTTTGAGGCAGAGTGCTGTATAGTCTTGATCTATTTTTGCCTCTTTATCTAAATTCGTATTTAAGTACTTGGGGAGTACATGAGGTGAAGGATTTAGCAGCGATCTGCTTCAGAGAGAGCAGAAGGATTCTTTGGATTCTTTGGAGGTCTGTGTACAGAGCATTTTAGTGCACAGAGCATTGGGCTTCTGTAAGGCTGTGTCCCACTCTTAGCTCTGTCACTTTCAGGCTCTGAGATTTGGAGTAATTCCTTTCTGCTTGACCTTGATTTCCTTATCACTAAAATGGGAATATTACAATGAAGAGTCATTTTAATAGCTTCTCTAGTTACTCAATAGGACACTTTTAAAGGTAGAATGAGTAATATATGTGAAAGTATTTCTGATTGGAAAGTACCATAAAAATGTAAATTTTTGGGGGGGGAATAGGAACTTGGATAATAAAGAAATTATTGTGTTGAAGGCACAAAATACATGGTGAAGAACGGAAATGAAAACAATAGATGCTTTGTATATTTGCATATCTAAGTTATGCATTGCCATCTAAGTTGTTTGCATATCTAAGCTTTTGGGGAAAGTGGTATGGAAAAGAAGAGTCAGTAAGATTCTTGTGAACAATGAGTAATTTTGTTACGTATCATAAAACTTAGCCCCCATTTTCACATATCTGTGTTTTACTCTTATGTAAGTTTTCATATATATGTGTAAGTTTTATATATATATATGTAGGTTTCATATATACATCTAAGTTTTACTCTCTTGTGTTCCAAAACAGTTTTTGTACTTTCGCCAGATATGTTAATAAAGATTATGTGATTATAAAATATTTTTACTGATAATTTTTGAAAATATCTTTTAAGGACTGTGTTCATATATAGAAAGTTGTGTGTATAGTTTTTCTTCTTGAATATTTTCATGAAGAGAGAAAAAAATGCTCTTGCTTTCTGAGCTGGTTTGCCTAACTGGTGAGAGCACGATTGTAAGGTTTGCATCGATTTATTTACTCTTCCACTCCACAGTTCTTTGAGCATCTACTCTGTGTCAGTACTGTGGCAGGGCCTGGGTATGCTGGGGGGCACAGATATGACTTTTGTGACAGTTAAGCCGTGGTAACCTTCGCATAGCTCCGCATGTAGCAACTCACGGGTGAAGCCTGGATCTGTTTTGTGACTGACCTTTCCCCTGTGGCTTGGCAAGTCTCAAAGCCGAAGTCTGTCGCTCACAATTTGTGGGTCCACAATGCAGTGTGTCAGCAGTCTTTCCATATCCTTGAGTCTACACATAAAAAACTAGAAGCTTACGAAAAAAGAAATTTTCAGAGATATGCTGCAGTGATAGTAAAATTCCACCAAGTGGAAATCCCCCAAAGTTGACTAATCGGAAGTGTAAACAAGTCGGGCAGAGGAGAGAGCACGTTTGTTTTCTGGAAGCTCCCTTTTTCTCTCTTTTGAGGCAGGATGAGGAAGGTGGGGAGGCATCCTCACAGCGGACAGTGTATGTAAATATGTCTTCACAACCTCAACCTTCTTGCTCAGAGGCCCTGGATTTTGGGCCGCAGATTCATACTGGCTGTGCCTGCAGCTGCTTATCAATGGCCACTGGTGCCTCGACTCTGACCTGTCTCCTCTCTACTGCTTCAGGGGGGCGGCCACTAGGGAGGGGATCCGGAGAGGCAGCTGGGAATGAGAGTGGACCTTGACCATCCCCCAGACTGCCCTTGCACCTGCATCCTGGAAGCGGAGCAAATTCCATTCCTGGCGCCTGGGTCAATCATTTTGAAGGGGAGCAACAGTACTCTTCTTTCAATACACCTATTGCCCTACTAGGAAATGGAGATTCTGAACATCTGTATTAAAGGAGGCCCACAGGACTTGCAGTGGGTGAATTAAGGAGAAAAGTAATTTTGGAAATGTGTAAATTCTTTTGAAGCAAAATCAAAGTTGCCAAATTACAAAGACCCAAGCTTCAAAAGTAGAAATTTAGAAAACTGTTTTAGTCGAGTCACTTTTTATGCCCATTTCATATTTAAGCAAAGGACAGTCAGAATATATAGCATAATATTTAATATCACAGACTTTGGAACCTGACTGCCCGAGTGTGAATACTGGTTCCGACATTTCCTTGCTATGTGACCCAACCACATTCCTTCAGTTTCCACATCTGGTAAAATGGGATGATTCAAGTACCTATCTCAGATGTTTGTTTTGAGGAACACTGAGTTAAAGTGCTTAAAAGAGTGCCTGGCACACTAATAAAATTCATCCACTTTAGCTTTTATTATCATCATCATCATCTTTTTGTTTTTGAGCAGAGAAATGTTTATTGCAGGGCCAAGCAAGGAGAATGGGCCCTTGGCCTTGGGGTTCATGCTCAAAACCCCAAACTCCCTGATGGTTTTCAGGGAGAAGTCTTTATAGGCAGAATTTGGGGTGAGGGCTGCAGGCTGCATGACTTTCTTCTGATTGGCTGGTGGTGAGGTAACAGGATGGTGTTCCAGGAATCTTGTGCTCAGCCTCAAGTTGCCATCCTCCATCTGGGTGGGGGGCCTTAGTTCCTGGTCTCAGGACTTAATGAAGCTCAGGTTCTTGATGTCTCATCACAGAAAGAATTCAGTGAGAGACAAAGTGATAGGTAAGAAGTGGATTTATTTAGAGAGACACACTCCATAGACAGAATGTGGGCCGTCTCAGAAGGTGAGAGGCCATCGTCATCATTATTACTGGACTAAATTAAACAATGTTTGCAGACTATCCTGATCCCATGCTGTTATCTTTTAAAGTTTCTGACTGCATTATCTTTTACTTTAAAATAAAACCAGCAGAGAGTAGATAACAGGATGCCTGAAATAGATCAACTCATCTGCCAGTTAACAAAGACCACAGCAAGCACTATAAAGAATATAACTCAGTGTTTATGAAAACAATAGGCGAATTTACACTGATTCCTAAGAATCAGAATCTTAGAACGACAAAAAACAAAACAAACCAAAAAACACTATCAAGTGATGGGTGGGGGAGCTGGAGTGAATGGGATCAAGTTTTTGGTGTAAAATACCTAAAACAACCCGTGGAAAATGCATTTAACATTTTTTAGGGAGCTTGCAGGAGGTGGGAAATTTGGGACATTGGTGAAACAGCTTACCCCCTGGAGAGGTGTAATCTCAGTTAAAATATGAAAACTCTAATTCAGGAATAAGATTAAAATGAGAATTGACCAGAAAGTTGTGTGGTCTATACCACTTCAGGAAGTGTCCATCCCAGTGAGACTAGTGTCTTGTCTAGGAGCAGTACTCCGATTTAGAAATGAGATTATTAGAATTAAGCAGAGATAGGGAGGCTCCTTAGCTCCTAAAGAATGTTGTTTAACTAAAGAATATAGAAAAGGATATCTGTACTGCTTCATTTGCATTTGACACATGGTAAGTAAATGCATTACTGGTATTTAGAAGAGCCATTTACCTATGAATTTTAGATAACCTTTTATTTTGTTTTCTTTTTCTTTTTGTTGATGTTTAGTCCTCCTTAGCCTTGGTAGTTTCAAATCCGTTTAAACCCCCAGGCTTTTTCAGGCCATTATCAACAGGGTAAAGCCCTTTTAGAGTCCTGCTGTATGGAGCCTGGGGCTGGCTGAACTTCTGACAACTGTTAGCTCACTTGCACAGTTGCCCTTTGGCCAGTCAGTGCAGAGGAAAGCCTTCTAAACTTGAACAAGGATTTCACGTCCAATTCAAGCTTTGGATTTCTTGTTCTCTTTCACCTTCTTACTGCATCTCTTCTAGTTTTAATTGAAATAAACTTCCCTTTTCCATGGGTTATATCTGTGAAAATGGTTGCTCTCCAGATATAATTAAACATTCTTGTCAGGTTTTTTTTTTTTTTTAAATCAGAGAAGCTATTTGTACTGCAGGCTTGAATCTTGCAGAACTAAGTGCTCTTATAATATTCAGTTTACCATAATAATGCAATTTTATATCCTCACTGGATGCTCCTACTGACTTGGGTCTTTGCGATTCTGGTGGTAGCAGGTGTCTTCATAAGCTCCTCTCCATTTACGAAGTAAGTTTCTTAAGATGTTGTCATTTTGGTACACTGTATGACCAGGTTCATGTCTTAATAAAAAGGAGCATTAAAAAACAAACTTCTGGGCCTTCCCTGGTGGCGCAGTGGTTACGAATCCGCCTGACAATGCAGGGGACACGGGTTTGAGCCCTGGTCCGGGAAGATCCCACATGCTGCGGAGCAACTAAACCCGTGTGCCACAACTACTGAGCCTGCGCGCTAGAGCCCGCAAGCCACAACTACTGAGCCCGTGAGCCACAACTACTGAAGCCCGTGCGCCTAGAACCCCTGCTCTGCAACAAGAGAAGCCACTGCAGCGAGAAGCCCGCGCACCGCAACAAAGAGTAGCCCCCCACTTGCCGCAACTAGAGAAAGCCCGTGCACAACAATGAAGACCCAATGCAGCCAAAAATAAATAAATAAAATAAATTTATTAAAAAAAACCCCAAAAACTTCTGTGGCACATGTAATCTTAAGTGAGTTGTTTTGTTTTTTTAATTAATTAATAATTTATTTTTGGCTGCATTGGGTCTTTGTTGCTGCGCGTGGGCTTTTCCAAGTTGTGACGAGGGGGGCCACTCCTCGTTGCCGTGCACGGGCTTCTCACTGCGGTGGCTTCTCTTGCTGCGGAGCACGGGCTCCAGGTGCGTGGGCTTTAGTAGTTGTGGCACGTGGGCTCAGTAGTTGTGGCACAGGGGCCCAGCCACGGATCCACGGCATGTGAGATCTTCCCCGACCAGGGCTCGAACCTGTGTCCCCTGCATTGGCAGGAGGATTCTTAACCACTGCGCCACCAGGGAAGTCCCAGCACATGTAATCTTAAGTATAGATCCATTCAAAAAAGTGGATATGTACCTTGACTGTTTGTTCTCTGCTCCAGAATCATGACCCAGTTATTTGGAAAGCAGACTGTTCCTTATATATTTCATAACAAACATAAGGGATATTGAATCAGAAAAAGACTGAGAATGACAGACCTATGTATAATAGGCCGTATACTTAAATATAATAATCTATACAGGAACTATAAGTTCTAGTTAGTGTGGTTCAGACTGTGGCTTCCAGTCTTTTTGCATGAGGGAATTGGACAAGCCGACAACCAGGTGCAGATGTCTCTTGAAGGACCAGGTGCTCTGACTCCTTGCTCTTAAGGCAAAGTCTTAGATTTTGAGAGTGGATTGTGACCTTTCCTGGTCCATTCTTTTTTTTTTTTGGATGTTTATAACATCTTTATTCATAATTGCCAAGACTTGAACCAACCAAGATGTTCTTCAGGAGGTGAATGGATAAATAAACGTGGGTACATTTAGACAATGAGATATTTATTTAGCACTAAAAAGAAATGAGCTATAAAACCGTGAAAAGACATATATATTACGAAGTGAAAGAAGTTGATCTGAAAGGCTACATACTGTATAATTCCAACTATATAACATTCTGGAAAAGGCAAAACTATGGAAACAGTAAAAAGATGAATGGTTGTGGGGCAGTGGGGGAGGGGAGGGATGAACAGGCAGAGCACGGAGGAGCTTTAAGGCAGTGAGACTATTCTATATGATACTGCAGTGGTGGATACATGTCATTACACATTTGTCAAAACCCATAGAATGTACATCAAGAGTAAAGATGGCCTTTGGGTGATAATGATGAGTCAATGTGGTTTGTCGATTGTAACAAACATACCATGCTTGTGTGGGATGTGGAGAGTAGGGGAGGCTATGAGTGTGTGAGGAGAGGGGGTATATGGGGAAAAATATGTATATATATATTATAGCTTATACAAATGATAATCCACTTAAAAATATATTTATTTTTATTTTTGGCTGCGTTGGGTCTTCGTTGCTGCTCTCGGGCTTTCTCTAGTTGCGGCGAGCGGGGGCTACTCTTTGTTGCGGTGTGCGGGCTTCTCATTGCCGTGGCTTCTCTGGTTGCAGAGCACGGGCTCTAGGTGCGCGGGCTTGGTAGCTGTGGCTCGCAGGCTCTAGAGCGCAGGGTCAGTAGTTGTGGCGCACGGGCTTAATTGCTCTGTGACATGTGGGATCTTCCTGGACCAGGGCTCAAACCCGTGCCCGCTGCATTGGCAGGCAGATTCTTAACCACTGTAATACCGGGGAAGCCCCAGTAATCCACTTTTAAGAGAGGAGAGGTAAGAAGGAGGGAGCTACACAATCAAATATATTGCGTATGAATCTTAGTTTGCTAAATTTATTTTCCTTAAATCAAGTTAATTCTGACTCTAAGACTTCATCCTTCCTACAGAAATCCATGTTGGGCACTGTTGGGCCCCTCCCCCTGATGCTGAAAGCTCAGCTTCTCTGTGCACCGGTGCCAAATCAAATCTTGGAGACGGAGTTTTGGGTGAAGTAGAAAAGGATAGCTTTATTGCTTGGCAGGCAAAGGGGGACACAGTGGGCTCCTGCCCTTGAAAACTATGTGTCCTCACCCAGGAGGATTTGATAAGGAATCTTGTTTGTTTTTTTTTTTTTTTTGGACGCTTGGCATGTGGGATCGTAGTTCCCCGACCAGGGATCGAACCTGCACCCCCTGTATTGGAAGCACAGGGTCTTAACCACTGGACCGTCCGGCCCACTCTTATCAGGAATGCAGATCCTAGGTGAGGCCTGCAAATTGCTTTGAGGGCTGTTGTTCACTTCTTTAGCTTAGGTACAGGAATCCATAGGGCCGTGCTTTGGGTTTCCCACAAGTACATGCTGTTCACTGAAGTATCTATTTAAGATCTTTCCTGGTTTCTTCACAGTTTGCTCACATTTTGCAATCAGGACAGTAATAGAAGCACTCTCTCCAACCCCATCACTCATTCATGATTACACCACAAGCTTCCCTGGTTGCTGACACATTTTAGAAAAGCATGTAATTTTATTAAGAGTGTCTCATGTTGCTTTCAAATATAGTCAAGTAAAGAGGAGGAGAGAAAGGAGGGGCAGGATGTCATATCAGCATTTATTTTTTCAGGTGCCAATGCCTTGAAAGCAGTGAGAGTTTTCCTTTGAGGTGGAGACTTATACTTGTTGACACCCTCATCTATTGTTGTTGGGATTATGGCTAGCCCAAGTGTTGTCTTTTATGTGAGCAATGACAAAAAGGATGTATCTATTCTGTACATTATGGCAATAGAAAACTTAA
This sequence comes from Grampus griseus, assembly GCF_964374135.1. NCBI lineage: Eukaryota > Metazoa > Chordata > Mammalia > Artiodactyla > Delphinidae > Grampus > Grampus griseus. The sequence goes on along the minus strand of NC_139007.1, from coordinate 55,349,392 downwards.
ATTTTAATGACAGCATGTCAAATATAATATTCTTTTGAGCTTGTTAAAGTAGGAGATACCAGTCTAAATTATTAGCACTTTCCTTTTAGCAATACCTTGTTGGGGCAGGCAGCGTTGTTATGTGCATTCATATGATAGTTTAAGATCCCTGTTAGAGGCTGGTAAGCTAGTGGCCTCTTGATTCACTAAGATGTATATGGCAGAGCTTGTCTCAGTTCTTTCATGTTAATTTGGTTAAGTTCACCAAGCCTTTAATGCATGTCCATTTTGTGCCAAGCAGTGTGTTTAGCCCAGAGGGCAAAAAGATGAAAAAGTTGACTAAGTCCCTATACTCAAGGACCTCACAGACTAGCTGGGATCTAGAAATATATAAGGTATAATTCAGAGTGGGAGGGGGTACTCTGAATGAGAGAGACATGGGGCAAGGACCATCAGGACATGGGCAAAGGACACTCACTCCGGGGGTGATTAGTTAGGCCTTTCTGGATCAGAATGCCAACCATGGCAGAATTCCCAAGAACGGGCACACAATGCTCATGGAAAAATGAGGAAGTAATGGTGATGGTGGTAAATGTTTAATAATCAGCTCTCAAAAAAATAAAGAACTCACCGAAATTCAAGTTTTAGTATTTGCCAGTTTCCACCATGTAAATACTCCTGCCTATGGCTGATTTCAAATTACCAACGTTACTGACACAGAGTTGGGAAGAGGTGCATGGTAGCACAGCACAGTATAGTATTTGCACCATACAGACACAAGAGAAGGAAATAACCTCAAAACATAAATATAGTAATAGTAAAATAATTAGGAAGTGAAGAATTTTGAGTTAATAGCTCTGTTTTAAATGTAATTTATTCAAATGTAAGTTTTTATAATTTAATTTTTTAATGGCTGTAACAACTGGCTCACAAAATTGCTGAAAATTTTAATAACTGACTGTCAGGTGCTGGTATAGGCTTGCTCAAGCGTACCGCGCGGTACATTATAATCTTGGATATGGGTGTGAGGGGCCCAGTGAGGGAGTCCTCTTTAATTATGGGGCTTTTCTAGAACACTCTTTCTGAACAGCAGAATTTAGTGTGAGAAAGAAAGTCCATCTTGAAACCCATTAGTGAGGATTCGGTTATTAACAAGGTTTAGGTTCATCGATATAAAATGCTGATGTCAGAGGCTTTGGAGCATCCACTGTAGAGCCTAATCTCAGGAAAAGTCCCCGGAAGACTGTGTTTCTGTTTAATTCAAGTTTCCTCACTGCCCAGGGTGAACGTCTTTGGTGGAAGTTGTTGGTGTCAGTAGTCAGGCTCTTCTTAAGGACAGTTAACGTAGAGCCCTGCTAAGTCTACTTAAAGCGTAAGCTTGTCATTGCCTTTGAACTGTGTGCATTTTCATGCTAAGCCATCTTTGCCAGAATATTACACAGTAGGTAGTGGGTTTCCAGCCAATATAGCACAAAAATTATTATATAATCCTGGTAATAACACACTGCTTGTGGCCCACCCAGCATTTGTGTATTCAGAAATATTTGGAGAATAAATGTCAGTGATAGTGAATGGATTTGCATCACATTCTGCTTTACATTGCTTTGGTGGATTTTTTTCTTGATGTATATGAAATTAACATCTACAAAATCTACCTTTTTTATGTAAAGCGTATGTTTCTTATCTTAAATTTATTTGAGGTCTTGGTTTAATAATATTTTATATTATTATAAAATATAAATAATTTTATAAATAATATAAAATTTTTTATATTATTATGGAAAATACAATGAATTATGCAGTTGATAACTAAAGTTACTTCTGGTTCTTTTACTTGATTTAAACATTTTTTTCATTATTTAATCTCTACCAGTGTCAAATACAAGTGAAATGTTTGCTTTAACACATGCTCCTTTTTTTTTTTTTTTTTTTTTTGCGGTCCGCGGGCCTCTCACTGTTGTGGCCTCTCGTGTTGCAGAGCACAGGCTCCGGACGTGCAGGCTCAGCGGCCATGGCTCACGGGCCCAGCCGCTCCGCGGCATGTGGACCGGGGCACGAACCCGTGTCCCCTGCATCGGCAGGCGGACTCTCAACCACTGCGCCACCAGGGAAGCCCTAACACATGCTCTTTTATATTTATTTCTATAAGGCAAGAATATTCCATGTTCTAAAAAATGTCTTATAGGTTAAACCTGCTAAATGAAAATTCCTGTGCATGCCCGTATGTCTTTTTTAGGCTCTGCCCACAAAGAAGTTAGTGTCTAAAAGTAAGATATGCATACTTTAGAGTATATTGCAAGATTTTTTTTTTGAAATTGGCAGATAGTGAATATGTTGTGTGTGTTTTTTTCTTTTTGATAGGAGGGTGTGTATGTGTGTGTGTATGTATGTGTTCATTGAGTTTTGCAATATGACAAAGTGCTGACAGTGCCCAAGTGACTTATTTTGGCAAAATGGATTTCTCTCTGTATGTCTAATACAAAATCTTTCATCTCATATCTGGGGAAAATCTGTCTTCCAACATATAAGACAATTTCAAGAAATTGGAAGCATTCCAACCTTTACAATTTGAAACTAATTCCATAACAAAATGTTTCCAGTCTAATCAAAACAAAATCTAGATTTTAATTCTTTTCAGTTAGTGGTCTCCCATTCTTGAAGAAACTGTGGGAAAAAAGAGACAAATATTACTCAGTATTAACAGAACATGTACAGGCGTACCTCAGAGATGTTGTGTGTTTGGTTCCAGACCGCTGCAATAAAGTGAACATCAAAATAGAGAGTCACATGAAGCTTTTGGTTTCCCAGTGCATATAAAACTTATGTTTACACTATACTGGAGTCTATTAAGTGTGCAATAGCAGTATGTCTAAAAAACAGTGTACATACCTTAATTAAAAAATGCTTGATTGCTAAAAAAATGCTAACCATCCTCTGAACCTTCAGTGAGTTGTGGTAGTAACATCAAAGGTCACTGATCACAGATCACCATAACAAGTGTAATAATAATGAAAAAATTTGAAATATTGTGAGAATTACCAAAATGTGACACAGCGACATGAAGTATGTAAATACTGTTGGAAAAATGGCGCTGAAAGACTTGCTCAATGCAGGGTTGTCGCAGACCTTCAAGTTGTAAAAAACTCAATATCTGCAAAGTGTAGTAAAGCGAAGTGCAGTAAAACAAGTTATGCCTGTAGTATGTAATTGAGACTTCTGTTTTCTGCACTTACATGGTCATAGAAAAGAGGCATATGTTCATATAAACTCTCAGGGATTTACTTTATGAAATCAGTTTCTACTATGTGACCTGGGATCAGTAGACTTTAAACTCAGTCTCTTATCTTTAAGCCTAGAATACTCTAGCAATCAGTTGATATTCACAAAGGTGACTGAATTAGCTGTATAATCAAAGATTTAATTATGCTAGGTATATTGTAATTCATAAGACTGGAAAGCTTACCAAGAGTGGCCACAGTGATTGAAATGAAAGACTCCCCCCACCCCCATTCTGAGTTGATCACAGGATTGTATTAGCTGGGACCACCCATTGTAGAGCATCTGTGTTGCATTAGTTTGTATCTCAACACTGTTTATTCAGCAGGGCCTGATAAAGATCTGTAATTCATTTCTCACTATATTTAGCCACTTTTTCACTGAAGCCTGATGACATGACACAACAGTGATTTTACCTGAGCATCAGGATTTTACCTGATTCTGTGTCACTAACTGAAGCCATTAGTGTATATTTCTCTGTGTTGTTTACATGTCATGTCTAGACTGTCATTTCAAGGGCAAAAAATATATCCTTTTTAATGTTTTATGTCCACCAACCTATGATGACTGACATTTACTTTTAGAAGTATTATTTTCAGTAACTAACATTTTAGGGTTTACTGGGTCCAGCACTGAGCTAAGAACTTTATAAACCTCAGCTCAGTAGTTTCAAAATGCACGTGACCACCCATTTTGTGGGTACCAAATTCAATTTAGCTGGTAGCAACCAGTTTTTTAAAAAATGAAACAGAAGAATATATATTAATAACAGCAATAATAAAAATAAGCATGTGTCTTATAGAGGATGTATTGTTTCTTGAAACTTTGGTCTTTATTACATAGATTTATTTATATTTATGTTTCTGTGTACTGAGTCACAATGTGAGATGAATTTTCCTCTGTGGCTCTGACCAAAAAAGTGGGAAAGCCTCTACACTTCTTTTTCACATAATGCTCGCTCCAATCCTATGAAGTCATCCTAGGTCTGCGATGTGTCCAAAGTCAACAGTTTATAAACTCCAAGGTCATTCTTTAGCTATTATGTTGTGGCACTTCTATCAGATTACAAAGAGCACAGGTTTTGCTTAATTTGGCAAATTACTGATTTAACTTACCCAGGCCTCTTTCCTTACCCTCTATTGGGGAGAATGCTACCACCACCACCCTAACTCTTTACAGGCTTGTAAGGATCAAGTAAGGTAATTGATGTAAATATGCTCTTCTAACCTTAAAGGAGCTATACACAAAATAAGGTATTAGTAGTACAATAACTTGCTCTCTGCCTCTTCAGAGGCTTCATTGACTACGAGGTTTGACTAGAGATGGTCGGATTTAAGTGCCTTTTAAAGTATTTTTCAAACTCAGAAGTCTCCAATTCGTTGTTTCATGAGTAGAGATCATTCCTGTCGAGTACTTTTAATAGTTTTTGTTTCTTGTTTATGACAAGATGTTGTGAATAAAGTAGCTGTGATTTTTATTTATATTTACTTTTCCTATTTTGGTGATACTCTTTACAAAACAACAGAAGGCAAAGGTACTTTGGACATACCTGTACAAGCTCATTATCTACATTTGTCTTCAAATAAACCCGCATCTTGGTTTTAAAAGAAAAATAACTGTGTAAATAAAACTTGATTTTCAACAAAAGTTTGAAATACCAATGGTGATATTCAGTGGAACATCTAAAAAGTTCTAAATAAAAAGATATCCAAGATGTATAGAAAAACAACAGCAGTGGAACAGAAAGCAAACATAAAACCTCCAATTGATTATAAAACTTTATTTTTTTTATTTTTTAAAATTTATTTTTATTTTTTTGTTTTTGGCTGCGTTGGGTCATTGTTGCGGTGTGCGGCTTCTCATTGCAGTGGCCTCTTTTACTGGGGAGCACGGCGCGCGGGCTTCAGTAGTTGTGGCGCACAGGCCTAGCCGCTCCGTGGCATGTGGGATCTGCCCGGGCCAGGGCTCGAACCCGTATCCCCTGCATCGGCAGGCGGACTCCCAACCACTGCGCCACCAGGGAAGCCCTGATTATAAAACTTTTGAGTGGAGGTATTTTAATAAATACAAGTAGCCAGTAAAGTAGCTAGTTGTCTACTGCCTGTCTCCTCTCCTGTCTCTGTCTCTTTCTTTTCTCTTTCACTCTCTCTCTCCCCCAGTCATCTGTCTTTCTATGTGGCCATCTGGTATGTTTTTACTCCGTATTTATTCTGTGGCCTAATTTCAGGATATAATGATAAAAACATGCATATTTTGCATTTTGTATGTCAGTATGGAATAAACTCATAATTCAGTATACATTCAGAGGCTTAGAGTTATGAATGTTATCGTCATTAAACAGATTTCTCAACATTTAGAGGAACAGGCAGTTATCTGGACAGAGGAGCATTGATGTCTCTCTTCTCCAGCAGCTCCTGAGTCTAGTCTTAACTAAAAGCACAGGAGGATATTGGGATGCAAATTAAGTAGAGGCAGGCTCTTTGCCAAGTGTTGTTTATTGAGCTGAATAAATGTCTCATGAGTGGGTTGGAGGGAGGTGGTTAGTTTAAGTGGGCAGGAAGAGCCCCCATACTCCAAGTGCTGAGATTTCTCAAAGAAATACCCCAAATGTGGATTCCTGGGCCCCTGCAGGGAGGGGAAGGCCTTCCGGAATTGTCCTTAGATTGGAAGTTAGGATCCTTCAAAGGCAAGTGTGCCTGTGATTTATCTTTTTAACAACTTGAGAAAAAAAGTGTTAAGGAAATAAGATAACTACAGTTTCAGGGGATTTATTTACAGTTCCTAAGAGAACTAATTGTTTTACTTTTTCACACTTCAGATATAAACAGTATGCTAATACAGCAAAGCACCCATACCTATTCATGAGAAAAATCCTCTAGAGGACTTAATGTTAGTCAACATGTTATAAAACACTGTTAGAAACAGTACTTCGAAGTATAAAAATTTTTTTCTTTTAAAGTATTCAGCAATTCAAAATTTAAAATGATTCACAGAATCACCTCACACCACCTTCAATTAATGAGATTTTACTGTTTTTGTGTTAGTTAGATCTGACAGAAAGGGAGGGGATAGAACCCTTCTGATAAGTGATAATCACTTAAACTTTGGATCTAAACTAAGAGCACAGGGCTTCTCAAAATATGCATGAATTAATACTGGGAGAGAATGTGTAAGAGTGATGGAATAATGAGAAATAAAGGAGGGGGAATGGGAAGGATTCAGTCAAAACAAGAAAGCCAAAGTATTTAAGTGTACGACTCTCATTTTTGATGTTACTTGGTTAAATGTGACATTTTACATTTACTCATTTCAAAGCAAGATAAAAATCTCAAGTGTTTAGAGTTAATTTTATTTCTGTCTACTTTGTGTTACCAGTTTTATTTTTTCAGTGTATAGCCAGGGATAATTAAGTTAAAAATATTTAAAAAGAGAGTTTAATGTTATTCATTCCCTCATTCCTTGGCAGCTTAAAACTATTATATTAAGATCAGTGTTCTGTTACTGATTAGCACTTGAATGTTTATTTTATACCTCTGAAGTGAAAATTTACTTCACTGCTGGCAGTGTAGAATACAGTCATCTCCAATGTTGACAATTACCATAAGGCAATTTTATAAGTGATTAGTCCCATGCTGTTGTGTGTGTGGAAGGGTTATGGCATAGGGTTATTTTGTTATCCTTTTCGGATACTATCCCTTTTAGTTTATAAGTAATCTAATGTGTGTTACCTGTTACGTTTTACTGATTCCAGAGCCCCTCTGGCCTTCTTTAGTTTATTGTGATGCCAAGCATTATAAACATATTTTGAGTAAAAATTTCTGAGGGAAAACTATCCTCTTTTCTGTTTATAAAGAATTTTATTATAAAATGAGAGCAGTTCCACAAACCGCACCTGAAAATGTCACATTACATCATCATTAGTTCATTATCATACCTTGTGTAACATTTATTTAGAAGCAGAGTTGGTTTATACAGTGTTTGTTTGTTTAGAAGATAATGAATTTCACTGGATGATAATAATTTTAAAGGCTGTGTATGTTGTTACTAATGGTCAAACTAAAGGAAGTGACATTATTTTAAATATTGCTGTCTTTAGGATCTTCTAGGACAAGGCCATGTACAGATTAAATCTGGACCTGGTCTCAAAATCCCAGATCCTAAATTAAATTTAAGTTATTTCATTTTGACTTAATATTTTATATTAAAAATAGTCATTTATTAAATACTACTATATGTATAGCATTTAGATAGAAACTTTCAAGATATAAAGTATATGATAAATTCCTTACTAGATGAAGTATATAACAATCATAGGAAGAATTTTATAATTAATATTCTTTGTTTTTCACTTTACTACAGGACAGGATTTTATGACTAGCTCCCTCTCTGTCTAACCTACTTTTCAACCTCAAGATTTAAGAAATTGTTTTTTTCCAGCTATCACATTGCTGTAATCTAAGATCAGACTTCCTCATTAGGCCTGCTTCTTCTCCCAAGACTTTGGAGGACACTCAGTGAATCTTTAAATATACATTGAGCATCTTCACCGTGGCATGTTTTTAGGGACTGAGGACATGGTCCCTTACATCATGGACCTCTCCTCATGGTCCTTAAAGTCTTGGGTAGACTGATGTTAAACAGATACTTATACATAATTAAGTAATGATAAGGTTGTAAAGTTCTATAAAGAAATGTAGGGAGAAATATAAGGAGAAGTTCTCTCAGGAAGATTACCCTTGCCTTGAAGTCATTGAGAATCCAAGAGTGAACAGGAATTCTTGACTTGAAGATAGCTGGGCAGAAGATACCAAGCAAAGAGCACAGCCTGCATGAAGGCATGAAGACTGGAGAGAAGGTGGTATTTTGTAGCAACTGACAAAAACCGACCGTGGTTGGAGAGGAGACTGTGAAGAGGAGCTTGGCTATAAGTAATTGTGAGGATTTTGTTATAAGGAAAAAGGGGAACCAAAGTGGACGAAAGACATCATCTGATTTTCATTTTATAGGGATCACTCTGAGAACAGTGTGAAAAATGGTTTGGATAAGGCCATATGGATTTGGGGGAGACCAGTTAGGAGGACATCCTGGTAATCTCGGGGATGATAGTGGTCTGGATGAGGGTAGGGTGAGAGAAGGGACAGGTAAGAGAGGTATTTTGAAGGTAGGAACGATAGAGCTTACTGATAGATTTGTGGGGATTTAGAGGAAAGGATGAGAGATGCTGCCTAAGCACCTGGTTTAAACTGTAACATTTACCAAGATAGAGAACATGAAAGCTGGGTGTTTTGGACCTCTGCCTCCCTAAGAATTTAAAAACAAATTTGCATGTTACTCTTCCCCTGCTTGATTCTATTTTAGGCATCATGACTGAATATTCTTACTTTTCAAAATTGTTTCTCTTTCTACTGTGGTTTAAGGGATATGTGTAAATATATGTACATGTGTGTCTGTTGAAAACTTAGTCACTGAAAATTACCCATTTCAGTTCCAAACAACTGGCTCCTTATCCTCGGTCACCTTTCTGTATTGATTCTCTCTCCTTTATACTTTAGCTTCCTTGAGTGATAACCTTTACTCTTTTTGAAGTTCTTCCCCTGTTACCTTTCTCTACTTTAGAGTATATATAAATACATATATCTATATATGTATGCCCCAACCCTTAAGTATATACACAGTTTCTTTTAGAGTGCATGGAGTTGGTGTGTAATAAGATATGGAGGAAGGAAGAACACTTTAAAAAAATTGCTTTCTTTAATGACTTGTCTTAGAAAATGGACACATACAAGAACTGAGAATTTTTTTTTCTTTTTTTTTTTTTGGAAAATAACAAAGATTTTACCATTTGGCTGCTTACTAAAGTCAGAAAAATAGGAGTTCAACTCTTATTTTTCCCCACATACTTTGAGGGCATTCTGACAATTTTAATGTGAATTGTAAAATGTAGGAGGTACACTCTCATTCCCTTTCATGCACATAAATCAAGTTTCAGGCTCTTTCGGAAATGTTTACTAGAAAACATCACGGGCAGACTTTAAAATGCTTTTGGATTGCATGATGGCATGGTGCCCCTTCGATCGAAGGCTTGTAATATTTTATTTTCTTTCCCAAAGAGTCAAGATAAATCCTGTAAACGTTTTTTTCTTGTTTTGTTGTTTCTGTTGTACCACTGTGTTTGGCTCTAAGCTTTTACCCCCCAGGAAACAAGTGTTTTCTTACTTTGGGGCTCCTACTGAGTCCTCCAGCTGTTGGGCAGCGGTTTCAAGGCTGTTCCTTATTTACACACTGTAATTCTGGCTGGTCAGAAAACTTCCTAAGTCTTGTCTGAAGTATAATAATACGAATTGTAAGATATGTATTTTGAAGGGAAAATCTTTGTCAAAACTTACCAGAATGTAGCTTATTTTATTATTTAACATAACACCTGATTTAATTAAATTATTATATGCTTTTAAAAAACTGGTCACGATGAACTTCAGCATAAGACCTAGTCTGCAAAACCTCAAGCAAATTCATGAATAGCCAGTTAGTAACAGCAAACGTGTTAAGCCATGAGTGTATGCTAGGCACTATGTTGGGGTCTGTTTAGACTTTGCCCTCCAGGAACTTCAGTCTGTTGAGAGAAATGGACTTGTTGAGAAATGTTCTAACTCACTTAGGAATGAAATGCTGAGAGAGGACAGACTGGGGAAAAACTGGCTCTCCCTGGAAAAGTTGAGAAAAACAGCACTGCAAATATTTTCTCCCATTCTGATGGCTGTTTTTAATCTTGTTTATGGTTTCCTTTGCTGTGCAAAAGCTTTTGAGTTTCACTAGGTCCCATTTGTTTATTTTTGTTTTTATTTCCATTTCTCTAGGAGGTGGGTCAAAAAGGATCTTGCTGTGATTTATGTCAAAGAGTGTTCCTCCCTACAGATGAGGGAACAGTTGTGTTAAGTCTTACCCTTGGAGTTTCCAGATGAAGAACAGGGGAGTGGCTTACATATTTACAGCGTACCAGTATGATAAATTCTATAATAGTGTTAGGTTTTGGCATTGTGGGAACACACTGAAGAGCCGGATTACTCAATTGGGGGGCGGTTGGATGGAGTTTACCTAGTAAGTGATAGCAGCTTTGAGATATAAAGACGTGCAGGAATGAGAAGGTTAAGGGAGAGCCAAGGAGGATTTTCTAGGTAGAGAGAGTAGCCTGTGAAGGGCCCAGAAATAAAGCAGTAAGAACTGGTACTGGTGTCTTTGAAGACACTAGAGGCGAATGTGACAATTTGTTGGGGCTAGATTGGAAAACCCTTGGGTCTTGTGCCACTTTTGAGTGTCGACTTTATCTTGGAGACAACCTGATGATATTGAAGGGTTTTAGGCAGGGGAGAGATAGGATCAGACTTCCATAATTAGAAGATTATGTTAAATTCGTTTAAAAAATTGGGAACATTGGTGAATCAATTCCCAGGGGAAGCTTCATCACCTAGAACTCTTCCTGCCTTAATGCTTGGGCTCTTAGTTACCTAGCAGCCTCGCTTAGCTTTTAGCATCCTTTGCTTGTGGTAATTTTTGCCACCCTTGTCCTTTCTGCTATCAGCCATTTTCTTCTGCACCCGTCATGTTTGTGGTACACAGAGCCCTGACCAGGATCATGAAGGGCGATTGAAAAAGTAACAAGATAAAAAAATTATATATTAAAGTAAGCCTAATACTTAAGTTGGTGGTAGATTTTGGTGTTCGTATGAGTACTTGAGTCTGTCTAAATTAATCTGACTTTCTCATCACTGTTTTCCAGCTTGGGAATTGACCTCAGGTAAAATAATTGGAAATTATTGGTATAACCCAAACTACAGTACAGCTGCCGAGTGTGGATACATGGGAGCCAGGCTGCTTTTGTCTGCTTCCTCATAAACATTCTTTCCTCATTCTTTATCAGTACATAATCCTGAGACACAAAAAGCCTTTGTGTCCCACTGGGAATGTGAGAAAATCAAACCTATATATTGGTTTTGCTCCTGGTTAGGAACTACTAACACTTCTGTATTAACCACCCTGGTTTTGAATTGAGATAAATGTTTCCAGCAGATGTGTCCTACATTTCCCCTGAAGATATCACCATTCCTGTACAAGACATTTTAAAGACAGATTACTAATGTCTGTTTTCATCCACCTGATGCTGTGATTTGTGGGTACTCGTTAGAAATGTAAATTTAATGGAACTTAGCCTAATAGTAAGCACTTATATAGCACTTCCCATGTGCCAGACACCTTATGTAAATTAACACATTTAATCTTCACTACATCATCTGAGGGTAGGTATTATTGTTATACACTCTTAGGAACTGAATTGTGATCCTCGCCACACCCCCCCGCCATTCATAAGCTGAAGTCCTAACTCCGAATGTGACTATATTTGAAGGTAGAACCTTTAATGAGCTAATTAAAGTTAAATGAGGTCATAAGGGTGGGGCCCTAATCCAATAGAACTGGTGTCTTTATAAGAAGAGAAAGACACCAGGGATGCAAGTGCACAGAGAAGGGGCCATGGGAGGACACAGGGAGAAGGCAGCCATCTGCCAGCCAAGGAGAGAACCCTCAGGAGAACCTTGATAGCACACTGATCTTGGACTTCCAGAACTTCAAGAAAATAAATGTGTTGTTTAAGCCACTTAGTGTGTGGTATATTGTTATGGCAGCTCTTACAGATTAATAAAGACCAATTTTGCATATGAGGAAATGGAGGCACGGAGATATTAAGCAACTGGATCAAGGTCATACAGCTAGAAAATGACCAAGTCAGGAATCACACTTGGAAAGTGTGATTATTTAATCAATGTTGTTAACCACTATGCTGTACTGGTTCTCATGTGGACAGAGCTTCCCACTAACTGGGCCTGGGTTGTGTGACTACATACTGCCTCTGGCATTTTCCCTTCCCTCCTTTCCTCTGTCCACCTCCTTGCTTTCTAGTGCACAGTATCCATGGCGTGTTCACTTTGGGCTGTACTGTATAGGAATGATATATCTGTAGAATCCCTTATTTTTATCATGGTTAGTAATTTGCATGGCTCAAACAATTTCATGGTTCAGAATGAGCAGGGTCAGCAAACAGTGTTGACATTTTTCTTGTCATGCATTAACTTCTCAAATGATAGCAAAACTCACCTTCATTTTTTCCCAGCATTAGTCTCATTATTTCTGTTACAGGATGCTTTCGTAGTATATCCCTTATTGCCATCTTTTGGAAAGGAATTTCTGGGAAAGGACAGGAAGAAGGAAAGGGAGAAATTAGAGGAAAATTTGTTAGAATTAAAGTGTCCATGTTGGGACTTCCCTGGTGGTGCAGTGGTTAAGAATTTGCCTGCCAATGCAGGGGACATGGGTTCGAGCCCTGGTCCAGGAAGATCCCACATGCCTCAGAGCAACTAAGCCCGAGTGCCACAACTACTGAAGCCTGTGTGCCTAGAGCCCGCGAGCCACAACAAGAGAAGCCACTGCAATGAGAAGCCTGCACACCGCAACGAAGAGTAGCCCCCACTCGCCCCAACTAGAGAAAGCCCGCACATAGCAATGAAGACCCAGCAGAGCCAAAAATAAATAAATAAATTTATTTAAAAAAAAAAAAAGTCTCCATGTTAATGCCCAAGACTGGTCTAACTAATGGATTGAGCGCTTTTTAATTATTTTAAAGTACATTTAATATGTTGTATGTTTTAAAATGGTCTTTAAAATATGATAGTGTTTTTGGTAGATATTTACTTATATCTCACTAAACCTAAAGAAATGGTATGGTTGTAAAAATGCTGTGACCATTGAGGGTAGGTACATTGTGGGATCTTGCCTGAAAATACATACAGAATGGATTACATACATAGCTACATTGGGATTGGTCTGGGAAATAATTATTTCTGAGCTTATTAACCATTTCCCATGCATTTGCAAATGTGTAGGTTGTATAGGAGAGCAAAACTTACAAACGAATACTTGGACTCTTGTCCTGATCTTCCTTTGAAGATGTAAGTAAAGGGAGACTATTTTATGTACTTTGTCAGGTGCCTTTCATATAAATAAAATTTGATACTTAGACACAGATGAAAATAATTATATGTAGTGATTAATGTTAAGATTTTATATTTTACTTAATTTTTTTTTTTTTTTTTTTTTTTTTTTTTGCGATACGCGGGCCTCTCACCGCCGTGGCCTCTCCCATTGCGGAGCACAGCCTCCGGACGCGCATGCCCAGCAGCCATGGCCCAGAGGCCCAGCTGCTCCGTGGCACGTGGGATCCTCCCGGACCGGGGCACAAACCCGCATCCCCTGCATCGGCAGGCGGACTCTGAACCACTGCGCCACTAGGGAAGCCCAATATATTTTACTTAATTTTATATGATTGACTATTACATGATAAGCATAGTTTAGTTTCTGAAATCATGTTAATATCACTTCACTTTTTATTATGATAGATTGGAAGAAACAAGAGAAGGTATTATGCTTTACTTTAAGTGTGAAACTTTAAACATAAACTGCCTTAGAATGATTTATGAAGTGTTTTTTTTCTATCATGGAATCACTTTTATCTCTGTATTTCTGTGTATAATTTCAGTAGAAAATATATTTTATTTTCAAAATAAGATACTTGTCTTTATAAAATAGTTACCTTATTTAATACCTGAATGTACCCTCCTCAATTTATGTCACTGAAATTGGTTGCTGTGGAAATATTTTCAAAACACTAGGCTTATGATTTGTGGAAAGTATATTAGAGAATCACATGAATTGTTTTTTTTTTTTAAGTATGCTCTTTTCTGAAGCCTAGTCACAATAAAAATAAAAGGATGTAATTTATGAGAAAAAGAAATTATTTTCATATACAGTAGTTTTTTTTTCTTTCCCATTAGAGATCAATGACTTTATGTCAGTGCAAATTTTTTTTTTTTTATGTCTCTAAGCTTGGTCTAGTTTTAAACCATTTTATTTGCCAGTGAAAGGCGAACGAAAGTAATTATTGCATGTTTCATTATAGATGAAACTCAGTTTTAAGAATTCTAATCAGATTTTAAAGAATTAAATGACATTTAAATTTATTTATTGAAAAACTTCAATACCACTGTAACAATGTAAGTATAACGATTTTCTTCCTGAACGACATTCCCTCAATACTCACTCCCAGAAATGCTAAATCTGGGCTACTTATTGGCAAAACTAACTGTAAATAGTTTTTTTTTTTTTTTCTCTGCATTCAAGCAATTTTAACATGGAATTATCTAACAGGCCTCTGATACTGACACCAATTCCAATGTGCGTTTTTTTTTTTTCTTTTTTCAACACCACCAAGCAATTAACTAAGTTCTGACACTGTTTACCTGGAGAAAACATCAGACTCCACAGGTTAAGGGCTCAGCCCTGTAAGGCTATCCCTCCTCCTTCAGATGCCAATCGCCAAGTCCAGGTTGTCACCTATGCTTCTGATAGACTATAGATCGGTGGTTCCCACAGCCTCCTCCTTGGCTTTAATTAATTTGGTAGAGTGGCTACAGAACTCAGAGAAACATTTTACTTACTAGATCACCGGTTTATTAAAAAAGGATATAATTCAGGAACAGCCAGATGGAAGAGATGCACATGGCAAGGTATAGGGAAAGGGCTCAGGGCTTCCATGCCCTCTCCAGGCACCCCACTCCCCCCAAATCTTCATGTTTTCACCAACCCAGTAGCTCTCTGAACCCAGTTCTTTTGGGTTTTTATGGAGGCTTCATTACAGAGCCTCTCTTCCCTCCCCAGAGGTGTTTTGTGTTGTGAGGGGGTGGGACTGAAAAGTTCCAACCCTCCAATCACGTGATGGGTTCCCCTGGCAACCAGCCCCCTTCTCTGGGTACTTTTCAAAGGTCATCGCATTAACATGAACTCAGGTGTGGTTGAAAGGGATTTGTTATGAATATCAAGACCTTTATTTCACTTTTCACTTAGGAAATGCCAAGTGTTTTAGGAGCTCTGTGCTAGAAACAGGGCTGAAGACCAACATATATTTCATATTATAAATCACAGTATCACGGTGCTCAACATGGAAGGTGAGGTGGAACCCTTGTTTCAAGGATAATTATGTGCTGTTATTTAGGTTCCAAATATTATATTCTTTTGGGTCCTAGAGTAGGCAACTGTAGTTTGTGGATGCCCAGCATCTATTCTGCATTCTGAGAGCAGCATCCAGATTTTGCATTGTGAAAGTACACCTCCTCATTGTATGCAGTCTTGGAGGAACTTTTAGTCAGGGTGTCCTTTATCCAGAGGTGGATAGCTGAGACACATTAGGAAGATAAGCATCTTACCCTGGGATTTCTTAAAGTGAGACAAGAAAGTCATTTGCTAACAGGTGGTGAATTTGTAAGATTTAAAATGTTAGAGCTCATGGCATCCATCTTTCCTGCCTTGTGGAGAAAGCAGTAGAAGAGTATTAGAGGAACTGAAGATTTCCCACCCTGTTAAAAATCCCTGGTTCCGACTATTAAAACCTAGGCAGCAGGCTCCAAATGGAGTTGCTTATTCTAAGCCTCAGGTCACCAAACCAAGATTTAATTACAGTTTTATCTCCCAGAAGTGGAATCTTAAACCAGTCAATCAGGAATCACCTGATCAGCTCTAATTAGGTAATCTGCCAAATAGACCCTAAGGAAAGTAACATTGCAATAACCATTCCACTTTTTAGCCTAATATTCTTTGTTCTTGCTAGGAACTATGAAAGTCTTTCATTTCGTACAGCAGCTTGGAGCTGCTATCTATCTGCTAGATTGGGTGCTGCTGATTTGTGAATTGTTGAATAAAGTCAATAAGATCTTTAAAATTTACCAGTTGAATTTTGTTTTTTAACTCAACTATTTATGAGAACTAGCTTTTTCCTTGCATATCTTATGGTTTATTATTCAACACTTCCTTTGATTCCACAAGTCAATACATTTCTCCTTTTGCCTAAGCTAATTTGAGTTCACTTTCTGTCACATATGACCAAACTCATAAATTGTTTTTTTCTGTGTTTATATTTCTTTTAAAATTCATTTATTTATTTATTTATTTATGGCTGACTTGGGTCTGTTGCGTGTGGGCTTTCTCTAGTTGCAGCGAGTGGGGGCTACTCTTCATCGCAGTGCACGGGCTTCTCATTGTGGTGGCTTCTCTTGTTGTGGAGCACGGGCTCTAGGCCTGCGGGCTTCAGTAGTTGTGGCTCGCGGGCTCTAGAGCGCAGGCTCGGTAGTTGTGGTGCACGGGCTTAATTGCTCCGTGGCATGTGAGATCTTCGTGGACCAGGGCTCAAACCCGTGTCTCCTGCATTGCAGGCAGATCCTTAACCACTCTGCCACCAGGGAAGCCGTCTGTGTTCATGTTTTACCTCTTTTTTAATGCATAAATTATTGTCAATAGTTATAATCACAGCACGGATACAAGTTTGTTTTAAGCTTTTTTCCCAATTAATACATCTAATAACGCCTTTTTTCCCCCTAAATATTTTCTTTGTATTTGTCAGAAAAACCTGTATGATACATGAATTCTCACTATAATTTGTCATTTAACCTATGTTAAATATTTAGGGTTTTTTCCACACCTTAAAATTTTTTTTTTCCAATTAAAAATAACAAGGAACTTTGTACATTTTTAGTAGTGTTCCCTGGGTTAATTTCTAAACACTTCATTATTGAAAAAACGATGAGACTATTTTATTTTATTTTATTTTTATTTATTTTTTTGCGGTACACGGGCCTCTCAATGTTGTGGCCTCTCCCGTTGTGGAGCACAGGCTCCTGACGTGCAGGCTCAGTGGCCATGGCTCACGGGCCTAGCCGCTCTGCGGCATGTGGGATCTTCCCGGACCGGGGCACAAACCCATGTCCCCTGCATCGGCAGGTGGACTCTCAACCACTGCGCCACCAGGGAAGCCCGGATGAGACTATTTAAAAATGTTTAATTCCATATTGGATTCCTGAATGGATATTCCACATTTGTATGGACAATAGCAATATATGTTTCCACCATTTACCTACAATTGCACCAGCTTTGTTTATTGTAATTTCTAAAAATTAACACATTTTAATATGTTCTGTATTTAATTACTTATCAAATCCTATGTAGTTTTTGTTTAGACCATATGCTCTGTCCCTTCCTTATAATTTTTATTGCTCTCACCCTATTTCAATCCTTTATCAATTTCCTCATGTATTATTGGAATAAATTCCTAGCTAACATTTAATGTATCCAGTCTCTCCCATTGCGACTCATATTTTATCTACATCACCTATTAAGTACATCACCTTGAGCAAATGTTAAATTCTCAATTCACTAATCTAGATGGGGCTAACAGTGGTACCTATCTTAGAATGGTATAATGCATGTAGAATACTTAGCACGGTATCTGGCACATAGGATGTAAGTTAATTATGAGAAATATATGCTTCCCTTGAAATCATTAGAATTTGCCTCATCTAGGGAATTTTTCTTT
This sequence comes from Grampus griseus, assembly GCF_964374135.1. Lineage (NCBI taxonomy): Eukaryota > Metazoa > Chordata > Mammalia > Artiodactyla > Delphinidae > Grampus > Grampus griseus. The sequence continues at coordinate 55,331,673 of NC_139007.1, read as the reverse complement.
GCTGACTCATAACTGGTTTCATTACCCCTGGGAGTATCTTTTCAGGATCCTTACATAACTCCTTTCCCTTTTTTGGGTACACGTGGTTCACAGTTATTTGGAAGATAAAGATTATTGATAAAGAGAATATAGATATGAGACAAGTATTAAATTTTTAGAATGCTTAAATTCTAATAGTCTGGCAGAGTCCTTATTCACATTAAGTATGCTCTGTCCCCAAAGAAATGTTGGCTTTAGAGAGAAAACCAAATGTGTGGTACAGCAGTGTTACAGTTGGGGGGCAGGCACTTAATGATTTTTGTCACAGAAATCAGAATGGTGAAAGAGCATGGACTCTGGAGACAAAATAAAACTGAATACAAATCCTCTGCCAGTCGCTATCTAAAGTTACATTAGTTAAACCATTGTTTGACTTCTCCTTGGTCCAAAATGGGGATAAAAATGCCTCTATTATAAAGATTAAATGAAAAACTGTTAGCTAGGTTTTCTTCAAAGTATGTTTAACACTGAACTGCTGATTATTCTTCATTCCTAGAAGGTATTTTGCATTATTGCTTTTCTGATTATTGTTAATTTGTTCTTTAATAGCATGTTTCTAGCAGGAGCACCATTCTGTTTCTTCTTGGACCCTGTCAGCTTTCCTCCTCTGCTTCTACATCCTCTCTGTGGCTATTACATCCAATCTTGGTCCCCGTGGAAGATCTCCTTCCGATTGCTATCAATACATGGTATTTCCCTTTGTTCACTAGCGTCACTGTGACAGCAACTGTAGCCCAAATAGTTCTCTTTTCTTTTCTTGCCTTTTCCTTCTTCTTTTGCTTCACTTCATTTTATTTATTATAGCAACACACATGAGTTATCTCTGTGTGTCTTCTCCAAGAATGGGACTTTGTATTTAAGGTGTACAACATGATGATTTGATACACATAATACACAGTGAAATGACTACTACAATCCAACTAATTAGCATGTCATTTCCTCAATAGTTGCCATTTTTTGTGTGTGTGATGGGTGTACCTGAGATCTACTCTCTTAGCATATTGCAGTGTTCATTACAGTATTAAATATAGTCATCTGTATGCATTTTGTTTTTTAAAATTTATTTTACTTATTTTTGGTTGCATTTGGTCTTCGTTGCTGCATGCGGGCTTTTTCTAGTTGCGGACAGCGGGGGCTATGCTTCGTTGCGGTGTGCATGCTTCTCATTGCGGTGGCTTCTCTTGTTGTGGAGCACAGGCTCTAGGCGCATGGGCTTCAGTAGTTGTGGCTCACCGGCTCTAGAGCGCAGGCTCAGTAGTTGTGGCTCATGGGCCTAGTTGCTCCGTGGCATGTGGGATCTTCCCGGACCCGGGCTCAAACCCGTGTCCCTTGCATTGGCAGGCGGATTCTTAACCACTGCACCGCCAGGGAAGTCCCTGTATGCATTTTCAACGAATGAATTGTGAGGTAAAGCATTTTAATGATACAGATCTTTATAAGATCACATTAGTATCGGGTGTTAGGCAAGTTTTCTCCTTTCCACTTTATTTTTCCCTCCAGTGAAGGGAATTGTTAGAAATTTGATGGTGGCATAACTGAGTGAAGACTTAGTAGTACAAGCACTGGTTTCTTGCCTAGAACCTGACAATAAATGTGTAATGTGTGCTATTATAAACAATTGTTCTGTATTTAGAATGCCATTATTTTTTAAAATGTTATCATGGGTTGATTGCAACAAAGCCAAAGAATACTACTAGGTACTTCTGATAATTTTCCTAATCGTATAGTTGAATTGTAATTATATAGCTTGTATTTATTTGTGGGTAGCATTAAAACTTCACATAATTGAGATTGTTATATGTAGATGATTTTTATTGTGGGTTCAGACTTCATTCTAATGCTTTAAATCCTATGAACATCCTGTTGAGATTGTCTGCTGGCTAAAATGGAAATTTAATTTTTATGGGGTGAGTGTGTGTTTTGAAGCAAATTAAAATTTCAGCAGTTAGGGTTGTGGATTTGATTTGTATTTTTTTTTTAAATTTATTTATTTTTGGCTGCGCTGGGTCTTCGTTGCTGCTGTGCGAGGGTTTTCTCCAGTTGCGGCAAGTGGCGGCTATTCTTTGTTGCGGCGCGTGGGCTTCTCATTGCGGTGGCTTCTCTTGTTGCGGAGCACGGGCTCTAGGCACACGGGCTTCATTAGTTGTGGCTCGCGGGCTCTAGAGCGCAGGCTCAGTCGCTGTGGCGCACAGGCTAAGTTGCTCCGCGGCATGTGGCATCTTCCCGGACCAGGGCTCGAAGCCGTGTCCCCTGCATTGGCAGGCAGATTCTTAAGCACTGTGCCACCAGGGAAGCCCTGATCTGTATTTCCTGAAAGGAAGGAACGGTTGAGTTTTAAAACGTGATTTGATTTGATCAAACTCTGCTAAGTAAATTTATTTTTGAGGACACTATTTGTAGAAAAAATATAGAGGGGGATAATTTTCCATTGCCTCTTTCTGCATTACTGAAGTATAACTCAGTATTTTCTTAACATTTTGTTTTTTAAATAGAGCATTACCAAAAGTCATTTACAAATGACTAATTTGCATTTTAAAAGTTTACTTTACAAAGGATTACTCAGGAAATGTTTTCTTCCCTAGTGTACTTCTGACCCTGGGAACAAATAGTCTTATAATTTGATAACTGGCTCAACAACAATGAAATTTGTATCACAGATTCAGTTTTACTCAAGTTTGTTGAAGCTGGTATTAGATTGTTTAACTTGTTAAAACTTGGAGATCGATGTTTATTGATGGTTAATAATTCACTTGAAAATGTAGTTAAGATTATAAACAGGATTAAAACAACCAGTAGAAAGCATTACTTTTTAAGAAGATTTAGATTTTAATTTTGCTCTTAGGAACGTTGCTAAGCATTTACTCTTAAGGCTTCTTTCTGTAAAAGGAAGTAGAAAGAAGAATTAGTGGAACTGAAACCCACTATTCTTGGGAAAAATCTAGCTTTGATAAAAGATTACTGCTTATTAAACCTGTTTTATACTGTCTTGGAAACAATTTAAGACCAAGGGTGATGGATAAGCCCATGAATACTATATGAAAAAAACCAGCTTTTTTTTTTTTTTTTTGATTTGATAAATGTGGCCATTATGGCCATTGTAATATGTGTATCATCAGTTCCTATATTTGAAGGACACTTTGGTCAGTAGTCAGGGTATGTTTCTGAGGAATCCAGGGACATTGGGGATATATAACAAAACCATGAAGAGGAGAAAATAAATTGAAAAAGAAATGACTGACTCTGGAAATTACCAGGACATCCTGCCCAGGATGTCATTATCAAATCTGTGTTTTGTTATTTTTATGAAAAGATAAAATCTATACACACCGAAGACAACGGCAAACCGAGACATAATTGGTCTGTGATGATCAAGGACATTTCATATTGCATTAGCCTAGTACTTTTAATTAGAGTTTCAGTTTAATTACAGTATAATTCTAAACTAGTTGTAGGCACTATCTGATGATAGAGTATAGAGATTTTACTTAAGACTTCATATCAAGTGATAGCCATGATTGCATGCAAAATGACATTGAATGAACAGCGTAGCGTCCACGAGCTGTACATGAGGGAAATGTGTGGGTTCCTTTACTACATTAGATTCCCATCATTATGTTGTTTTCTGTTCCCTTGTTCATCTTTATGAGTAAATAGTTATTCAGAAAGTCAGGCTCAATATTACTATACTTAAACTACACTTGTTCATATGAGGAAAAGAAGATGAGAAAGAAAAGGAAGTGAAAAATCAGAATTATTAATTTTGAATTATATTCTGTGAAAGGCTTCTTTTTTGTTTTTAAACACTCAGAGTAGTGGAAAATAAGATGTAAATGGGTCAATAGGATAAAATATGTTGGTAGAAAAATATCCCTTTCTTGTAGGCCTTGATAAGGTAGTGTATTGCCCAAGCATTAAAAATGAATAAATAGAAAAATTACTGAGCCTAGTATTGGCGGTATTACTGCGCTATTAAGAGCCCGTGTCTAAATACTTAATAATAGATATTCAGATTAGTAAAGTTTTATTTTATCAAGAATCTTGCATCTAAGGAAGTTAGCCCTAAGTTGGCTCAGTTAGGAAAAATCGTGATGTCGATGCATCAAGTGGTTTTATGAGCAGGATACCACCTGGTTCCTCCTTGCTCTGACTTCATTTATTGTTGTCTGGGATAATGAGAACTGTTCATTGGCTTAAGCCTTTACTTGTAAGAGACAGATGCTATCTGATCTCTCCTGTCAGAAGAATTCCCAGAATAAGCCATTCAACCAAGAACAATCGGTGTCTTGTTGATTGCAAACAGTAGGGAATTCTCTGTATTCTCTTGTACCCAGCGTTTTCTGTTTTTGTTTGCCCACCAGTAGCAGAAACTGTTCACTGACTGACTAACTGAAGGGGCACATCAGTGGCTTTTTTTTTTTTTAAATTAAATTTATTTATTTATTTATGGCTGTGTTGGGTCTTCGTTGCTGCGCGGGCTTTCTCTAGTTGTGGTGAGTGGGGGCTACTCTTTGTTGCGGTGCGCAGGCTTCTCATTGTGGTGGCTTCTCTTGTTGAGGTGCGTGGGCTCTAGGCATGCGGGCTTCAGTAGTTGTGACACTCGGGCTCAGTAGTTGTGACTCACAGGCTCTAGAGCGCAGGCTCAGTAGTTGTCACGCACGGGCTTAGTTGGTCCACGACATGTGGGATCTTCCCGGACCAGGGCTCGAACCCGTGTCCCCTGCATTGGCAGGCGATTCTCAACCACTGCGCCACCAGGGGAGCCCCACATGAGTGGCTTTTGAGAAGATACTGCTTTTCTGTGATTTGGCTGTCCTTTATTACTGTGATGTAACCACTCAGTATCTGAAAATGTCCACATTACCAGTACACTTTTAGCATTTCTGTTGAGCCTCTCTCCTACTGTGTGTTTCTATTTGTCTCTTCTGAAATATACCTTTTATTTTAAACAGGTCTCTCTTTTTAGTCTTTCTTTTCTTTCTCCACCTCCTTCTCCTCTAATTTCTCATCACTATGATCACACATCATTGATAGTCCAGATTTTCTTTCAGTCTGTTTCCATTTCAGAGTAGTTTAAGCCATACATTGTGGCTAAAAACAAACACAGTGCAGTGTAATATGAATGATGAGAAAATATAGATACTGCCAGATCACAAGGAATATGTATTTGATTTCACTTATAGGCTGGGGTGGATATTATAGCTCTGGCTATTTCACTTGGTACTTCACTTCTTCAGAGGGCTGGGGAATATTGTTCAATATTATCCAGGTCTTATTAGGGCTCTTCAGTCCCTTTTCTTGTTTGAATACACCAAGAACATGCTTTCTGTCACTAGGAGTGAGGGTTAAAAACAAGCAGACAAACAACAACATATAAGAATACCTGTAAACTGCTAATTTGTATTAATGCCTGAAATCCATGCAACAGGGTTTATGTATTCATTCATTTATTTTTATGTATTTTACTTTTTTGACAGTGATTCGATTAGAACAGAATTATATTCTGAGAAGAAAATGCACAGCAGCCAGCTGGTCCATTTTAGAAGCACTCTTGAGTTAGTTAGCAAGCCTTTACAGAGTGCTTGTCTTCTGGAAAATAGTATGCTATATAGTCCTGGAAGAGGTAAAAGACCTGTAAGACCTGGTTCCTTTAAGTATGTACATCTTGTTGGCAACTCTAGAAATGTCTGTTTATAAAAATTCTTGGTAGAAACTGAAGACCAGCCCACACTAAGTTAACAATTTTACAGTTTAAAACGAACTGAAGGGATATAACATGATCAAAAATATGAGGTAACTGAGGAGTGATGTTTGAATCTGACCAAGAAGGGTGGAGATAGATTTAGAACTGGAAGAGAAAAAGGTGTGAAAGGGTTTTTTTTTTTTTTTTTAATAAAGTGGGGCTTGATACCACAGTCTTTGCAGTACAATATTACAGATGTTGCATGGGGAAATAGGAAAATAATGAATCACATCATCACTTAGAAAGTGAGTCTGCATTCATTCATCTTATGTCAGCCCACTGACTCAAAGTCTGGACTGGTTAGTCTCTCAGCAATTGTTGTAGGTTGTAAGCATCCAACACTATAAAGCAGTATAAATACAAAACATTTGGTATGCAAAATTGCAAAATTTTAAAAAGATAAAGGATTTCATGTTCTAAATCTTGACAAAACCATTGGTATATAGGTAAGGCAAGTGACCAGTTAACAGTTGAGCTTAAGTAATTGGCTGTATATTCAGTTTTTGTGGTAGAACAAAGTTAAAGAATTCGTATGAGATGATGAAAATGCATTTTCAAAATTACTCCAAAAGATAAGGTGTAATTAGGGCTCTTAAATAATTTTTTTGCTCTTTGAAATTGGAATTAGAAATGCAAGACTAATTGAGTCCCATATTTGTCTTAAAACTGTTGTCAGAACACAAGCATGGGTCAAAAATAGAGGATTGCCTTTGCAGGGTATTTTATGTACACTCAGCAGTGGGGTTAAAAGTTGTGTTGGTATGAGCATAACAAAAAGAGTGACTTAGAGAAGAGGGGTATAATGATGAGTAATGAGAAACGAGTTTGGAGAAACAATGAAAGTATGTTTAAGGGCTTGAATGGACCAGTGTAAGATTTTAGGCCTTCTGTAGCGTGATGCATTAAGACTCAGAGTTGGCCTTGGCCATGGTGGTTGATGTGATTTGAGGAAGTGTCCTGATACAGTGGGTAGGACACCAGACTGGAAGTCATGAACCCTGTGCTCTGTAGCCTTAGCTCCATCTCCCAACCATTGATATATATGTAAACATGCAAAGTTACTTCACCTCTTTGAGCCTTTGTTTTTCATCAGGAAAATAAGGGCGTTAGACTGATCTGTCAGGTGTCCTCGGTATTTGGTAAAGGTTATTCTGACAATTCAGTTATAGAAGAAGAAAATGAAGGTGGGTGGATGAGCTAGAGACTTATTGTTAATTTATGTGTGAGGAGTAAGGGCTTGGGCTGGAATGACATTTAAAAATGAAGAGGAAAGGAGAGATCCGGGAGATATGGTAGAGGAAGAAATGGCAGAGTTTGCAGATGAGCTGAAGGTTGAGGATTAGGAAGAGGGAAAGAGTATAAAATAACTCTACATTTTGGAGCCTAGGGGATTGGGAGGACTGAGTGAACACTGTTGACAGTTATGGGAAATTTGCGAACACTTGCTTACTGTTGGGGGGAAGAAGGTGAGCTCAGGTTTTCACATGTCAAATGTTAGTTGACATCTGAGTGAGATGTCCTGCAGGCATCTGGAAGTACCAGAGTGAAAGAGGAATGAGAGAGGTCAGGCCTGGTGATGGCTCCTGGGTGTCAGCCACAGACTGTCTTCAGAACTGAAATGAATGAGCTCATTAAGGAAGAAATGGGAAGAAGAAAAGAGCATGGGCCTAAGGTTGGAGGGAAGATGAGGGAAAATCCTTCATGTAACTTATAGCCAATGGTGTGGAAGTTAAGGCCAATAATAAGTTAGAGAAATGAGAGAAGGCCAAGGGGACCCGAGAGGTTGAGAAAGCCACTGAGTTTGGTTTTGAGACAGTTGGTGACCTCGGGTAGTCTCCTTGTACTATTTCCAGAATATTAAAGTGTAAGAAAGAATTTTATGGAAGAAGTAGAAATTATAAGAATAGATTCCCTATTTTAACCACAGGACAGAATATGGAAGTTCTAATAAGTAGGAAAATAAACATTATGAAGTAAGATTCAAGACACTCAATTTAGTGTGCCAAGAGACAAGAAAAATGTTTTTCCCCCCTTTAAGTCTGTCTTCAGTGAGCAATTACAATCCTTTCTAATCATTCCTTTTTTCAAATCCTGCCTAAACTGCACTACCCTTTACTCAAACAAAGCATATCCTTTTCAGGAAGGCAGAGAGAGGAAACCTGTGTGTGACATATCCTCTTCCATAACTATTGAGATTAAAAGTATACCACCTCCCAATCTGTTTACTACCAAGAGGCCCTGGGCCAGCTTTGTTTGATCACCCCCATCTGTAAACACTATGTGTGAGTTCAGATGGATTTGTTACAGTGGAATTTGGACAGTGGGATTGAGTCAATACAGGACTTTATGATGCTGTTTAGTTTGTAAATAAGAACTTGAAGGAGGATTTATAGTAGGTAACATCTACCCAAGAATGGCAAAGATTACTGTCTTCCTCCCTCCCCGCAGCTAATTTTCATTGTCATAATCATTTCAGAAGTAAAATGCAGATTTTTTTTTCCCCCATCTGAGACATCTAATTAGTTTCACTAACTTGGCACTGGAACCATACATTTTATTGAGCCTGGGGAAGTAAAGCACTAGTGAACATCTGGACTGTTGAGTACACCACTAACATTGTGGCAGGACCAGAAGTCTCCTGCATCTCAGATGGGCAGTTGTGTTTTTTTCCCATCTAGAACTATATCAGGTCCACTCTGGTATAGTCAGTATTTGCTGAGGCTTCACCCCAGCCTCAGAACCACCCTTCTACCCACTGAGAATATGTGGCTTTCTCTGTAACCTTCTTGGAAGGATTGGGTACCCCACTACCTTGGGTGATGAAGATTAACCCTGGAGGATGGTAAATGCTCAACTCACCCATTAGTCCAGGAAGAGGAAGTGCTGTAGGAAATGGCTGCTGACTTGTGAATCCTAGGAATTTTATTCTGAACAGTATGTCTTATCCTAGAACTGAATGCACTTCTTTTTTTCTTTTTGGCCTCACCGTGAGACATTCGGGATCTTAGTTCCCGGACCAGGGATCAACCCCATGCCCCCTGCAGTGGAAGTGTGGAGTCTTAACCACTGGGCTGCCAGGGAAGTCCCTGAATGTACTTCTTAATTTGTCTGCAAATTAACAAAACTTTTAAGATGATTGTTTTACTAATTTTTTTCTAGCTATAATACTTCTTTTCTTTGATGGGGGCAGAACTATGAAAATGTTCTGCTAAGTAACAGAAACCCAAGGCACGATTATCTTTCCTTTTGCTGAAAAACAAACAAACAAAACCCCACATGTATGTGAGATCATCTCTTTCCTAGAGTGGCAAAAGCATCCTAAAAATGGAAAATGGCCTGTATCCACACTCTTGTTTTGCAGCATTATTTTGTTTGCCTTTGTCAAGATAAAGGTCATGTTCGGTTTCCCTGAAAACATGTATTCCGCTTTCCAGAGGCGATAGGTGACCAAAGGCACGTGAGAGCAGTCCCAGCATAAGTAAATAAAAGTACCCAGCAGTACTTCAGGTAGGAGGCAGTTCACAGGGAGGGAGAATAAACCACTACAAGTATTTGCCTCTGACCGGTGCATGCATTCCATTGCAGCCACCAAAGCTCAGACACAGTAATGGCGCTGGACTGGATCCAGTGAGGAAGGAAGAAGCGAAGTTCTTATGTATATGCTGTTACCGCTCTCAGAAAACAAAGGCATGGGGAGGAGAGATGTGGGCAAGGTGGGAAGGAATCCATGAACCACAAGCAAAATTGTGCCGGTCCTTAAACTCTTTGATCTTTGATTCATTGAGGATTGATATCAAAACAGTGTCTCTAAAGATTGCCTGCATTCATTAGTTCCAAGTTGGGAGGAATGCCTTGCCCCTTCTTTCATTTACTTTTATTTAAAGAGAATCAACACATCCCTTTATATGTAGTGCCCCGTTCTTTCTCTAATTTAATGATAGTGGCAATGGCATATGGAGAATGATGGCAGAGAGTGGAGCTATTAATGTCTCAGAGTTGAGCTCTGCCTCTTCCCTCAGACCTATGAAATGAGGGTGGTTTTTGAATAAGAACTTTATTATCATCAACTTCGCTGTATTCTGAATGGAAAAAAAAGGCAGTATTTAACTTGTAGATTTGAATATGTTCTATATGTGCCAAGTTTACATCACAAATATCGGCTGCTTTTTTACACAAAAGTTTTTCTTCTCCGAGTGTTTTAGAAAGCACTAGGTAAGTGTGTTCTTTTTTTTAGTGTTTTTTAAATAATATTAGTTGATTTATGGTGGTTACTCCTCTTAAAGTTTAGCTTTAAGACTTTATAGGTTACAAAACAGAGATTGCAGCTTCGTGGTAAATGTTGACTATAACCATGAAAATAATGGTATTAACTTTTTCTTTTTTTTCTCTCTCTCTCAGCTATAATATATCTGCAAGAGATTCCTAAGTGTAACTGTGTGTATTTTTTTTAATAGAATTTGTTAGCTTCCTGAAATAAAATTGGCTTGCTTTATTTGTCAATAAGGGTGTTACTTTTTCTAACATTTAATGCAGGGTAATTTCACACCAAAATGGGTAAACATTTTTATTCTATGTGGCATTCTTGACTGTTCTGTTTCTTTTTAAAATCACGTTTTAACTTTTTATTGCCTCTTTATTAAGTGTTTGGAAAACCAAACACATGGAAGCGTTCTTATATTACATATTGGTGGTAACTAACAACCTAGTAAAATTTGATTTTTTTTTTCAATTTCAAGATTGATTTTTTTAAAAAGCAGTTTAGAAAGAACCCATGTTTGTTGACATTTATCATCATCTAGACCTTAAACCACATGGTCTAAGTTCCTCATTAATTATTTGCAGGTTTCCAGGACTTAAGTAATAAACCATAAACCTGAAAAATATGCAGTAGTTTGCTGCATCAAATCAAAATGAAATTATGATTTTTTAGCCATGAGTGAAACTAAATTATTTAAAAAGTCTACCAAATCATAGTAAAGAGAGTGTTGAAATAAAACTAAATACATATTTTATACACTTATTAAACCAAACCTGCTTTATTAAAATAACTTTATGATTCTCTAGTGTACTATTTATACATATTTAATCCAAAGATTAACACCTACCTGACAATACTGCTTACATAGTTTTGGATGAGTTGACCTCAGACAAAAAGGATGCTCCCCAGTGCACAGGACATGTTGGACATATTCACAGCCAGGATACTATGTGAGATGTTTTTGAGGTTCAGTTTACATGACCCCAGTACAAACAAGATTGCTTTTTGGTGTGAGAGGAAATGATGCTGGTGAACATAAGGATTGCCATTGGGAGGTGTAGTTCATGGACAGCAGAATTAAATCTCTTTGAGGAATGACATCGAAATAATGAATGAAACATAACAGAAAACCTAAGTTGGGAAAACATCTTTTCTAATCTTTTGATCGGTCTATCAAAACCAGTGCTAATTTTGAAGAATTGATGCAATGTTGATAGAACGACTTTGATGTAAGTATGAAATACTGTACAGAAATACTTAACACTGAACATGGTACTAGGATGTGGCTGTAAACCCCCTCTTTATTAGGAAGTGCCATCTGTTTCTTCTCTAAAAGAAATTTAAAATGCTTTTCTCATCAGTGAAGTATGATTGACTCTCGCCCAAAATGGTATCCCAGCTCAGTCCCTACCTCTATGCTTCAGATCTACTTAAGGCAATAACCCACTGGGATGCTCAGGAGTGTTTATCTTAATCTCAACATATTTATAAGCAGCTGTAGCATTTGCTCTCAAGCATGCTTCATACCAGTCCTTCAGAGTTACAGTTACCAAACTGATTCTTTCTCTTTCCTTCCTTACACCAAAACCTCTACTGTCTCTTTAAATTTTCCCATACCTGCACCTCCTGCTTATTGCAGCTGCTTTTTCGAAGACCCTCAAAATATCCTTCCTGGACTATTGCAGTAGTCTCCTTATCTGCTCTCCTGCCTTGGCTTCATAGATAAACTCCTCTAACCAATCCATCTTTCACTGTGCTCTTAAAGTGATTTGTCTGACACAAAAATCTGATCATGTGAGTCCTTTCTTAAATGTTCACTGCTTCCCTATGGCCAAAGGAATATAGCTTTTCCGTTTAAATGGTTTCTATGTATGAGGTACTCTTTAAATATATTATCTTGTATAATCCTCACAGCAAGTAAATGAGGTACTTACTAACCCATATTATCTCCATTTTACAAACGAGGAAACAGACACAGAGAGTTTAAGTACCTGGCCCAGGGTCACATAGCTGATAATGACAGGGCCCGAATCCGGCCCAGGGAGCCTGACGCTAAACCCACTGTCTGTAAAAACTATGCTATGATGCTTCTAACTTCTTAGCTTCTCATAAAGGCAGGGTTTGAAATCCAAAGTGGATGGAGAGAGGATGTACTCATTTTATATCTTCATACACTTGTGTGTGTGGCCTGCCTTGCCACTTCCTATAAAGGTGATTGTTTTAAATTTTATGGTATAAAATTAGTGTGGAAAGGCAATAGTTCTTGGTCTGAGAGCTGGTATATGATAACTACTAATGGTTCTTAAAATATTAGGTACATTGTATGGCTTCAGCTTTAGTTGAGTTATTAGGCATTTTTAAGTGTGTTTGCAACACTCATATAATATATGATCTTTTTTTTTTTTTCTTTTGGAGGTGTCCTTTTCTGTCCTTGTGTAGTTGACCGTTTGCAGTATACATTTTGCTTCAGAGAAAAATATAATGACACTGAGCATTGGTATGAAGATTCTTCACTTCTTGCTCCAGCCTCAGGCAATCATGAGTTTTCAGTTGTTGCAGAAGTTCAGAAAACTTAAATTTTGATAGACAGAGCCATTGAAAGCTTTTTATCTTAAAGTTTGATTTGAGAAAAGGAATATACAATACAAATATACAGCCTCATTTTACCAACTCCTTACCATTCTTTCAATTCACAGTTTATTCTAAACATTTACTCTGTCTTCTGAGGTCACTGATTTTCCTTCTAGTGTCAGGTAAGATAGAGAGATTATTTTTTCCATTGAAAAATGTATTGTTTCCCGGTCGTAGTTCAAACGTTTGAGAATGACTCCAAACAAGTCAATGTCTAATGTATCTTCCATATGACAACCCTTCATCTATTAGATGCAGCCATCATGTCCCCCTGTGTCATCTCTCTTTTAAATACATATTCAGGTTCCTCCCACAACATGACTTTCAGGGTTTTTTTTTTTGCCATCATGGTCCCACTTTGAATTAGAAGACCCAAGTGTACAATAAATAGGTATGGTTTAGTGCCACCTAGAATATCAGTGGCAGATATCTTAAATAGAACTTCATTATTGGTTGCTGTTATGGTTGAATTGTGCCCCTCCAAAATTCATGTGTTGAAGTCCCAACTCTCAGTACCTCAGAATGTGACTGTATTTGGAGATAGAGCCTTTAAAGAGGTACTAAGGTAAAATGAGATTATGAGTGGGCCTTAATACAGTGCAACTGGTGTCCTCATAAGAAGAGGTTAGGAAGAAAAAAAAAAGAAGAAGAAGAAGAAATTAGGGCATAGACAAATATAGCGGGAAGACCATGTGAGGACACAGTGAGAAGGTGGCCATGTGTAAGCCAAGGAGAGAGGCCTTTTTTTTTTTTTGCGGTCCGCGGGCCTCTCACTGTTGTGGCCTCTCCCGTTGCGGAGCACAGGCTCCGGACGCGCAAGCTCAGCAGCCATGGCTCACGGGCCCAGCCGCCCCGCGGCACGTGGGATCTTCCCGGACCAGGGCCTGAACCCGTGTCCCCTGCATTGGCAGGCAGACTCTCAACCACTGTGCCACAAGGGAAGGCCGAGAGAGGCCTTTTAAGAACACAATCTGCCAGATCCTTAATCTTGGACTTCTACCTCTAGAATTGTGAGAAAATAAGTTTCTGTTCTTTTCAGCCACAAGTCTGTGGTATTTTGTTAGGGCAGCCTTAATAAACTAATATAGTCCCTAAATTTTGTACCCTAATTCCTCAAGCCCAAGACAATGGTAATTGAACCCTGTGGTCCTGGTAGGTTAAGTGGAAAGGAATGATTTATGCACAGACTCAAAATTGAGATTACACAAAATGTTAGAGGGTTTTTTTTGTGTTATTTTGTCTTGGATGTCTCTTTTCTACTTTGTACTTCAGAAATCAATGTTCATTTTTGAGTGAAAACAGTGGAAGTTAAAAAATATCGCTTTTAAACATAACTGGTAATTCACAGGGTAGGTTTTGTATAATATAAGTGGGAACTTTACAAGATAGGTTTTGTGTGCTGATGAGCAAGGGATTCTGATTATTTGAATGTTGAGAACATTTGCCTGAATTGGTATTCTGGAGCCTGAAAGACTTTAGGACCATCAAAAACTAAGAGTTTTAGAAGTTCTAAAGTTCTCTAAGAGCTCCTTGAAAAATAACTAGCAACAGATGAGTCATTTAATATTTCTGAACATCTGATTTCTGATCATAAACTGATACCATCTTGGATTCTGTGATATTACAAACAAATTAAGAGATTACCACTTTTCATCTATCAGTAAAAATTGACTTGAGAAAGAATCATTAGTGGATGTTAAATTGGGGACAGAACAAGTTTGATGGAGGCTAGAATGTTTATGTGGTCTTGAAGCATCACTACAGATAAGAGTACTTATATAGTGGAGAAACAGAACATCAAAATTAACATCATTAAGGAGGGGCACACAGATACCATATGCACCTGGGTATGATACCATAAGAAAAACACAAAATTATTTTTGTAGTGTTCTGACAACAAGTGCATTAGCTGAATCTAATCATGAGGAAACATCAGATAAACCCAAATAGCGGAATATTCTAAGAAATACCTGGCTTGACTTCTTCAAAATGACAATGTCATTAAAGACAAAGAAGAGCTGAGGGATTGTTTTGGATTAAAGGAGGAAGAGAGATGTGAACATTAAATGCAATGTATGTTCCTGGATTGAATCCTAGACTGGGAAATATAGGTAAAAAGACATTATTGAGACAACTGACAATAGAACATGAAGCATGAATTATATCAGGGATAAGCAACACTTTTTTCTGTAAAAGACCAAATAGTAAAATTTTTAGGCTTTGCAGGCCATATTGTCTCTCTCGAAGCAACTACCCAACTCTGCTGTTGTTCACATTGTTGCCATGGACAAAACAGAAAAGAATGGGCATGGCTGGGTTCCAGTAAAATTTTATTTACAAAATCACTTGTAGGTCAGGTTAGGCTCAAGGGTTTGCTGGACCCTATATTGTATTATATAGTCTTCCCGCTATATAATGTTAAAGTTTCCGAATGTGATAACAGTATTGTGGTTACCTAAGAGAATATTCTTGTGGTTTGGAAATATACACCATGGAAATACTGGGGGGTAAAGGACATGTATGCAGCCTACTGTCTAATTGTTTAGGAAACATAACTAAATTGTATACAGTTATATAGAATAAATATTAAATATATGGAAAGAGAAAGAAAACAAATGTGACAAAATGTTGAAAATTGGTGAATTTGGTTAGTAAAGGATATACAGGAGTTCTTTGTATCATTCTTGCAACTTTTCTGTAAGTTTGAAATTATTTCAAAATAAAAAGGTAAAAGCAAATCAACAGAGTTCCCGATACTGAAAGCAGGTAGGGAAGCAAAAAACAAAAGTAACAGTCAACACACACGGGCACACACACACACGGGCACACACACATACAGCCACTCCCTGTGTTTGGCTGTGTTGCACCATCTGTGACATACAGAACCATGTGAATAAACAGAAGCTACAAAACCAGGCTTCTGGGGGACTATTCAAATAAAATAGGCAGAATTCATGAGGGGAAAAAAAACAGAACAGAATTAAGAACAAAGGCTCAGCAGAACCTCCTGATTTCACATGGCTTTTATGCTGTCTTGAGGGACAAAGCCTTGGGGAGAAAGCAAGATGTGGAGGCGTTGCTTCTGCTTTTGCTCTGCCTTCCTTATCCTCCTCCCAGTCTCAGTCTCTCTTTCCTGGTCTCTCTCCCCACCCCCACCCCCCGCCTCACCCTTTTTGTGTCTGTTGTTGGCCTGTTTTTAGTCTTCTTCCTTTCTTCCTCTACTTTTCACCTCCTTCTCATAAGGTAACGCATGGATTTGCTTCTGATATATTCTTATACCTTAACTCTGGTAAAATCATTGTAGAGAAACCATAATCAGCACAACTATGTTCAAAGCATTTGAAACCCAGCCCCTAAACTGCAATATGAAAATATCCAGTGTTAACCTCACACACACTCACATATACCTGCTGGACCTCTAGCTTGTGATTAAAAATAGGAAGGAATGTGGTTCAACTGTGAGTCCATTAGCCTGATCCATTTCACAGTCAGGCTACTTTCTCTGTATTGATTGGCCTGCTTTTGGGGTGTGTGTGTGTGTGTGTGTGTGTGTGTGTGTGTGTGTGTGTGTGTGTGTGTGTGTGTGTGTGTGTTGGAGATTGTTTTGTATCAAGTGCATTTCTGATTTCCATTTTTCACTTATTGGTAATTGTTTCCCTTTAAGACCTCTCTTTTCCCCACTAATATAGTCTCTATCCCATCTCTATCGCCCCATTTGCACCAAACTCTTCTTGACAGCTGTCTTTCCTTTTTTGTTGCATGTAAAAGTGTTTATTTTATTTTAAAAAGATGTATGATGTGATAATTTAATATACATACACACTGTGAAATGATTACCACAATCAAGTTAATACATTCACCATCTCACATAAGTTACCATGTTTGTTGTATGTGCTGATAACACTTGAAAATTAGCAAATTTCAAGTGAACAATGCAGTATTATTAACTATACATTATCACCCTGCTGTACATTAAATCCATAGAACTTACTCGTAACTGAAAGTGTGTATGCTTTGACCAACACCTCCCCATTTCCTCCCTCCCCACCACCCCCATCAGTCCCTGGAAACCACTGTCCTGTTCTCGGTCGTGGTTCCACTTTTTATTTTTAATCATCATTGTTTTTCTTCTGGAACAGGATTGTCCCATCCTTTTCTGCTTATATTTCGTAATATCTAGAATCCTCTGCCCCATTCATTTTTCTTTTTCCTATGCATTTCCTGCCCCAATTTTTGCTTCCAAATACACATAAAATCACATAATTATCAGAAAACTGGATATTCTGCAAATACCTTTATAATTAGGCATATTTGTGATAGTGGTTGGGAAAATGTTGCATATATACGTACTCTCTGTTTTCATCTCTGGCCTCAATTGTTAGTTACTCTCAGGCATGGCATACTAAATTCATTCAAAGCCAAGAGAACATTGTTGCATAAAATTTGTTTTTAAATGTTGTCCTTCAGTAGTGTTTGTTGAAGGCACTATCACGGATTCTAACGATATGATATTTTGACTCTCCAACTTAAAGGAGACTTAAGTTAGCCCTTAATGTAATGTGGCTTTAACTCTTCTAATCTGGTTGCTTTTCACCTTGGTGGCACACTCTCCTTTTTAAGAGAAAGAAATTCACTGCACGGTTAAATATAGTGAAAATGAGTAGTTTTTTTTTTTTTTTTTTTAAACTGTGGATATTAAGCAATACAACCAGGACTTGTAATAGTTTACAGGAAAGACTTTTTAGACATTAAAAAAGGAGATATTGTTTCTTCTCTAGATAATGCGTTATTGAACCTGTAAAGGTCTGTATGTTAAGAATTATTTAAAAGCAAAATTCTTCACTGATTCTTCATTGATTTTTTTTTTCTGCCTTGCCTCTTCTAAGATAACAACAATGAACAAAGGTGACTGAAACTCCTAACTGAAGCATTCTTTTGCTTGAACTTGGTCTTTTTGAAAGATGAGAGAAGTGACATAGTAAAACAAAGAAATTGTTAGAGGTCTAAAGTAAAAAATAGTAGGTTACAATGAATAATTCTGTGAACTTAGATTTATTTTAACATGATTCTTTTTGTTAGAAAGCTCATTAGAGGTTAACAAAATGATTTCATAGAAAAGAAAACAAGACTCAAACAATTCATAATTAGTATTCATGAAACAGGGAAACAAAGAACTTTAGAGATCAAAGGAATCTTAAGAACATTCCAACAAACTCCATTATATGAAAAATAAGGACATTGAGGCCCAAGGAGAAGTAACTTAGCTAATTGTTTTAGTGAGGCCTGAAGTAGACCATGAGTTTTTGTTTTTTAACTACGTGGGGTGGTTAGTTTACCATTATGCTTAGGAATAACAGAATGTATCAAATATTTTGTTAGTTTTAAAGTTTTTATTATATTAGTTTTCTATGGTTGCTGCAACAAAGCTAGTGGCTTAAAATGACAAAAATGTATTCATTTATATTTTTGGAGGTCAGGGCAGATGGGGTCTCACTGGGCTAAAATCAAGGCAGGTCTGGATTTCTTCTGGAAGCTTTAGGCAGGGATCCATTTCCTTGCCTTTTGCAGCTTCTAGAGGTTACCTACCTTCCTTGGCTCCTGTCCCCTTTTCTGTTTTTAAAGTCAGCATGGTCAGGCAGGCCACACACTTGCCACAGTGCTGTCTCTGGTTCTCCTCTTCTGCCTCCTCTTCCACATGTAAGGACAATAATGATTACATTGGGTTTACCAGGTAATTCAGGATAATCTCCTTGTCTCAAAGCCATCTGATTAGCAACCTTAATTCCATCTGCAACCTTAACTCCTCTTTGTCACATAATCTAACATATTCATGGTTTCCAGAGATTAGGATATAGACATTTTTGGGGGTCATTATTCCATCACAAGTGTTAATCTAAGTACTCATGTTAAAATAAAAATGTGACTAGAATCACCTAAATGCTTATTTGTTTGGAGGCACAGATACAGACTTATTTGATTGTTTAATGTTCCTGTTTCTCCCATAGCCTCAACTTTTATGTTAGGGCATTTCCTTAAAGGTACTCTAGGGTGTTAATAAATAACAACAATATAAGAAATGGCCAGCATTTTGTTTTACTGGATTCGAAGCGGCTTTCCAGGTCAGGATATAAATTATTTTGGAGGTATTTTCAAGTTACTGGGAGTTGAGCAACTCAGCTCTCTTCCTGCGGACTCTTACCCTGATAATTTGTAACAACAACTTCCCTTGGCATATATCTACAGCTAAGCACACAAGATAACCTTTTGTTTCTTGATAGATGGCTTAATATATGCTTTCTAGGTAGATAAAATAAATGGAGGAAAGCACTCATTTATAGCGGTCATTTCTATTTTTTCAAGGTTAGATACTGGTCTAGTTTTGTTAATCTTGCCATGGATATTGTGATCTTATTTTGCTACAACTGTGAAAAGTACATTTATCATTGCTATCAACAGACCACCTTGTTTCAAAGTTGTGAGATGTATTTATCAAAGGGAGCTTCTGTGAGAAAGGAACTTACATTGTGGTGATGAAATCAGATACATTAAGACTTTTTTTGGGAAAAGGTGTTTAATGTGTATATTGAATTACCCCAGCCTGAGGCAGTATTTCTGTTTGGTACACAGATTTTAGAAAATTATTTCTGATTGAGATAGATGAATTGCAACTTTAAAGAAAGGGTTGGAGAAATATCTGATTAAAGGAAAGTGACAAACACTAGTTAGGTGGGAGGTAGGAGAAAATAGAACTAGTAGCAATATGTTTCTTTGTGCCTGGGCGGGGTAGGTGGACATGTCTATAAATGAATGGCCAATGAGGAGGTTTGGATGCTGTCCCTGGAAGTTGTGGAATTACTGGTGGGTTTGTTAGGAAATCCTTTTCTTTAAACCGATTCCAGAAGAATTTTTTAGTTATAAAATTCTGTTAGAGGTAATAGATTGAACAGTGATATGAAGTCGAGCACTGAAAAAAATAAGGAGTCAGTCTAAATAGAGACAAATTACATTACTTGAAAATACACTTTATATAATAAGAAATGTCCAGCAGTGGTGTTGACAGTTAAATGAGGGTCCTAATAAACTCCTGCCAAAGAGTATAGTTAACTAAAACCCTGGAATTCAAGATTTGTGTAATGCTGCCAGACTGAAATTTGTCCAATGTTCTGTGTGTTTTGCATATATATATATTTAGTAAACATAGGAATATCAACTTGTTAATATTTGTAGAAAGTGTGAATCCCAAATTAATTTGTCCTGATGACTCAATCACCAATAAAAAAGATTATCAAGTTAGATTTCTCAAATTAGAACAGTCTTTATTTATTTGACAAGGACTTGAGTGTCTACTAATTACCTGGTACTATGCCAGATGGTAGATGGAGGATACTGAATATAAGCAAATTTAGTCCTTGACCTCATGGAGTTTATAGTCTAATGAGGAAGATACATATTAATTAAGATATATACTATTAAGATACATGCTGCTATGAGTATCTGGAAAAGCTTCCCGCAAAAGGGGAGTTGTGATTTGAGGGACAAATATAAATAAAGAGAGATGAATTGGAGGGCAAAGTGTTCTAGTTTGAGGGAACAGCATTTACAAAGATTGTGTGACTGAAGGTGCTGGAATCCACAGAGTACAGAGTGGGAGAACGTGTTGAGTGAGATGAAGATGAAGAGGAAGGGATGCTCAGATTAAGGGTGGACAATAGGAAGTCATTCAAGGGTTGGAAAAAGGAGTGGTAATGGTGGTGATAAAAATGCATTTCTGTTTCAGAAGATCCTTTTGGCTACAATGTAGAAAGCAGAATGGAAACAGGTAGGAGTGGCCCTGAAAAAGGAGTTGAAACCTCGGTAACTATAGGAGTGAGAGAAGTTGGTAACTTGGTTGTCTTGGAGGATATGGAAAGAAGGGGATGGACTTGAGAGAAAGTAAAATCTCGAGATTTGGTGATGGTTTGAATGGGGGATGAGAGAGAAGGTGGAGTCAAGATTGTATCCTGGTTTTTTCTGGGTAAATCTGGATGATAGGAGGTATTATTTACTGAGAGAGGGAGCCCTGGAAGAGGACCACGTTTGAGGGTGAGGATGGGGATGTAGATTATAAGCTTAGATATGAATATGTCAAAAATGTCTTTATGACAGACAAGTTGAGAGATCAACTTAGGCAATTGGATATATAGGTCTAGAGTGCAAAGGAAATGTTTGGATTAGAGAACTTTATGAGACATCTGCTTTAGCTTGTAATTGAAGCTATTGATACTGATAAGAGATTCCAACATTTAATAGCCAGTGAGAGGACAGTGAATCTGCAAAGAAAACCTAGGAGTGGCCAGAAAAGTTGGAAGAAATAGTAGCTACACATCATGGAAAGCAAGAATGTGAAGAGGATGGAGTGGTCATCAGTATTGAATTCTGCCGAAATATCAAGAATAGTGAAGGCTGAAAAATGTGCATTGCATGGGTGATGTGTAAGTCACCTGTGACTTTAGTTAAAGTGGAATCAATGGCATGATTTCTTATGGTGGGTTGTAATTCTTCTGGGAATGGATCCTTAAACTTGCCAGAAGTGGTCATTTGCTATTTTATAGAATTCTCATCTGTATGCAGGGTTTACTTTCTTCTTCTTTTCCTCCTTCATTTAACTTACCCTCTCAAAACCAAAATAGGATTTGCCATTGTTAACAATGCACTATTTGCCCTGATATGAACATAACTTTTCTTTGTTCCTCTTGTCCAAAATATAATAGTAAAAGCATCTTTTGTTATTTTTAGTATCTCTCAGGAGTCTTAGTTCATTCACAGCTTTAGTCTCCCAACATTATTTGAGGGTACATTTCATCCGTGCAATTTAATTCTCTTAGTTTTATTTAAATTTTATGTATAGTAAATACCTTGGCTCAAAGAAAGTAATGTGTGCATTGCTTTTAAGTATACCCTACCTTTTCTAGCTGATTCATTTAAATCTCATATTCAGTTGTTTGTTTGTTAGAATGAGCCATACTCCCTTTCCTCTGTACTAGCAAAGTCATTATTAGTTTTTTCCCATCCCCAGTTAAAAATGATTTATTTAAAAAATGTCTGTATATCTGACCATAGCTGCTCTTCCCCACCCTGGTTATTAGGAAGGAAACTAATTCTCTCCCAGGTTTCTAATCACTTTGCATTTCAAAGATTTTCAAAAATTTTAAAATTTCTAGCCATTTTGTATATTTCAAAGGCTTGAAATGCAGCTACCGGCAGTTCTTAACCTAGGGCCAGTAGGAGTCTTGTACATTATGCATAGAAAACTTTTCAACTGTAATTGTTTTATTTTTTAGGTAAAAAAACCCCCCCTATTTGTTGGTATACTTGCCATTCTTGCCCATACTGTTGTCTTCTTTAAATGTCAGGACCGACTTGCAGTTTGTATGGTTTGTCTGACACATGAATTAATAGGTAAGATATTGTATAGCCAGTGTATTTTTCTTCGTGTTAGATTTCTACTATTTGTAATTGTAGCATTGACAAAGACTTGGAGGTAGATGTTATGAAGACAGCTTGGATCAAGTAAAGTGGCAGCAGCTGCTACAAAGAAGAGTTCAGTAGCTGTTTCACTTCATCTGAATCACAGTTGTCAGGGCTTGCTTCATGGGCAGGCAACCAGTGCAGTCACACAGGGCCTCAAATTCAGAAGAGGGCACACACACGGGGTTTAATGCCCTGAGATTGCTGTCTTGAAATTCGTATGAATTTTATCTTTGATTTGAGGTTTGTAAATGGAGCCCCACGGGACAATGGAGCAGGAGATTAAGTAAGGCTTGGGCCCTCAGCTCACATGTGGTCCACCTCCCATTGCCTCTTGTCCCCATGGGTTGGGTTCTTGGCCACGTGCTCTTCTGTCCCACCCAGTCCAGTGATTCTTCACCCTCTGCCCTTGAAGAGAGCTTGGGTGCTGGTGCAGGGAGGGTTGAGTCTAGTGTGTGCCTCCTGCTTATTGAGTTAGTAAAGGGGCCCAGGCACATTTGAGGAGCTGTAATCACCCCATGAGTATTCCCACGTATAAGAGAGCTTGACATTAAACAGCAAATAAAAAATATTATGAAATATTGAGACACTGTGAAAGAAAGAAGGATAAAAGAAATATTTCCTGGTGTTTTTTTTTTTTTTTTTTTTTTTGCGGTACGCGGGCCTCTCACCGCTGCGTCCCCTCCCGTTGCGGAGCACAGGCTTCGGCCGTGCAGGCCCAGCGGCCATGGCCCACGGTCCCAGCCGCTCCGAGGCATGTGGGATCCTCCCGGACCGGGGCACGAACCCGTGGCCCCTGCATCGGCAGGTGGACTCTCAATCACTGCGCCACCAGGGAAGCCCTATTTCCTGGTTTTTGAACAAGGATCCTGCATTTTCATTTTGCTTTGGTCAAATTATGTAGTTGGCCCTGACAACTGTTAATAGTGAACTACTGCCCAGAAACAAACTTCACCTTTGCAGCTTATTGTGTTACAGTGTTATCAATAAAACATTTTCAGTATGTTTACAGTTTTCTTTGAAACATGGCATATGAATGGATTTCATTGTACTTAGAATGCAAATATTTTATAATAGTGGTTGTCTTTCCACAGATCATGCTGTTAGTCTTTCAGTTTAAATTTCATTAAAAAAAATACTTTTGAAACTGCTATTTTATACCCTCACAATAGTAACAAATGGAATTTGAATTTAAAATATGGATTTTCAAAACTAATTCCAAATATTGTACAGTTATGTTTACCCTTTTTTGAAAAATAAGCTGCTTGATAGTAATTGTTTAATAAAAAGGCTTCTTCATAATCTTTTTTTTATTATGATTGCACTTCAATTCATGACAGTGTTGGGAGACTTATTTTTTATTATTTATTATTATTATTTTTTTGCGGTACGCGGGCCTCTCACTGTTGTGGCCTCTCCCATTGCGGAGCACAGGCTCCGGACGCGCAGGCTCAGCGGCCATGGCTCACGGGCCCAGCCGCTCCGCGGCATGTGGAGTCTTCCCGGACCGGGGCACGAACCCGTGTCCCCTGCATCGGCAGGCGGACTCTCAACTACTGCGCCACCAGGGAAGCCCGGAGACTTACTTTTAAGTTGAGCACGATCATTCATTACCTCTCCCTGACCCCCATTGTGCATCTCAGACATTCTTTCACCCTCAATGCACTTAAGTTATCAAACTGCTTTCGATGGAAAATATAAATTTTATTTGTTTTACTGACGGTCATATTTGCTTTGGACAAGGCCTTTTAATACATAAGAGTAGTGTAGGGCTGCCCATGGCAAATTCTCAAACCGCTTCTCAGCATAAAAATCAAACCGAAGAGAAAGAGAGAATAAGTTGTATTTAATCTTTACATCCGTAGCTCGTGTGACCTGTTATTACCGTTCCTGTAGACCAGCGATATTTTTGTCATGTTGTTGTTATCTTAAAAAAAAAAAAAGAAACAACCCTCAATGACTTTATTTCTAAATAAAAAAAAAAATTGGTGTTTTTGTTTGAATTTTCTCTTTTGTCATGAGTTGGAAGAGTTGATCATGCTGGTGTTAAAGTTGCTTACTGGGTGGGGACTGTGCTGGAGCTGTTGGGTAGCTGTCGTCGTTGTTGTTTTAACTAAAACAAAGTTTCTAAAGGGCTCTTTGTGAAATACATAAGGGGATGTTCAAAGACTGCTAAGTTATTGCTTTTGATTTAGAGTTATATTAGTACAGCTTTTTTTTTTTTTTTTAGATTTCAGAGATCTGCTTTGTTAATTTTATACAAATTATCTTTTAGCTTTCTTTAACGTCTACTAAGGCAGATCACACAAATGGGTGTTTTGGGCTATTAATGCATGCCTCTGTTTCTCAACAGTTCTAGAGATTTTTAAGGAATTTACTTTGGCTTCTATGCCAGTATTTATCTAGTTTTTGGCTTAGCATTTTCTTTCCATCTAGAGGTTAGACTGACCCTCTGACTTAATAATTGTTTGTGATTTTCCAATTGATTTTGCAGTTGAAGCAACTGTTTATCTATATAAAGATACAGGAAGCTTTTGTGCTGATTTTAATTTGGCTTTTTGCCTATATTATGCAATAATGAATAGGTGCTTGCGTACCAGGCATAATTTAGTTTATCTCTAAGTTTGTCATGGAGTTCAAAGGTGAAATCATTTATTTAAAAGGAAAGTTTGACTTTTCTAGAGAAGGCTGAATTATTTTGTAGAAATTATAATAAAATTTGAATTAAAATGTTTCAAATTTTGCTAATAGCTACCTTAATTTTATGTTGTAGTTATCTAGAAGGGCACATTATTTAAAATTAAAGTGTAAATTTGTTGTATATAAAACAACTTAAGGTAGAATACTAATGATGTAGAACTACATACCAATAAGAATTCTTAGAGTGGCTGGTGGATGTTGGCTACATATGGTATGAAGTTATAGTTTATAGGTAAGTTGAGGCTTTAGTAGTTTGAAGAAGAGAATGCACATCACAGACATGATGCATATGTAAGTAAGCAGAGCTCCAAATCTTACACTGGTTACTAACCCTGGGAATCGCATGCTAGAGGTTACTGGGTGATGAGTACACTAACATCAAGCAGGCTTTTAATTTTAAACTGTTCTAATACAGGCAATTCAAGTGTAAAAGAGCACAGAGTGAGGATCCGGCAAACTTGGAAGGGTAGTGCTGGATTCTCCCAGTTGTGAATAAATTCCATCACCTCTAAACCATTTCCAGTCACTTTATCTGCATTTGTCATATAGGGGGTATCATTTTCTAACTTAGAGTTTTAAAAAATGTTCCTCTCTCTTTCTTGGTGATATTTTATCAAGGACAGGCATATATTGCCTTTCTAGTCTCCCCAGTAACCCAGTTAGTCGGTTAATTCTATCATGTGTCATACACTGTGGTAAGTACTATAGATGTGGGACTCAAAAAATGTTTCATTTAGAATTAAAATATGTCTGTTTTTTTTTTTCCCCTGATAGTCTTCCATTCTCAACTCTGTTTACACTTTATGTTCTTCATTTCTCATTGTTTCTAATTATTCTCTTTTTTCTCTGCTGTCCCTCTCCTGTTACTCTCTAAATCTATCCTGTCTAAATGGTAGCAACTAGCCACATGTATCTTTTGAGCCCTTAAAATATGGCTAGTCAAAATTGAGATCTGAGATAAATGTATGTTACATAGTGGATATGTTTTGAAGAAATGAGTGTAAAATATTTTCATTTTTATATTGATCACATATTGAAGTGGTAATATTTTGTATATATTGCATTAAATAAAATATTATTACAATTAATGTCATGATTTTTACTTTATAAAATGCAGCTAACTAGAAAATTTAGTTACGTCTATGGGTTTAATTATATGTCTATTGGAAAGTGCTTCTCTAGATCCTTCTACTGATTTTTTTTACTAATCCTCTTCAGACACCTTCCTTCCTGTTTTATCCTCATTGCCCCCCTCCCAATATTCTCAGAGGTCAGAAATTAGAAAAATGGCAAATCTCCTGAAACTGTCTTTACAAACAATAAATGCTGAAGAGGGTGTGGAGAAAAGGAAACCCTCTTGCACTGTTGGTGGGAATGTAAATTGATACAGCCACTAAGGAGAACAGTTACTGTTCTGTTACTGTATAGTTACTGTTCTGTTACAGTATAGTTAAGTATAATTCCTTAAAAAACTAAAAATAGAACTACCATATGACCCAGCAATCCCACTACTGGGCTTATACCCTGAGAAAACCGCAATTCAAAAAGACACATACACCCCAATGTTCATTGAAGCACTATTTACAATAGCCAGGACATGGAAGCAAGCTAAGTGTCCATCGACAGATGAATGGATAAAGAAGATGTGGCACATATATACAATGGAATATTACTCAGCCATTAAAAGGAACGAAACTGGGTCATTTGTAGAGATGTGATGGACCTAGAGACTGTCATACAGAATGAAGTAAGTCAGAAAGAGAAAAACAAATACAGTATATTAGTGCATATATGTGGAATCTAGAAAAATGGTACAGATGAACCTATTTGCAGAACACAAATAGGGACACAGACGTAGAGAACAAACATGGACACCAAGAGGAGAAAGGAGGAGTGGGGTGAATTGGGAGATTGGGATTGATGTATATACACTACTATGTGTAAAATAGATAACTACTGAGAACCTGCTGTGTAGCACAGAGAGCTCTACTCAGTGCTCTGTGGTGACCTAAATGGGAAGGAAATCCAAAAAAAAAGGGGATATATGTATACATATAGCTGATTCACTTCACAGTACACCAGAAACTAACACAACATTGTAAAGCAACTATACCCCAATTAAAAAAAAGATTGATTATTTAGCAATAACAAGCCGTGGAGTACTGATACATGCTACCACATGGATGGACCTTAAAAACATTATGCTAAGTGAAAGAAACCAATCATAATAGAAAGTATACTAAATGAGTTCACTTATATGCAGTGTGTAAAATAGGTAAATATCTAGAGACAAAGTAGATCAGTGGTTACCTAAGGGAGGGGGGAAGTTGTGAGGAATGGCTACTGGTAGGTACTAGTTTTTTTTTAGGAGAGAAGAGATGTAAAATTACATAGTGGTGATTGTTGGGCAACTCTGAATATACTAAAAAACCACTGAATTGTATACTTTAACAGGATGAATTTTGTGGTATGTGAATTATATCTCAATAAAGCTGTTAAAACTAGATCATTCTCATCACATCATACTGTCATGAGGTTGGTCTTTTTGGTACTCCGCTTTCCTTTTTCTGCTTCTTAGGGCAAATTTTCCTTATTCTTTATTAATCAATTTAGCCTTCCTAGAAATTAAGTGTATGTTCTTTTTAATGTTAGTAGTGGTCAGGTGCTTTTGTGTTATAAAAGGAAGAAATAGGTCAATATGTGTTGGAACTTTTGTAAGCAGTTACAGTCCGTTTTTAAAATTGGTGTGTGTGCAGAATAGTTATTTTAATGCAGTTTTCCCCCTCAGGGGACTTGTTAGGCAAATGTATTTAAGTATCATTTTAATGCATTCTTATAGCTTTTATTTATTCCTTATATCTCCATGATGTTTCAACGTCTGATGAATTGTGGCTTTTCATTAGGACATCTGGATTTCTTATATATAAAAAAGAGTGACAAAAGAGAAAAAAAAATTTTCTTCCAAGATTGTTACACATATCTATTTTATACTACAAGTGCATAAATATGTATTTTTTCCTAACAGTTCTGGACAATACATGGGTCTGTGTGCTGAAGAGAAATATTTTGATTGAATTGGTCCATTATGAAAAATGATTATTCTGAAAGAGTATTTTTTAAACAATTTCTTTCAAGCTGCAGTTTTTTCTTTCACCATTTTCCTTTAAAGATGGCTGCAAGTTGTAATATCTTAAGAAAATATTATTTTTATATTTATACCTATAAATTTTAATTATTTTATATCTGTCCTCCATTTTGAGGTGCTTACTTTTCTAACCTTCAAAAATAAATATGTAAGTAAACAGTTATAAAACTAATATAAATTTTGACAGATGCTACCTGCCCCTTTCATCCATTTGACCTTAAGTGAGAAAAAAGTGGAGAAATTAAAGTTTGACTGTTTTATCATTTCTTACAGAAGTTCAACATCTTTAATGGAGAAGCTTTTTTCTTGCATCTTTTCCATCAGCTGCAATTGTGTCTCCATTACATTAGGTGTGCTTTGTTTCTCCTAAGTGAAGAATATTATAATCACCTGAATTGTGCCAGTAGCTTAATGAGCAAGGAACCCCCAAATTTGCAACTATAATCGTTCTTAATGATTGCTTCTTTTGGAGGGAAAAGGATGTTCTTCATGGTTTTCAAGCCACAGTTGGGCCATATAACAAATAAATAATCAGTGATGTATTATGACTCTTTGTCTCTTTGCGTCTTTTCCCTTTAATTATAGACTACTTGCTATTGACTGAATGTTGGTGTTATCCTAAAATTTATATGTTGAAACCTAATTCCCAGCGTGATGGTATTGGGAGGTAGTGTCTTTGGAGCTATTATTAGGTCATGGGGGTGGAACTCTTGTGAATTGGATTAGTGCCCTTATAAAAGAGTTCCCAGACAGTTCCCTTGCCCACCTCTGTCATATGAGGACACAAGGAAAAGACAACCACCTATGAACGAGGAAGTGGGTTCTCACCAGACACCAGATCTGCCAGTGTCTTGATCTTGAACTTCCTAGCCTCCAAGACTGTGAGAAAGAAATTTCTGTTGTTTATAAGCCACGCAGTCTCGGTATTTTGTTATAGCATCCCAAATAGACTGAGACATTACTGTAATCTTCAATGTAATGTTGTTATTTTGATAGATAAACACCATTATTGCCTTATTTATTAGAAATGGTAGTCCATGAAGGTTTAGCGCTTAGAGAAACTTAAAGAATTATAGTAACAGACTATAGGCACACCTCATTTTATTGTGCTTTGCCTTACTTTGCTTCACAGATAGTGCAGTTTTTACAAACTGAAGGTTTGTGGAAACTTTGTGTTGAGCAAGTCTGTCAGTACCATTTTTCCAACAGCGTTTGCTTACTTTGTGTCTCTGTTACATTTTTGGTCATTCTTGCAATATTTCAAACTTTTTCATTATTATTGTATTTGTTATGGTGATTTGTGATCATTAATATCTGATGTTACTATTATGACTTGCTGAAGACTTAGATATTGGTTAGAATTTTTTAGCAATAAAGTGTTGTTAAATTAAGATATGTACATTTTTTAGACAATGCTATGCATACTTAATAGACTACAGTTTGGTGTATACATAACTCTTATAAGCACTGGGAAACCAAAAGATTTGTGTGACTTGCTTTACTGCAATGTTTACTTGATCACAGTGGTCTGGAACCGAACTCTTGGTATCTCTCTGAGATATGCCTATGCTAGCAGCTTCTTGTAGTCCATAGAGGGAGGAGCCAGCCTGAGGGCCTTTGTTTTTTCACTGGTCCAAATGACTGTTGTTGCTGTGGGTGTCAGGTTGTTTTTTAATAGCAGCTCTGGGTACAAAGGTTTCAAAGTCATCTTTTCAGAGTCCATAGAAAGCACTCAGATGGTGTGAGGATGGCCTGTATCATTTGCCTCCAAGATGGAACTTGGTGAGGTGGGAAAAGGTGCCCTGATGGCTCTGGGTTTCCTTTCCTTTTTTCTTTTTTCCATTGTAACAGTGGGCGGTGAACTTTGCCATGTTTTGGTACCGTGTCCTGACTTTTGTAGAAACTGGGTATATTAGTTAGTGTGATAATCTAACGACAAGGAGATGTTTTGATTTATTGGATATTAAAACTTTAAGGAACATAGGGATAATGATTTTCCAGATGAGGAGTCTAACGGAGATCCCACCGCACTTAGCATCCTCTTTCTTCCTTTATAATACACTCCTGATAAATTTAACCCATAGTACCCAGCTTTAGATGTACCAGCTTTCAAGCTATGAGGATAGATTTTTATATGCATATAATTTTAAAATAAATGCATGTATTTTCAAAATTCAGTGGGCTTTAATAATCAAAGGAATATGTTTATTATTTAATGGCCATGAGAAAAGTTACTGATCAAATATGTGTTTGCCTTTTTACTGGTGATAGAGATGGGTGTGGGGAACAGTAAGGAGAAGATGAATATAATGGATTTCTTTCATATGTTTAACAAAAGATTACATTTAAAAATGCTCTGGTTCTTTCAAGTGGTGTTTTTTTTTTTTTTATTGTGAACAATTTAAATGAGGTAACCATTTATTTCTAGTCAACACTCAGATATCTAGTGCATTTATGATCTTTTCTGAGGTTGTATTTTAAATTTCTTTGTATAGAGTTATCTATCTATCTATCTTGCAGGTGTGTGGCAACATACTCCTAATCTGTGAAGAGATTTGTAGCTTTTTGTTAACTTTATTTTGTCTTTATTTTATAATAAAGACGATAAACTGGTTGGCTTAATTTCAAGGATAAGCAATGCGTGTCAGATGAGTTACTCTTCATCTCTCCTCCCTTTCCTGGCTTTGTTTCCATCTGTTCCCCAAAACATTTACATCTTTTCCAATTTTTAGTTTTGATGAGGGAAGGGGATTGATTTTGTTGTTGTTATTGTTTATCTTTACAACTCGCACCATTAGATTCAGGTGAAATGGCTAGAAATCTGCCCATATTTCTGCCCATATTGCCCCAGCAGAGAAAGTTGAGAATAGGAATTGGACGCTTGTCTGCCGCTTGTACATTTGACAGTACAAGGTGTTTGAGGGCAATACATGTGGAAATGTTAGGAGTGACATCAATAATGCTGTGGCTACACAGGTGGTGTAATTAGCCCACAATGGGGAAGAGCAACGTTTTCATGTTTGGATAAAAAGAGCTCACTGTGGGTGGTAGAGTAAGAGGTTCCATACGACAATATCTTTTTCTTTTTTAATTAATTAATTAATTAATTAATTTATGGCTACGCTGGGTCTTCGTTGCTATGCGCGGGCTTTCTCTAGTTGCCGTGAGCGGAGGCTACTCTTCGTTGCAATGTGCGGTCTTCTCACTGCGGTGGCTACTCTTGTGGAGCACGGGCTCTAGGCACATGGGTTTCAGTAGTTGTGGCGTGTGGGCTCAGTAGTTGTGGCACATGGGCTTAGTTGCTCTGTGGCATGTGGGATCTTCCTGGACCAGGGCTCGAACCCGTGTCCCCTGCATTGGCAGGCAGATTCTTTTTTTTTTTAAACATCTTTATTGGAGTATAATTGCTTTACAATGGTGTGTTAGTTTCTGCTTTATAACAAAGTGAATCAGTTACACATATACATATATCTCCATATCTCTTCCCTCTTGCGTCTCCCTGTCTCCCACCCTCCCTATCCCACCCCTCTAGGTGGTCACAAAGCACTGAGCTGATCTCCCTGTGCTATGCTGCTGCTTCCCACTAGCTAGCTATTTTACATTTGGTAGTGTATATATGTCCATGCCACTCTCACTTTGTCCCAGCTTACCCTTCCCCCTCCCCGTGTCCTCAAGTCCATTCTCTGGTAGGTCTGCGTCTTTATTCCCGTCTTGCCCCTAGGTTCTTCATGACAATTTTTTCTTAAAAATTTTTTTTAGATTCCATATATATGTGTTAGCATACTCTATTTGTTTTTCTCTTTCTGACTTACTTCACTGTGTATGACAGACTCTAGGTCCATCCACCTCACTACAAATAACTCAATTTCATTTATTTTTATGTCTGAGTAATATTCCATTGTATATATGTGCCACATCTGCTTTATCCATTCATCTGTCAATGAACACTTAGGTTGCTTCCATGACCTGGCTATTGTAAATAGAGCTGCAATGAACATTGTGGTACATGACTCTTTTTGAATTATGGTTTTCTCAGGGTATATGCCCTGTAGTGGGATTGCTGGGTCATATGGTAGTTCTATTTTTAGTTTTTTAAGGAACCTCCATACTGTTCTCCATAGTGGCTGTATCAATTTACATTCCCACCAACAGTGCAAGAGGGTTCCCTTTTCTCTACACCCTCTCCAGCATTTATTGTTTGTAGATTTTTTGATGATGGCCATTCTCACCAGTGTGAGATGGTATCTCATTGTAGCAGGCAGATTCTTAACCACTGTGCCACCGGGGAAGTCCCAAATGACAATATCTTATAAAGATTAGGAGAGTGATGGTTTCATACTTCACGGTTTAGGCATGTATGTATATACGTGTACATATACATAATCTCTCAGCTTATTTTATTTAAGTATATTAACCCTTGTTACATTTAGAAAAATTCTCTGTAAGTGAATTCAGCTTAGTCCAGGAGCTATGACTAAGTACTGTGGAGGATTCAGAAACAAATTTGGTCTTTATATCAAATAACCAGTTTTCTGGAAGAAGTTCTTAGGACAGTGGCAAATAGAGGACCCCACAAACATTTTTATAGCAAAAGTATATTGTAAACGATTATTGTATAAGTTACTTAACCAAGTGCAGTATTCTTCAGAAGGAAAATATTTTCAGTAGATGGTGGAAAGACGTTCAAGGACTGAGTGTGTATCTTCATCATCTAACATTGCCACCACTTCTCTACGTGAAATAGTCTGCTTTTGTCAAATCTGGTTTATTCTGAACGTGGTTATTTATATTTTTACGCAGCACAAAACTGATACAACAAGCAAGAAAACACACTGAAATGGATAAAAAGACCATAGCAAGCCCTTCTGTTTGTATAATTTGAACGTTGTCCTCAGCAAAAATTCAGAAGTTGAAATTAGTTGTATTCTGTTCACATTGATCTTAAACTCAAATTTTTATAATAATGTAAATTTAAAATAATACCTGACACTTTGGTTAATTATTAGAGAGATATTTGCAAAGATATTTTCCCCCCTTGTCAGCCCATCTGCTCCTATGGTACAGTCATAATGCAGAAACATTGACATCTCAATTATTTCCATGGCAACAAATTGATGTCAGGATCTCACATTTGACTTCACTGCAGGACCAAATAGAATTTGGATTACAGGGGTGGATTGGGAGTTCTTATTGAAGCCCAGGTCTTTAAGAAAGAGAATTTAATATCTTTGGGAAATAATTTTAAGCTTTTAAAACATGTAAGTGGGACTTCCCTGGTGGTGCACTGGTTAAGAATCCACCTGCCAATGCAGGGGACATGGGTTCAAGCCCTGGTCCGGGAAGATCCCACATGCTTCAGAGCAACAAAGCCCATGCACCACAACTACTGAGCCTGTGCGCTAGAGCCTGCGAGCCACAACTACTGAGCCCGCGCGCCACAACTACTAAAGACCGTGCTCCTAGAACCCATGCTTCACAACAAGAGAAGCCAAGGCTATGAGAAGCCCGCACACTGAAACGAAGAGTAACCCCTGCTCGCCGCAACTAGAGGAAGCCCATGCATAGCAACAAAGACCCAATGCAGCCAAAAAAAAAAAAAAAAATTATAAAAAAAAGAACGTGTACTTTTAAAGAGGAAAGTATAAAACTATACATAGGGCTTCCCTGGTGGTGCGGTGGTTGAGGGTCCGCCTGCCGATGCAGGGAGCGCGGGTTCATGCCCCGGTCCGGGAGGATCCCGCGTGCCGCGGAGCGGCTGGGCCCGTGGGCTGTGGCCGCTGAGCCTGCGCATCCGCATCCGAAGCCTGTGCTCCGCGGCGGGAGGGGCCGCAGCGGTGAGGGGTCCGCGTACCGCAAAAAAAAAACAAAAACAACTATACATAAAGTATATGACTACTCTTCTATCTTTCTATGTATACAAAGCCATAATGAAGGGCATTTACTGTGTGACATTTGCACGTAAGAATTTGCATCTGATTTAATGTTCACTCAAAAACTTAGAAAACTAGAAACTCAGGCAGTTGTCAGTAGTACAGAAGGTCCAAAACCATCTTACTTTTCGTTAAGTAATGTATATAAACTGTCAATATGTGGTAGCTCAGCCTTAAATTATATACTCTCTTCGTCTTTGGTTTAGGATATCATAATTATAGACGATCCTTCACACTGTATGGATGGCTTAGTTTCAAAGATGTGTGGTACTTTGCCTTCCTTCTTGTGTCATTTTGTGCTCCACTGAAGAATATTTAGCATTCTACTACTTATTCCAGATACGAGTTCTGCCCATTCTTAATTGCTAACTCTCAGGGGAAACAATTAGATTTGATCCCTATGAACAAACTTCTCTATTGAATCTAAAGTTATTTCTGACAGTTCTCTGGTCCATAGCCCTTTGTGTATAATTTGTCATAAGGCTGGCCTCATATTCAAGTTCGTTTGGGCTTCTGCCCTCTCTGACTATATAGTGAAGGCAGAGACCATGTCTTTATACTCTGTGTCTGGCAGTGGGTACTTTGTGTTTTTTTTGGGGTTTTTTTGAGGTACGTGGGCCTCTCACTGTTGTGGCCTCTCCTGTTGGGGAGCACAGGCTCCGGACGCGCAGGCTCAGTGGCCATGGCTCACAGGCCCAGCTGCTCCGCGGCATGTGGGATCTTCCCGGACCGGGGCACAAACCCGCGTCCCCTGCATCGGCAGGTGGACTCCCAACCACTGCGCCACGAGGGAAGCCTTCTATTAATTTCTTTTGCTGACCAAGTCCATGAAAGAGATAGCATTATAGATTAGATGGTTTCTAGGTGAACCAGTGCTGGAACTTGGTGAATTAGGTGTTCAGAGTATTTTGGTTGCTGTATAAATTGTCTCTGGACATTGCTGTGCAGTTACCTGCTAACCATCTCTAGGATGAAAGAGTTTTCTCACTCTGAACTGTACTAGACAAACTCCACTGCCGCTGTGATGGCTAATTTTGTATGTGAACTTGACTGGGCTAAGGGTATGCCCAGACAGCTGGCAAAACATTTCTGTGTATCTGAAACCCATGGTGAGGGTGTTTCCACATGAGATTTAGCATTTTAATTGATAGACTGAGTAAAGAAGATCACCCTCACCAGTGCTGGTGAGCATCACCCAGTCCTTTGAGGGTCTGACTAGAACAAAAAGCCACAGGAAGCGCGAATTTGCTCTCTGGTTGAGCTGAGACATCCATCTTCTGCTCTCGGACATAGAAGCTCCTGGTTCTTGAGCCTCCTGTTATCGAACGCAAGTCCGTGTGCCGGATGCACAGTGAGGCCAAACAATAATACCAAAACGTCGGAGTTTGGAGTGGAGAAAGGTTTATTGCAGGGCCATGCAAGGAGATGGGCAGCTCATGCCTTAAAAAACCCCGAACTCCCCGAAAGCTTTCAGCAAAGCCCTTTTATAAGAAAGGTGAGGGAGGGGCATAGTTAGTTTTTACAAGCTTCTTGGTGTCAGATCCTTTGTTCTTGAAGTCAGGTCACGAGGTTCCTGTAAACCTCCACCAAAACAAATGTTATTCTCTGTTCTGACAAGAAGGGGCAAGATCCCAAGGCTCAACGTTCACTCTGCAAGGTCCAGGCCCTGCTAAGAGGAGGGGTCCCTGCGTGGGCCGGTTACCCTGACCGGGAGTGTTTGTCCAGCACCCAGTCTGGGTCCTCCTGGCAGTGCCCAGGCCCCACTGAAGAGGTAGATCTCAGCCGGTGGCGCCCTCGGGGCCTGGTCCTCAGACCCTGCCAAGCTGTCATCACTGAGGGAGCCAGGTGCCCACGACCCACCCGGCTCTCAGGGTTTTCATTTAAACCGGAGAGAATCATTTGTATAGGATCAATAGGAATACATGTAGCAAACACCAATCAGGTGAACTCCCAGCTCAAAGCAATTGCCCTTCTTTGAGAATAGCCCCAGCCACAGAGGTGGACCTGAACTAATGATCTGCAGTGTCCTTGCACCTTAACCCTGACCTCTGGCCACCTCCTAGGGGTAGATGGCTGATCTAAGCTGGCCCAAGTTTTGAAACTTGAACGGAGAGACTGAAGCTGGTTGAAGCTCTTACCTTGATGGTAGTGTCTGTACACTCCAACTGCTGAGGCCTCCATGCACTGTGACCCATGGAGACTTCCACCACCATTAGGTCACAGAGCTAGCGCTGGGGGAGAGGTTCTCTGCTGCTTCAAGGCCTGGGTCTGGCCAGTGGGTGGCCGTGAAGAGGACTCTGGAGCTCTGCGGGACACAGCCCTCAGCATGTCCCCGGGCCCCCCAGTTCACTGGCCGGCCCCGAGGCCAGAGGGCCTGGAGGGGTGCTGGTGAGAAGGCCGCCTCCATCCGCCTCTCGCTGCACTCTTGGCCTCGAGGACCACTGCGAGGCTGCGTGTTGGCGGAGCAGGACCTCTAACCGCAGCACTAACGGTTGCACGCTAATGGTCACGCGCTGTCGCACGATAACGGTCACACGATAACGGTCCCCCGATAACGGTTGAGCTAACAGCTGTGCTCCCACCCCTGCCTCTATTACATTCCCACTCAGCCCAGGACTTACACCATTGGCCTCCCTCTTCTCAAGCCTTCAAACTCAAACAGAATTATACCACTGGCTTTCCTGGTTCTCCAGCTTGCAGATGGCAGATCATGGGACTTCCTGACCTCCATAATCTTGTGAGCCAATTCCTATAATAAGTGTGTGTATACATATGTATAATATTATGCAATTATTTATGTGTAATATATGTAATATATATTATATTATGTATTTCTATTGGTTCTGTTTCTTCGGAGAATACTGACTCATACAACAACCAATAATTATGTTCTTCTCTTCCCCTAAAATGGCTTGCATATCTTTGCCCTTGCTTTAATTATTACTTCAGACAATAGAGTGTGAGTAAACTTGTAATAGTTCACTTACGTATCATGTTCTAAGTTTCCTAAGAATACACTCTGGGACTCTGCGACGATGACTGCCAATGTATGTCAAAGGTTTACTCTGTACCTGATATTGTGCTAAGTTCTTTATGTGCGTGATCACATTCAGATTGTTTTAATAACCCCAGGCGATAACTACTCTTGCTTTCCTATGTGACAGAGTGGAAAAAAGAGGTAGAGAAACATGCAGTAACTGGCCTCAAATCACATCCTGGGATAAGTGAGGAGCTGGGATTTGAATCTGATTCTGGAGTCAGGGCACTTGCCATTGGGCTCATATCCAGATTGACAGATTTTTTTTTAAAAGTGGGATATGCTGCTTTCTAATTTTTTTGTTGTTTTATTGTTGTTAATTTTTATTGTTTTCAGTATTGGAAGGTGAGCTTGTTTCCAAATTCTGAGAAAGTCTCACTGTAGTGAGAGCTTAAGTGGGAATGGTAGTTTCCTACCTGCAGTATCCCTGCTTCCAAGGTCACAGAAGCAGAGAATTGGCATGACGCTAAAAAGAAAATGAGTGTACTTAATGATAAGAATTTTAATGAGATTTCAAATGAGCAAATATACCCATTTTGGGATCATTTAATTTTTTTCCATGCAGCTTAATAGCATTGCAGTAAAAACTTACTAATTTAAGAATTGTGGGCAACACCTGTCTGAATTAACAAAGTCTAAATCATAAAATAATTTTGTAGAAATTAAGTTTTATTATTTTTCTGATACATATAATTAGTCTATCAATTAGGAGCCGAAAAAACTAAGCTTCTGAGTTACTTACTAGAATAGCTCATTTTACATTAGTACTCTATCTTCAATCTTCTTTATGCTATTAATTGCCTTCTAAATTACTCTGATATTTTCTACATAGAGATCAGTTCTTTGTAAAAGGCTTTCATATACAGCATTATATTTAATACTCACAAGAACCCTTGGTTTTCAGACAAGTCAATTTGATGTGAAAGGAGAACAGTAAAATGATTTCTTCAGGACAACATGGCTGGTTAGCCAGAGCCTGGTCTGGAACCTGTGTCATTTGAGGCATTTTATTATCAATACTTATCAATACATTACTATATACTGTTTAGACAATTTTTTTTTTTTTTTTTTTTTGCGGTACGCGGGCCTCTCACTGTTGCGGCCTCTCCCGTTGCGGAGCACAGGCTCCGGACGCGCAAGCCCAGCGGCCATGGCTCACGGGCCCAGCCGCTCCGCGGCACGCGGGATCCTCCCGGACCGGGGCACGAACCCGCGTCCCCTGCATCGGCAGGCGGACTCTCAACCACTGCGCCACCAGGGAAGCCCTAGACAATCATTTTTGAATTATCATCAAAGTTTGTTTAACAGCATCTGAACTTGTGTTTTTCCCCTTCATTCATCCCTCCCTCCCTCCTTCCCTCCCTTCCCTTCCCTTTCCTTCCTTCCTCCCTTATTATGAAATATGCAGGGAATGTGTTTTTCTTTGGCAGATTTTCTGTTTTTTAATTTTCTTTGTGGTCATTTAAAATTTTCATTAAGTTCTTGTTACTATTCAAATTTGTGCTCATTGGATCGGATTATTTTAGAATGTGGTTAAGTTACTGATTGCATTTGTTTCCTAGTGTTTTGTCATTTGGAATATCTATCTAGATTTAATCTGAAATAGTCCCTGTAATTGACTATTGCAGTGTTTTAAGACAGGAATAAAGTAGATCCCTCTTCTGTTCTCTAAATTCTACTTGTATTCAGAGCCCTGAAGATTGTAAGTGATAGAATTGGCACTGGCTATTTTGAACAAAGAAACAAAAATCATTATAAGGACATTGGGGTGCCTAGTTACTAAGGGACAATGGTGAGTTTCAGGATCAACTAGAGTCAGGCACTTTTTGTGTGTTTATCTTCTTTCCCTTCTCTGCTTCCATCATACCCTCTTTTTTGCTTCCGTCTCCATCACCACTTACTCTTCGTATCCTACCCTCCTTCCTGACCTCCCTTATTCCTCTTTTCTCATTCTTCTTCATGCCTTTACTCTTACCTATTTTTCCTCTTCTCCCTTTTCTCTCTCTTTCTCTTCCCTTTCCTCTTCTGTTTTCCCTCTCCTCCTCTCCTCAAACCCCTCCTCCTTTCCTATTAACCTCTTCCCCATCAAGTACTTCTACTGCACCATATCTCAAGGAATATAAGGACTGATTGCCTCACATTTACCGGTGGTAAGATTGACCAGTGGCTTCAGGTGGTAAAATCCTAATTGTTCTATTATAGGATTTCTCATCAGCCTTATACCTAATGATTCATTTATCATTCATTGATGACCATTGCCTTATTCCATTTAGGGTTGTAAAATGGAGATTTCCTGATTATATCGTTCCTTCTCCATATATTATCTAGAAATATTTTCTATAGAAGAACTTTGTTTTAATCTGCTAGGGCTGTTTGGTTACCTTGAAATACAGTTCATAATGAGAAGGTGGGACAATTCTCTTATGTATCAGTTTTCAGCATGCTAAGTTGGATCCTCAGCATGCCTCGTATTTTTAAAAATTTCTCCAGATGATTCTTATATGCAGCTAGGATTGAGAAACACCAATCTAGAGCTTGGGTGTATCTCAAATCCCAAAGTCTTATTGCTTATTATAAAAGCAAACTTACACGATAACTATTGTTTTTACTACATGATATATTCTTTTGCCAAACTTTATCACAGCATATGAATTTCATTCAAAGCAATTTATGTAGGTGTGTTCTGGGAGTTGTTTGTTTATTTCTGTTAAATTACAAACTAAAGTAAATGAACCATAGAGGAAGCACTCTCAAGGCAACCTGAAAATAATAATATGCTAGCTAACATTTCTTCTAGGCTTGTTCTGTGCCCAGCTTTACGCTTAGCCCTTTACAATCATTAGTCCATTTGACCCTCAAAACATCTTGTAGAGAATCTAATTCTTCATGCAGTGGAGGAGGAACTGGAAGCTGAAATGTATCTACTTGTCTAAAGTCATGGGATTAGCAAAGGGTGGGGCTGGGGCTGATAGGTGCAGACAGCTGGGAGACCCAGAGCCTGTGCAGTGGATCCCGGTTCTCTGCTCCTGTCAGAGTGGGATATTTCCTATGTTTAATTCCATCCTATCCTTTGTGTGGATTTCTTTCACTTTTATTCTGTGGCAAAGAAATGGAATGACTCTGCGTTTTTAACCTTCAGATTATGCCATAGAAAAATGGTCATATGTGTAGTTGTATATGATGATTGGAATTTTATTAGACCATTATAAGTAGCATTTTTTGAATGGTTACAATGTGGTTACTTACCTTTATGATATCTTTCAATTATAAAGTCTGCAGGTTAGCTGTGTTTAGTCCTTCTGTATGTCTGAGGAAATAGGCTTAAGGAAGTTAAGTGTTCAGTGTCACACAGTGAACTTTGAACCAAGGCTCCTCTGCACAGGGTTTATTCTTAACCACCTTATGCTGACAAGGTAGAGGAAGAGTTAATAGGAATTAAGAGTGGTTTGGAGAGCAGCATATAACCTTTTCCAGAAGCCATTTAAGGTTGTTTCTCAGACAGTACAGGAGACCTACCTAGCAATGAACAACATGAATTTTAGAGAGTGTGATCCAGTTAACTTTTTCAGTGTCAGAACTTGGTCATTTCTCTGTAGCCTGTTTACATTTTTTTAGTTACTCCCTAGTGTTGAACAGTGAAGGAATAAGGTGTTGACTAATCATGACCAGCTTAGAATTTTGCTGTGGTTTTTCAGTAGGTGTTTCTCATTATTTGGAAATGAGCACTCAAAAGAGATCTTGTTGTATCTTACTCTTCTGTGGCTTGCCTCATTGTAGATGTGGAATTTAAACTTAAGAAAGTATGCTTGTATTATTTTCTCCAGTGATTAAAGCTTAGGTTTTAGAGGTACATAATTTTACCTTATCTAAAGTTTTTAAAATCTTTAAGCTTAAGTGAATCCCTACAATACTCTTTGGCAGTAAAGAGTAACCAGCAACAAATTAACTCGGCGGGGAAAAAAGTGATTTCAAGGTTATACCAAACGCACTTTTGCATACTTTAAGTGAAAAAGAGGGAAGACTCAGATGGGAGGCCTTGCATATTTAAAAGGTGGGGGGGACCTTTTATATGAGAGTTGGAAAATCCAGAAAAAGTTAAGGGAGACCAAAACAAACAAAAACCACAGGAAATATGATAAGCAGAAATAATAATGGCACTTGAACTGGTAAGAAGCATTCTGCATTCTGAACTGGCAGAACAGTGATGCTGACTTTGAGCGTGGGTTCAAGCTGCCACATGTCCTGTACCCAAACAGTCCTGGGATGACGAGAACATCTCCTTGTGAGACTGTAAGCAACTTGAGGGCAAGAACTAAGCACTTTTGGGCTTCCCTGGTGGCGCAGTGGTTGAGAGTCCCCCTGCCGATGCAGGGGACACGGGTTCGTGCCCCGGTCCGGGAAGATCCCACATGCTGCGGAGCGGCTGGGCCCGTGAGCCATGGCTGCTGAGCCTGCGCTTCCGGAGCCT
Organism: Grampus griseus; assembly: GCF_964374135.1. Classification (NCBI taxonomy): domain Eukaryota; kingdom Metazoa; phylum Chordata; class Mammalia; order Artiodactyla; family Delphinidae; genus Grampus; species Grampus griseus. The sequence goes on along the minus strand of NC_139007.1, from coordinate 55,290,218 downwards.
GTGCTCCGCAACGGGAGAGGCCACAACAGTGAGAGGCCCGCGTACCACAAAAAAAGAAAAAAAAAAAGAACTAAGCACTTTCATCTTGTATCCTGAGGAATTAACATAGTGCTTGGCATTTTATAGGCTCTGTTGTGTGCATAGGAAAAGCGTATCTTAATTTTATTAAGGGTTTGGTAAAAATCCTATTGGAGAATTATGTTATAAAGTAGTTAATGAGCCTTTAGTTTAGGTCAGTGGTTTTTTTTTTTTTTTTTTTTTTTGTGGTACGCGGGCCTCTCACTGCCGTGGCCTCTCTCATTGCGGACCACAGGCTCCGGACGCGTAGGCTCAGTGGCCATGGCTCACGGGCCCAGCCACTCCGCGGCATGTGGGATCCTCCCGGACCAGGGCACGAACCTGCGTCCCCTGCATCGGCAGGCGGACTCTCAACCACTGCGCCACCAGGGAAGCCCCAGGTCAGTGGTTCTTAAACTTTTTGGATCCATAAGGATCCATTTATGATTTTAAAAATTATTGGGGACACAAAAGAACTTTTGTTTATGTAGGTTGTGTCTAACGATATATACCATACACCATGTAAGAAATTAAAACTGAGAAGTTTAAAAAATAATAATTAAAAAATCCATTACATGTTAACATAAAACATTATTTTTGTGGGAAAAAACCTTACATTTCTGGAACAAAAAATTTAGTGAGAAGGCTGGCATTTCTCTACATATTTTATAGTTCTCTTTATTTTAATTTTATTTTAATCTATTTTTTTGGCTGCGTTGGTTCTTCGTTGCTGCGCGTGGGCTTTCTCTCGTTGCTGCGAGCAAGGGCTACTCTTAGTTGCGGTGCACGAGCCTCATTGCAGTGGCTTTTCTTGTTGTGGAGCAGGGCTCTAGTTGCACAGAGCCCTGTTGTGGCCCTGTTTCTAGTTGTGGCATGTGGGCTCAGTAGTTGTGGCTCGCGGGCTCTAGAGCGCAGGCTCAGTAGTTGTGGTGCACAGGCTTAGTTGTTCTGCAGCATGTGGGATCTTTCTGGACCAGGGCTCGAACCCGTGTCCCCTGCCATTGGCAGGCAGATTCTTAAGCACTACGCCACCAGGGAAGCCCCTACAATTCTCTTTAATTTCTAGTTTATTAGAAGACAGCTAGGTTTTTGTATGTTTCTGCATTCAGTCTCTTGTAATGTGTTCTTTTGGTGGAATATATGAAAGAAAAGGGAGGTGTATTTTAATAGACTTAGAAGATGTTCTTCTTTGATACTGCACTAAAACTTTACAGATTGTAATTTCATAAAAGTTAGTTTCAACGAAGAATCAAAACCTTTACAGTGAACATTTTGTACTTTGTTACAGTAAGATAACGTTGGTATTTTTGTTGTTTGTATAGATCTTTACCTATGCATGATTTATAGCATCATGCATTGGTCAGTTGGAAAATATCAGTTCATTAAGTTGTACAGATCTTCTGGATGTGGACATATATTTCATTATGTGTGTAATCAAACTAATATTTCTTAATATCAGAAGATGGTTTAAGTGTTGGAATGCTGTCAGGCTCAGGATGGTGGATAAAATTTTCAAGATATTAATTTTCACTTAAAAGTTCAGTTTTTATCATTGGCAACAGACACTGTCAGTTATTTTCCTTGAAGTGACAGGCTCACTTGCTCTTTTTCCCGAAAATATTAGTCATACCCAATTCTGAATAGGTTGTCTTCAGTTATTCATTCAAGTAAAAAAATAGTGTTTTATGAAAAGAGTGGCTAGTTCACCCCATATCTCAGTCTCATAATAAGTTAAGGGTAATAAGTTAAGGGTGTTTGACTCTTCAGTTACTGCATTCACATAGGGTCTAATCTACACGCAAGTATTAAATATTTATTCCTAATTTTGGTTAACAATTTAAAAGATTGCACATTGGGGAAAAAACCCATTTTTTCTTTTAACCTGGGGAGTAGAGATCGTATTGTCTTTCTGTTTCCCGCCTGCCCCCCTTTTCTTTCAGGTTTCCCTTGTGGGGAAAAAAGCAACACTAAAGTATTAGTTAGAACCACGAGAGACGTGTCCTTCTAACAATAATAATGCTTATAATGCATTTTCTTCTTTTTTTAAAAATAAATCTATTTATTTATTTTTGGCTGCATAGGGTCTTTGTTGCTGCGTGTGGGCTTTCTCTAGTTGTGGCAAGTGGGGGCTACTCTTCATTGTAGTGCGTGGGCTTCTCATTGTGGTGGCTTGTCTTGTTGCAGAGCACAGCACGGGCTCTAGGCACATGGGCTGCAGTAGTTGTGGCACGCGGGCTCAGTAGTTGTGGCTTGTGGGCTCTAGAGCACAGGCTCAGTAGTTGTGGCGCACAGGCTTAGTCACTTCACGGCATGTGAGATCTTCCCGGACCAGGTTTCGAACTCATGTTCCCTGCAGTGGCAGGCAGATTCTTAACCACTGCGCCACCAGCGAAGCCCTGCGTTTTCTTTTCAAGTTATACAAGAACTTAAAACAGTTCCATAGATTGATATCAAATACCAGGAAAGACCAAAATAGTAAATTCTAATGAAATAATAAAATATAGATATTAGTCTGTATTTTAAATAATGCAAAGTTACATAGATAAAGGAATAGGTTTTTTTTGTTTTGTTTTTTTTTTGTTTTTTTTTTGCGGTACGTGGGCCTCTCACTGTTGTGGCCTCTCCCGTTGCGGAGCACAGGCTCCGGACGCGCAGGCTCAGCGGCCATGGCCTACGGGCCCAGCTGCTCCGCGGCATGTGGGATCTTCCCGGACCGGGGCACGAACCCGCGTCCCCTGCATCGGCAGGTGGACTCTCAACCACTGTGCCACCAGGGAAGCCCCCAAGGAATAGGTTTTTAAAAATGTTTTACAGGAGGCTGTTTTCAACTATGTGCAGTATGCAATTTTGTGACGCCTCTTCCTGATGCATATGCATGTTTATGTTTAAAAATTACTCAGTACAAACATTTAAACACAATTTGTAAAACTGGAATATAATAAGAAAGGAATGCATAAGAACTGATGTGATCTTTCCTACTGACACATGGCAAAATATTTTGTCAGGGTACCACTTTTAAATGTTGTACTTGATTAATATTTTTTTGCGCTAGGTTAATGATTACAGTTGAAGTTGTAAATGATATTTGTAATTTCTTGCCCCTACCCTACTCCAAACATACAGAGTAAAACATCTTTGATTCCTGATGGCAAAGAGCTAGCATCTTAAAGAGGCACACACATAAATAATTTATTTCCAGTAATTATTTAGTGTCTCATATATGCCATGCTCTGTGCTGGGGGCTAAAGATAAAAGAGGAGCAAGATAATAAGGGTCTTTATAGTTTAACAGAGGGAGACAGTGGGGAATGTAAGTGAGGAAAAAGTGTTATGAGGTCTATAATAGGAATAGATACGGGGGGCTCAGAGTTTAATTTTATGGAGAAGGGAGTATGTGAAACGAAGAGACCAGAGAAGTCTTTGCAGAACAGGTGACCAACTGGAATTATGTGTACTCAAATGATGTAATAATTATAAATAGGAATCATTTATTGATTCTCTAAGAGTGTACAACCAAGGTTATTAAAAAAATTAATAGTTCTTAGTTTAGTCCACAAAAAGTTTATGAAACATCTATAGCATCTATTATGTGGCAGACCCTAATGTTGCTGGCATGAATGGCCTGGTCCTTATTATTAACTGGGTCACAGTCTAGTGGGAGAGTCACATAATTTCAGTTTAATATAGTAATAAGTACTGTGAAGGTGAAATACACAGAAGGGCATCTAACATGGCCAGTGGCTGGCCAGATCAATAAGACATTTGTGTTTGTAAACGTAAAGAAAAATGTTCAGTAAGTCATGGAATATTTTCTTATGTACATGACACCAATATTTCTAAATAAAAAGAGAGGCTTTGGGGCTTCCCTGGTGGCGCAGTGGCTAAGAATCTGCCTGCCAATGTAGGGGACACGGGTTCGAGCCCTGAGCCGGGAGGATCCCACATGCCGCAGAGTAACTAAGCCCGTGCACCACAACTACTGAGCCTGTGGGCTAGAGCCCACGTGCCACAACTACTGAGCCTGTGTGCCACAGCTACTGAAGCCCGTGCGCCTAGAGCCCATGCTCCGCAACAAGAGAAGCCACTGCAATGAGAAGCCCACGCACCACAACGAAGAGTAGTCTTCGCTTGAGGCAAGTAAAAGAAACCGCAGCGCAGTGAGGACCCGACGCAGCCAAAAATAAAATAAATAAATAAATTTAAAAAAGAAGAAAAGAGAGAGAGGCTCTGCTTTTGCATTGTGCATATTTCTTATCATTAAGGAACATGGTCTTGATTCTGCACACTGGAAAATGGCCAAGGTTTTTCCACTACCTTCGAGCACCCCTAACAGGTTAAGCCTGGTTCAAACCCTAATCCCATCACTAATTAGCTATTAGGTTCTTGAATCAGTTATGTAACTCCTCTAAACTGTACTTTCTTCATCTGTAATGAGAGTAAACATAGTAGTTAACTTCTTGGGTTTTAGTGAGCATTTAATGAGATAATCTACATACAGGGCTTAGCATGGTGCCTGACATATGGTAGATGCTTTTTATATGTTAGCAATTATTATTTTGTCTTAAACTACTTTAACAAATCACATAGCAGTTAGACCTCAGAATAACTCCAAAATAGACTTCTTTCTTGTTTCCCAGGTTAGGTGGAAATATTGGCATTCTTGCCTAGCCCCATGCTACTAACCAAGAGAAGCTTGTCTGCTCAAACTAGTGTTGGTAATGATTTCGTAGAGAGTAATGCTATCCAACTGTTTTCCGTTAAAGTGGGATAATAAATATTTTCTAATCCCACACTGTGTACACAGTGCTGTGCTAAGTATTCTAGAGGTAAGAAACTGGAAACTGAAATTATCTTTGTCCATAAGAAGCTTACACTTTATCGTCATAAGTTAAGGTAAGTATTTAAATAACTAGACATAGAACATACAGTGAAAAAAAAGGATCGATTATTACTTAGCTTTGTCTCATTTAAGCTTTAGATTTTCTGAGGGGTAAAAAACCGTAAGATTGTAGTTGTTAGAAAAGGCCTTTGTTTAAAAAGATGTTTTGAGAGTATTTCCCTACTGTTTTCCTTAGTTTGATTTGCAAGCTGGAGCAGGTTATTAAAGATGAAGTGTTCTGGTGGGAACGGTAGCCTGGAGCGCTTGAAGCATTGCTAATTTCGAACCTTGTAATTTAGTTAAATTGAAACATAACTGCATTTAGATGAATGGGCCGCTAGTTTCCCTTCCCAAAGCAAACATGCCAACCTTTCATTACTTCTTATCTGTGCTATGGCTTCTGTGCTATTCAGATCTGCTCTTTTACACATAATTGACATGTTATGGTGGCGCAGATCTTTTTATTTTGAAAAAAAGAGCTTCAAAAAAGAAAAGAATTAGGGATGCTTTCCATAGCCTATTGCATCAATCATTTTACGTTTTGAAGTGAGAATGAGGGAGTGATTCCAGGTAACTTGATGTTCCTGTGGAAGGTGGTTTGGCTCAAGCTTTTACGAACCGGGGAATGAGTAAGTGACACAGTAGGTCTGATTACAAATACAGTTTATCTTCATTTGGAATCCATGACTTATATTAAATTTAATTACTTCCCCCGTGGCTTCTATTAAATTTAATTAATTTCCCCTGCAGCTGGCGTAGTGGAGGTGCTGTTCCTAAATGAAGGTGATTGCTAATTGAGGGAGTTTTCTGTAAGAGGTTTCTTAGGCTTTCTCTTGTTTATCTGGAAATCTCTTACCCAGCCAGACATCTCAGGACATTAGTGAGAAGTCCCAGGTTGCAGAGTCGTACATGAGTTCATCACCATTACGTAGAGAAATCTTTGAGGTTTTTTGTTTTGTTTTGTTTTCTGTTCTGATCCTTCAGTTAACATGTCTTTTTGGTGAGAGGCCAGCCTAGGTTTCTAAGCAAAGAAAACGGGCCCAGTCTTAACCTCGACAAGATGGGACGTGTTAGGCCCATCTACACATGGAGGTTTCTGGCAACTGTACCAAGGTTAACTGCTGTTCAATTTCGAAAACACAGAGGAAGAGAGGCAAAGAATTCAGCATTTGTGGACAGTGTATTACCCGTCTAACAATTATTATTTGGGGAACTGTCTCAAATTAGACAATCTTATTAATTTGGTTTTTCTCACCGGGACTGTAGAATTGTACTGATAATATAAACATCAGTATATATTCCTAAGGCAAAACCAAAAATTTCAAAACATTAAAAAAAAATCAAGGTATGTAGGGACTTCCCTGGCACCTCCAGTGGTTAAGACTCCACGCTTCCACTTCAGGGGGCATGGGTTCTAACCCAGGTTGGGGAACTATAAGATCCCACATGCTGAGCTGTGCGGCCAAAAAAAAAGAAAAAAACAAAACTGACATATTTTCATTAAAAAAAATCAAGATATGTAAATGTTACATACCTATTGCCCTTACTTGGTTCCTACAAGTAGGCCACATGGTAGAAAGAAAAAAATGTATAACGTAAATAGATCTATATTCATTTAATGCATTCTTATTCTCAGCCTTTCAATTTTTAATAGAAAAGAACTTTCATTTTTGAGCATCAGTATGTGCCAGAAATTATATATACATTTTATATACACACATATTATATATATATATCTATATATAAATTTTCTTAGCAGCCCAGTAAAGTATTCTTTATACATGAAGAGTTGAAGCTCAAGTTCTTGTTTTTTCTGTCAATAATTAAATGCCCATATATATCTATATATAAATTTTCTTAGCAGCCCAGTAAAGTATTCTTTATACATGAAGAGTTGAGGTTCAAGTTCTTGTTTTTTCTGTCAATAATTAAATGCCCATTTAAGTGGTATGTGAAAGTCCTGGCTTTGGAGGAAATTCTCTTGTTCTTTGAATGGACAATACTTGGACGATACTCTTTTATCAACAAGCTCCTTCGAAAGCTATTTCCTGTGTTTTTCATTATTTCATTCCCTGTTTTTTCTCCTACCTTTCTCGCCCCATCTGCTTAGCTCAAACTGTGAAGTCCATTATCTCTTCAAATTTCAATTTTAGTTTGATGTCCTTGGGGCTTCATAGTGGCCTTCTCTTTTTTATTCTATATTCTCTTCTTGATCATTTTATCCTAGAGCTACCAGTACCATCAATAAACCCATTCATTACCCTAAATTTATAACTCCCGTCCTGACCTCTCTTCTGAGCCTGTTAAAACCAGAGTTGGACAGTAGTTAAAGTGGTAAAAACAGATTTTATTCAGGAACTATTGCAACAGGGAAATAGAGACCTTAGTATATAACAGGGCTTCATTTGAATACAGCATGGACAAGTGGGGATTCACAGCCAAGGAGTAGGGTGGGTGTCAGTGGGTGGAAAATTACTAAGAGGAAACATCAGGAGTAAGGGGATTCTGGTTGAACCTCCTTGGCAGGATTCTTGCTGAAGGCAGGCCAGGGTGATGAGATATCATGAGGGGAAATGGTGGAAGATGAGGAATTTGATCTGATATTGAGGTCAATCAGATTTCCAGGGTGGGTGCAGGATTTTTGCTAAGATGGGGCTATGCAGGTCTGGCAAACATGGGGCCTAGTCAAGAAAAGGGCTCAGAGGAGCCTGTATAAAGTTTGGTGAAGGAGATGTCTCTGTCTAGCTCCAGGACCTTCCTTTCACTCATTCCATGTCTCCATTTGGTTATTTCCTAGTCATAATAAATTGAAATAGTCGAATTCCTGTACAAATCTGTGTTTTCTTCTTCCAGCCCTCCCTGCCAGCCTTGACTCAGTGGTTACTATCAGAAACCTGGAAGTCAGTCTTAATCTCTCCCTCTCCCTTGTGCCTTGCCTTCAAGCATTAAGCGCTATTTAGTCTATTATCAGATCTTTCTTCTTTCTTTCTTTCTTTTTTTTTTTTTGGCTGTATTGAGTCTTCCTTGCTGTGCACTAGCTTTCTCTAGTTGCGACGAGCAGGCTTCTCATTGGGTGGCTTCTCTTGTTGCAGAACATGGGCTCTAGGCGTGCGGGCTCAGTAGTTGTGGCACGTGGGCTCAGTAGTTGTGGCGCACGGGCTCTAGGCACACGGGCTTCAGTAGTTGTGGCACACAGGCTCAGTAGTTGTGGCACACGGGCTTAGTTGCTCCGCAGCATGTGGGAGCTTCCCGGACCAGGGATCAAACCGTGTCTCCTGCCTTGGCAGGCGGATTCTTAACCACTGTGCTGCCAGGGAAGTCCCCAGATCTTTCTACTTTATTACATTTACCCCATCCTCACCATTTTAATCTATGCCACTGAGACTACTATATTTGCTCCCTAATTTATTTAGAGTTCCCTCAAATCCATTCTTCATGGAGTATGTTATCTTGAAATTGTAATTATGATCCTTTTACTTTTCTTTTTCCCTCCTCCTCTCCTCCTCCCCTTTTCCTCCCTTCCCTTCTCCTTTACCTATGTACTCTGTCTACTCTGCCCTTATCTCCTCCTTCCTTTCTTCTTTTCCAATCTTCCTCACTCCTCCTCTCTTATCTTCTCATCTCTCCCTTCTACAGGTACCTGGCGAATGGAATGATTAAAGACTTCTGTGTTTAACTCAACTGTGGTACTTATCCATGACTTAGACTGAGCTTATTAAAATAAAGTATAAATTATCTTGTTATTATTTTTTTTAGAATGACCAGAATGTTTTTCTCTGCCACCATTTTAAAGAAGTTAATCTATTTGTTTCTCGTATTTATTTCTTTGTGAAATGTAGCCTCTCTTGCTATGTTATGTTTTTATAACTTGATTTGCCAGATTTATTTTAAAATTGCAACCAACTTATAAAGTTTTGAGCTTTACAATTCTGCTAAAAATACACATTTGTGTGCTATTCACCAGTGCTATCAGAATTTGAATTGCTTTTACAATAAATCTTGATTTTTTCTTCTCAATTAGTCATTAAGGCTCCTGATCACTTGTTACTTCACAGATACTGTATTAATGTACTGCCTATACTAATTAGAGCCATGGAAACGCATGAATTAGCACTCTCGGTTAACCCTTTGTATGCCTGTGACTGTCCTCAGTTATTCTACTCAGGACATAGTGGAGACTGCCCTACCATTTTGGTACAACTTTAGTTTGAATATATTTTTTTGCCGTGTATGTATGAAGACATACTTTTATTCCTTGGAATCTCATCACTGCATAGGAGAAATGACATAGGTGGTTGTTAGGGGACAAGAACCTGGGGTTAGAAACAAGTAGGTATATTTTATGGGCACTGGTGGCTCAGTTTTCTACAAGGGAGAGGCTTATGGGTGGCCATGGGTTGTGGGCAGGAGGCCAAAGGGCTTGTTATGAAGGTGCATTTGATAGCAAGCAAATTTTTATTTACTTGGAATGTAGTTTAATTGAGGTGATTTGGGGGGCCTGAGAAAAGGAGGGGGTAGGAGGTTAGACTTTATATTTCTCGTACACTCTGGTCCCACCAATGTTGAAGGAAATAAAGAGATAAATGACAGATAATAAAGTAATGGAAGAGAGAGTTACAAAAGGGGGTAGACAGTGTACAGAAAAGTGAGGTGACTATGGCAGTAAGGCTAGAAGCATTTTATCTGGCAGGGAAGAAAGAATTCAGTGAGGAAAATCTACCTGCTTCATTTATTTAGGGTTCCAGAACTAACCTTTGCATATTTAAACTTTTTACAAATCTGCATCTCTATTCAGAATTGTAACTAGCATAATAGTATTATAAAGTATATTGAGGACATGTCCACTGGTATTCATATTTGTCTTTTTTGATATTTATTCAAATATCTTTTTAGTACCTGAGATTTGACTTTTGATGGTTCCTTGGTTGGTCTGGATTTGGAAGTCTGAGGACTCTGAAGGGTTAGTTATGCTTGTTTTTTACATGTGAGTAGCTACTGAGTGTTAGTGGTGGCTGTGGTTTCTTCTGAACTGTTTCTCAGCTTTCTTTTCTGCTGGCTTCTCTTTGGGATGATGGTACAGACCATTTGTGCTTTCTTATCCTTTTCTTTTTACTGTAATAGTGAATAACACTAGCTGCCTGGCTTTCATGTGTAACCACCCTCTACATGTCTGCTTAAATTACTAATCTGTGATTACCTTTTAGGAAGGCAATATTAGTGAATCTGTCTTGTTGATTTTTTTTTTTTGGAACCGATTGGGTTATACATTTATTATTTTGCCTTTCTTTATGGAAGACAGTTTTGTCTGACTCCCAGGCTAACATAGATTAGTGCTCTTCTGGGTTGTCTAGAGGAGAAAGATAAGTGCCTTAATATAGGGAGGCCAGGTCTGGCCTTAGGAAGAGGAGCTTTGAGTGTGAACTCTGGTCCTCACAAGCAAGAAAACAAGTGCTTTTAATCAATTGACTTAATTTTCTAATCTTTGGTTTTCTTATTCATAAAAGAGAACTTCAGAACACCTAGGCCAGGCTGACCTAGCTCAATCATATGTTCTCCCTGCACTGCCTGAAGTTTTCATTTCACATTTTCATATTTTCTGAAATAGCACCACTTAAGGGCTAATGTGGATGATTAAGTCTACTTAAAAAAACATCAAATGATTTTCAGGGGTTTAAGTGGCTACCCAAAGTTCCTATTGTAGGTAGGATGTGAATAAACTGTTTATAGAAAAAGAAATACAAACTTTTAAATAGATGAAAAGATGCTCAATTACCCTCATAATAAAGAAATGCAAATTAAAATTATAGAGAAATGCTATTTTTTTCACCTCTCAGATTGACAGATGTCCAGAAATTGGATAATGCTCTGTTAGCAGAGGATTTGGAAACAGGCATTCTCTTACATGTTGTTGTTTGGTGTGTAAGTTGGAACACACACCATAGAGGATAATTTAGCAATGCCCATCAAATACAGATGGGTATATCCAATAACACCTCCCCTGGGAATTTATTAAAAATATCTATGTACAAGATGTTCATTGCAGTATGTTTTTAATAACGAAAGATTGAAAGCAACTAAATGCCTACCAATAGGGAACTACTTAAATCAATTTGTCCATTTATACAGTGGAATACTCCCCAGCTGTTGAAAAACGAATGAGGCAGTCCTTTATATACGGATATGGAAAGGTCTTCAAGACATTTCATTAAAGATAAAAAAAAATTTTTAAGGATACCCAACAACACGTATAATTTGCTGGCTTTTCTATTAAATAAGGGAGAAAATAAAGTGTATTCCCATTTGCTTGCATACACACATACATAAGTATAAAAAACAACTTAGCAAGAATCTAGAAGATAAATGGATGCAGTTACCTGTGGAAGGGGAAATTTTCACTATATTCTTTTAAATTAAAAAAAATGAAACATGCAAATATATTATCTATTTTAAATTTAATTTTTTTAATTAATTAATTTTTGGCTGAGTTGAGTCTTTGTTGCTGCGCGCAGGCTTTCTCTAGTTGAGGCCAGCAGGGGCTATTCTTCGTTGCGGTGCGTGGGCTTATTGTTGCGGTGGCTTCTCGTTGCGAAGCACGGGCTCTAGGCGTGCGGGCTTCAGTAGTTGTGGCCCACGTGCTCAGTAGTTGTGGCTTGCAGCCTCCAGAGCGTAGGCTCAGTAGTTGTGGCGCACGGGCTTAGTTGCTCCACGGGCGTATGGGACAAGGGCTTGAACCCGGGTCCCCTGCATTGGCAGGCAGATTCCTAACCGCTGCACCAACAAGGAAGCCCTTAGATTTAATTTAAAAAAACAATACTTTAGTATGAAATAATTTAATTACATTGTTTCCTTCTTAACACTTACTTGAAATGAGTTGCCCTGAGGTGAGGGAAAAGTTTTGATTAGGAAGGAAGGAGGAATGTGGCAATTGCCTAGCATTCAGTCCTCAGGTGAGGCAGGAGACCCCCCCCCCCAATTACCTACAATGGGGGACATCTTGCAGCCCCTGGGAGATCTCAAAATTAGGTAGTAGGAGCTTTGCAAGAAAATGGAGGTAAAAGGATGCCAAAGGCTAGTTTAAATTACTTTGAAATTTTGCTTACAGCCAACTAACTCCAAGCAAAGCAAAAGGTAGGATGGGGACATTCTTCTTCCTTATCCCTCTCCTGCTTCTTGTGTGAATCAGAATTTAAATCAGATTCAGAACCAAGTTTTAAAGCAAAGCTTTGAATTAGCACATGGTTGAGGTATATTACAGGCCGAATATATTTAATTATCTACTCTGGGAACCTTAACGTGTAGAAGTCTGGTTGCAATGAGTTTTCACTTTCAACAAGCTAATTCTCAAACATTTGGAAGACTAATTAGGAACAGCATGTAATCATTTGCAGGGCCCTAGACCCTGTCATCCATTGTAGACTTTACTCTTTGGTGTTTGGCCTTTTTTTCCCCATACTTTCTCTTTACCCTAAAGCATAGATTTTAGAATCCTGAAATCATACTAGAAATCATGAAGATAATATGTTAAAGGAGATTCTGTTATTGTAAACCTACTATAATTCTTTCACAGTTGAATTAACCCTACGTACTAAGGCTGATTCAAATTATATCAGTGTGAACAGTTTTTCATAATTATTCTTTTATTAAAAAATATATTGTACACTTGCCATGGGCAGAATTCATTTATGGCTGTGTGAATTCACTGGTGAATCGGACAGAGTTTTGGTGCCATTTAATTTGTAGTTTTATAGAAAAAGATGTTTATCTACTTTGTTCCTTCATAACCACCTCCCCATGCCCTTTGGTAATTTAATTGTAAAATATTATGAAGTAGGAGTAGAGGTGAAAGATGCATATTTGCTCAGCTGTTGTTTCTCTTTTAAGTAGTCAATTCACGTTTAGTAAAGAACTTTATCACCATTTATTGGACTTGATCTGTTAAGAAATGTTTCTCATTTTTAAAATGAGAATTAAAATTAAAAGTAATTCCTTGATTGCTGCTAAGAACTTTGTAAGCAAACCTTGGTGTGCTCCTTGTATTATAAATATATCATTGTGTAATGGAAAGAACATAAGATTTGGAGATCTGATTGGAATACTGACCCATAACTTCCTAATTATATGGTCGTATTTAAGTATTTGTCTTTGAACTTTAGTTTCAGTGGGGAAGCAAAAGCTACCTCCCAGAGTTGATGAGGAGATTGGAGGTGTTTATTATATGCCTGGCATAGAGTAGGAGCTCTATAAATGCTAGCCATTATTTGATAATTAGTTCAAAAGCAGCTAGCTGATCACTTAGAGCTTAAGAGGTGGTACTTGTATTTGGTAACATGTTCACATTTCAGCTTTAGAGCCTTATCTCCCTTCTCTTTAGGCTTTTCTCAGCCTAACTTGGCACCAGGGGCAGTCCTTGTTGGCTATTTATATCTCTTTGTAAGTTGATAATGCATTGCATCGGAGGTGGGGCTACAGCTCTTTGATTTGATCCCCAAATCAAAGGAGGTAAGATAAAGGCAGATGGAGAGAGCTAGAAGTAGATAGTTGGACAGAGGTAGAGGGATGAAGGCTGACTGGTTCTCTCTTCTCTATTCCCTGCCTGCGGCAAGCAGCCAGCTGTTTCCTTAATTCAAACTTCTCTGGGCCCCAGCAGTGATAAAGCACATTCTTCTTAGAGAAATCCCTTCTGGCAATTGCCATTTCAAAGAAGAAACTTAGAGTAGAAGAATCATTTTGATTTAGAGTGTTAATGTGTGTGTTAAGAGTAGATAGAGTGAAGAGCCAGGGATTGGCAGCCATTTAAAGGTGGCATGCCAAATCTTCATTTATTCCTTCTCTCCTAAGCAGAGGTGGAAATGTCAGTGGGGGTCACTCAGAGACAAGCCTCTCTTTTGAATCCCCTGTGCTGTTAAGTGGTTTATACAGTGAATCAGCTTCAACATACACATTCCATTGAACCCAGTACTTCTAGGAATAGCGACGCCTTCTGGCCAGTGGTAGGAAATGTCTGTTTTATCAATAAGTTCCACTCCTTCACTCTCCTCAGGGCCCTTGGGCTATATCCCTATGGCACCACCCAACAGGAAACAGCACTGCCTTACTGTTGCTTTTGGGTGTGCCTTCATAATTTCTCCACTCGCCTCATTTAATTTTATCTCATTCAATTTGTTTCTAGCAAGAACTTCTTTATCTCCATTCTTTTCTCTCTTCCACATTTGGCCAGCTAAATTTTAGGAGAATCTTTCACAAAAGCAATATAGCATTAAAGGTTAAGGCTGTAGAGTGTGACTGCCTGGGTTTTTAATTCCTCTTCCTACCTGGTGGTCTTGGGCAAGTTAGCTTGTACTCTGTGTCTTTGCTTTCTATAAAATGGGGAAAATAATACCTACCTTACAGGGTTGTTTTGAGGCTAAAATAAAATGATGCATGTAAAGTTCTCAGCATGTCATTTTTTGCAGAAAGTTACCCACTGATTGTTAGCTTTTATTATTTAGCTGCCACTGTGCCCTTTCATTTATGTGCCATAAATAATTTCAATTGATGAAATTAGTGTCAGTATATACTCAAAGCATGGAAGAGAAAAGGTGATTTAGAGAAAGTAGCTTTGCAACAATTTCTAAAGTGAGCAAAACTGTCAAAAGTTGTCTTCAGAAACTTTATGTATCTCCAAATACGCCTCCTCCACAAATTTTCGAATTTCCTTTTCTTTAAGCTCCAGCAGGTGAGATAGATATATTTTGAAAGATTCCTTCTTCAGTTGGATTATTTTACCATTTTAATTGCTAGTATTACTACTTTATTATTTTCTGTCATTTTCTAATTTAAATGCAGAATTTCAAAACTATACTTTAAAACTGGATTTAAACTGCCTACCAATCTTTAGGGGGCTATGCTGGGAAAGTAAGCATTGTTTTAAATGATTTGGAAAAATGTTGGTTGAGACCTTAAAGAGTAACTTACAAATGATTTTTTTGTATATCGCCTAGGAGGTTATTCTTTGTTACTCCACCTGTGACTCTCCAAAACTTGTAAGAAGTCTAATTCTTGCCTTTTATGTTGTCTTATTTTTTATCTTTTATTTTTTTCATTTTGGCAAACCAATTAGTTGGCTTCTCTTCTTAAACTACATTCAGTCCTAATGCCAAAATGTTTATTTCTGGTTATGTGAGAGCTTGATTGCATGACTAGAAAGGCAGGTTGTTTACAGTCTAATTTCTCAGTACTGGCGTTTCTGACAATTTTTGTCCAGCTTCACATATTGGCCAAGGTGTGACAATACAAAAGGGGTTTACTTCACAAATAGTCATGATTGCTCTCCTGCCCTTGATCCATCAACTCTTTGTGACTTGTACCTTGAGAATAGTCTCTAATCATTGTTTGGGTCAGCATTTCTCTTTCAAGTAACAGATAAGGAACTGCTTTAAAATCACCCACTAGAGAGATAGAAAGCTATCATTTTCTTCTACTTTCATCAGCTGACCCAGGCTGTTCTGTATGACTCTTGGTCTTTGCCCAGCCTCTTCCTGGGTGCTATAGTAAATTCAGACCTAAGCCATTGGATAGTTATGTTGAAATCATTTCTACATCAAGAAAATAAATTTAATTATCATTATTGGTGATAAATGTACATTATGCCTTCAGTCAAATTATTTCACCCTCAAAAGTCCAGCTGCTTTTTAGGAGAAGCTATTTAATTACACATTTGTAGGACACAGAATATTAGACCCGGTCATAATGGCTATTGCAAGCCAAGCTTTTGGAATTTTTAAACTTTGGGATTGTTTTAAACAACTGTGGAATCTATTTGGGAGAATTTCAACCATAGGCATTTAAAAATTTTTTATAATAATGACACATGAGGTTTACACATGAGGAATATTTAAATTCCTTCCTTGAAGTGAAATAATTCTATTTATTCAAGTTTATCTTGGAATGGACCAGCATAAGAGAGATTCTAGTACTTTGAATTTGATTTTTTTTAAATAAATTTTTTTAAACTTGTATTTTATTTTTTTAACATCTTTATTGGAGTATAATTGCTTTACAATGGTGTGTTAGTTTCTGCTTTATAACAAAGTGAATCAGCTATACGTATACATATATAAAAATAAATTAGATAACGTTTACTGAGTTTTTGAAGGGTCAGTCATACTCCATGTGCACAATCTCATTTAATACTTCGATGTATATATTTATACGGCAAGTTCTATGCCTGACTCATATAGCAAGTAAATTAACTGAGATTTCAGGAGGTGAAGCAGTTTGGTCAAGGTCACATAGCTATTAAGTGGTAAATCTACCCTACTGTAGCTGACAACTTTGCTCTACTGCCCTCTGTATTGTACATGTCTCCAAAAAAAGGTGGAAGGGAGGTTCAGAAGTATCTCCTTACTCTTTAGTACGAGTAGTTTTGAAACTAAGTAAAACACCTTATTGGCAAAGCCCCGTATGCCTTCTTGTCTATCCTGGCTGGTTTGCTCAGGAGAAGAAGCCACATCCTGTAACTGTGCTCAGAGACTGGGGGTTTTAGTATATCTACCTGTCTCCTCAGAGAGGTGGTGAGGATAATATAATATTATATTATCACTTAATATAATATTGTCGCTTCAATTCATCTGGGCTGTTTTGTAGGCTAGTTTGTCATCCTTCTGAAGGAGTGATTTTACCTGCGTGGTTCCTAGACTGTTGTCTAAATGGATTAAAAAATAGGTGTGTCAGCCGCTACTTGCTAATGATAGTTGGGATCAAAGTCTCCAGGATTGCCTGGGAGATCTCTGACTTGGGTTGTGGGTGGCTCTGTATGGAACTTCTCAAAAGAAAGTTGTCCTTCTGTCTTCTCTATTATGGCTTATGGATCGTGTTCCTGTGACTATCTGCTCTGCTCTCGGGCCTTCCTCATTATCTATTCAAAAGAGGGTGAAAGTTTCTTAGAAATTTCTAAAAAAAAAAATTAGAAAATGCTATGGAAATTGAATAATTAAAGAATAAAAGATAAAATACTTAAATACTTAAAAGATAAAATATTTAAAATATTAAACTCAGAATAAAATAAAACTACAAAATCAGCTAAATGAATACTTTTAAGGAAAGTATCAAGGAAAAAATTTAAAGTAACAAGATAAATACTAAATAAAAGTTTATAGCAAAAATATAAAAGTTAAATTGAATAAACTACATTGATATGTATGTGTGTGTGAGTGTGTGTGTGTGTGTGTGTGTGTGTGTGTGTATCTGTGAAACACAACATACCTATATGCTAGAGGTAACATTGGTTTAGACTAATCTCATGTTTCATGCTTTTGGTCAAATGACACAACTGAGCCCTTTGTGAGAATATTAGTTCAACTTTGGAAATCTTGAATTGATGACCCACCTTAAATAGTTTCATTTTGGGAGGAAAATAGGAACATAGGCATATTTTTGTAGGGTTCAGATGAGAGCTGATAATCTTATGGTTTGTAATGGATAGGGTCTACAATTTTATATAAAGCATGTTAAATTGCTACATAACCATAGTTCTACAAAAGCAGTAACTCGCGTTTGTTTAGCCCTTTGTCTCTAAGAACTGCTCTCAATTACATTATTGCATTCTCAGATGCACCAAAGGCACACTTTGATTTTATATATTACAGTAATAATTCCTAAAAAGTTTAGTTTATGTCAGCAGCTTTTTTCTCCCTTTGAAACTGAATCCTATTTAAAATATAGCAGGATATGCATACAATAATATGTTATCACAATTTACCTGTTATGTAAGTGACGATTTTTGAATTTCTGTGGGAAATTCAAATGTTTTTCAGTGGGATTTTTGAATTTCTGTTTGAGGTTTTTTTTTGTTTTTGTTTCTGCGGTATGCGGGCCTCTCAACTGTTGTGACCGCTTCCCTTGCGGAGCACAGGCTCCGGACGCGCAGGCTCAGCGGCCACGGCTCACGGACCCAGCCGCTCCGCGGCATGTGGGATCTTCCGGACCGGGGCACGAACCCGTGTCCCCTGCATCGGCAGGTGGACTCTCAACCACTGCGCCACCAGGGAAGCCCCGTTTGGGGTTTTAAAAACAAAATCCTTTGAAAATAGTAGTTATAAATGTGATCTGTGGTGGTTTATGACAATCGTAACAAATTATATTACATTCAACTGTAAGCGTCTATGTTTTCAACACTTTCTCCTCTCTCGCCTTCCCCTCCCTCCCTCCCTTTCTTCCTGTATCAAAGGTAAGAAAATACTTAATACATTTTCCTCCTATTTCTACAAAGATAGGGGGTGGAAAACAGTAAATTTTTTAATGAAAATGTCAGGGTACCACAATATCTCTACCCTGTCCTTAGGCCAAGTCTTATTCATTTGGGTATTTCACTTGGCTTTATAAAGGAAACAGTTTTACTGTTGGTATCTGTGATTTAAAAGGAGATCTCACGTTAAGTTTTACTGTGCACTTAAATGAGGTTTTATAAGAGACTCTTGCTTCATTGAAAAAGAAAGAAAAACAAGCAGTTAGATTCAGTAGGATGCTAGACTATTTAATGGTTCAAGATAAGCATGTCTTGAGCTTTTCCAGTTCACAATGAGGACTGCCTTTCGGTTGATATGCTCTTGACATTATTTGTAGCATGTGATAAGTTTAAAAGCATATTTAAAAAAATGATTTTATTCTGGTATCATCAGCCTTGACTACTAGTTGAGTTGGAGAGATTGGAATCTGTTCTCTTATTTATTAAATGAAACATTTTTCAGAATGCTTAGCTCACAAGACAGTTTGTATTGTTTTCCAAATGTTTTAGATATAATAGACACTTGTGTTTTAAGACTGTTTTATTTATTATTTTAAATTTTATTTAAAATTTATAAAGAACCTCTCTAAAGAACATTCCTAACACAACACAAAATCCAAATATTTGCATAATAATGAAGAATATTTTTAAAATCACCATGTTGACTAATATTTATTTTTATGTGGAAGTGTGTGATAGGCATTGGAGAGGGAGGGTCTAGTATGTACTTGCTCTTTCTGGAAGATGCCATGTATATTCACATCTCCAGACCTCTGCTTAGGCATACTTGGTGCCAGTCCAGGGCCTGGCACATTCTAGGCTGCTTAATCAGTATTTACTGAATTAATGTCTCCTTTTTTCCCAGTGTGGCCTTTCTTGTCTTTTTCCCATGACAAGTTTTTGCTTATATTTCAATGTCAAATCTAAAAGTCACCTCTTTGTGGTTTCCCTTCTTTTTTTTGTTTCAGGAGAATTAAATATTTTATGTGTGTTTTGTTACACTCTTATAATAGTATCTACTATGCTACATTAGTTATTGTTCTTTTTGTCTTTTTATCATCATTAAAGACATGTAACATGTTTTAGTTATCATTACATCACCAGCTTTTAAAATACTACTCCCTGGGCTTCCCTGGTGGCGCAGTGGTTGAGAGTCTGCCTGCCAATGCAGGGGACACGGGTTCGTGCCCCGGTCCGGCTGGGCCCGTGAGCCATGGCCGCCTGTGCGTACGGAGCCTGTGTTCCGCAACGGTGAGAGGCCACAACAGTGAGAGGCCCGTGTACCGCAAAAAAAAAAAACAAAAAACAAAACCTACTCCGTGATGTAATTGGCATTCAATAAATGCTTGTTAAGTCAAATAAAATCTAACAGGGTTCAAAGGGGGGTGACTTAGAAGGGGAACTAACATGTGTTGATTGCCTAGTCTGTGTTAAGCTCTTCATTAGTTACTTGAGAATTCAGTGCCACATAATATTTCAAATCTTGGGAGAGGTGGTACTATCCCTATTTTACCTTTTTACCTTCAATGAGGAAACTGAATGGCTGACAAGTACAGAACTAGGCTTTCTCCTCTTTTGTCTCCTATCAGAGCTGTATTAAGCTGTCTCCAGAGAGTTTTTTTGCAGCTTTTTTCTTTTTCTTTCTTAAGTCATTGCTAAGCTCAGATGGTAGAGTCTACTATTTTCAAATCTAAGTTTCTTCACTTAAATTGCTCATATTATAGAAACGTACCCAATTTCCCATTCATTTATCAAGGTGATTCCATTATTCCTAAAAGTAACCTTTTCATCATCAGAATCACATGTAAAATCTCTTACATGGATTGAATTCTGATTGTTTATGACTAAAATACCTTAGAAGTGAATTAAAAAATGAAAACAACACCCATAATTTAAAATTAACTTTATACAGCGTTGAAAATTATGCAAACGTATCTCATCATAGTGGATGTTCTCAATTGTGTTTGATCTTAATTACTTTAAGTCTTTCAAGACAGAAGTCATACAATTAATATACACTGCGTTGTGTAGAGTAAGTTTACATTCTGAATCACTAAGGCCAACTTCTAGGAGGGCCTCTAGTGTGTGTGTGTGTGTATATATATATATATAGATAGATAGATATACACAGTTATATATTTGTATTTATATTTATTTATTCACAGTGATGCCTCTTACTTTAAAACACTTCTCTGCCCCTGTGTCTCATCACTAGAATGCATTGGAATACATTGTAAGGGGATATATTTTACAGATGAGTTGGATAGGGATGGTTTTAGTTGTCAGACTTTCTTTTGCTCTCACTCTGGAAGTGGTTCTGTTACCTTTGTTTCAGCATAGTCTAGCCCTTGCTGTTAAAATGGTAGGTTTTAGGGTCTTATTTCCAGATTATTTTTTAATTAGTAGGATGGGATCAGGGAATATGAATATTTTTATCAGGAATCCAGATAGATTTTGATGTTGGTAATTAGCTCAGTTGCTTGGAATAATGTAGTAGTCAATTTGAAGTCATAGGTTTATTACCTGGTGGACCACCTGGTGGTTCCTGAAAGATTGCTTCTACCTGGGCATTTTGTACTTGATGTTTGCTCTGCCTGGAATGACTCTTCACCACAAATCTTCACACTGGAATCCTTCATCCACTCATTACAGCTCCTCCTACGGGACGTGTGCATCCCCACTACTGTTCTGCATTACATTCTCAAATTTACCTGCCATTGCTTGTGGAATGCAGACTCTGAATATTTCATTGTGTTTTATTTTCGGAATGCTCTGAACAGTGCCTGGCATTTAATAAATATTTACAGAACAAGCTGAAAGTTTGTATAGATAGTTAGGCCTAAGATCTTTTTAGTGGTCCACTACGATGTGCATCTTTACAGTGCTAGGCTGGCTTTCCCCTAGCCTAGGGGTATGATGCTCAGTGATAGGGCAGTCCTGCTCTAGAATTCCAAGCAGCTTCAGTTGTTGAATAGACTCAGTGCAAGTGAATCCTTAGGAAGAAGATTCAACAGTCCACAGTGCCTACAGATTCTTATATGATTCTTTATTTCACTGTATATGGAAAGGACAGTGCTAAATGTTTTATTGTTTATTGTCTCGCTAGCTGGTGGTGGTTGGTACTGGAAGTTGGGGAGGCTGGTGGATGGAGAGGTTAAGGAGAAAGGACTGATTCTGGTGTGGCAGTCATCTGGGACTGACAAAATTTTTAAAATTTTACTTTGAGGAACACAGAGGTAATTAATAAATTAATTAAATCTTTAAAAATAATTAAGTCATGAAAAGTTTTGAAAATCATGTTTGTCTTTTATGCTGTCATTTTCCTAGAGAACACATTTCACTTGTCTATGAAGGAGTACAGCCATTATTTTCCAGTATCTTGATGTACCTTCAGACTGTCAGTAATGGCAGGAAGTGTGCTGGTTGAGAGGAGTGGTTCTCCAACCACTGAATGTAATTGCAGAGTATTTCTTGTGTGCTTTATAGAAGGCAAGTAAGAGAGGATGGTGGCTAAGAGTTTGAGCTCTGGTGTCAGATTACCTGGGCTAAAGTCCCGGAACTGTCCTTAGTGTCCAAGCTGTGTGAACTTGGGTGAATTATGTAACACCTCCCTAGGTTTTCTTATCTGTGGAGATAATGATAGTGCTTTCTTCATAGAGCTGTGGGGAGGGTAAAATGAGATAATGCATGTAAAACACGTAAGCATTCTCTGGCACATCATGAGTGGCAATAATTGTTATTATTAATACAGTCAGTGCTAGCTCTACACCCTTAACACATGCCTGTTCAGTACTGATGCACATTAGAACACATCATGGGGAAATACATTAAAGGATGGTCATAATCTTTCAACTTACTGGTGTTTTATGTTTTGAAAGGAGAACTTGTGCTTTGGCAGTTGCAATGCTGGCTAAGTGGAGGACTCCCTATGGAAGGGTGAAATTGATGAATACCCGAAAAAGTCAAAGCTCTGAAATCTTCAGAGTGTTATCAGTTTATTAAAAAACAGAAAAACATTTCCTTGACAGTTCTAATTTGAAATTGGAACATTGTGTATTTAATTTCAGGTAAATCAAGAAAGAATGGCTTTTTAAGGTTATCTTATGCAGGAACAAATGCTTTTCTTTTGTTTTCACCTCCTCCCCCCAAACATGGGTTATAAAGCCTTTTTAGTTACAAATGACAAGATAAAGTGACGAAATGTTCAGTAAAACTTTAAAACTACAACTGTTTCTTTTGAAGATGTTAGATTTTGTTCCTATATAATTTTAAAGATGTAGTGAGTATTGAAAGTGCCGACTCTTTTTATTCATTTTCTCAAAGCAGAAAGCATTCGATGGAGCATGGTGTGTGATGGGGTCATAGGGAGTTATAAGAAGTTATAAGGATTAGGCTACATTTGAATTTTTCACTTAAGAAATAATCAAGACCCACTCTTGGGTGCTGGGAAGAATAAAAAGGTGAATAAGGCCCAGATGCTGCTTTCAAAGGGATTATAAAGATTGAATAAAATACTAGAAAAGTAGCTTTAATAGAAAGTAGAAGGTGGTAGATAATGAAAGAAAAGTAGAATCAGTGTTCTCTGGGAGGTATTTCTTCCAACGAGGGACCTCAAGAAGAGCTTTAAAAATGAGTTGGTGTTTGAACTGAACCTGGAATTGATAAATACCAATGCACTTTGGAGGCCATGAGGGGGAAATGCATCCTTGACAGGGCCAAGGGCCACAGGGCCTTGCATTATTGCAGGGCCAAGCAAGGAGAATGGATGGCCCACGCTCAAAAACCCTGAACTTCCTGATGGCTTTTGGGAAACGTTTTTATAGGCAGAATTTCTGGTGAGGGCTGTAGGGTGTGTGGCTTTCTTCTGATTGGTTGGTGGAGAGGTAGCAGGGGGTGCTTCAGGAATCTTGCCCTTAGCCTGAAGTTGCCATCCTCCACCTGGGCGGGGCGGCCTTGGTTCTGCAGAAGAACTCAAAGATATTGTTATATATATTCCTTGAGGAGGAACCAGGACCTGCCCCAAGGCTGCACTATTGTTTCTTGACTGCTCCTTCCTTGTTTCTGCATTCCCGCCCTTCCCTGATTAACAGCTGTTAGAATCTGCCCTTCAGAACTCAGGGAAGGTCAAGAAGGCTGAATGAAGCCTATTTCCTACAATCAAGAAGTAGGGGACACAGAAAGGATTTGTACCCAGGAGCCCCACGCGGTCCTGCTCGGTTTCAATGTTCTGTACTCCTTTTTGGAAGAGAGAGGATACCAGAAGAGTCTCCTCCAGTCGTTTGGGCCAAAGGAAGTACAGATTTGATTGAGAGAAAAGGAGTGACTGAGCATCAGAACCAGGATTCTCTCAGGATTTTTGCCATAGGCTTTTTCAAGCTGTTAGTAAAAGGGAGGGAATCCTTCTGAACTTCCACAGGTATTTACTTTCTAAGCCCTATTTTATCCAGCCACTGTGAATAGTGTGCCTTGAGGTTAAATGCTGCATTTTTGAGAGGTGTGGACCTTACCCTCAGTCTTCTGGATATTAATTTGACAAGATAAACAGGCTTAAACTTCCCTTCTCAAAGTGATTTTTCAGTGGTAGCCATTCTTTCCCTTCAGAAGATCTTTACTCTCTTGCTGGAAAAATAAAAAGTTTGTACCACATTTTATTTGCTATAGTTCTCTTAAGAGTAATTTAATCTGTTATTTTTCCTTAAGATTAAATGAATTAAAATATATGTTCACCGCTATACATTCTATTCTTACAGTCTGAAGAACTCAAGAAATGTTTATTAAAGAGAAAACACCAACCAACCCTCTCGCCCAAACAGAAATATCGATCTAGCAAATTATTATGAAAAGACATAAGGTTTAAATATATAATTCTTACATTGCTCCAAAATATATTGTTTGACTCTATATACTGGCATAAATGTTAATGTCATGAAACTCATGATTGTATTTTTTTTTCTCCTCTTACTCCCTGTCCCTGCCACCTCAATGAAACAACAACAAAAACTATTAAAGTCCCAGAACTTGTCCATACTAGTTTCATGGAGTTTAGTCACTTTATAAAATGTTAAGCTTTTCTTTTTCCTTTTATAATTTTTAGATTGATAGTGTTCCTAGGTCATGAGAAGAATCTGAAAACAGTTTTTATTTATTGTTAGTCACAGAGCTGTTATTACTAACCAGTGGTCACATCCTCATTAAAAAAAGCAAGAGGAAAAATTCAGTTTCCTCTTTTTAAATCAGAAAAGCTGGACTTCCCAAGGTTTTTTGGCCAGACATTTTAATTTGATCTTAGGTGCTCAGAAAAGAACACACCCAACTTTACTCATCAAAGGGTTTTTAACTGCCAGAGAGAGCTGAACTTGTTTTAAGATGACTGTATGCTAGTCTGAGTTTGAACCGCAGAGATTAGGGAACACAGAGAGTAATTTTGAGGATTTTTATTTTAGCACAGAATGTATACCACTGACTGCCCAGGTTATTATGTTAGTCCCTTAAAGTTTTTAACCTCAGTTTTTTAACATTTCTAAAGATCAGAAATGCTCAGTTTATTTTTTTAAAAACATCTGTGATATGTTATAAACTATTTTGAGATCTTTGGGAAAAAACCATTCTCCCATGCTATAACGAATGGGACCAATATTTTTTTAGTTAAGAATCGTTTGATTGTAGACAAAGATCTGATGGTTTGAGGGGGAAAAGAAATGTATTAGAAAACTACATGGGAATCTAACGAAGTCCAAGGATAAACTGAATAATAAACAAGTCATAGGGAGGTCAAGCATGCAGTCTGACCTCTGGAACAAGTAGAACCAGGACACAGAACCCCTCACCGTGCCATCTTCATTTAATTTCTCTATTTCTTTATGTGTTGGCTTCATGTTTCTTTCTTTGAGGAAAGAAAGAAAACACAGTAGTGTTTTTTTCAACACAGTAGTACGACCATTGAAAGTCCTTAAATTTTATATCCTAATTTCTGTTAGTGGAGTGAGTCTTAACCAGGCTCAAAATTCCAGGCAGGGAATTCTGATGTGTTGGGTTTGGTTCCACCCTTGTGCCAATTCACTATGGTAAAGGGAATGGTCAGAGGAACTGGCATTACAGTTCCCTGAATAACCATGTTGATTTGGAGTGAGGCTGCTGTAGGACCTACAGATATGTGCTGTGCAAAAATCCCATGTGTGGCCGTGGCAAAAATAATGACTTGCACATGGTACTTGATTTGAAATTTACTGAATAAATTACTGGTAATTGTATCTGTATGAATTATCCTAGTGGCACGTGTTTTGTTTTCCAGAGTATAAGACAGTTTTGTGGTACTTCAGATCTTTCACAGAAAGAGAGTTGTATTTGTTGGGAAAAAGTGGAGAGGAGTGGATTTTTATTTTAGAATGATTACAAGGTATCAAAATAAATTTATACACACACAAGAACTACAACATTAAATTCATAGCTTAAGTAACATTAAAAATGTGTGCATGGGGAAAAATAATGCATGATAGAAAATCTAACCTAACCTTTTATCAGCACACTTAGGAAATCTACAATATGAAAAGGGCTGCAGGCAGGGGGAACTCGGAATAGAGGTACAAAGCAGCTCTGTTGGTTCCTGGTTGCTGGCCTGGGCTCTGAGGTGGGTGAGCCTTTGTATGTTGCTTAGCAATGTGTGTTTTTTTTGTTTAAATGGATCTTGCCTCATGAATCATGAATTGTTAGTTTACAAGAGTAAGGTGTTCTTACAAGCCTGCCAAAACGGTAACCAAACCCAGGCCCATTTTATACCAGAAGGATTTTAAGAACAGAATTTTAGCTTCTCAGTTTTATTGTGGAGCTTGAAGAAATATTATTTGATGATAATTCTGTCATTATAATCAACCTCTCACTCTCTGCTTTTTGTATGAAGATCTTTGTGATTCCAGCTGAAAAAGAACAATACTGACTAATTCTACTGTTTAGCAACTCATTCTGGGTATATTGTGTGGGGTGGGAAGCAGAGAGGTGCTATCTTGTTTAGTTATTGAGTCCTTCCTTCCTGAAATGGATTGTAACTCTGGAAGCGTGAGTATTCAAGATAGTCTCGAATGCTTTGTAAAAAATCTTGTTCTCACTATTCAAGAAGTTTAGAATCTCTCTCAGGAGAGTGTTCTGTTTGATTAAAAAAAAAAGATTAAAAAAAAAACACCCAACCAAACAATAAATACTTATTTCCCCACTTTTACCTTATTTCCATTAAAAAAGTGAGAATCCACTTTTTTTTATCCTTGCGTCCAAAAAGGGAAAAAAAACTGACTAATTTCTGCCACAAACACCAGTGTCCTTTTAAAATACTAATGGAGGACTTCCTTGGTGACACAGCGGTTAAGAATCTGCCAGCCAATGCAGGGAACACGGGTTTGATCCCTGGTCCGGGAAGATCCCACATGCCGCGGAGCAACGAAGCCCGTGCGCCACAACTACTGAAGCCTGCACGCCTAGAGCCCGTGCTCCACGACAACAAGCCATCGCAATGAGAATCCATGCACTGCAACGAAGAGTAGCCTCCTCTCGCCGCAACTAGAGAAAAGCCTGTGCACAGCCACAAAGACCCAATGCCATAAATAAATAAATACTAATGGGACTATTTCTGACAACCAGTCCCCCTTTTCTGTTTTTATACCCTCATTTACTCCCACCTTTCCAAACTAATAAACTCAAAAATTATATTCCCCAACTTTATTTTATGTGGTGAGATTCCCCCCCACCGCCAAAAAAAAACCACCTTTGTTGCTTTAATAATTTTTAAGAAAATATTTTAATAGTTTTCTTTACTGGTTAATATACTAAAATAGAGTAAACTTTTATTTGTTTAAAAATGACAAGTGGGAAAAATAAACTTGCTGGTTTCATGAATATTGATTTAAAATAATCTGAGAATGAATGAATTTGTATATACAAGTGACTAGAAGCTGATGTAGGAAGGGCAGTGTGCAAGTTTGAGAGCGGCAGAGGAGCTGTTGAGGCAGGAAGATAGGATATCTCACCTGGGCAAAGAAAGTCTCTTCTGAATACCAAAATTGGATTTTATCATTTTCTCTATAGTTGAGGATGACTTATACTAAGAACAGCCATTTAATTTGTCTTCATCTCATTCAGATAAAAGCTGCACACACTGTTTCTGTCCTATGCTGTTCACAGTCTGAATGTCCTCCTTCAGTGCTAGTTGGTTGAATCTTTTAAGGCTTAGTCTTGGTGCTGTCATTTCCATAAAATCCTGACCATAAGTGGCAAATGTGAAAGTGTTCCTGCTTTCTTCCAAGCAGTTACATAATTTTGCTTGTGCTTTCTGTTGTAATTACCACAGATTGCTCTGTGTTGTTGTTTTCTATCCTTGCCCAGGCTTCTCCATGCAACTCTAAGCTCTCTGAGGGCTGCTGCAAGGTCTCATTCATCAAAGCAGGAGCCACTTATCTAGTGTAGGGTCTTGGATTTAGTAGGTGGTAATTAAACAGTTATTGATTTAAAACAACAGTTGATTCACAGATCAAAGAAGGAAAAAGATAATACATTTTAGCTTTTTACTAGGAAGACTTTCAGGCAAATTTGTGCAAAGTTATAGCTTTGTATTTATTTTAATGATTACTTTCACTATGTGTAGGAAAAAAGACCATTCCCAGAATTACAACCTCATTGGACAAGTTATATTTTTATCTTTTAATTTGAGTTAGTCATTTGGGCTGACTGTTTTTTTCTGTAGACTTTATAGCCAAAGACATCAAAGCCCTTTCCTTTTTTAGGGAGAACGAACAGCAATATTTTAAGCAATAGGCAAAGTAGAGTGAGTACACATGAACAGTGTTTGAAAATGTATTGGCATAAACTCACGACAAAGTAGATCTTATACATGTTCACTATTATGCATGATTATTCATTTGCTGTGTATTAATTGGGCTTCCTTACTAAGCATCTACTGTGAAGGATTTCATACCTAGCTAAACCAACCTCCTGAGTTTCCACAAGAGGAAAGTGTTGATCTTGGGAATCTTGGAAGCACACTTTTGGATCCTTTGGTACTTTCTTTTTTGTAGGGAAGATATTAGAGGAACAGATGTTTTTCTCACCATTTTTGCTTAACAGCTTTTTGTTGAAAACACAAAGAACATGTGATCCTTTTTTTTTTCTCTCTTTTTTTTTTTTTTTAAACACCTGGAAAACATGCTGGTATCCCCCCGCCCGTAGTCCATGTCCTGGCAGATATTGCTATTGTCTTTGTACTTCCTCACTGGCTTTAGATCAAGCTTTATTATTCTCAACATAGCACTCAGCACAACCACCATCGGTCAATGAGATTTTTTTTTTTTTGCGGTACGCGGGCCGCTCACCGTCGTGGCCTCTCCCAATGCGGAGCACAGGCTCCGGACGCGCAGGCTCAGCGGCCATGGCTCACGGACTCAGCCGCTCCGCGGCACGTGGGATCCTCCCGGACCGGGGCACGAACCCGCGTCCCGTAGCATCGGCAGGCGGACTCTCAACCACTGCGCCACCAGGGAAGCCCTGTGATCCTTTTTAATCCCAGAATTGTTCTTGCCTGGTTCTTCAGCACTGGTAGGGAGGGGTGCCCAGGGCAGCAAGTTTGTTGGAAATTTAAAGTCTTTAGCATGTTCTCAGGTCTATTTCCTATTGAATTCCAATGACCTGTTCTTCTACTTTCCATTGTTTGAAAGAGGCAACTAAAAGCCACATCTACTCCTTTTGGCCTCCATTTTCGTCCTTTCTTGCTCTGTAATACACAGATTGAATAGATCCCTATGTTTCAAGTTATAGCCCCTTTCCCCCAAATGTTTTATTATTATTATTTTTTTGGCGGTATGCGGGCCTCTCACTGTTGCGGCCACTCCCGTTGCGGAGCACAGGCTCCGGGCGCGCAGGCTCAACGGCCATGTCTCACGGGCCTAGCCGCTCCGTGGCATGTGGGATCTTCCCGAACCGGGGCACGAACCTGTGTCCCCTGCATAGGCAGGTGGACTCTCAACCACTGCGCCACCAGGGAACCCCTCCCCCAAATGTTTTTTACTCCCAAATGTTTTCTGAGCTTCATGTAGTAAGATCAAAAAGAACCCTGGTGCTACTATTTATAATTTACTTGGGGTTATTGGATCCTAGTTATTTGTAGACATTTGGAGATGTCTCCATGAAGCCCTGATAAGAATTTCAGAAGGAAAGAAGGCCAAAGTCTTTATGTAATTGACTGAGTATATTGAGGAAGTGTTGTGGATGGTGACATAATAGAGTGCTTTACAGAGCTAGAGGGAATCATTGGAGTGTAGCATTAATGAGCAGGGGGAGGCATCAAAAATAGGGATAGGAACCCATGCTCTTGGATTGGAAGAATCAATATTGTTAAAGTGGCCATACTACCCAAAGCAATCTACAGATTTAATGTGATCCCTATCAAATTATACATGACATTTTTCACAGAACTAGAACAAATAATCCTAAAGTTTATATGGAATCACAAAAGACCCAGAATTGCCAAAGCAACCCTAAGGGAAAAGAACATAGCTGGAAGCACTTAGATTGCAGACAATACTAAAAAGCTACAGTAATCAAAACAGCATGGTATTGGCACAAAACAGACATATGGATCAATGGAACATAATAGAGAGCTCAGAAATAAACCCACACACCTATGGTCAATTAATCTTCAACAAAGGAGGCAAGAATGGAGAAAAGAGAGTCTCTTTGGCAAGTGGTGTTGGGAAACCTGGACAACAGCATGCAAATCAATGAAGTTAGAACATTCCCTCACACCATACACAAAAATAAACTCAAAATGGCTTAAAGACTTAAATATAAGACAGGATACCATAAAACTCCTAGAAGAGAACACAGACAAAATATTCTCTGACATAAATTGTACCAATGTTTTCTTAGGTCAGTCTCCCAAGGTAATAGAAATAAAAGCAAAAATAAACAAATGGGACCTAATCAAACTTACAAGCTTTTGTACAGCAAAGGAAACCATAAACAAAATGAAAAGACAACCTATGGACTGGGAGAAAATATTTGCAAGCGATCCAACTGACAAGGGCTTAATTTCCAAACTATACAAACAGCTCATACAACTCAATAACAAAAAAACAAACAACCCAATCCAAAAAATGGGCAAAGACCTAGAAAGATATTTCTCCAGAGAAGACATCCAGATGGCCAGTAGTCACATGAAAAGATGCTCAACACTGCTAATTATTAGAGAAATGTAAATCAAAACCGGTATCACCTCACATAGGTCAGAATGGCCATCATTGAAAAGTCCACAAACAATAAACACTGGAGAGGGTGTGGAGGAAAGGGACCCCTCCTACACTGTTGGTGGGAATGTAAACTGGTACAGCCACTATTAAGAACAGCATGGAGGTTCCTCACAAAACTAAAAACAGAGTTACCATATGACCCAGCAAGTCCTCTCCTGGGCGTATATCCAGAGAAAACTCTAATTTGAAAAGATACCTGCACTCCAGTGTTCATAGCAGCACTATTTACAATAGCCAAGACATGGAAGCAACCTAAATGTCCATCGACAGATGAATGGATAAAGAAGGTGTGGTACATTTACACAATGGAATATTACTCAGCCATAAAAAGAATGAAATAATGCCATGTGCAGCAACATGGATGCACCTAGAGATTATCATACTAAGTGAAGTAAGTCAGACAAAGACAGATTTCATATGATATCACTTATATGTGGAATCTAAAATATGATACAAGTGAACTTTTATTTACAAAATGGAAAGAGACTCAACAGACGTAGAAAATAAACTTATGGTTACCAAAGGGGAAAGGGGGGGAGGGATAAAATAAGAGTTTGGGATTAGCAGATATGACCTACTATATATAAAATATATAAACAACAAGGTCCTACAGTATAGCACAGGGAAGTATATTCAGTATCTTGTAATAACCTATAATGAAAAAGGGGAGTCCCCTGGTGGCCTAGTGGTTAGGATTCCAGGCTTTCATTGCCGTGGCCTGGGTTCAATCTCTGGTGGCTGAGATCCTGCAAGCTGCACAGTGCAGACAAAAAGCCAAAAAAACAAAACAAGAAAAAGAATGGGAAAAAGAAGCCGAATCACTTTGCTGTACACCAGAAACTAACACAACACTGTAAATCAACTATACTTTAGTTAAAAAAAATAGGGATGGGAAAAGAGAATGGTGTAGACAAAAAGATGGTTTGATTAAAAGTCACGGACACTCTGTTCAGCTTTTAAAATTTGGCAAGAACTGTGATGTGTCAAGTAAGTTACCTGCTGCTGCTCTTTAGTAGTGTTCTGGTACTGCGGAGGAGACAGGCTGTTTCCCAAGGGACACGTTTGCAAGACATGGGTGCCATAGACATATGCTTGTGGTGCATGCTAAGATGTTTAATAAGGACTGTGGTCTCTGGTCCAAACCACATTTTTTCCTAAAGGAAAAAACTTCATTTGGAATATTTGGAATTTTGAGGGGAGAGTTTGAAGGAACTATAACTATGTTAAGAAAATGGCACCTAATGGATTTTAAATGGTCATTACTTTATAATAAATAGAATTCATTAAATGTAGTATTGGTAAAAATGCATTTTAATTATTTTTTGTGACAAGATACAGTGTCTTCTGGAATGGTGAGCGTTTATCTTGCATGTTTTTTATAAAAACCTTAGTTAAAAAACACAGCCACTTGCACCTGATCCCTTTTTACTTTCCTTTTCATCTCATGGATATGGGTAGGAAGTAATGCAGTGCATTACCCCAGACTGTGAAGAGTGGGAGAGGAGTTGCTGAGAGTGTCTCTGGGAATTAGAGATGAAAAGGGCCATGTTCTTTTTGCTTTTTCACACCTCAGGTAAATGAGATATACTATGATGCAGTTTGTTCCTCAGGGAGGAAAGGGGAACTCTGAATTCATGACAATGTTATTAGGAATCAGAAAATTAAGGAAGAGGGACTGAGTGACAAAAATACTGCTGTCATCAGAGAAATGTTATTAAGCAGATCAAGATGGAAGCTTCATTGTTATGGCCTAATTATTAAATATTTGTCTGTTGGGGAAGTTGGAGTGATTTATAATAACGTTAGATTCAGAAAGAACATCTAATGGTACGCCAACAAATTAGTTTTCTTGTATTAAAGTGATCTGTGCCTGTTAGCATTATTAAATGATTCTCATGCTTTCTAATATAATATTTTTGAATTTGCATTATTAACCATTATATTTTTTCTATGTAAAACAGTATATAAACTTCTCTTTGGAGGTATTGATATTTAATGACTTATCCTTGTGTAAGGTTGCAGGGAGAATTGTGTTATCTATAGAGCAATTTTTTTTTTTAACATCTTTATTGGAGTACAGTTGCTTTACAGTGTTGTGTTAGTTTCTGCTGTATAACAAAGTGAATCAGCTATATGTATACATATATCCCCATATCCCCTCCCTCTTGTGTCTCCCTCCTACCCTCCCTATCCCACCCTCTAGGTGGTCACAAAGCACAGAGCTGATCTCCCTGCGCTATGCGGCTGCTATAGAGCAATTTTGAAATTAGGGTTAACCCTCTGTTGTTTTCCTATGTACGAACTTCAGAATGGCTCGCTCATCTTAGTATTTTAACTCCTAGGGTCTCTTACCCCTCACACATACCACATCTTTAATCCTGGACACTTGTTAAACCTAGGTAGTTTGTTTTCTGAAAATAAAAACATTAAACTGAGGGAAAAAAACGGGATTATTTTTTCATTGCATATCAGAGTATATACAAAAATAAGAGGAAAATATGAATTTTAAATAAAATTTTCTGCTTCACAGGATTTATACACATATTATGACATATGTAAACGTATGATTTGTCCTTACTTAGTTAATATCTACTGAATGATGAGAACATTCTCATTTGTTTTAAAATGTTTTTTTAAATTAGAGAGTGAAAAGAATAAATCTATAAAATCTTTAAGATAAAGGAATTCATACTAAGGAATTTAGAAAATAGAAAGAAGCTTGTAAT
Source organism: Grampus griseus (assembly GCF_964374135.1). Lineage (NCBI taxonomy): Eukaryota > Metazoa > Chordata > Mammalia > Artiodactyla > Delphinidae > Grampus > Grampus griseus. The sequence continues at coordinate 55,257,009 of NC_139007.1, read as the reverse complement.
CCCGCTAGTCTGAAAGAAATATAGCAATTTTTTTTGAACTATCCTTTCCATCTTCTTTTGCACGCATGTGTTTATGGATGCATAGGTATGTTTTTGTGTATCCATGCATCGTCCTCTCATTTTAATTCTAGAGGAAAGCCAAGATACATTGCATATGTAAGCTTTTTATTTAAAAAATAATGCCTATCAATTTATAGTTTTAAATTATTTTCCTCAATCGCTTGCAAAAAAGAAAACATCTGTATACTACTGTAGTACTGTAACTGAAAGTGGGGTCCGGCTGCTTGCCGCTCAAAAGCCAATAAAGAGGCAAAGCTGGTGGAAAGGAATGTTTGCTTTATTTTGGATGCTGGCCTCGGGGGTGGGATGTGGACTCCTCTCTGAAGGCCAGCTCCCCCCCACTGACAACCAGGGGGCACGGGCTGTTATAGATGGAGGGAGGGGGCTGCACGCAGAAACAGCACAGTCAGCTCTGACAGTCATCTTGAAATTGGTCTTGTGGTAGTCTGACCAGCGTCATCTGGATTGTTTTAAGTACGATTAATCTTCAGTTCCAGGGTCGGTTTGTTCCCGTTTCTTTGAGGCCAACTCTCGGAACTGTGGCAGTTTATGTCATGGCTACAGTCTGGCCATCATGTAGTTAACTTCTTCCACCTGGTGGGAGTTTCAGTATCTATAAGACAGCTCACAGGATATGGCTCAGAATATCCTCTATAGCCTGTGAGGGGGAACTAAAGGTCCTTGACTTGGTTAATGACTGAACTATTATTTGCTTCTGTATTTTCTCACTTCTCTGATTAAACTTATTCTTTGGCTACAGTTTTTCCACAGACAGGAGGCAGGCTGAGGACATGGGGGGAAGGACCACAGGGTCTGGCTCCGTTTCAGTAACAGTAGATCTGGTTTTAAACCTTCAGACCTTCACCAACTCTCACCCAGACTATTGCAGTCACTTCCTCACATCTTGTCTTTCTCCCTTGTGGGTGGCCCTCTACAATCTGTCCTTTGCACTACTGCCAGCCTGGTCTTTTTAAAACAAAAGTTTCACCGCTGTCTGTCAATAATAAGGTAAGTCTGGGATACTTGGCATGACATACAATGCATGTTGTTACTGAGCATTGTTTACCTCTCCAGCTCTTCTCTTAGGATCCCTCTTTAAACCTGACACCCCCCCAAAACAAAGCTAATCCGATTTTAGTCATCCTTATTTTTGCACCTGCTGGTTTCTTTGTCTGGCGGTCTTCATTCTTCCTTCAACACTTAGTTCATATGTCAGATTTTCTGTGAAATCTTTGTTAACTACCTACCCAAGTATAGTGTTTATTAATCACTTCTCCTCTTGCTATATGTATGCTGTATACTTCTCATATTGTAATCGCTTACTTGTATTTCTCCCGCTCCCTTTATGGCAGCCACTTAGTCCATTATCTAATGCAGTACTGGTACTACTGGTACTTCAATTAGTGTTTATTGATTTGAGTTCTTTACTGGTAATTAGATTCATTGAGGTCTGATATTACCTGAGAAGACGTTATCAGCCCCAAACATTTAATCCCAGCTATCACAAACTTAACACAACCAAGCTTTTTAAAAATCATACATATAATAATAAGGTTTTTCATCTTATATTTTCAATTATTTGCAACAGTTTTTATTAAAACCTTTCTATGTTTCATGTACCTAGTAGCTATGTTTACACAGAGTACTGTGATTGAGGGAACAAAATCCAGTCTCTCATAGATGGGGACTTAATGTTACTGTAATTGTAACAATTGTTGGGTTATGGGTTTTATTTTCATGACATTATCTTCTACAAGGCTCTTCTGCTGCCTCTTGTGTTCAGGTGCAACTCCTTAGCTCAAGTCTGTTCTCTCAGAATTGAGAAGGGGACTTGACAATTGGAAATTATCCTCAAGAGTCATCTCTGCCAAAGTGGTTTGTGAGAGTGATTTGTGAAAATAATGTTTTTTTTTCTCACTACTGTACATCTCAAATGGAGCCTTATTCACTACTGAAATATGAATACCTTTTTGTGTGTTTATTAAAATAATAAAATATTTATTGAAAGGAAAAGATTTCTTCAATTGTGGCAGTTGTGGCCTTGGGCATTAAAGCACAAATTAAGTTTTTATATGATGCCTCATCCAGGTTTTTCTCAAGAATAAAAAGCAAAATTCTTAGAGAAAAATCTCTTTTTAAAATTTTTCACACAGAAGCCTTAGCATTGGAGAATTCTAAGGTTGTTGAGGAGGAGATTTGGAAGGGGACATGCAGAGAATAGCTCTTCCAGTTTGTGCTGACCCTTGAATCATGGGAGCAAGTGAGCAGAAATTAAAGAAATTTTATCAAAGAAAAACTGATTACCTGCTTTACTAACACCTAATCTAGACTGTGTGCTTATGAACAGTTACTGCTGTTTCCTCATTCTCCTGTATGTCATCAAGACCCCAGTTGCTTTTGTTTTTCACATGGATTGAAAAGTATACAAGCTTTTGAAAGAGATACAGGTTTCAGTTTACCAATTAATAGTTGTAGGACGTTGGCTAAATTGATGAACTGTTCTGTATCTGAGTTTTCTGAACTGAAAAAAAAAAAAAAAAAAACTCATAAAAGTTAATAGGTCCCTAAAGGAAGCAGAAACTAAAGTACTGAGATTCTGATGCCCCATGGGTCACAACTTGGAGGAAAAAAAGAAACTGGATCTGTTCAGTTTCATTTTCTGAAAATGAGAACATTTTCACTGACTCTGTTTGTAGATATTAAATGAAATTAAGTATTCATATTAAATGAAAAAATCTGGAAGTTAATATTTGTAAATATTCAATTAATTATATAAAATTTTAAAAATGTTTGTAAATTTTAAATGGTAGTATTACCTACAGTATCTGACACATAATATGTGATTTACAAAAAATACTTAAGTTTCTTTCTTTTTTCAAAAGTTGATCTTTGTTTTGAACTGTTTGGTTTCTCATATTCTAAACCACATTTAGAAAAGCTTACAGATGGCTTTATTACAATAGATTAACTGGGACAAGGCAGTGAAAGAACTAATCTCCAGAAGATGAAGTTTTCAAAATAGTGGCAAAGCAATCCAACTTCTCTTCTGTTTGATTCATTTAAAAAAAAAAAATAGGTGAATGATATACAATATCTGCTATCTAAAAAAATCTTCCATTCTGAGGAAATTTCATTTGTGCGCACTAGCAAAAAAAATATTTTAAAAATTAAATTGGCTGATAAAGCTGAACAATAAACATTGGAGGACAGTGTGTAATAGAGGAAAAAGAATTGCTGGACAAGGAGAAAGGGATCCTGGGACAGAGTGTCTCTTTCATCATTTACTGAGTCTGGGAAAGTCAGGTAACCTTAGAGAGTCCCCAGTGTAAAAGGAGGCTGGGATACCTTTCCTGCCTGGAGGTAGGGAGCTGATTAAGGTAAAATCTTGATGTCCCTTTTCGTTCTGATACTTACATACCAGGAGGTGGATAAAATGTAGTCTTTTTCTATGAGCATTCATTTTACATAATATTACAAATATATTTAGTACAAACAGTCTTGTGCCTTAGAGTTTGGGAAGTATCACATAGAATTTTTTTCTCCACGTGCAGTTTCTCTTAAAGGCTGGATGGATCCAGTTTCTTTTTTCCCCAAGTTGTGACCCATGGACTCATCAGAATCTCAGTACTGTAGTTTCTGCTTCCTTTAGGTACCTATTAATTTTTATTAGTCTTTTTTTTTATTTGGATCAGGGTTGTAAGGTCAATTCAATAGGATGCAAAGAGAAAAATTAAGAAATAGACTTCAGTTTGAATATGAAAAAGTCAACAGAAATGAAGCTTTGTTTGGAAAAGTTGGCTCAGTAGGGGAGGGCAGTCCTCATACAGTGATCATTATAGGCTAAGCTTCACATATATACACCTGTAGACCTCCTACTTAACTAAACTGTGGTCAAGGTTAAACAAAAAGTGACCTATGCTGAAATGATCATTTCAGTCTTTTCCAATTCTGAAGTTTAATGGTTCTATTACACACAATAGGCTGTAGTCTTTGGGAAGATAAAATTTCTCAAAAGTGTCATACCATTCCATCGGAATTGTTAAGTAAGTTCACAGCCATCATGGTGCAATACCATTGATACCACAGAGGTCCTTGCCTTGGATGTGAAAATATCCAAGCAGATGCAGAGAGGCCATCTGTCCTGAGACTCTAGAGGACATTCCTGTACTGGGTGGAGAATTGTACTCAGTGAGCTTGAGGGTCTTTTGCAGCTTCTCGCATTCTCAAATTCTTTAATTTTATTTCATTTATTTACCTTTAATTTATTTTTATTATTTTTATTTTTGGCCACACTGCGTGTCTTGTGGGATCTTCGTTCCTCAACCAGGGATCGCACCTGGGCCCTCAGCAGTGAGAGCGCAGGGTCTTGACCACTGGATGGCCAGGGAGTTCCCAAATTCTTTGATTTTAAATAAATGGACATTTAAAATAAGTGGAGCCCTGCATTTTCCTAGAAAACTAGGGTGGACTTCATTGAGGTAAGGGAAAAATTAATGTTCTTCTAATACACTGGTCTAAACAGCACTCCATGCAGATAGACACTTGGCAGATATCCCTGATGTTTAGTTTCTTTTTCCTTATGGGATTGCTTTGAGCTCTGTCAGGAGTCAGGTTAGAATGTCACTGCCTGTCCTGCTTTAGTGGTATGTAGGCAGGCTTAAATACAGTCACCATCCTCAAATAGCTAGCTCTAGTAAATTAAATGTCGTCTACTACTAAAGAAATACATGGGTTGCAGATGCTGAAATAAACTGGGTTAAAAATATTTATTACACAAAAGAGATGCTAGCTGAAAGAGGCATGTATCTTTGCTCTCCCAACAGTTTCTCACTTGTAAATGGCATCTCTGAAGGGATGTCCAAATTCCTGGTGTGGGCATGGAGAGTAGACAGCTGAGTCACAGCTGCTAAAATGAGACTGTGCCTCCTTCCCCCTCTCCAAGAGAAGAAATGAAGAAAGAGGTGAAAGAGAATTCGTGCCAATAGCTTACTTAAAATTCATGGTTTGAGAAGTCTATGAGATTCTTAGGCCGAGAGGAAGCCATTACTTGACTACATGGGAGTGTTTGGAGCATGAAATCTGCTTTTCCTAAGGGACCTCTTGTAATTGGTCATAGTTTGTGCAAAAATGTATCTTATTTCTCTAGAGATTTTTCCTGCCTTTGTAGGAATGACTGTGTTATCTGGCCTATGGGTTGCGGCTGCTTGTTTAGTCTGCATTTTGATTTGGTAATACCTGGCTTGTTTGTTGGCTTTTCTCCTCAAGTTTGATGCTACTCTTCCCTTTGAAATGTGTATTCCCATCCATTTGAAGAAAGTTCAGAAATGTCAACTTTGCTTGGATTTGGATCCTGGATTGGTGCCTTACTAGCAATGGGACCTCGAACTAATAACTGAATCTCAGGTAAACTGAGCTTACCTTAGCTTCTTCATCTACAAAATGGAAGTACTGATAGTACCCACTTGTTTAGGTTACTGTGAGGATTAAATGAATTACTTCACATAAAGTGTTTAGAATAGTACCTTGTCCATAGTAGCCACTCGGCATAGTTAGCTGCAATTATTGCTGTTGCTGCTGGTGCAGTTTTCATCTCTACTATAGTGACATGTGTTTCTTTTACTACTTCTAATACATTTATACTTCTGTATAAAGAATATCCTATATATATAAAGAATATAAAGATATAAAGAGGGCTTCCCTGGTGGCGCAGTGGTTGGGAGTCCGCCTGCCGATGCAGGGGACATGGGTTCGTGCCCCGGTCCGGGAGGATCCCACATGCCGTGGAGCGGCTGGGCCCCTGAGCCATGGCCGCTGAGCCTGCACGTCCGGAGCCTGTGCTCCACAACGGGAGAGGCCACAGCAGTGAGAAGCCCGCATACTGCAAAAAAAAAAAAGAGATATAAAGAATATCCCCTTTTGGTAGTAGCATTGAAGGTGAGTACAGAGAGATAGTAATCTACCAAAAAAGTTAACATGCCAGCTGAGAGGAAGAGCACCAAGAAATTAACATCTGTTCAATATCACCATTATAAATATTGTTTTAGAAATTCCTGTGGATTTAAATAATTATACATACACAAACACACAAAGGAGAACAAAAGCAGCATTATATAGACATTATGAATTTATACTTTGGAGTCCTGGGAGCGTGAATTGTAACATTATTAGATTTACAGCATTGGCAAAATGGCTGGGTACTATAAATTTTAGGAAAGTGGTAGCTTTCCTAAATCTTAGCAATAAGCAGTAAGATAATATAATGTTGGAAAGCCTAGAAAGAAATACACACCAAAATGTTTGCACTGATTACCTCTGGTTGGTGGGAATATATGTGATTATTTTTAATTAACAAAAAAAACAAACCTGATGTTTAGTGCTTACTATGTGCTGTGAACTGTGTTAAATATTTTTTTTCATGTGAAAAATAACTGTTGGCTTTACACTTTGTTTGCATTCTTATCAGATATTTTCATTAATCTCCTCTGAGACCCATAAAGCCTTTCTGAGTTTTATTTGTGAATTCTAATGCATCTAAAAATTGTAATTGCAAAAATACATACCAAATGGTACATATTGTAATTTCCTATTACTTATGTCTGCTTGAAGCTGTCAATAGATAGAGAATAGTTTTGATCATAGGATTGAAATAAAGCTGCTCTCAATTTTGGAGTGGAAACTTGAAAAATCTCCTCCTTTCTCTGTATGAAAATACGTGTTTATATGTTCTGGTGTATAATGTATACAATCACGTTAACTGGTTTAGGTCTGCCTTTTCTCCATGGTAACATTGAGATTTGGAAAGAAAAAAAAAAGCTATGCCAGACACACTGTGTCCTTAGAGAGATTTACTTTGTGTCTTAAATGTTTAAGAAGAGGAGTGTGTTCATTGGTTTTCTTTGGAAGCTGTGGTTGTTATTGTGATTATAAATTTAAGTCTGGGAAGAAAGTTTTACCACTGAAGCCTCAGCCAAGTTAGTGATTGGGCAGGAAGTCAACCCTCCTGCCTTCAATTACTTACTTTGCAGTTCCCTTCCCCTGCGCCTTCTACACCAGTTTTTTATAGTACTATAAAATTTTATTCTTTGACTCACACAATCCTCACTTCACCCTTGGAGGTGTAATTAATGTCGTTGAGTCAGATTCAATAGTCTTTCACTCATTAAGCTTTTGTGGTCTTTAAAGAAATTACAGATAACCCAGTTCAAGACTGCATTTTGTAGACATTGCCACAGCCTGGGGCAAGGCCACATAACAAGTCACTAGCTTTTAATGACTTTTAATGTTTTGGTAGAAATAATTTTTCTTGAAAATATGACCATGTTATATAGCCAGTATCCCCACAGCAAAAATGTCTTTTGGTCTGTGTTACAAGATGCTTCACATACATGGAAAACAAATCCTAATATGAAGCATAGCCAATCCCTTTTATGGACCACGGAGGGGTGGGGTAGGGGTGGACTGCAGAATCCTGTAAATGGATTATGCTCATCTTGTGGGGAGATATTTGCTTGTAGACCTGATCGCAGCAAGGAGAAGATTCCTAGCCTCACACATTTCCCTTTCGTGTGGCAGTCCTTAACAGGTTGGAGGTTAAAACCTGCTGAGCAAGAATCTGAATGCCTCTTACTTGTCTTAAAAACTTCTGTGTGTATGTGGGCAGTTCTTAAAGAGATGCAACTTCATACGATTCATGGTATCATGCGTGGTTGGCCACTTATACCTGAATTATGACTTTGCCACTTAGATTGAGTCAGGTACAGACTTCACTGTCATATCCATCTAGGCCTCACCTTAGTGGTCTCTGCCCCCTACCCTCCACCCCCTTGGACCCTTCACGCTCTTAGTCTATAGCACAGCTCCCCCACTCCCACCCCTCCCAAGTCTCTTTTGTTTCTTCCCCCAAAGATGCTTTCATTCCTCTGAGTCTCTGTCGCCTAGTTTCTGTAACCCAACAGCCCTTCTCCCTGTTACTACCCACTCCATAGAGCATTTCCTGAAAGAATCTTAGTCAAATACGACTACTTGGAATATCAGCTGACTGCTTGCTCTAAACCATGATTTTCGTGTCTCAGTTCCTCCAGTTCTACTTCCTCCATGCATCATCTTGATCAAACTAAAATCTATGTTAACATCTAACTTGTAGTCTAAAATTAAATGCAAAATTGAGAGATAAGAGGAGGGGTTAGGAAGGTACTTGAAGTTGGAAGGTATTTTCCTATTTCCTCTAATAAGGTTAACATGTGATTTCACTAATTGATTGAATTATATTCTACCAATTGAAAGTGCTTTTCTAGAAATAGGTTTTATTTTACTACTATCAGATTATTAGAAACGTTTTGAATTAAATAATAAGAAGCCACATAGTCATAATCATAGTCCATGCATTTCATATGGAAATACATATATGTATGCATTCTCTGACAAAGTTATTAACCCATCCTTTGCAGATAAAGTAGCATCAGAAAAGTTTTAGACATGTTTAGCTCTCTATTATGTCGTAATCTACTTTTCTTTCTGGTTGTACCTTCAGATGAGGCCTGAACTTACTGAAGTGATAAGTGGAAAGGAACTATGTTATATTATTAGCTGTCAGGAGAATACTAAGAAGTTATACTCAAAGCCATTCTTTTAGATAATTTTGTTTTGGAATGACGATGCTATTGCTGTAATCAGTCTTATCTTGAATGGTTTATCATAGACTGTTACTTCTCATAAGCAGTTTTCTTTGTTTTCCCAATCTGGTTAAATATCCAGTTGAAAGAATTGGTGGCTGTGGAGGGATACTTTCATATCATTGATCTCCTGTGGCATGTTCTTCTTTCCGTTTGTGCATTTGATTCAACATTTTTTTTACCTCTGTCTTTGCATCTTTTTATTGTCTTAACATTTACCAAATAATTGTAGATTCTATATTGCCTCTTAATATATGCTTTATCTTTATCTTCATGAATCAATAGTGTTGAATATTTATGTTTCTCATGTGAATTAAGTATTAAAATACCTTACTAGTGCTCATTAGTACAAAGTTTGTGATTTTATTTGTGAATAATTTTGCTATAAGTGCCCTTCAAGCTTGAAGTTAGTCCTTGTCTTTGGATGCTATTGAGAAGACCTATACATAATTTGTTTTGCTTTTTCTGTTTTTGGAAATTGGTTGGCCTAGCTTGTATTTATAGGACTGAGGACTGCACGTATGTGAACATTTATGTAGGGTAGATTTCGAGAAGTGTTATTGCTGGTTTGAAAGGCAAGTGATTACAAACCAAATTGCCCTCCCCCTCCCCCCAGCCAAAAGTGCCTTTTGCTCTCCTGTTGTTACCCCGTGTACTGTCAACACTAGATATTATTAATCTTTAAAGTTTTGCAAATGATATGAACAAAAATGCTCACTTTTGTTACAATTTGCCTTTATTGTAATAGGATGGTAAACTTAGGTTTACTAAGACATTAATTAGGGGCAATTTGTTTTTACTAATTATTTGCTAGGATGGGCTTGTCAGATTTGCACTGTAATAATGTCTTTTATTTTATCTATTTTTAGAGCTTTGACAATTTCAAAATACAACTATGGCTTGAGGTGAGAAGTGAGGCAGGAAAGCTGTCCTGCTGCACAGCAGATACCGTACTTCAAATGCTATCTCCATACTGTTAACTGGTTTTAATCTATTATTCAAATCTCTGTGCTAGCTTCTCACCCCTCATATTTGAAAATAAAAAATTTCCAGGTTTTCATGGTTCATTCTGAAGAAATGTGTTTGCCTTTTATCTGTAAACTGTACAATTCAATGGATTTAAAGTCGGTTGTTATGTTTTAGAGCAAAACCTGGAGGGAAAATTAAAGTAAGTATGTTAAATAAATGGGATATAATGCTTTCAGTCAATCATCCAAATTTGATGAGACAAAGACATTTCAAGTCTGTAGACAGTTTTATACCTACTATTCTTGGGAGCCAAGAGCCGCTGATATGCATGGAGTTTGCAACAAAAGAAAGTTAACTTATCTGTACGAAATTATTCTTCCAGGCCCAGACCTCTTTTCTGCACTGAAGCATTTTTTTATATTTTTGAATTTCACATGAAATTCTATTACAGGCAGAGTCAACATCTTTAAAATATTTTTGTTATGTAAGAATAGTTGAATTGTGGTAGTTTATATTTTAGGAGTTCTGCTAGGGAGTAGAGTCAGTGGTGGCATGAATTTCTGACATATAACCGAATTTTTTTATCATATGAGCCGCTTTATCTTTTTACAAAGGCCCAGGAATGATGGGATATTGTGGTAAGCTCATTTTCTGTTTTCTAATCCTTCAGATTTTGGTCATACTACTTTAAAAATGTCATGTAAATATGAAACAATAATAAGGATCTCACCTAGATGTTTTCCGAACTAAAACCCAAACTTGATGCCTTAAATGTGCATAGCATGTAGCTTTACTAGTCATAGGGTGTTGTGGAGAGATTTTTAAAATTAATTGGCACAGCATTCCTATGTAGTAGGTGGAAGTAGAAATGGGAAAGTGGAGCCAAATTGGTTGTTTTTGTTTTGGTATTGAAATGAGAAAATAAGGATACAGCCAGATCTGAATCTCACTCAGAGAGACCCTGTGTAAAACCTTATTCATCATTCTCCCAATTATGACTCTCTTCATTAGGTTAGACTGACTGTTGACTTACATATCACTTAAATGTCTGTGTTGAGCATTGGTGTTTGCTGGTTGAGGGATCTTTATTTTATGTGGTGATTCCACTAAATGGTAACCATATGCACTGTCCTTAGAAAGGAAATTTGAGCAGAGAAAGTTATAATTCAGCCTTCAACACTGACTTGGTCAGAAGTTGAAGTTTTTAAAGGCTAGTAAAAGTCTCACCAAAACATTGGTTAAAGCCCCGATTACTTTCTTTATGAAAAAGGGGGTAGAGATCTCTGACAATAAGGTCTCTAACATTACTCAATATTAATGTAAGGATTTCCTTGTGTTTGGGTGAGTGGCTTGTTTGCTGTGGACTTGGTAAAAGGCCAAACTGACTGTTTAAATGATGCTTAGAATGAAAGAACTGGTTAATACATCTGAAATCAGTAGTTAATATACTGATAGAAATGATAATGTCCAGCTTTTTTTCCTAAATAAAGAAAATGGCAGAAAGAACTGTCTTTACTCTTAAGAATATATTTTAAGAACTGTGGAAAACCCAAACATTGACCTCTGTACCTTCTATATTACACCAAGTCTAGAAACATTCCAATAGGAAAGGGGCTTCATATTAATGAAAAAGATAATTTTTTCTTTTTACTTTCAAGATGCATTTTAATTACCTAAATTAGTTATTTTTTTCGAAGTGTATTTCAGTCTTACAAAACCGAACTGTTGAACTTCTTAAAGTGTACTGAGAATATTTGATTCCTTTGCCAATCTGCTATAAGATTTTGAATAAAAAACCTCAAGGCAGATCTTTGCCCTTCCTCTAGGAGGTTGGGTTATGGAATTCTGTTTTACATGGCTTCAGCATTCTGCAGAACTCCCTTCGTAAATGAAAAATGATCCATCACCCATCATGCTTGAGCTGAGTCAGGAGAACTGCTGAAATAAGCCAGAATGTGTCTGATATGGGTGAAGTGGAGCCCACCAGGAATCCCTCCATGAGAAAGAAAACAAAACAAAGAAATGTTTAAATGTGAGCTTGGATGGTTTCCAGTTTTACCAAAATGTAAATAATGGCTTCAGTTGTGAATTTTATTTTTCAGTACATTTACTCTCTATTACTTTGGTCAATGGGTTTCTCTAGATTGTGTATCTAACGCTAGACAAAAAAGATGAGATTTTACTGGAATAGAAAAAAATGATGAAAAATAGGAAAAGAAACTTGGGTAAATACATTAATGATCTTTGCAAAAGCACCTGGTTTCTTATCCTAGGATTCATGTCAGGGCTATGCAAAAATTGCCAGAACAAAATTGCTTTTGATTTATTTTAATGTTTTTAAAGGTAGAAAAGCCACTTGTTTATATGTGTTTTAGGGGAGATGAGGTGAAAGTGAAGGTTTCCAAGCACGAGTGATAGGACAGTGCTATGATCATATACATTCTTAGCCTTAAGTCACTGTATTGAAATAAAATTCTTTGCTGAAGTTACTAGTTAATCAGCCTGGCTTTTATAGCTCTGTCCAAAAAAGAACCTTTCCTATTGCTGGCATCAAGTCTAGGAGACTTTGACATGTAATATGGTTGGAAGTTTACTACATTTTGTCCACAAAGGATGCAGCACCCCGTACTATCACCTGGGTGAGATGGGTAATGAATGCTGTCTTTGTTGAGCAGTAGCTTGAGGTTATGCTGATCGAAGGGAGCTGTACTGTATGATTCTGAAGATGTCTAATCACACTTCATTTGAGGAGCCATTTAATGTCATGGTCAAGAGTAAAGAACCTATATAGTACCTGGGTTCACATCCTGACTCTGACACTTTCTTGCTCTGTAACTCTGGGAAATTTTAATTTTTTCTAGTATGAGGCACTTTTTATTAATATGTTCCTTCTACATTTTAATAAACCTCTTTTCATCTGTGAAATCATTTCTATGGCTGTTCGGCATGTAATCATCCATTAGCTCCATAATGAGGTTGGATGAAGTCACATATGTACTGTCAGGGCTGCCCAGGTCTCAAAGGCTTATTTTTGGACCTCAGCTTGTACCTGAGACCTGAAAATTAGGCATAGAGACTTGGATTGCTTACGTCTGTCTTCTGGGTACCCTCCCACAATGGACATATGCTTGTGTGTATTGGAAACAGAGGATTGCCATCCTGTTCTTTTTCTCATATCTATTGGGTTGGCCAAAAAGTTAGTTATGGAAAAACCTGAACGAACTTTTTGGCCAACCTAATACTTCCCTGATTCACGCAATTACTCTTAATTTTATTTCACTTATAGAAAGAGCACCCGACTAGTGACCCATAGTTGGAGATAATAAATGATTGAGTGAATAAGTGTATTTGTGTTCACACATACTGTATATTTGACTATTTGCATGCATGTATCAATATATGCTGGGTCACAGTGTAAAATATATTTCCCTTTGTTGTCTGAAAAGCTTGAAGCCCAGACTACAGGACCTTGAAAGCTCTCTCATATTCTCACTTTCTGATTTAGACCTCTGTCCAGCTAGACAATCTGATGTGGTTTTAGATGTAGAACTGTCATTCAGACCCCATTTCCAGTTTCAGTTTCCTGGCTGTGGCCTATTGCCACTCGTCTTGATATATGAGAAAGAAAATCAAGTCATATGGAGGTGAGGCAGAAATCAAAGACCCTTGTTTGTAAGCTTTTAACCAGACTGTGTACTACCTATAATTTTCAAGGATACTTAAGATCAGAGTGATCTAACCCAGGGGTTGGTGAACTATGGCCTGATGGCTAAATCCAGCTTGCCACCTGTTTTTGTAATAAAAGTTTTTTTTTTAAATTTAATTTTATTATTATTTGGCTGCATCGGGTCTTAGTTGTGGCACATAGGATTTTCATTGCAACATGCAGGATCTTTCGTTGCGGCACCTGGGCTTCTCTAGTTGCATCACGCAGGCTTCTCTCTCCTTGTGGTGCACAGGCTCTAGAGCGTGCAGGCTTAGTTGCCCTGCAGTATGTGGATCTTAGTTCCCCGACCAGGGATTGAACCCAGGTCGCTTGCATTGGAAGGCGGATTCTTAACCACTGCACCACCAGTGAAGTCCCATAAAAGTTTTATTTGAACACAGCCATACCCATTTGTTAGGTATTCCCTGTGGCTGCTTTGTTGCTACAATGACAACAGTTATGTAGTTGTGATAGAAATGATATGGTCTGCAAAACCTAAAATATTTATTAATTGGCTTTTTACAGTTGAAGTTTGCTGACACCTTGATCTAAAGTAAGGTGTTTCCTTATTGAAAGCGTATCTGATGAGTGTTCAGGGAAAACTGGTAATGGTAATATGATAATATTGTCTTTATGGGAACTCTCTTTAGTCTTTCTGGATAAACTATATGGAAACCATAAGTTTCTTTCTTCGACTTTTGCTGTTTAATATGTGCATAGGTTTGCATTTGTATAGCATATATACAGAGTACACTGTTAAGAAAGGAACATGAAAAAATAAGGTGCTGTTAAAAAAACTTGTTGAGTGTTAGGGGCTTTACATGCATTATCACTAATCCTCATACAACTGTACTGTAGCTATTATTATCTTGATTTTATTGGGAAGGAAATTGAAGCTCAAAGAAATAAAATAGGAAAGCTGTATATGTGCTTAGCCATCTCTCCAGGCTTCATCTAGAAATGCTGTCTCTTTCTTGTACCATCTGAGTGGTGGTATGTACCAGTTCCTTAAAATTCCTTAAGTCTTCTTAATTGACGTTGAGGAGATGTTAATATTGCTTCTCTGCAAAGATGGAGGGGAGTAAACCTGGACTTATTTTTCTATTCTGGTTAATTTAGTCTTTCTTATTAAAAGAAGATTATTCAGTCAATTGGAGTATAGCATTTGCTTCAAATCATAGACAATTTGAATAGAAGTCTTACTAGCTAAATAATCTTGGATTGTATGTATTAAACATATATTCTTGGCTAGAAATGGAATTCTAGAGATGAACAATTAGATAATTTATGGGTGTGTTTGAAATGAGCTCTTCTCTCATCATTAAGAGTCATTTGTATCTATCAATAAATGTTGGGTTTGGATTTCCAGGAGCTAGGCTCAAATAATATTTTCTTCTACTACTTAACTACTAGCAGGGCAAAAGAGTTTTTTTCTGGATCTGAAGTTGGATCTGGATCTTAAAAGTTATCTTTTAAGGAACTCTTATTCATAAATTTTCTTATTTTTCTTCATTAGATCTTCTTTGTTATTGAACCAGAGTGACGCATTAAGACCAGTGACTCATACTTATGACCTCAAAGGCATTCGTCCTTTGCATCTACTTGGATTTGTTTTCCTATTTGAATTTCAGTACTTAAATTGAGAACAAGCATTGTTTATCCTTAGACTGGAGGTAAACTTCTAAGCATTGACTATGATAAGTCAATTCTTATTTTGTATCTTCAATATTCCCAAAAGTTGAAAGGAAAAAAAATATTTTAAGATATCCCAGTAGATTTCAGAGGAAATATGAACTTTATTTAAAAGCATCAATTTTTACACTTTGTAAAACTGCTTTTCTGGGAGAAGACAATATTGACTCAGATTATGAATGGAATTACATTTAAGAGATTCAGTAATAAGTTACTTGTCTGTTCTTTTAAATTTTTTTGTGTGAAATGTATTGGCTTCTTTGTAATGAGTTTTGGGGCTTATACCAGTAAAATTATATTATGGTTCTGATTAACATAGACAAAGATGATCTATTCAAAGTTAGTTTAATTCAGTATTGCATGTGTCCTAATGTGATATATATTAATCTTTCATTGTGTTCTTAATGGAAGAAAGATTATTTCAAAGTTGATGATCACTTACATGAGCAAATTTGTGTATCACAGCTTAATTCACAATTGGAAAATATTAATTTGCCCATTTTTGAGGGTCATAAAACAACAGTGTTAAGGACATTGCATTTGCCAACATATTTTGTCTAGGACTTTACTCTTACTTTTCAAAACCCTGTATATTCCAATCATTTTAAGAAAATAATAACAAAAATGATCTGTATTTTGAGCTAAATGAAGATTGTTCTTTACAAATAGTAAAGAACCATGAAAGATAATTCTGTGTGTTTCTTGCTATTAGATTCAATCAGAAAATTAAGACTGCATAGATGCCTTGGAGGGGAGAATGTGGAAGGTCCTAGTACAATAGCTTTCAAAAGAATGTCCTCCATAACATGTTCACAGTTGTCCAGGGCCTTACTGACCTTTTATTTTTCTCCAATTCAACTTTGTTCTAAATTAACCTGACCCTGGGTTTTATTGAAAAGTTTGATATCAGAAGGGATTTGAGTTTAGTATTCATTCTTTTATGATTCCACAGAAAGAATCTCTATTTCCATACTCTCTCATAGAGCTGTCTGTTTAAATAAACACTCAAGAATCTCTCTAAATGCTAGATGTTTAGGCAATATAATTTTGGGGATAGGAATACTTCTATTTTTTGTACCTAATGTTTCTTAGTACCTGTCTTTTCTTTGAGTTGCTTAGGAATGTAAAGAAATTCAGGCAAGTCCAAATTAGCTTGACTTTTATTTTCAGGTGAACAGCTTGCAAAGGCTCACAAATGGGTTGTCATAGTGGAAGCAGACCGTTGCAGTGAAAGATCTGTCCTTTAGCTGACTGACTGGCATAGAGGAATTAGCAATCTGTGAAATGGCTCTTCAGAAGTAATTTTCCTCCAAGGGTCAAGGAACTTGCAGTTGCCCGTTTTGCTGAAATCATTTTGCTGTACTCCCTGTAGTCCTGTCACCAGTAGCAAATACAAAAACTGAAAATGTAAGGTGTTTCCTTGTTCATTTTCATCCCCTCTGCCTCAGGACATTTCTTGAGCACCATTTCAGTATTGCCTCCTTTTGTCTAGCTCAGTGAAACTTTAAATTCATAAATTATGTTTTTATTTATGAATTAGAACCTTGCTGTTTCTCTTTTAAATAGATCATAATACTATATATAAAAATGTCTGAACAGAGAAGCATGTGTATAGAAGACTATGTATTAAAGAAGACTTTGTTTTTAGGGCTTTCTAGTGAGCCTTAAATGGTAAACTGGGATTATGCAAAATGGAATTAGCTCAAATTATATTATGTGCTATCTGTTGTAAGGTTGAACCAAATTATCTACCTCCGTTTTCCCCCATTACTCTTTAAACTCTACATAACTGTTGTTATTATTGTTGTTATTATTATTATCAATATGGCTTGAATTGTGTCATACTCCTGGATAAAATCCTTTAATGGCTTCATACAATTATAGAATAAAATCTAAATGTTTTATAGTATCTAAAAATCTTTCATATTAAGTTTTGTTTCTGTTTTGTCCCCTACATACTTTTCATGCTCATTACACAGAATTATTTGAGATTACTTGAGACTCTCCAACATCTCATGTTTCTTTAGATTTGTTATGCCCTTGCTTTTGCTTTTTTTCTAATTTCAATCCAATTTCCTTTCTGGCCTGGCACATCCTTACTCATCTTTAGGCCTAACTCCGTGAAGCCTTCCAAAACCAACTCAGGTATAGGTAGCCAATTCATTTGTCATTTGTGTTCTTTGTGACTTTGGTCATACTGTTATGATCCCTTGTAACATACTGTATTATATATATATATATATATATATATATATATATATATATATATATATATATATATATACTCTCCCATGCATGTCTGTCTATCCCATTCATCAGGCCAATAATAGTATTTTTTTGTATTTTTTATACCCAGTCTGATACACTGTATTAGTCCTTAACTTTGAAATACAAAATTCTTTACAAAAAGATTCATAAACATCTTTTACCAAAGATTTATTCCTATGTTACACATGTGGTGGATAGATATATTGTACCTCTTAGATTAGAATTTATTGTAAATTATAAAATAAAAAGTCATCTTTAAAAAATTCTTCTATCACTCAACTCAGATCGACCAGGAACTTTCCCCAAGACTTTTGACTGATACGGGAGTGAAGTGCAGCAAATAACAGGGTTGACCCACTTACTTTGTATAGCTCTTCCTAGTTGTTATTGCTAATAAGAATCCTGGAGGCTAAAATTAACAATGGCTATGAAGGACAGCAATTAAGCCCATTTGTCTTCCAAATGAACCAATGTAGGTTCCATTGGTAGTTTAAATTGATACACAGAGGTCACTCACAAAGGGCAGTGGAAGCCCTGAAGGTATGGGTTGCACAGCAGTAAGTTATTTTAAGATTGTGAGAGCAAATTATATATTGAGAAAAACTTTCCCCTTGCTATGTGAAGATTCATTTCCTAGCAACCTCTTTTCATTGATTAATTTTAAATTAAAAAATAAATCATTTTTCATGAGAGCATTTATATAAAGGCTGTTTTAGGCATATTTAAAAGACAACATTAAGCTTTCAAGCTGCTGAAGTTTGGTTATTTTAAAGGATTGATGTGGTCATAAGAGTGATTCAAGGAATACCCATGTATATATATTCCACTTTTGAAAAAGGTTCTTTGGGCCATAGTGTCATCTGGACATTTCTGATTTTGCCTTCTTTGCATGTAATGCTGGCTTGTCTCTGTCATTGGTGAGGAATATAACTTTTTCATATTCAGATTGATAAATTTTTGATGAGGAAAGTGAATTCTCTGTTTACAGAGAAGAATTTACAGGCCTGAAGTTTACCACCCCCAGCCTGCTGTTTGGTCAGAGAAATCACTGAGTTTCTTCACAAAGATCCCCATGGAAACTAAACAAATAAGCTACTTGAAGGGAGACAGGTTATTGGTTTTTCTCATTAAACCTACTGCTGAATTTTCATTAGTTCTAATCCATTTTCTTTCAAGATTAGACATATAGGCCAGTTCTGATTTTCATGAATTGAATAAACTAAATATGTTGAGTTGTGTGTGCCTATATATGTAGGCTGAGAAGCAAAAGTAATTATTCTACTTCTGCCATAAAATTACCCCAGAAAATAAAGCCAGGAAAAATGACTGATGTAAAGGGGAAAGGCTACCTCCATTTTTAAAAAAGAGGTTATTAAATAAAGTGGAAGTAGTGAGAGTGATTGTAGGCTAATCTGATCGGTTTTATGCTTCGTTCAGTTTTTCCCACTTTTAAGTCGTAATTGTGTGTGAAAGCAATCTAAATGAAGTATGGAAGCATGTTTCACTGACCTCAAACACTTTAGACCTCATAAAGCTGTAAGTATTTCATTTGCTATTATGAGTAGATTTCAAAGTGTTCTTCTAAAGCAAGAAATTTGGTAAATTTAATTATTAACTTCACCTTTTTGAACTTGCTGTATAAAGAAAGACAAGTTTCACTTTTTTCTTTCCTCCCCTTCTCCCTGCTAAAGTTGTTAAAAACTATTTAGATTGAAGGTGGTTTGTATATTTCCGGAAAGCCTCACTATTACATATATCTTCTAATATTATTCATATCTAAAAATCTCAGCCTTACTTCTGAGGCTCAAACCACTATCTTATTCACACAAGATACGGATAGAAATTTCATTTTATGTGAACATTTAGTGAAAATAGTGATAAATAGGAGTACATTTATTATTAAATTTATGAGTACCACATTGTACATTTCAGTATAATGTTTTCTTCTCCAGCACATTCTACTGTTTAGAATGTAACAGTAGTTCTTCTTTTCCCCTTTCAGGTGGCTGTACTTTTGATGATGGTCCGGGAGTTTGTGATTACCACCAGGATCTATATGATGACTTTGAATGGGTTCATGTTAGTGCTCAAGAACCTCATTATCTGCCACCCGAGATGCCACAAGGTGAGAATCCTTCTGTTTATCCAGTGTTGGAAAAATCCCTCTGGAATGAATAGCATTTTCTTATGTTAGGTATAGTACAATAATTTAATTATTATAATAAACTATTGTGGTCAAACTGATTGACCCCATCAAAGACCCTCGATGGATTCTTTGCCTTTCCCTCAATAATTTTATATAATCCTATTTTCCTCAAGAATGTTCACTGTATCTTCATTGTCTCTAACTCTGGAAAAATAGAAACATTAGTTTTTTTCCCCCCTGTTCAATAAAAAAGCAAAATGGAAATGAAACCAAGAAATTAAAAAAAAATAAAATGAAGAACAAACCATATAGTCTAAAAATGAGTTCAGCTTACTTACTACCTATTCTATTAAATCACAAGATTTGATCTAATCAGACTGAAGGGAAACATCTTTATTTCATGGTAGGGAGAGAGCTTATCTCATTCCACTGGCCCTGAGCATGCCAGTGGCTCTGAGGAGAGGCAGCCTGGAGACCAAACTGTCAAATGGAGAGATCTTTTTTGAGTGGATTGTAGAAAAATAGGGCTGAGCCCTACTTTCTTTACCTTGACCTTGTTATATCCTTTGAATTTTGGTTTTGTGAAATAGTACATCTTCTTATTGTTTAAGCCAGTTTGAACTGTGTTTTCTCTTAACTGACATAGGATATTAACATATACATACCATTTTATACACTAGCAGACTAATGTTTGTGCCTTCAATTCTGCATATTAATTTTGAATTAATTCCAAGCTCTGTGCATATATGTTTACCAATAACTTATTAAATTGAGAAATTGAAAATGCAGACAGGAATTTTAAAATACTAAAGAGAATGAATTATTTTTCTAGAATTTAGAAATAAACCAGCCTGGAATATAATTATGTATGATCACATATATAATATACAATATAATTATATTTAATAATGTAATACATTAGTTAGTATTTAATAATATGTAATCACTTTATTATAGTATATTATCATACATAATTGATGGGATGATTGCCTATTATTAGTAACTTAAGTTTTAAAATACATTTTCAGTATTTTAATCATGATTATAAACACTTTATAACTAATTTTTCCTATTGGTCCACACTGTGATGTACCGTTTGAGAATAGGGTGAATTAAATCTACTTTTTATTCTAAATTGTCACTTATCCCACCCCCCACCCCCCTACCCCCCAAGACTTTCCATTTTGGTATCCATAAGTTTGTTTTCTAAGTCTGTGAATCTGTTTCTGTTTTATAAATAAGTTTATTTGTATCATTTTTTTTTTAGATTCCACATATAAGTATGTCATATGATATTTGTCTTCTTCTGTCTGACTTACTTCACTTGGTATGACAATCTCTAGGTCCATCCATGTTGCTGCAAATGGCATTATTTCATTATTTTTTATGGCCGAGTAGTATTCCATTGTGTGTGTGTATGTGTATATATATACACATATATACCACATCTTCTTTATCCATTCATCTGTCAATGGACAATTAGGTTGCTTCCATGTCTTGGCTATTGTAGATAGTGCTGCTATGAACATTGGGATGCATTATCTTTTTGAAGTATGGTTTTCTCCAGATATATGCCCAGGAGCGGGATTGCTGGATCATATGGTAATTCTGTTTTTAGTTTTATAAGGACCCTCCATGCTGTTCTCCATAGTGGCTGTACCAACTTACATTCACACCAACAGTGTAGGAGGGTTCCCTTTTCTTCACATCCACTCCAGCGTTTATTGTTTGTGGACTTTTTAATGATGGCCATTCTGACTGATGTGACGTGATACCTCATTGCAGTTTTGATTTACATTTCTCTGATAATTAGTTGTGTTGAGCATCTTTTCATGTGCCTACTGGCCATCTGAATGTCTTCTTTGGAGAAATGTTTATTTAGGTCTTCTGCCCATTTTTTGATTGGGTTGTTTATTTTAGACTCATTTAGTTGTGTAAGTAGGTTTGTATTTTTCTGTCAGAGGTACATAACCTTATTTCTCTGGTACATTTTAATTAAAGAAACTCCTGTAATATTTCACCTGAGTTTTCTCTGTGGTACATTTAGACTGAATTTTTTATATAAAAGTAAAAAGGGTAGGCTGGGATGCACATATTTTGACTGTTTATCATCAGAGTACAATCAGAAAGATGTTGATTTATGGAAATGTTACCATTTTTAATTACTATTGAAGATGGGTAATGAATAGCTGAAGAGATACTGCTCAGGTGACCTTGCTGGTTCACCTTTGATGAACAGCTTAATCGGTGGTTACAGTACGGGATGATGTGCACAGAAAATGAAAGTGTTAGAAATTCAGCCACATCTTCCAATTAATAGGACATTAATTAATTAATCATGCAGAGGAGGGAAAAAGGTCACAGCCACTTTATTTTTACCAAATATAATTTGTGCTTGGTTTTCAGAGAAGGTGAAAGAAAGCATCCATGTATATATTCTTCTTTTACTGTTCTCTTTTTACAATCTATACTGTTTTTTTTCATTTTCCTTCTGATATTCCTTTAAAATGCTCACTGAACATTATTCATAAATTGGGAAAAAGGAGACATTTAGATTTATCTTATTAAAATTTTATGAATGATAAATTTATTTTAAAGTAAATAGTCAGTAAATGTTAATGCTTACTTTTTTCAGTTATTAAAAAAAGAGAACTCAAACATTTACCAACTCGAAAGTAAGAAGGCTGGGCCTGTGATGCACACTTGTTATTGAACTCTCTTTACAATACTTGGACATTGTTAATTGACTTCTGTTTATTGATCTTTTTGGAATGAAAAGGTAGACGGGAAGATGAAAGAGAGGGTGAATAAATAGATTAAAATAAGAAAAGAATTGGGCTTCCCTGGTGGCGCAGTGGTTAAGAATCTGCCTGCCAATGCAGGGGACATGGGTTTGAGCCCTGGTCTGGGAAGGTCCCACATGCCGTGGAGCAACTAAGCCTACGTGCCACAACTACTGAGCCTGTGCTCTAGAGCCCACAAGTCACAACTACTGAAGCCTGCGTGTCTAGAGCCTATGTTCCACAACAAGAGAAGCCACCGCAATGAGAAGCCTGCACACCGCAATGAAGAGTAGCCCCCGCTCTCTGCAACTAGAGAAAGCCCAACAATGAAGACCCAACGCAGCCAAAAATAAATAACTTAATTAATTAAAAAAAAAAGAGAGAGAAAATAAGAAAAGAATGAAGATGGGTAGAAAAGAAGAAAATTATTTCTTCTCATTTGAAGACGTAATGCTGTCAATAATTGCTTAAAGTGTTCTTTAGCAAAACTGCCTTTGTCAGGTGACAATGATGGTGGCTGAAAGGCCAGCTAAGTACGTTTAAAATAGCATGCAAAAGAATGAGTATATCCTAATGGCCAAAAATTATATGAAGGTGTGAGCACCTGCTCAACTCAGTCATCAAAGGAATGCAAATTAAAACCACATTGAGAAACTTCTACACACTGAGCAGAAAGATGAAAATCAAAATTTAAGTGTTGGTGAGAGTATGGAGAAAGTAAAACTCTTCATATACTGTACTATAGTCAGGTATAAATCTGTACAACCACTTTGTACAGCCTAATGACCCAACAGATCCATTTTGGGGTATATGCCCAGCAGAACTGAGTACACATGTTTTCCAAATGACATGTACAAGGGTATTTACAGCATCAGTATCCAAAATAGTCCCAAACTGAAAACAATCCAAATGTCTGTCAACAGTGCAATGAATAAATAAATGGTGATTAGTCACATAATGGAATATTACACTGCAGTGTAAATGAACAAACTGTTGCCATATATGATATGGATGAATCTCACACACATAATCTTGAGGGAAAGAAACACAAAAGGATAATGTACTGTATTTCATTTATGTAAATTTCAAAACCAGGCAAAACAAATTGATGATGTTAGAAGTCAGGGTATTATTTACCTCCAGGAAGGCCTGGCAGGGGTTGGGGATGGTTAGTGCTTGGAAGGTGGCATGAAGGGGGCTTCTGGATGCTGGTAATACAGTCTTTCTTGATCTGGATGGTGTTTTCACAGGTGTACTCAAACTGAAAATCATTGAGCTGTACAATTATGAGCTGTGTACTTTCCTCTAGGTATCTTATATGTTAATAGAAAATGGCAAAAAACAGAGTAAATAAAACCAATGCTCACAAGGATACTTTGGGGAAACTAGGCTAAGAATTAAAAAATGTTATAGTTTAGAATGAAAGATATATAATAGGATACCTCAGATGGGCTCAAACTCCTTTTTTCTCACCAACCTGGACCCCCCACATTCAAAGATAATATGATCTTTGACATCTCTGAGCCTTTGTATGTTCTCTTCCCTCTGTTGAGACAATTCTCTGTTCACTTACCACTCACCAAACTCCTATCCATTCTTACTATGTCTACTTAAGTTCCATCTGCTTTGGGAAGATTTTCCTGGTTGGCATGGAGCTTTTTTTTGTTTGTTTTTTTCTTTTTTTTGAGGTATGCGGGCTTCTCACTGCTGTGGCCTCTCCCGTTGCGGAGCACAGGCTCCGGACACGCAGGCTCAGCGGCCATGGCTCACGGGCCTAGCCGCTCCGCGGCATGTGGGATCTTCCCGGACCGGGGCACGAACCCGCGTTCCCTGCATCGGCAGGCGGACTCTCAACCACTGCGCCACCAGGGAAGCCCGGCATGGAGCTTTTATATAATATTTCTTCTATCTTCACATTCAGATATGCTCCCCACTGTACTTGATACGTATTTCAATTGCTATTATAGTACTTTTTTTTTTTTTAAGAAGATGTTGGGGGCAGGAGTTTATTAATTAATTAATTAATTTTTGCTGTGTTGGGTCTTCGTTTCTGTGCAAGGGCTTTCTCTAGTTGTGGCAAGTGGGGGCCACTCTTCATCGCGGTGCGCAGGCCTCTCACTCTCGCGGTCTCTCTTGTTGCGGAGCACAGGCTCCAGACGCGCAGGCTCAGTAGTTGTGGCTCACGGACCTAGTTGCTCCACGGCATGTGGGATCCTCCCAGACCAGGGCTCGAACCCATGTCCCCTGCATTAACAGGCAGATTCTCAACCACTGTGCCACCAGGGAAGCCCTATAGTACTTCTAAAAATACCTCCTTCTTTCCACTAAACTATAATGCCCTCATGAACATAAATCATATTTTTCATCTTTGATTTCCTAAGGCACTATTTCATTTTACTTAGGAAAATTGTCAACTTATATAATGTGGTTTAAATATTTTGGTCAAGGGTTGAACAAAAAAGGTCTTTCTCTTGCTAAAAAATTAATTGAATAAGAAAAAATACTTCATTTCCCAATATTATATTCAGCTCAGATTTTAATGTAGTTAGAAGACCTTCACATACTTACTAATATTTAGCTTTGCCTTTATAAATGATTTCACCTGTTTATTTTGGATGTAATTTTCAATGTTATTAATACTAAAGAAGGAGCTCCCTTTTAGTATCTCGCTCTTTCTTTTGTCTTTTGCTAGTCAAATTAATCCCAATCTTCTACTCTTCAAAAGTCTAGTCTATAAAAATCAAATCCATAGAGAATGAGAAACGTTGCAGGGAACTGGAAATTGTTCTTCTATCTCAAATATATCTGTGTTCATGACCTTGTTTGTCGGTTGTTCCTTTATACTTGTGACATCATGAAACAAATTCATTGGATAATTTTACTACATGTTCTGACCTAGATCTGAGCATAGAGATCATGATTGACATCTCAATACATTTATCTTCAAGTGTAATTATAACTGCTTTTACTTTTTAACAGGGTTTTGTAAAATGACTAATTGAATTTTAGAGTCTGTAGAGTACCCATTTGACAGCATAAAATTACGCTACATTGTATCCTACCTTGAATTTGGTACCTTTCACTGATAATAATGTAAATCACTATACAGAGTTCCATCTGTAAAATGGAATAGAATAGACATTCTTTCTGTCTATGTATCTATGTGTCTATCTCTGTATCTAAAAGGCCTTTGTCATTAAATTAATCTGAAGATTGAAGTAAGAAACCATTCCTCCTTTGTTGTAAAGCTTAGTGAGGTGTGATTCAGTAGTTTAAGGCCCTACTAGATCTCAATTTTGCCCCCTTGTCAAATCCTCAAACTAAAATTTAGAGAGCAAATGGCATTACACTGAGAGCGATAAGAAATGAAATGTGCCTTTATATTTACATATTATTTTTAGAACTGTGTATCCTTTTTTTCTTTCTTTTATTTTTATCCCAGCGTTTAAACATAAATTATTAGCCACGTTGTTAAAATAAGGCTTGTTTCTTCAATATCTATTTGGAGAAACTAAATGTGTTTTGTACTCGATAGTGAGCATGCATGGGTCTCATGATTTTGTGCCTGGCTTTCTTCTGAGAGTGTTATATAGTGAAAATTGAATAAAATATTTGATTTATATGATAACATATATAACTAAGAGAATTTCAGCTAAGTTTTTCTATGTAATGATAATAGTCTCTTAGCTTTCTAAGACAAGACTTAGGCAAAATTTACTAAATAATATTAGTATCCAGTGTATCATATTTTAATATATCTAAGAAATTTCAAGGGAGTTTTTTTGTTATCTTACCATTTCTAACCTATAGTCTGTCTCTCTGGGAACCTTAGTCACTCATTAAAATGAGTGGATCACCTTGCCTAATATTTCCATTACCCTCTTGTAGACAATTGATAATAAGGCATGTGTTTCTTTTTTGTTTAATTGATTTTTATTTATATTTTTTACTTTAATTTTTTTATACAGCAGGTTATTATTAGTTATTTTATACATATTAGTGTATATATGTCAATCCCAATCTCCCAATTCATCCCCCCCGCCCATCTTCCCACTTTCCCCTTTGGTGTCCGTACGTTTGTTCTCTACATATTTGTCTCTATTTCTGCCTTGCAAACAGTTCATCTGTACCGTTTTTCTAGACTCCACATATATGTTTTAATATACGATATTTATTTTTCTCTTTCTGACTTACGTCACTCTGTATGGCAGTCCCTAGGTCCATCCACATCTCTACAAATGACCCGAATTCCTTCCTTTTTATGGCTGAGTAATATACCATTGTGTATATGTACCATGTCTACTGTACCCATTCGTCTGTCGATGGGCATTTAGGTTGCTTACATGACTTCGCTATTGTAAATAGTGCTGCAGTGAACATTGGGGTGCATGTGTCTTTTTGAATTATGGTTTTCTCTGGGTATATGCCCAGTACTGTGATTGCTGGGTCATATTGTAATTCTGCTTTTAGTCTTTTAAGGGACCTCCATACTGTTCTCCATAGTGGCTGTATCAATTTACATTCTCACCAACAGTGCAAGAGGGTTCCCTTTTTTCCACACCCTCTCCAGCATTTGTTATTTGTAGATTTTCTGATGATGCCCATTCTAACTGGTGTGAGGTGATACCTCATTGTAGTTTTGATTTGCATTTCTCTAATAATTAATGATGTTGAGCAGCTTTTCATGTGCCTCTTGGCC
Source organism: Grampus griseus (assembly GCF_964374135.1). Classification (NCBI taxonomy): domain Eukaryota; kingdom Metazoa; phylum Chordata; class Mammalia; order Artiodactyla; family Delphinidae; genus Grampus; species Grampus griseus. The sequence continues at coordinate 55,230,014 of NC_139007.1, read as the reverse complement.
ATCTATATGTCTTCTTTGGAGAAATGTCTATTTAGGTGTTCTGCCCATTTTTGGATTGGGTTGTTTGTTTTTTTAATGTTGAGCTGCATGAGCTGTTATATATATTTTGGAGATTAATCCTTTGTTCGTTGATTGTTTGAAAAAATTTTCTCCCATTCTGAGAGTTGTCTTTTCGTCTTGTTTATGGTTTCCTTTGCTGTACAAAAGCTTCTAAGTTTCATTAGGTCCTATTTGTTTTTTTTGTTTGTTTTTATTTCCATTACTCTAGGAGGTGGGTCAAAAAAAGATCTTGCTGTGATGTATGTCAAAGAGTGTTCTTCCTATGTTTTCATCTTAGGGTTTTATAGAATCTGGTCTTACATTTAGGTTTTTAATCCATTTTGAGTTTATTTTTGTGTATGGTGTTAGAGAGCATTCTAATTTCATTCTTTTACATGTAGCTGTCCAGTTTTCCCAGCACCACTTATTTAAGAGACTGTCTTCTCCATTGTATATGCTTGCCTCCTTTGTCATAGATTAGTTGACCATAGGTGCATGGGTTTATCTCTGGGCTTTCTATCTTGTTCCATTGATCTATGTTTCTGTTTTTGTGCCAGTACCATATTGCCTTGATCACGGTAGCTTTATAGTATAGTCTGAAGTTGGGGAGTCTGATTCCTCCAGCTCCGTTTTTTCCCCTCAAGACTGCTTTGGCTATTCAGGGTCTTTTTCAGGGTCTTTTGTGTCTTCATAGAAATTTTAAGATTTTTCATTCTAGTTCTGTAAAAAATGCCATTCATAATTTGATAGGCATTGCATTGAATCTGTAGATTGTTTGGAGTAGTATAGTCATTTTCACAATATTGATTCCTCCCATCCAAGAACATGGTATATCTCTCCATCTGTTTGTGTTATCTTTGATTTCTTTCATCAGTGTCTTATGGTTTTCTGAGTACAGGTCTTTTACCTCCTTAGATAGGTTTATTCCTAGGTATTTTATTCTTTTTTGTTGCAATGGTGAATAGGATTGTTTCCTTAATTTCTCTTTCTGATCTTTCATTGTTAGTGTATAAGAATGCAAGAGATTTCTGTGCATTAATTTTGTATCCAGTAACTTTACCAAATTGATTGATTATCTCTAATAATTTTCGGTGGCATCTTTAGGATTCTCTATGTATAGTATCATGTCATCTGCAAACAGTGAGAGTTTTAGGTCTTCTTTTCCAATTTGTATTCCATTTATTTCTTTTTCTTTTCTGATTGCATGGTTAGGACTTCCAAAATTATGTTGAATAAGAGTGGTGAGAGTGGACATCCTTGTTTTGTTCCTGATCTTAGAGGAAATGCTTTCAGTTTTTCACTCTTGCGAATGATGTTTGCTGTGCGTTTGTTGTATGTGGCCTTTATGATGTTGAGGTAGGTTCCCTCTATGCCCACTTTCTGGAGAGTTTTTATCATAAATGGGTGTTGAATTTTGTCAAAAGCTTTTTCTGCATCTATGGAGATGATCATATAGTTTTTATTCTTCAATTTGTTAATATGCTGTATCACACTGATGGATATGTGCATATTGAAGAATCCTTGCATTCCTGGGATAAATCCCACTTTATCATGTTGTATGTTCCTTTTAATGTGTTGTTGGATACTGTTTGCTAGTATTTTGTTGAGGATTTTTGCCTCTATATTCCTCAGTGATATTGATCTGTAATTTTCTTTTTTTGTAGTATCTTTGTCTGGTTTTGGAATCAGGGTGATGGTGGCCTCATAGAATGAATTTGGGAGTGTTCCTTCCTCTGAAATTTTTTTGAAAGAGTTTGAGAAGGATGGGTGTTAGCTCTTCTCTAAATGTTTGATAGAATTCACCTGTGAAGCCATCTGGTCCTGGACTTGTGTTTGTTGGAAGATTTTTAATTACAGTTTCAATTTCATTACCTGTGATTGGTCTGTTCATATTTTCTATTTCTTCCTGATTCAGTCTTGGAAGGTTATACCTTTCTAATAATTTGTCCATTTCTTCCAGGTTGTCCATTTTATTGGCATAGAGTTGCTGGTAGTAGTCTATTATGATGCTTTGTATTTGCGGTGTCCGTTGTAACTTCTGTTCTTTCATTTCTAAATTTATTGTTTTGAGTCCTCTCCCTCTTTTTCTTGACGAGTCTGGCTAACGGTTTATCAATTTTGTTTATCTTCTGAAAGAACCAGCTTTTAGTTTTATTGATCTTTGCTGTTGTTTTCTTTGTATCTATTTCATTTATTTCTGCTCTGATTTTTATGATTTCTTTCCTTCACTGACGTTGGGTGTTTTTTGCTCCTCTTTCTCTAGTTCCTTTAGGTGTAAGGTTAGATTGTTTATTTGGGATTTTTCTTGTTTCTTGAGGTAGGCTTGTATTGCTATAGACTTCCCTCTTAGAACTGCTTTTGCTGCATCCCATCGTTTTTGAACCATGTTTTTGTTGTCATTTGTCTCTACTATTTTTTTTTTTTTGCGTTATGTGGGCCCCTCACTGCTGTGGCCTCTCCCGCCACGGAGCACAGGCTCCAGACGCACAGGCCCAGCGGCCATGACCCACGGGCCCAGCTGCTCCGTGGCATATGGGATCTTCCCGGACCGGGGCACGAACCTGCATCCCCTGCATCGGCAGGTGGACTCTCAACCACTGCGCCACCAGCGAAGCCCTGGTAGAGTTCTTTTTTTGAAAGCAATACTTCTCAGCACTCGAATATGTAAAATTGATAACAAGGAGCCACTGGTTCCAGAACCTGCTTGCTTTGTACTTCCTACCTCCCTCCTCTACCCGTTTCCTCTCTACCTTCCAGCTCCATCAAGATGGCTTCTCTGAAAAATACTTACAGAAGTAAGGCTCCAAGAGACATTTTGCAAACAATGGTTAGATGCACACCAAACACTTTGAGATAAGCATCTCTGAAATGAGGGTACTTGCTACCATTACCTGTGACTTACTGGTAGTTTACTGGGTTTTACTGTACCAGGAGAATGAGATATATTTTTAATCCTCACATGAGCCCTACAAAATTAGTGACGTTTTAGACATAAGTAGAGTAAATAACTAGGTGAAAGCAACCGAGGGGCAGAGTTTGAAGTTAGGTCTGTTTGTCTAACATCACAGTTACTCTTGCCACAGTGCCCTCCTGGTTCATAGTTGTAGTGTGGCTGATAAATTTCCTTGACTTGGTCTTAGATTTCTAAATCCTGTATAAAGTCAGCTATATATTAGCTTTAATCTAGAATGATTTCCTACTACTTCATTTGAAATACTATTTCTTTCCAAAATTTAAAAGCTTTAAATGATTGTGTCTTAATCATCATATGAAATGAGATCTGAGAGTCACTGTTGTTTGGAATTTCTGCCGAGCTTCAGGGTTTCCTCTGTGACATTCTCACCCTCTAGTGAGATGCTTTGTCCTTTTTTTGATTTACCTGTATGTTATTTTTAGTTATTTGATGAATACTTGCTTGCGTGGCTGTCTGTCTAAGCAAACTTTTTGAAACACATATATTATCTGCTGTCTCATTAGAGCATGTATGGTAGAAGAAAAACTTTTGGACTAAAGAACTCAGACTAAAGGTTAGGGTTTGAAAATAATCTTAAGACTTTTTTTGCAATGGGGTATTTTAGGACTAGAATTATGGGCTTATTTCCATGTGCTCTTCCAAAACCATGTCATCATGTGTCTGTTGGTGCTTTTGCCCTCGGCACAGAGAAGACAGTTTACCACATTTAAGATGCTTATTAAAAACAATGGGAGTTGGAGGCAGTGCAGGGTCAGAGAGTGAAAGGCTGTAAAGGACTACGTGAACGGTGAGTTACTTCATGAGGTCCAGTTTTTAATGTAAGTACTATTACCCTTGTGGACATAAATGCAGCATGAAGAATATCCAAATTACAGTGGACAGAAATGGCATGCTGAGACAGGAATATTTTCCTGTTATTTCAAGTATGAAATGTATCTAGGTTAGATATGTCCCGATATATCTCAGGGGAAGAAAACAGGCCAGTATTTAAAAAAAAAAAAAAAAAAAAAGGAAGAAAAGAAATTAATATTGGTGTCAGTGCTAGAGAACTTCCAACCTCCTAAATGAATTAGGGCTAAGAATACAGAGTAATCTCAAAGACTATGCAGTCACCTTTAACATGCCTTAAAATAAAATCAATACATGGCCCAAGGAAACAAAATTACTTTTCCTTGGGGGGAGTGTGACTGAAAGTACAGTTACGACCTTATACTTTCCTCTCTAAAAATAAACTTGCCTCATGATGACTAAAGAACTCTCTTAGACACTCTCAGCTTAAAAGCTTTGTCTTCAAACACAAGAAGAATAACAGGGGAAATAATTATGCAAAAAAGCAAAGAAATCTAAGTGATTAAATTAGAGATTATTTAAAAATATGTGACGTTAATTTTCTCATATAGTTAACATTGTGAAAAATATAGAGCTATGCATATATATTTATCATTACATAAAAAGATACTTTGGAAATCTTGGAAGATTGTCAGTTTTCCAACCTTATGTATGTTGAGAGTATGGTGGTATGTTGACAGACCTCTTCCCCCTACTTCAGAGAGGAAATTATTGATTGAGAAATATTTCTCAACAAAAGTGAATGTTTTATATATTTAGAACACGTGACAACTTAAAATGCCAGCAGCATCATGAAATCTTCACCTCGGGACAATAAAAAGATATGCTGACTTGCTTCTTGTTGTTTATGAGAATAAAATTAAATAGGACAGTTCCACAAATTTCATAAGGTCAATTATATATTTCTGTACCTCCCTCCCTTCCCCAATTCTGAAATAGTTGGTGAATTAAATAGAAAAGTAGAATGGCAAATCTGGCTATTTAAAAATTATGTTTTGAGTGTGTGATTTTTATCCAAGCTAGGTTAGACTTAATAGATAATTAAAAAAAAATGCTTTTCTGACCAATTCTATCCATTCCTATGACATTTCACTTAATTCTCATAAAAGCCCTTTCAGGTATGTATTAATGCTTGCTATAGATGAGGGAACTGAGGTTCCTAGAGGTCAAATAAGTTTCCAGAGGTTTCATGTCTTGGGAACCTCAAGATTGGGAATCCAAGTATGTAGAAATATAGGAGAAAGATCTCAATTTTGAACTCTATGTAAACATATTGGAGTACAGATCCTTCTTTAGAGAATACAGAAAAAAAAGCTTCAGGGCTGACTTGGAAGTATCGCAAAAGTTAATCTGTCATGCTTTCTCCAGCTCCAAATAATGGAAAGCCCAACTCAAAATGTCTTTAAACCATAAATAAGGAAAGCTGCTTTCACATAACAGGAGGTCCAGGATTGTCTAATTAAGTGGTTCAGTGATGTCCTCAAGGTTCCAGGTTCTTTTGTCTCTCTGCTCCTCTACTCTTAAGGTCATCTTTTAACCTCAGGCTAGCTCCCCTCATGGGTATAAGATCTGCAGCTATTCTAGGTATTAATTTCAGACATGAAGAAAAAGAGGTTGTCTCTTCCTTATGTCTGTTTTTATTTTTTTAATCAACGTAAAGAACTTTTCTGAGGTACTCATCAACAGATTTCTCTTCTTGTCCAACTGGCCATAATTATGTCCCATATCTATGCCTAAACCAATCAGTGATGAGCAGAATAAGACATGATTGGCTGATACTATAAAGCCTGTCCTCCTCCCCTAATTGGAGCTGAGGTTGAAGTTAATGCCGGTTTCTCCTGGTACATGTGGCTAGCCAGGTTGTAATGGAGTAAGGACGGGAGGATACTGGGGAGGTAAACAACGGTGCCCATTACAAAACTATCTAATGCAGATATAGTAGGAGAGATATATAGGTAGTAGTATTCAGAAGCTGTGATATTTAGAAGAGTGAACAAATAAAGCAGTTATAATAGCAGCATGATATTCTCTAATGCTTGTCAGCCTAGTGTGAGTTTTTCCTTGATTTCAAAGCATTTACTGTATCTGAAACTTGGGAAATGGGAAATCTTCCTGCCTTAGTAAATTTGTTTTCTAACGGCAATTGTTACTATTGAGAGTTTTTATATTATCTTTTTTCTTATGACATAGAAGAAATAAGTCAACATAGTTTATAAAAACTCAAAACCTAAAAATGACTGAAGTATTATATAATGTAAATGAACACATGCTAAAGATATGTTTAATTCATCAATTCAGGAACCAGCAATATAGTAAGACTGGTTGAAAAGATTATAGGAACAAGGGAGGCATTTATAGTCACTGAAAGAAAGAATGCTGAAGTAAGATTCCTAATTTTATACTAAATAAATTAATGTCTAGCAGGGCAATACATTTGAAACCTTTGAGGTTATCTTTACTACCAAACAGAAATCATTTGCCACTCTACTAGACAAAATTTATTTGTATTTTTCTCGTTTAAGTTTGTATTGCCATGAGCTTTCTGCAAATTAACATCTTCTCTCACAGATTTATTAAATGTCTTAATCAATAATGAATAGTACTCAGACAAAGGTACATACAATTAAAGAATCAGCTAATTCTTGGGTGAAGGATATGTAGTCATTCTTTTGCCTAGTTGCAAGTTTTGGAACTTTTTTAACAGTTCCCCCTTATGATCGTAAATACTCTCCAAAGATAATTCTTGTTAAAAACAACAACAAAAAAAGATGGTTGAAATGTATGGAGCATACCAAACAATTATTTTTAGTTTCTGTGGTCTCATAAGTTAAGGGAACAAATCTTTGTGGTTGTCCAAAGCCCCATAGGAAACTTCACAGTTTATGAGGAAAGGCTTTTTGAAATTTTTGTTTTTCTGAATTTAGGGTCTTATTATGCAGGCAGAATCAAACGATTTATTGCAGGAGGTTAGTCACTTGACTAAGATAGTAGCATAGGTGTCTGAGAACAAAGAATAATATCAATATTTTAATATTGCTCATAGTAATATTTATTACCATAGTAATTATATTAATTTCTATTAATATTTAGTATTTAAAAATAAAATAGAATATAATGTCATTATAAGAAAACTCTTCTAGAAGTAATGAAGTTGTGTGTTTGTTTTTAAAAATCAAAACCATAATAAAATCAGCTTAATGCACAAAAGAAGTTATCTGCAGAGGTACAGAATTTCTGCTCAAATTACACAGAAAGTTGGGAATAATTTTTACAGCCTCTTTTTAAGAGGAGATTGAAATTGCTAAGATCAATTTGTTATTTTAACAGAAAGAAAACATAATTCTAGTCTGGCATTAATGTGATGTTTGGCAGTAAAAGCTAAGAAAAAATTACAAAAAAGCCTGTCAAAACTGAGCCAAAGTTTTCAACACAGTTCATCGCCTCTTTTCAGGACACATTATTTGCAGGTGTTATACTTCAAAAATACTCCAAAATAAATAAATTTTCCTCTACAAACTTGTTACAGTTTCTTATATCCACTGAAGTTTTACCTGGACTAATTTCTTTCAACGTTCTAAAACAATTATACTTATTTTTTCCTTTAAGACAAACTTTCTGTCTTTTCCCTTGCACATAATAGGTCATCCCTTGGTTCATAGACATCTCCACTTAATGTCAAAAGTCTGTTTCCAAAAAGTAGATATTCTATGTGAGAATGTTAAATAAGAAGGAGTCAATTTCCTATTGTTTTAAATGGGAAAAAATGTAATGTGTTAGATTGCTAACTAAAATGCCTGATCAGTTAATTAAAATGTAGCTGAAACATAGCATACATAATAGGTTATCAAAGTAGGTGGTATAATGCTTGAAAAAACTTTTTCCTGATCCAAAAAAATTATTATGATCCAAATAACTAAATTTATTACAGAGTTTCTTTGTATGGAATACGTTGCTTTATATTCATTATATCTGCACACATACCACTTGTAGTCACTCTGAGCTTTTCAAAATATTTACATAATTCTGATGTTTTACTGTATTTGGATGTAACACACAACTCTTGCCATGCATAGTTTTATTTATCAACTATATTGATGTTTTGAGTCATAAGTAAAAATATTTTTTCAGAAAAAATATTGGCCAAAAACTTTGTATTGAGAGATATCTCTATTAAGTTGGATATTAAACCAAGAATCATTCTGCTGATAAAAATGTTAACAAGGGAAACATTTTGTGGGAACACCTGTGTATGGAATGTATCAGAAGTTCACCTGACACTGGTTGTCAGGACAGAGGTTTTATTTATTTATTTTTTATTGGGTAAGATTGGTTTATGACATTATATGTTTTGTGTGTGTCACATTATATTTCTACTTCTGTATACACCATGGTGTGCTCACCACCAAACATTTATTTTCTGTCCATCACCATACAGTTGATCCTTTTTACCCATTTCTCCACCCCCCACACCCAGCCCCTTTCCCTCTGGTAACCACTACCCTGTTCTCTGTATCTTCATGTTTGTTACGACAAAGTTATTCTTTAATGAGAAAGGAGTAATTTTTAAAAAAGGAAAAAGTTAATTTGAAAGTCTTGATTTAATTGTTCGTAAAGAGCAAACCTGTTGAGGTACGAATATACTTCCTAAATTAGTAGCTACTTCAACAAATAGATGATTCTTCTCTGAAATGTTTAAGAAATAAATTCAGTATTAACTATAGATAGCATTTAGTATGCAGTTTGTCTCATGGTTCTAGCGTTTTACTCTACTCCATACAGGGCTAAGAAGTAACTTAGAATTTTACAGAAAGTAAAAATCTGTCCAACTGTAAATGACTTGTGAATGTAACCCTACTGCTATTTATTTATTTATTTATTTATTTATTTATTTATTTATTTATTTATTGTTGTGTTGGGTCATCGTTGCTGTACTCAGGCTTTCTCTAGTTGTGGCGAGCAGGGGCTACCGTTCGTTGCGGTGTGAGGGCTTCTCATTGCGGTGGCTTCTCTTTGTTGTAGAGCACGGGCTCTAGGCGCCTGGGCTTCAGTAGTTGTGGCATGTGGGCTCAGTAGTTCTAGCTCGTGGGCTCTACAGCGCAGGCTCAGTAGTTGTGGCGCACGGGCTTATTTGCTCCGAGACATGTGGGATCTTTCCAGAGCAGGGCCCGAACCCGTGTCCCCTGCATTGGCAGGTGGATTCTTAACCACTACGCCACCAGGGAAGTCCCTTGACTTTCAATTTTGTGGCTTAATACATTGATATCTAAAACAAAGCTAAAGGATATGGTAGTGTTCATAAAGTTACGTAATTCTTGAAAATAAAGTTAAGAGACTGAAGCTTAAAATAAAGAGTAAGATGAAACAATACCACCATTCACTTTCGTGCACTGTTTGTTACATGGACCTGCAGTAAATAATTGCTGAATGAACGACTCAAAATCTTTTAAAATATGATTGAGCTTTTCTCCACATTTTTTCTTGAGTGCATATATTAATTATCTTGAAATTCAAATTATTTTTGCATAAATAAGTACAAGGAATGATAATATTGATAAAAAAGAGAAAAGGGGGTGTTTTAGAAAATGATTTGAATTAACTGCTGTTAATGTATTCTGTTGCTAAATTGGCCTTTTTAAACATTTCCCCATAGATGAATGGAATGGATCTAGTACTTACAAGGATGGTCTGAGTGGATTTAATTCCAACCCTGTTGTATTTCATCTTTCTGTATGTAGAAATAATCTCTGGTACTTCTCTTGTCATTTTTGTACTATTTTCTGATGGTTAACACTATAATAATACTTCATTGTGTTTGTGTGTATGCTATGTGAAATTTTTGGAGTTTCAGATCTTTGCAGCAGTTTTGGAAGATGATATTTCATGTTATGTTTTATAGTGTAACTTGGCTACTGAGAGTATAATTGTGACAATGAAACCTTGCTTGATGTGATAGGCACTGATTTTTAATTTCTTTTTTTTTTTTTTACTGAATTGCTCATGTAGATTCATTGTCAGTGAAATCGAGAAAGGGTCTTCTTAGCTTGGTAGAGGTGAATATTTCTTCTGTTCTCTTTTACTCAAAAGTAAATCAATGAAGACAATAAGCCAGTGGGAAGAGCTGACTATTGCTGTTATATGTCACATTCCTCATCATAAAGTCCAGGTTTCTCTCTAGTCACAGTGTTTATATAAACCCTTTGTACTGAAATCCATTTTAAAAAATAGGACAGCTTTCATGTTATTCTCTTGTTTGTGCAGGCTGAACAATTTTTTACTGGACCAGTGGCAGTGATCCAAATGTTGTTTGGAATTTCAAATGCTCTGTATCTGTATTTAGAGAGTGGATACCTATAGGCCCCAAGAAATCATTTAAGTTGAATGAATAAAGAGAAATGAGTGGTCAACAGAAATGATTTATAATTTTCATATAGGTTCTCACTGCTTTTAAATATCTACTACCCTTTTTTTTTAATGGACACTTGACTATACTATAATAATAAAATAATAATAGTATACCATTAAAGAAGGCATTTTCCTTTGTGCTCAATTTTCCTTGTATTTTGACACTTGAAATCCCCAAATTCAGTGTATTGTACCACCCTTGGGTGGTAGCACCAGACTAGTACCCTTAGCATCATCAAAATGAGTTTCCATTAAATCTAAAAGAGACTTCAGAGATTGTCTCTAGACCAACTTTTCATTTTACAAATAGAATAGTGTAGGAATAGGTTAACTGACACAGGAACCAGAGTAACCTGAATTCAAATCCACCTTCTGTTGCTTGCTATTTGGTTATGATACAGAACCTTTCTGAGTTTCCATTTTCTCATCAGCACATTTGGAATAATAAAATTCTCTCTCAGTCTCTCTCCCTGCCTCTTCCCTCCCTCCCTCAATTTTGTAGTATCAGTGAAAGTAAATGTCTGTGAAGCATTTGATAGTATCTAGCATGTAGTTGATACTTATTAGATATTATTTCTCTTTTTCCCTATGGCCCAAGGTGACATGGCTGGTTAGTAAACTCATTAATCTGTAAGAAATTGATTTGAATTTCTTCACTTACTTTTTTTAGCAAGGAATAAATTGCCTTTCCCCCTTATACTTTTTCAGCAGCTCATTAGGAATTATTTTATGTCCAATTCAGAAAATTACCTTTCCTACATAATTGTTCACTTAATGCAGGTGCTTTGCACTATGACACATAATAATATCTGAAAATGATTTCCACAGAACAGTATTGCAGGTCAACTTGAACTTCTCAAATATTATTCTTAACAAGGATAGGATATTTAGGATACGGAAGTAATTTTGGAAAAGGTTTATTCTTTCTCAATTTTTTAAGACTTTCTACATAATTCTATCTCTATTTGGCTTACTGAATTGCTCTGTGATCATTATTTTAACATTTGAAAAATGAAATACATCATTTTACTTTGGATTTTATTTAATGTTGAAAGCGGCTGCAGCCTATAATGTCATAAAAGCATAGAAAGAAGATATGTGAAAGCATTTGAAACATTGTGGAATTGGAAACATTTAAAAAAAGTGTCTTGTGCCACCAAAACTGTGTCTGTTACTATACAAATATCTTCAAGCAAACGCCAGTAAATATCCACATTTGAAAAATTGTATCTGAATCTGTCTGATATGGTTTATTGTTATTATCTTTCAAATCTGAATTTTATGTCACGCAAACTGATTTTTATAGCTTAAAATAAAACTTGTACAAGTACTTACTCATCAACTACATATTGCGGAAAATGTTTAACCTTTTATCAGAGACCAAAGGTATGCTCAGGTTGCTAGTTGTAAGTTCTTGTTCTAATGAGAAAATAGATTATGTCGGCTCTTTTGATGCCTTGGTTTCCTCTTTTGAAGAATGAGAGGAAGGTAAGTTCAATTCCCTCTGCTCTTTATACATCTCATCTACATATTGCATTAATAATGAATTTTTATGGGGTTTATGAACCTTTAAAAATTGTCATATTGTATATATGGTGTTTGTGTCTGTGTGTAAGTATGTATGTGATTTTCCAGGGAAATATTAGATGCTGAATATCAGAAAAAATCACACAGAATAGTACAGAATTCTTTAATAGACTCCAAAATTGGACAGTTCTCTAAGGCACAGTTCTTAGGGGAAGGTTGAGTTTTTCATGGGGAACAGAACTCGCACTTTGCTCCTCTCCTACTCTGTTATTTTGTACTGACTCAATCAAAGATTATATCTTTCTACAAAGTTTCCCCTATGTCCTTTTAATTTTATCTTGACTACTTCAAAGAGAGTCATATCTAGATTTTAAAGGATTTTAAAATCCTTTATTTTCAAAGGATTTTTCTCTGAAACTTTTTTCCTCCCACTTAACCTGTTCCTAGGTTAATTCTGTACTAGATGAACCCACCCCCCCCCTTTTTTTTTTTTCGGTACGCGGGCCTCTCACCGTTGTGGCCTCTCCTGTTGCGGAGCACAGGCCCCGGACGCGCAGGCTTAGCGGCCATGGCTCATGGGCCCAGCCGCTCCGTGACATGTGGGATCTTCCCGGACCGGGGCACAAACCCGTGTCCCCTAGCATCGGCAGGCGGACTCTCAACCACTGTGCCACCAGGGAAGCCCATAGATGAACCCATTTTTGATGTTCTTCACGCCACATGGTGTTGGGATTGAAGCCTTATTTTCAGAGGTTTATATCCAGGATGAACAGGAGTTGGAAAGTCCCTTCCCTACTTTTTCTTTCACGTACGTGTCCATGGGAAAGCTTAGATAAAATACTTCATTGTGTTCTCCATTTCCTGTAACTTATTGTTGATTATTCCAGGTAAAACCATCAGTAAAAACAAGCAGAATAAATAAGAACAAAACATGAAACAAACAAACAAAAACTGAGGGGATTTGCTCTCCACTCTGAAGTGAATACCCTGGACTCAATACCTTGGACTCAAAGCTTTTTCTCCCTGATCTAGCCAACTAGTGTTAGAGAGGACAGTATGACTTCCTAAGCATTTCCCAAGAGTCTGTGAATATCTACAACCTGTAAAGGATTTAATGTTTTGGGGAGATATACCCAATACCTTATGAGGAAAAGGAAGCAATCAAAGCAATTTTTATTGTGAGCTCATTATTTTGGAAGATGGAGGTTCTAGATTCTAACACTTACGACTTGGACATAAGTCTACATGATTTGGACAAATGGTCCCTTCTTTAAAGATAAAATCAGGATGCGACTTCCCTGGCGGTCCAGTGGTTAAGACTTCACCTTCCAGTGCAGGGGGTGCGGGTTCAGGGAGCTAAGATCCCACATGCCTCGGGGCTGAAAAACCAAAACATAAAACAGAAGCAATATTGTAACAAATTCAATAAAGACTTTAAAAATGGTTCACATAAAAAAAAAATCTTAAAAAATAAGATAAAATCAGGACATTAATAGTTGCCCTTCCTTTCCCAGATGGTAGTTGTAAGGACCAAAATAATACATCGTTGTGAACATACTTTGAAAACAGTGAAAGTAGATTTTAATAACCCCGACAAGTACTAAGGGTATCGTGTTGGTAACGTACATGGATTGGTCTTGTGTCTTTAATTATTCCATGTCATTTTAGTAGCCAGTACTTCAAAGGAGAGAGTGAATTATATGGTTTCCAGAAGTGCATTGTATTTCATGTAATTGATTCATGGTATTTTATCCCATGACTGTAGGTAGCAATGGGAGAGTGTAGAGAGAGAGAGTGGGAAGCAAGAACCAGGTACACTGGAGTATGTGGAAATAAAGTGGCTGAAACAGGAGTTGACTAAGTTCCAAAAAGAACAGAGTAGAGCTTTTAGTCAGAAGCTAGGCAGTCTAATAGAAGACTTTCAGGGAGATGAGGCAAGTGGCCAATAATTAGGTACTACGTTTTACTTTCTTTTCCTAATAGTGCCTACAGTAATACTTTATTGTGATAAATATTCAAAAATTAAAATAGCTTCTTACAATTTAGTCTCTAAGATCATTTTAGTCATAACAAATAACTCATCATTTCGTTCTGTTATCTTCAATCTTACTTGAACTTTATATAATGTAACAACTATACTGGAATGGAGGTAAAGGTAGAAGATAGTTATACATAAGTAACACTAGCATTTTAAAAGAGAAAATAGAAGACATCAGGAAGTGACAATATTCTGCTCTGTAAAATTTCCCCCAAAGGGAGTATATATAATTTTTAGTTATGTAGAACATTTTATGGAATTATTTGGGCTTCTTTGAAAAAAAAGAGAGGTTCTACATACGCATTAACAGTAATTATTTTGGAGAATAGTCTTTGCTTTCAGATTCATGATGGGTGTTTTTCTCAACATTTATTTCTTCTTTATTTGTATTTTCAGTGGAGATTTGTCATGCTTATTTTTTCTCTGATCTTATAACTATACATGTATAGTGTACAGAAATTTATTTATTAATTTAATATTTATTTATTTATTTATTTGGCTGTGTTCGGTCTTAGTTGTGGCACATGGGCTGTTTGCTGCGGCGCGTGGGCTTCTCCAGTTGTGGTGCGTGGGCTCAGCTGCCCCACAGCATGTGGAATCTTAGTTCCCCAGACCAGGGACTGAACCTCAGTCCCTTGCATTGGAAGGTGGATTCTTAACCACTGGACCACCAGGGAAATCCTCCAAAATTTAAATAACTCAGAAAACAATTAAAAAATCACAAATAAGTTTCATAACCAAGAGAAAACCACTATCAATATTTGATGTTATTTTTATTTTGCTCCCAATGAGAGTATATGTACATTATATTGTGTTAGCATAGTGTTTATGTGTACATCTCTATGTATGTATATGTATGTTTACGTGATGAAATAATGACCCTATAGGATATAAGAGTCTTCCCTTTTTTTTATTACCTAATATATTATCTGTATTTCCTTATCTTTCAAGATAATTTTGGAATGGGTAACATATAAAGATTCTTTGTCATATGAAAGTGACATACATTTTAAAATATTTCCACAATACCAGGCATATATATCTTCCCTTCTTTTTTTTATTATTATTATAATTAATGCTGCAATAAATATCCCAAACTTCTATAGGTTATAATTGTCATCTTTGAGAAGGTTGGTTCAATAAGAACTATTCAGTCTTAGGCCTTCCTGGCAGTACAGTGGTTAAGAATCCATGCTTCCAATGCAGGGGCCACGGGTTTTATCCCTGGTGGGGGAACTAATATCCCATGTGCCACGTGGCACAGCCAAAAAAAAAGGAACTACTCAGTCTTGTCCAGAGGCAGAGCATAGCTTATGTTTTATTTACCTTACTTTACTAATGTATTTATTCTCTACTATATAAATGTAATAATTTTTTATATATATATAAATGAAAGTAACTTATAATTCACATTTATTAAAATATAACTTTCACTTTAATATGTATAGTTAATTTGTTGTATTTCTGTAAAGATTTGTGAGGCTTCAGATCCTCAAAAGCAGACAGTGTCCACAGATTACATCTGAAACATATTTCTTGACTGTATTGGAGTTAAACAGGGCAAGAAACAAGTCTTCTTTTTCACATTAAGAAAGGAAGAGTTTTAATGTGTTTAAAATACAACCTAATTTATATGCTTATAACAGTTCTGAAATGGCTTAAAGTCTGTAGAGTGAATGGAAATTGCATGTAGTTCTCATTTTAGTTGACCTTCCATGTTAATTAGGACATTTTTTTCATTTATTTTGTAGTTAAGTACATTTTCTTTGTCTAGTAAACTTTGATTCTGGTTTTTGTTTTTGTTTTTGTTTTTTTTGGCTTCTTCTTGCTTTAATGAAGTTGATCACTTTCAGATCCCTTTTGACTTTCCTCAGTATTTTGGATAACATTTAAGTACTGTGATGAAGATAATTCAGTCAGTTCTAATGACCACCTATTACTTACCAACTCATTCATTAATTCACTTTACAAATATTCATTTAATAATGTATGTGCCAGGCATTCTTCCAGGCACTTGGGATAAATTCAAGAACAAAATAGATGAAATTCCTTACCCACAAGGAGCTTATATTTTGAGGGAAGAAAGATAGTAAAAAGTTAGAAGTAAAATATACAGTGATTCTGAGTGCCATGGAGAAAAATAAAGACTTAGAAGATTGTGATGGAGCAAACCATGCAGATATCCAGGGGAAAAACATTCCAGGCAGAGGGATCAGTGACTGGGAAATCTCTGAAGGAGGAACATGCCAGCATTTGGGCTGAACAAGAGTGAGTGTGAGGGGCTGTAGTAGGAGATGAAGTCAGGGCAGTAATGGTGATTGTATAGGACCATCCACAGGACTTTGCAAGGTTTTAAGTGGAGTGACGTGATTTGACTTGAATCTTTTTTTTTTTTTTTTTTTTTTTGCGGTACGCGGGCTTCTCACTGCTGTGGCCTCTCCCATTGCGGAGCACAGGCTCCGGACGCGCAGGCTCAGCAGCCATGGCTCATGGGCCCAGCTGCTCTGCGGCATGTGGGATCTTACTGGACCGGGGCATGAACCCGTGTCCCCTGCATCGGCAGGCGGACTCTCAACCACTGCGCCACCAGGGAAGCCCCGACTTGTATCTTTTTTTAAGTTTTTAATTAGTTCTTTTTTTTTATTAATTTTTATTGGAGTGTAGTTCCCTACAATGTTGTGTTAGTTTCTACTGTACAGCAAAATGAATACATATACATATATCCCCTCTTTTTTGGATTTCCTTCCCATTTAGGTCACCACAGTGCATTAAGTAGAGTTCCCTGGGCTATACAGTATGTTCTCATTAGATCTATTTTTTATATAGTATCAATAGTGTATATGTGTCAATCCCAATCTCCCAATTCCTCCCACCCCCCTTCCCCCATACATTTGTTCTCTATGTCTGTGTCTCTCTTTCTGGTTTGCAAATAAGATCATCTATACCATTTTTCTAGATTCCACATATATGCGTTAATATACGATATTTGTTTCTCTCTTTCTGACTTCACTCTGTACGACAGTTTCTAGGTCCATCCACGTCTCTGCAAATGACCCAGTTTCGTTCCTTTTTATGGCTAATAGTCCATTGTATATATGTACCACATCTTCTTTATCCGTTGACTTGTATCTTGATAGGGTCAAACTGACTGAACGATGTGAAGAGTGGACACTGGAATGGATCAAGAGTAGAAACAGGGAGACCAGTTAGGAGCCTTGTGATAATCTAAGTGAGAGAAGATTGTGACTTGGGACCAGCATATAGTCAAAGGAGGTGTTGAAACATTAGGGTTAATGGGATTGGGTGACAGATTGGATTCATTGTGTCTAGTATGAATAAACAGTGTTTCGGCCTGAGCACTTGGAAGGATGGAATAGATGTGAACTGAGATAATGATGAATGTGGGCAGGGCAGATAATTGGAGAAGAACAGGAGTTAGGTTTAGAGATGTTGTATTTGATATACCTGTATATTTTCCAAGTCTGATATTTGGGGGAGAGGACTATCTGGGAGTCTGCAGTATACAGATGATATTTGAAACCATGAAAACTAGATGCGATCACAATAGTAGGTATGAAGAGGGAGCAGAAGGGTTCCAAGCTCTGAACCAAGCATTACGCCAATGACTAGAGATCGAACAGGAAGAGAAATATACAAAGTGAACTAAATAGTAATGGCCTGTGTCATCAGAGGAATATGCCCCATATTGACAAATATAGCAACAAATACTGAGAATGATGCAAGTGAATTTAGAGTAGCATAGAATTATAAAAATCTGTCTCTTTTTCTATCTTTATCAATAAAAGAAGGAAAATAATATGAAACAAGGTGTGAAATTAATATTTAAATGTACACTGGGGAGGTCCTGGAAAGTTGGAAGATAGGGACTATATTATTGTTTCTGTGGCTGTCTTCTGTCTTTTTTTATGCAGCAGATAAAAAAATGAAATACAATTAATTGCAATGTGATAAAAGGTAATCATACATGCAGTAGAAACATTTTTGCTACTCAAGAGATTGTTTCTGTGCTGAGACCACGAGCCACGAGATACCCATAGGTTGGCAAAAGGTTTGTCTCATAAATTTGGACTGACCACTAACACAAGGACAATTGGATGATGGAAAACCCCACATTCTTGATCACTATATATGAAAATGTATTTATTATATAATTGCCTTTAATAATTTGTAATGTATTAGTATTAGCATAATGGACTATTAGGATAGTAGGACTAGAAGAGAAGATAATTTCAAGTAACATTTAGGGAATGTATTAAAGCAATTGTTGAACACTTGTTCTCAGAGCTCTCTGCATTTTAGAATATCTGGGGATTCTTTACAAAGGACCAATGCCACACCTTCAGAAACTCTTGTTTAATTGGTTTGAGTTAGGGCCAGGGTATAGATATTTATTTAAAGTCCCCCAGGAGATTCTAATGTACAACATAAAATTAATAAACATCAAGTAATGGAAGCAAAGGGCATGTTTATCTGTGTATGTTTTGTATAAACCATTTCTAGCATTTTGCGTTACAGTGGTCCATTCTGTTTTGTTATAGATGCATCAGTGCCTGATTGATGTATATGTACTGCACATCAAAATGTGAATTGACATAGACGCGTAGTGCATAAAGTCAGGGAATAAAGTTTAAGGCCTAAGCCTTGAAATTGTATTTAAGCATATCATCATTGGGTGAAAAATTCTAAAAATAGCATATGAACACTAGGAACAAATTGAGTTGGTTGACTAGAAGCCTTAGTACAAAATTTTTGGCAGGAACTTCTGGTGTGCTGTTGTGCACCTTGCTTTTACTTGGAAATACTAATTAAAAATATATTGGAGGGGGCTTCCCTGGTGGCGCAGTGGTTGAGAGTCCGCCTGCCGATGCAGGGGACACGGGTTCGTGCCCCGGTCCGGGAAGATCCCACATGCCGCGGAGCGGCTGGGCCCGTGAGCCATGGCCACTGAGCCTGTGCGTCTGGAGCCTGTGTGTCTGGAGCCTGTGCTCTGCAACGGGAGAGGCCACAACAGTGAGAGGCCCGCATACCGAAAAAAAAAAAAATTTATATATATATATATATATATATATATATATATATATATGAATGTTTCCAGTCTTAGATTACCATTTCCTGCCTTGAAATTGCTTGTCTCACTTTCCAACATTTACAGTGTATGGTGCATCCACATGGGACTATATAAACACCCAAATTCACATACACAGATGTACCAGCCTTTTCTGTTCATTTCCCCATTCCATGTTCTATTCAAAATTTGGCAAGGGGAATTGAAACAATTTATGACACTGACTTATTAGAAATGTCTTTGTGAAATACCAAGAAGTTAGATACACTCTTTTGAGAGCAGAGTAAGTGTCTATTCTATATTCCATGGAGTAGTCATTTGTACCAGTCATCAGAATATCATGCTTGAGCACTTAAAATATAGCCTAACTAAAATTGTCAGTCCTAGTTATCATTATCTGTTCTCAGTAACTTAAAGTTAAGTAAAAAAGACCAACTCCAGATAGCCTTTATTTGTCCTTAGGTTTCTGGCTTACTCTTTAACTCTTTGAAATTCATTTCAAGGATTAAATGAACAATGTATACCATGTGCCTACTGTACCCCTGTCACTTTTCCTTTGATTTCCCTGGATATATTGAATGTGGGAATGGATTGACACCTAATATTTGGTTTAATTCTCTTGTTCTTGGATGTTCTTGTGGATGTGTATATGAATCACCACATCCGGAGCATTAGAAAATCTTTTCTACAGACTCTCCCTCAGTTTTACTTATTTCTAGCTTGTGTTTATCACCATTCATTACCTAGTATGCTTGTGCCATGCCTCTGAAGTCCATTCCTTTATTATGATATAGGCACCTGGTAGCAGAGCTATTCCTAGAAAACCTTATTTAGAAGTTTAAAAGTTCTATAGTCATAACTTGGACATAGAATAAGAAGACTTAGGCTTCAGACTACGTAAACCAGTTAATTTATGCTAGAGAAAGGTGTGCTAACTGCATAGGCCCAAAATAACAGGGACAAACCTAGGACAATTGGGACAGTGTTCATTCCATGCAGCTGTGTGTAATCTCTAAGCATTTTTCCTTGCAATAAAATGCCATTGAACTCATAGCTTAAGCAGTTTCATCAAAGAGCTGAGAACTTGGGATGAGGAATGAAATCTGGAATGGCCTGTCTTTCTTGGGGTTAAGTACACATTTACTTGTTATTCAGGGAAGCAAAAGTTTGTGTTTGGTTGGGTGCATTAGTGGTTACAGTGCTCCCAGTATCCCATTTTGACCTTTTGGGAGGAAAGAGGTTGGGTAGCAAAGAAATGAGCTAGGGTGGAAATATGCTGATGAGGTGTGAGAAGGACAGTGGCAGATTGAGGAGACATTGAGTTGTTACAGTTGTTATAGTAACTACCATTCAGATAAGAGTAATGACAATATTACAGCAGTAGTCAAAATCTAAATAGATTGCATTAAAATATTTTTATGAGATTATATACAATGAACATATGCTAAGAAGCTGTGCAATTTGGGTTAGAAATGCTTTGCAATAAAAGTGTTATTTCATGTGATTGATATGGAAGTAACCATTTATTTTTACTAACTCACTCCACATTGTAGTACAGATAGAGTCTGTTTAACTGATTAAACAGAGGCAACTAATAAAATGAATTGGCAGGATAATAATGGAGAGGGGCAAGAATCGAAGAGAAAGCAAATGTTTTTTGAGTTTCTTGTTGGTAGTGGTGGCAGGAGTGACAGAGTGTGGAAGAGCATGGTATAATTCACAGACAAATCCCAGTGTTTCTGTTTATTCAGTTTCAATTCACTGAGTTGTCTGATTATATAATTGAGTTGTTCATAATGTGCTCTTGAAATGTTTTGAGGCAAATGAAATCTTCTAAGAATTCAATTATACTGAAACAATAGCCCTAAGACATCATAAAGTTATTGCCTGTGCTAACAAAGGGCAAAATGAGAAAATACGATGTATATTTAGCTGTGTTGGTGTGATTGCCTCGAACCAAATACTTAAAATTATTTCGAAGGCAAACAGACTTTAACAGCAAATTTTTTGTAATAAATCACAAAGTTAATCTTTTTATCCTTCAAGTAATAAAAGTTCTTTTTAATAAGTTAATGGATTTTTTAAAAAAATATAGTAACAAAAATCTAGAACTAGTTTACAAAATGGTGATTTTCTTTTTGGGTGGTACTTTTATAGCGAAATTTGAAATGTTTAGATGATAATTTTTTGTGTTTTTTTCCCACCAGGTTAATTTTTAATGCAGACCATTGTTTATACTTTGGAAGTGTGATAGACAAATTAATAAACCATCTACTGATGTATTTCATTTATTTTTCTGTTGGGAACATTTTATTTTTATTTTTAAAATGGAGATAACATTGATTTGTAAGATTATATAAGTTTCAAGTGAACATTGTGTTTCTACTTCTGCATACCCTACATCGTGCTTACTACCAAAACTTTAGTTTCCATTTGTCACCATACAGTTTATCGTCTTTACGCATTTCACCCCCTCCCACCTCACCCCTTCCCTTTTGGTTATCACTACTCTGTTCTCTGTATCTATGTGTTTGGTTTGGTTTGTTCATTTATTTTATTTTGTGTTGTTGTTTGTTTGCTTATTAGTTTTTTTATTTATCACCTGTGAGTGAAATTGTACCATATTTGTCTTTTTTCACCTGACTTATTTCCAGGTGATAATTTTGAATTTAAAACTTAAGAGTTTTCTTGAGTGGAAAAGTTTCATCAGAAAAAAGTGTCCATTTAAATAGGTTTTGAAATAGAAAAATGCGAACTTGATAGGATGAAGTATCTTGATGTTAAAAAAGGCACTGCTTCATGGATAATATTACTATGAAAAACTACTTGAGACCCCTAAAGGCCTATAAAAGAGAGATATTTTATTTAGGAAATGAAAAAAAATATTTGGAGCAATAGCTTAGGGAGCCCTGAGTTCTATTCCCTATTTTACTGTTAATTCTGTAGCTGTGAGCAACTAATTTAACTTTCCAAAACCGTTTCCTCATTTGGGTAAAGAATGAATAATACTTTCCAGCTACATCAATAACAGGGATGCCCTGTTGGATGATGATGTTTATTTAGTACATTAAGCTCTGTAGGTGGGAAGGCAAGTACTACAATATGAGCACAAGCTTTTATCATTGAACTGCTTGTTTTTTTAAAAAAATGTTTATTTAAAAAGATATTTATTTTGGGTCTGTTATGTGCAAGAGACCAAATGGCATGTCCTTCCTGGTAGATTCTAAGCCTCTGAAATGCTGCTTCCATTTTTTACTCATTATTGTATCCTGTCTGTTTAAGATCTTGCTTTGAACCTTCTACATGGGAATAATCAGCAAATGTTTATTTAGGCCATAAATATGAATGATGTAGTTTTATAAGTTTACCTTAAGACATAAAATGTGTGTTATGTGTGTGTGTATGGGGGAGACAAACTGAATTAGGAGGGACTTTTGTTTTGAACAAGAGCTCCTAACTTTATTTGCCTTCGCTGTTATTTCCTGCATGATTAAACTGTGCCTTACCCTCAAATTTCAATCTCTTATGTGCTTTTGTTTTATTCTGAGTTTTTTCCCCCAAATTTTGAATGGTTTGTCCCTCTACAAAACTGTTGGCTTTAGAGAAAAGGGGCTCATTTTCCCTACTTTCTACTTATCTTCCCTCATGAGAATGAAATGCTCAGTTCTGAAGTAGATTTCAGAAATATGACATCCACATCTATATGGCATAGGCCACATTAGGTACACACTGAAATGCAAAAGAAGAGATATAACTTAAATAATTTTTTAAGAATTTCTAAAGCTTGTTTTTAAAAAGATTTATTAAATTTTCATAATCTGTAAGTTTCTCAAAAAATGTATATTGAGTTTGGAAGAAAGTAATTTCTATAAAATTTAATCGACTAAATGTAATTATTTGGGCATGTAATACAACTAAATTTCTTTTAAATATCCACCTCTATGTCAAGAATTTAAGGATGAAGAATAGTCAGTTTTCATCTTTAGCATTTTATTTCACCAGGTGAAAGGCAAAATTAAATCTAGATTTATCAGATCGAATGTCTTATAGATGTCTATCCATATTGTGCTTATCTACTGAGGTTTTACTTAGAATGCTCAGTTTTGAACCTTATTTACCTATGGAACCTTTTCATTTTCTCTTCAGAGCTCTTTGAAGTTAAACTGTACTTTGGAAAGATCCTACTTTCTAAAATCGTTATTATTGCACTTTCGAAAACTGCATCTCTTCTTTGGGAGTATATAAGTAGAAAATGATTCAGTGAAACTTCGGTAAGAGTGGTGGGACAGTGAGGAGGCAAAAATCGGCATCTAAATATACTTTCACGATAACTTTCTTTCCCTTGGTGAAATGCCTACTATATCTTAAAGGCAGAAATCTTGACTTATGTAGTGCTGGTGGAATTTAAATTGCATGCAAAATCAAGGCTCTTTAAAAGAAAGTGAACTAAGTCAACTGTGCAGTTTAGCTCTTGGGTGACTTTTGTTCTTTCGGAAAGAAGTGAAGAGTTTTATTCTTATATATTCTCTGAATAATGGAAAGATTTTCTGGTATCTGAATTTTAAATACCATTATTGTCATCTGTAATCTTACAGTACTTTGGAACTAGGGAGCGATTTAGAAACCTAGCTCGATTTCCTTACTTTATGGATATGAAAATTTAGTCCCAGAGAATTAGCCATACTTGCTTGGTGAAGAGCATAGAGCTACTTAGAGTTCAGTTATAACAGGGGTGGCTGGCTGGTCTCTCACTCTGAACCTGTGACCCTAAAGAGTTAAAAAAAAAGAACTTCTGACTCAGATACTCCTCATTCCAGTTAGTAGGAATCTTGGGTCAGTAGCACTTACTTTGTGTTAAAAATAAATTGGAAGTAACTTGAAAATAAAGATAAAGCTTCACTGGGGGAGAATTAGGATTACTCAAAGGAAGCTACAACTAGTCAGAGGAAGCAACTCGTAAAGACAGGATCTTGCTCATTGGCCTTGTCACAGATTGCCTGCATTTTTATTTTATTTTTTTTAACAGGAGTTAATTGTTAAGGCACCTCTCTCCCTTTATTGGAATTGCTCTTACACGAATTGATTTTCTTTTGTTTGTTTAATTAGAGTAAGTATGGATCATGGCCCTGTCCCTTTCTTTTCATCCCAGACCCTCCTTCAATTTATTTTCTCTGCTCTCTGTCACCCTAAATTCAGTTATTCTTTCCTTCAGTCTGTGCTTCCTGTTTCCCTCCTTATCACCAACACGCTTCCTTTTCCATGTCTAAATTTCAGTGAAATTGATTTTACAGTTTCCTGACATTTGTAGATTTAATGCCAATGACATAAAATAAGCACAACGATTCTGGAATGAGATGACATCTATGCATTTTGCATTAGTTTTGATTGTGGAAGTGGGGAAGGCTATGGATGCACATTAGGGAGTCAAATAATAAAAATTAGGTGCTAGATTCACTTCATTTTAATTACTTTATAACATTGAACTAACATTGTAACTCATCAAAGTGAGAATATTTTTTTCCCGAAGGTTCTCTCAAACTCTCAAGCAGGGCATTACTTTGTGTGTGTGTTTTTTTTTTTTTTTTTTGCGGTACGCGGGCCTCTTACTGTTGTGGCCTCTCCCGTTGCTGAGCACAGGCTCTGGACGCGCAGGCTCAGCGGCGATGGCTCACGGGCCCAGCCGCTCCGTGGCATGTGGGATCTTACCGGACCGGGGCACGAACCCGTGTCCCCTGCCTCGGCAGGCGGGCTCTCAACCACTGCGCCACCAGGGAAGCCCTACTTTGTGTTTTTTATAGTAGTTAATGGTTTCCATTTTAGCACTGCTATTATGTGCTGAGAGACCTGTGTTTGATGTAGAGACCTAGTATTCATGAGGCCCAAGTTAGGGGTTTGATTTATATATGAAACAACTTCTGAGTGTCTAGAAGGAGAGACACTCTTTATTGCCATACTTACTATTATCATTTGTTTTAATATGAGCCTCTGTCAACACGACTCAGAGATTCAGCAAAGGGCAGTGGTAATCAAACCTGATTGTGTAAACTCTAAGGGAGCTTAAAAAAAATATCGGTGCTGGTTCCACTTGAGGCCAATGAAATTTAACTCCAGAGAGAGGGCCAGAGTGTTGGTGTTTTTAAAAGTGCTCCAAGGTGTGTCAGGACAGAGAATACTGGGTACACTATGAGGATTTCTGAATTCACCAAGATTTGGATTTGAGAAGTCTACTATTTTGGGCCCAAGTGGGTATTCTCTTGAGTGTTTTACAGATAACTAAAATTCTAGAATCCTGTGATATATTAGTAATTTTTCTTTAAGTAAATGTTGTCAAACTGGATAGAATCAATGGTAGAAGGGTTGGGGGGGCCTGGATAATTCGGTATCGCTTATTGCCAGTGCCGGAAAGCAGCATGAAGACTACCATGTGCAGTAGAACTGCATTTAATTTAACCATACATCACATCAACAAATATTTATTTAGGGGCTGCTATATATCAGACACAGGGGTTAGAAAAGTGAACAAGATAGTAAGCTATTCTGCCCCATGGAGTTTAGATCCTTAAAGGAAGATACCGCGTAACGACCAAGGTACTTTCATTTAGTAGGTCCAACACAGCTCCTATCCTCCATGACCCCACCCCTGACATCCCTAGTGTTGGGACAACTGAGCATCAGATGAGTAGTTTGCTTGGAGTTAGAAGTCCTCTTCTATGAAGACACATATTTTCTTACACTGGAGTCATCCTCTGCATCTAAAGAAGCTGATACTGTGAGCTAGAGGAAGGAAGTGACAAGATGAAGCATATAGCAGATCCACGTTTGTTGTCTCACATGCATGTTCATTAAATCTAAAAGCAGGCAAACTGCATTTAAATTCTAATAATTCTAATTCACTATCTTTCCTGGTTCTTGAACCCACACAGTTAATTTGATATCCTTTAAGTACGTACATGAGTTGCCTCCACATCCTCATTGTATATTATTATTGCTGTAAAACTGCAGGGCACTGTGGACACAAAGGCTCTGGGGTCAGAAAGACCTGGTTCATTTCTCAACTCTGTCTCCTATAGTGATTGGTACCTTAAACTTCTTTAGGCCTTTATTTTATTCAGCCATAAATATGATAAAATGATATCTATTTTGTAGGGATCTTGTGCAGGTTTGACAGATATAAAGCCCTTAGCCTGGTACTTGGTATATATAGAGATGCTTAGTAAACAGGAATATTTGTGTTATTATGGAAAGGAGCAGCAATTTTTATTTAATACTTAAAATCGAGAAATAGGGACATTATAAGAACTTTAATGTACCACAACAGAAGAGGTGTGAGACATAATTTGTATAAATCCTTTAGTGTAAGGTTTAAGTGTTTTAACTAAATCTGTTGGATTAGTTAGAACTGCTTTGGATAGCTACAATGTTTTTGCCCAAGTGATTCAAGCTTTCTTTTCTGCAGACTTTTTCAGAAGAGTGCCCTAACATCTATAATTTAGCAGCTAAAGAGCTGGTCAGAGTGATAAGCTACACAGAAGCATCTAGGGTTCAGTTCATTTCTGTGCTTACTTTGGGCTTCTTTGACTCCTATACTGACAAGTTTTTCTAATGGTGAAGAGCTAAGTCCATCAGGTGTACTCTGGAAAGGCTTATCTGTTTTACACTCAAATAACTCATATCTTGTGACTGATTTGAACACAGAGGAAATCTCCTGGCTCAGTTCTTCCACCATGTTCGCAAAAAGATTCAGAAACCAGGAAAACACTACTTTCTGTGGCTTGAGATATGGGTGACAGGTATCACGGTTATGATACTACTGATAGTTTCTTTGGAGTACTCAAGAATGGCTTGGCATTTGGATATCAAACCTGATAGGGTTTAAACCAATCTTATCAGGTTTTCCCTGTTTTTGATTTAACTTAAACATTACTCAGAACAATTGTCTTGGAAAACACCCAACCCTGGAGCTAAGAGAGGGACCTGTTCTCTCTGTTCTAAAAGACTGATATCAACAGGTTATGTAACAAACACATAATCACAGTCCCAAAGTGCCAAAATGCTATCAGTAGCTGAAGTAGGCACACCATGCTAGTGGGTATGTACCACTGAGGTACTTGTGCACGTGAGTGTGAATGGCCACTGACTAGAAGAAAAGCCATTTCCACTTCAGGTCAGTTATAAAAGGCTTTGGAAGGACTTTTATAATCTGAATTTTAATCTGCTGAAAGTACTTTCATTTTGCCAATAAATTTGTTCTTAGATAAATAACACCTCAATTTTCCTTTCACCTCTACCTCTATTCAAATGAAATAAAGTCTCAAATGACACTAAGACCCTTAAACTTTAAACCCAGAAATGACTTCTATTTTTTAAATTAATTAATTAATTAAGTTATTTTTGGCTGCGTTGGGTCTTCGTTGCTGCGTGTGGGCTTTCTCTAGTAGCGGCGAGCGGGGGCTACTCTTCGTTGCGGTGCGCGGGCTTCAGTAGTTGTGGCACACGGGCTCAGTAGTTGTGGCTGGTAGGCTCTAGAGCGCAGGCTCAGTAGTTGGCGGCGCACGGGCTTAGTTGCTCTGCGGCATCTGGGATCTTCCCGGACCAGGGCTCGAAACTG
This sequence comes from Grampus griseus, assembly GCF_964374135.1. Classification (NCBI taxonomy): domain Eukaryota; kingdom Metazoa; phylum Chordata; class Mammalia; order Artiodactyla; family Delphinidae; genus Grampus; species Grampus griseus. The sequence goes on along the minus strand of NC_139007.1, from coordinate 55,202,491 downwards.
TGTCCCCTGCATTGGCAGGTGGATTCTTAACCACTGTGTCACAGGGAAGTCCCAGAAATGACTTTAAAACTGACTAAATATCATTTGATTGTTCCTGGCTATGGAGATTTAGATTAAGATTGTTAGGAAAAAGAAAACTGAGCATGTGGGTTATACCCCAGATTAGAGCTTGAATGTGGCCTATGATGCCTGCAAGCTTTTATTCACATCCATGTTTACTTCCTGTGGCCTATTGTGCTAGGTTCTGTAAGGTGCTTCCAAGAAATTGGAGATAGGTTTGAATCACATTGTTTATTAGATATTCTTTGCCATTTTTGAAATATATCTAATGCAGATATATGCTGATACAGTATTTTTATAATAACCTGTTCTCAATTTTGCCACTAACAGTACAGATATATAGCTCATCATAATCACACTGTGACTAGGAAAGGAAGTCATTGATTCCATCACAGCAGTACTGTTTAATAAACTCATACTTGCATATATGAGATGACAGGAAAAGGAAAGTTTTTTTCTTTTTAAATTGATTCAGAATATTAAAGACATTATAGGCCTATGGGTCACCCTAAAAGGAAAAACCAGTATGTGGTAGAAATGATGTGACTATTCATTACTATATTTAAATTAAAATGTGCACGTGTAAACTGTGTTTACATAGGTGAAATAAACAAGTGAGGTAACTGTTATCCATATACTTTAAAGTAAATTATCTAAGCATTGTTGCTTGGGAAGTATTATTTATTTATTTGTTTAATTTGTTTTGGAGAAGTCAGTGATCATTATTGACTCTTGAAAAGCTTAATAATGCCTTCACTTTCCTTTTGGAATGTTTTCAAAAGCTTATCAAGATGTGAGAGATATTCATGAGAATAAATTGAACCTGTTTTCATGCAGGTGACATAATCAGTTATCTGTTTCTAATGATATGTTTTTACAGTCATCCTGTATTACAACATGTGTTGAATTCAGTAAAAGTACCGCAGACGTCTGCAACTATCTGGCAGGTTTATGTATGGATCATTTTCCCCCCATAATAAGACAAGAAATAAAATGTAATTGTTTGAATGCCATTTGCTTCTAAGAAATACATAAAAATCTGAAACTCAGCATTGAGAATGTTTAAGAAAAATTAAGCCTTGAACAAACCCATGTGACTCTGAATCACAATATGTTAGACTTTTATTATATAACACAGTGTAAGTTTCCACATTTGAGTTACTATAATTATATAATAATGAGATGATAAAATTTGAGTATGGTCTGTTTATTGCATAAATTGCTAGATATCTAATTTGGAGGTTATGATAACACCAAAAAGTTCAGGATTTTGCTCTGTTAATTACTAACTGAGGGATTTGGTTTCCTCATCTATATAATGGGAGGGGGACTGATTAAATAATTTGTTCCTTTTACTTCTGAAATGCTGCAAATTTGATAAGGTAATGAACCATGAATATGACTATGGAAGTATCATTGGAAGGGTATTGTCTATCAAAAGCAGCATGTTACAAACTAAAATTCTGGGCCCGAAGGAAACACATAGGTAATTCTCCGAATTTACAAAAGGGGAATTTGCTCTTTAATGGGCTTTCTAGGGACTGTTTGAATTGTGTTGTGAATATTTTTACTTCGCCATGATTGACCAAACATCAGTGGCAAAAGTAATAGATAGAAATGAGTGATCAGGAAACTGATCCCCATATAAAGAAGATGTAGTGTTTATGCCTGTTTCTAGTGAGACTGCAATTTATGAGCCCCAATAATAGGGAGGGACCTGAAGGAGGCTTCCAGATGTGCAGTTAGGAATGGAAGCAGATACTATTATACCAAGTAGTATAGAACAGTCCATTGTTATGACTATCTCTTTGATTTTGGAAGGTCTTTTGGTTGAGCTAGACTAGATTATGTTGTAGTTCCTGATTAATCATGGCATTCAGAGAATTTATTTCTTATTGATGTTACATGTCCATAGCAGGTCATTGGGAACTTTGTACCCAATTGTAGTTGTAGTGACTACAACTCAGAGACCCATGCTAACTGAAGCTCTGCATGTTTGTAGTTGCACCGTTTGGATCACTGAACTTTCTCTATCTCAGTGGTAAGGGAAGACAGTGACTAGAAAATCTCCATGGGCATTCTGCTGCTTTTTTCATTGGTCAAAAAAGTCACATTACATCATCTAACTACAAGTGGGATGGGAAATGTGGACAGCAGATGGAATGCTTGATGCTCATCACTGCCTGTGACACAGAGATGGTACAGAAGAAGGTTGCCTACTTCTTTCTACCTTTTTAAGTTTAGAGAGTTGTATTAACTACAAAACATTTGACTTTCATTACTGGATTTGCAGTAATTCTTTTCCTTCCTATCTTTATTTCTCTTTTTGGTACCAGTTATCTTCAGTTTATAATGACCTATTTCATGATAGTTCAATTTTCTGTTTACACTGTGTCATTAGCACACTGACATCTTTGTTTGAGGGGAAAGTATATGTACATTTGATATGGAAATTTAAATTTATTTTACTTTATTTTTTTGGTGTACATGTATTTTTAAAAAATTTTCAATTTTATTTTTTACACAGCAGGTTCTTATTAGTCATCAGTTTTATACACATCAGTGTATACATTTCAATCCCAATTTCCCAATTCATCCCACCACCACCCCCTCCGCCACCACTTTCCCCACTTAGTGTCCATACGTTTGTTCTCTACATCTGTGTTTCTATTTCTGTCTTGCAAACCGGTTCATTTTTCTAAGTTCCACATATATGTGTTAATATATGATATGTGTTTTTCTCTTTCTGACTACTTCACTCTGTATGACAGTCCCTAGATCCATCCACGTCTCAACAAATGACCCAATTTCGTTCTGTTTTATGGCTGAGTAATATTCCATTGTATATATGTACCACATCTTCTTTATCCATTCATCTGTCGATGGGCATTTAGGTTGCTTCCATGACCTGGCTTTTGTAAATAGAGCTGCAATGAACATTGGGGTGCATGTGTCTTTTTGAATTATGGTGTTCTCTGGGTATTTGTCCAGTAGTGGGATTGCTGGATCATATGGTAATTCTATTTTTAGTTTTTTAAGGAACCTCCATACTGTTCTCCATAGTGGCTGTATCAATTTACATTCTCACCAACAGTGCAAGAGGGTTCCCTTTTCTCCACACCCTCTCCAGCATTTGTTGTTTGTAGATTTTCTGATGATGCCCATTCTAACTGGTGTGAGGTGATACCTCATTGTAGTTTTGATTTGCATTTCTCTAATAATTAATGATGTTGAGCAGCTTTTCATGTGCTTCTTGGCCATCTGTATGTCTTCTCTGGAGAAATGTCTATTTAGGTGTTCTGCCCATTTTTGGATTGGGTTGTTTGTTTTTTTAATAGAGCTGCATGAGCTGTTTATATATTTTGGAGATTAATCCTTTGTCCGTTGATTTGTTTGCAAATATTTTTTCCCATTGTGAGGGTTGTCTTTTCATCTTGTTTATGGTTTCCTTTGCTGTGCAAAAGCTTTTAAGTTTCATTGGGTCCCATTTGTTTATTTTTGTTTTTATTTCCATTACTCTAGGAGGTGGGTCAAAAAAAGATCTTGCTGTGATGTATGTCAAAGAGTGTTCTTCCTATATTTTCCTCTGAGAGTTTTATAGAGTCTGGTCTTACATTTAGGTCTCTAATCCATTTTGAGTTTATTTTTGTGTGTAGTGTTAGGGAGTGTTCTAATTTAATTCTATTACATGTAGCTGTCGTTTTCCCAGCACCACTTATTGAAGAGACTGTCTTTTCTCCATTGTATATCCTTGCCTCCTCTGTCATAGATTAGTTGACCATAGGTATGTGGGTTTATCTCTGGGCTTTCTATCTTGTTCCATTGATCTATGTTTCTGTTTTTGTGCCAGTACCATATTGCCTTGATCACGGTAGCTTTATAGTATAGTTTGAAGTTGGGGAGTCTGATTCCTCCAGCTCCATTTTTCTCCCTCAAGACTGCTTTGGCTATTCAGGGTCTTTTGTGTCTCCATACAAATTTTAAGATTTTTTTGTTCTAGTTCCGTAAAAAATGCCATTGGTAATTTGATAGGGATTGTGTTGTATCTGTAGATTGCTTTGGGTAGTATAGTCATTTTCACAATATTGATTCCTCCAATCCAAGAACATGATATATCTCTCCATCTGTTTGTATCATCTTTAATTTCTTGCATCAGTCTTAGTTTTTTGAGTACAGGTCTTTTGTCTCCCTAGGTAGGTTTATTCCTAGGTATTTTATTCTTTTTGTTTCAGTGGTAAATGGGAGTGTTTCCTTAATTTCTCTTTCAGATTTTTCATCCTTGGTGTATAGGAATGCAAGAGATTTCTGTGCATTAATTTTGTATCCTGCAACTTTACCAGATTCATTGATTAGCTCTAGTAGTTTTCTGGTGGCATCTTTAGTATTCTCTAGTATAGTATCATGTCATCTGCAAAGAGTGACAGTTTAACTTCTTCTTTTCCAATTTGTATTCCTTTTATTTCTTTTTCTTCTCTGGTTGCCGTGGCTAGGACTTCCAAAACTATGTTGAATAATAGTGGCGAGAGTAGACATCCTTGTCTTGTTCCTGATCTTAGAGGAAATGCTTTCAGTTTTTCACCATTGAGAATGATGTTTTCTGTGGGTTTGTCATATATGGTCTTTATGATGTTGAGGTAGGTTCCCTCTATGCCCACTTTCTGGAGAGTTTTTATCATAAATGGGTGTTGAATTTTGTCAAAAGCTTTTTCTGCATCTATTGAGATGATCATATGGTTTTTATTCTTCAATTTATTAATAATGGTGTATCACATTGATTGATTTGTGTATATTGAAGAATCCTTGCATCCCTGGGATAAATCCCACTTGATCATGGTGTATGATCTTTTTAATGTGTTGTTGGATTCTGTTTGCTAGTATTTTGTTGAGGATTTTTGCATCTATATTCCTCAGTGATATTGGTCTGTAATTTTCTTTGTAGTATCTTTGTCTGGTTTTGGTATCAGGTGATGGTATCAGGGTGATAGAATGAGTTTGGGAGTATTCCTTCCTCTGCAGTTTTTTGGAAGAGTTTGAGAAGGATGGGTGTTAGCTCTTCTCTAAATGTTTGATAGAATTCACCTGTGAAGATATCTGGTCCTGGAATTGTGTTTGTTGGAAGATTTTTAATCACAGTTTCAATTTCAGTGCTTGTGATTTGTCTGTTCATATATTCTATTTCTTCCTGGTTCAGTCTTGGAAGGTTATACCTTTCTAAGAATTTATCCATTTCTTCCAGGTTGTCCATTTTATTGGCATACTGTTGCTTGTAGTAGTCTCTTAGGATGCTTGGTATTTGTGCAGTGTCTGTTGTAACTTCTCCCTTTCCATTTCTAACTTTATTGATTTGAGTCCTCTCCCTCTTTTTCTTGATGAGTCTGGCTAATGGTTTATCAATTTTGTTTATTCTCTTAAAGAACCACCTTTTGGTTTTATTTATGTTTGCTATTGTTTTCTTTATTTCTATTTCATTTACTTCTGCTCTTATCTTTATGATTTCTTTCCTTCTGCTAACTTTGGGTTTTGTTTGTTTTTCTTTCTCTAGTTCCTTTAGGTGTACTGTTAGATTGTTTTTTTGAGATTTCTCTTGTTTCTTGAGGTAGGCTTGTATAGCTATAAACTTCCCTCTTAGGGCTGCTTTTGTTGCATTCCATAGGTTTTGGATTGTTGTGTTTTCATTGTCACTTGTCTCTAGGTATTTTTTGATTTCCTCTTTGATTTCTTCAGTGATCTCTTGGTTATTTAGTAACGTATTGTTTAGCCTCCATGTGTTTGTGTTTTTTATGTTTTTTTCCCTGTAATTCATTTCTAATCTCATAGCGTTGTGGTCAGAAAAGATGCTTGATAATGATTTCAATTTTTGTAAATTTACTGAGGCTTGATTTGTGGCCCAAGATGTGATCTATCCTGGAGAATGTTCCATGCGCACTTGAGAAGAAAGTGTAATCTGCTGTTTGGGATGGAATGTCCTGTAAATATCAATTAAATCTATCTGGTCTATTGTGTCATTTAAAGTTTCTCTTTCCTTATTTATTTTCATTTTGGATGATCTGTCCATTGGTGTAAGTGAGGTGTTAAAGTCCCCGACTATTATTGTGTTACTGTTGTTTTCCTCTTTTATAGCTGTTAGCAGTTGCCTTATGTATTGAGGTGCTCCTATGTTGGGTGCATATATATTTATAATTGTTATATCTTCTTCTTGGATTGATCCCTTGATCAATTATGTAGTGTCCTTCCTTGTCTCTTGTAACATTGTTTATTTTAAAGTCTATTTTATCTGATAGGAGTATAGCTACTCCAGCTTTCTTTTGATTTCCATTTGTATGGAATATGTTTTTCCATCCCCTCACTTTCAGTCTGAATTTGTCCCTAGGTCTGAAGTGGGTCTCTTGTAGATAGCATATATATATGGGTCTTGTTTTTGTATCCATTCATCAAGCCTGTGTCTTTTGGTTGGAGCATGTAATCCATTCACGTTTAAGGTAATTATCGATATGTATGCTCCTATTACCATTTTCTTAATTGTTTTGGGTTTGTTTTTGTAGGTCCTTATCTTCTCTTGTGTTTCCCACTTAGAGAAGTTCCTTTAGCATTTGTTGTAGAGCCGGTTTGGTGGTGCTGAATTCTCTTAGCTTTTGCCTCTCTGTAAAGCTTTTGATTTCTCCATCGAATCTGAATGAGATCCTTGCCGGGTAGAGTAATCTTGGTTGTAGGTTCTTCCCTTTCATCACTTTAAGTATATCATGCCACTCCCTTCTGGCTTGTAGAGTTTCTGCTGAGAAATCATGTTTTAACCTTCTGAGAGTTCCCTTGTATGTTATTTGTCGTTTTTCCCTTGCTGCTTTTAATAATTTTTCTATGTCTTTAATTTTTGCCAATTTGATTACTATGTGTCTCGGCGTTTTTCTCCTTGGGTTTATCCTGCCTGGGACTCTCTGTGCTTCCTGGACTTGGGTGGCTATTTCCTTTCCCATGTTAGGGAAGTTTTCAACTATAATCTCTTCAAATATTTTCTCGGGTCTTTTCTGTCTCTCTTCTCCTTCTGGGACCCTTGTAATGCAAGTCTTGGTGCGTTTAATGTTGTCCCAGAGGTCTCTTAGGCTGTCTTCATTTCTTTTCATTGTTTTTTCTTTATTCTGTTCTGCAGCAGTGAATTCCACCATTTTGTCTTCCAGCTCACTTATCCGTTCTTCTGCCTCAGTTATTCTGCTATTGATTCCTTCTAGTGTAGTTTTCATTTCAGTTATTGTATTGTTCATCTCTGTGTGTTTGTTCTTTAATTCTTCTAGGTCTTTGTTAAACATTTCTTGAATCTTCTTGATCTTTTGCCTCCATTCTTTTTCTGAGGTCCTGTATCATCTTCACTATCATTATTCCGAATTCTTTTTCTGGAATGTTGCCTATCTCCACTTCATTTAGTTCTATTTCTGGGGTTTTATCTTGTTCCTTCAACTGGGACATAGCCCTCTGCCTTTTCATCTTGTCTTTCTTTCTGTGACTGTGGTTTTTGTTCCACAGGCTGCAGGATTGTAGTACTTCTTGCTTTTCATGTCTTCCCTCTGACATTTAAATTTACTGAGTTGACCTCTCTTTGGTGCTCCTTGAAGAAAACCATGTTACACACATATTTATATTTATACTATGTAATTTGTCTCTTTGCAGTTTTGACATTAAATGTGGTTTTTACCCTCATTTATAAATGGTTTTGTTTGATACTGGGTCTTTTAATTTTTTTTTTAAGAGTTTTTAAAATTTTATTTTATTTATTATCATTTATTTTTGGCTGCATTGGGTGTTCATTGCTGAGCGTGGGCTTTCTCTAGGTGTGGCAAGCAGGGCCTACTCTTTGTTGTGGTGCATGGGCTTCTCATTGCAGTGGCTTCTCTTTTTATGGGGCATGGGCTCTAGGTGCACAGGCTTCAGTACTTGTGGCTCATGGGCTCTAGAGTGCTGGCTTTGTAGTTGTGGCGCGTGGGCTTAGTTGCTCCGCGGCATGTTGGATCTTCCTGGACCAGGGCTCGAACCCGCGTCCCCTGCGTTCACAGGCAGATTCTTAACCACTGTGCCACCAGCGAAGCCCCTGGGTCTTTTAAATTTTTAATTCAAAATTTAATATTCAGTAACTCTGGCAATTCAACGATCCTTAATCTGTCGTTTTAAATGTAGAAACCACAATTTCTGTTATTCTTTAGCAAAAAGTTGCACACCCATTCTTTCTCTTATTTCTCTTCAATGGTTAATGAGGAATCAAGAGTTGCCTTTATAAATGACTTTGAGTATAATTTAGATTCTGTTTATAAATCCTCTCCAGAGTAGTACATACTTAAAATGACCTGGTTATATCTGTGTACTCAAATTTACAAATTAAGTACACAAAAGATTCCGTTCCATGCTCTAAGATATAAAATATGGATTTATTTTAATAAAATTTGGTTTATATATTACTCTGTTAAAATGTTGAGATAGTATATGAGTGGGTGGGAATAAGCTGGAAACTATGAAATGTGTTATTTGCAAGGCATTTTTTTGACAAAGCTATCTCTATTTAGATGAATTAAACAACTTAATATACTATTTAAATATACAAAATGTTCCATATTTTTTGGAAATTTTACACAAGTTAAGGGATAATCCACTGTGCTTAATGGCCTTCGTAGAGTCAAACCTGTACTATAAAAAGTTAAAAGAAAACAAACAAACAAAATAATGGAAAGTAGTAACTAGATATTGTTTTGTTGATGTTTTTTAATGGAGAAGTAGAGGCTTAGTTTCATAGAGGAAAAATAACCATTCCTAGGCACAAAATGGGAGAGCAGATTTTCTCATAGGTAAATATTTTTCTTTCTTGAGATAGTAATTTTATGTGAATGATTTTCCAGGGACTACCTATATGTAGGGTTAAAAATTGTATTGTTGAAATAACTTGTGGAATCCTTATAAACTGTGCTAATTATTAAACATTCTAAGTAACTGAAAAGCTAATCCTTATAGATCTAGATACTTGACACTTGGCCATATTCATTTCAAGTAGTTAATGATACTTAATATGCTCTGAATTCTTAAGTGTAGGAAAGAAATAATAGGGGTAGTGAGTGTCCTATGTCCCATTTTCAATATTTCAAAAAGTTTAAAGGCTATTGTATATTTACCATTGTAAATTTGTTCATTCTAACACAATACTGAAATCTCTAATTTTTATTGAAATTGTATTATTTCAGAATTGTGACATAAGTTATTTCATGTTAGAGGTCTGGATTGGCAGTATTTATATATCTGAAACTAAAAAAAAAAAAAAATTTAGTACAGTAATGTTATGTTGAAAACAAGCTCAGGCTAATTTTAGTCATAAGGGGCGTTGGAATGACATTGCCATCCAGCGCAGCTTATTTTTTTCCCTGTTAGTTTCCTCTGTGCTTATCTAAAAGCATATAAAAGCACATTGACGTTTTATCAAGGCTCAAATCAACATAAAGAGAATCACATGGGGTCCAAGCAATTATGAGTATTTTGGAGAAGTAGTCTAGGAGTTCTATCAAGGGAAGTAGAAAACATAGACTAAATTTGGCGGTGAGTAAATGGCTTTGTACTTACCATCCATATTAGGTTAATACTCTGGATGTGTTACTCAAATGCTAATTAGTGATTCACCTTGACGTTATGTAATAGCAGCTGTCCTCACGTCTTAATGTTCTCTGACTGATGAAATTTCAAGAAGATGCTGTTCAATAGAGCAAAGATTTGGCATTCTGTCTGTACCACTTACTGGCCCTTATACAAAGGGCCAGTAAAGAAATACAAAGAAATACGAAGATTAAGTGAGGATTAAATGAAATAATATTTGACAAGCTTTAGTAGTCTGACCTTATACATATTAGGAGTTCAATAACTGTTGGTTGTTTTTCTGATAGTAAAGTGAACAGGCCCTGGGAAATAAGAGGCATTTAAGTTTTTTAAACTTTCTTAGATTTATATTAAAATGATGGGAATTTTATGGGATGTTCTCTTAAACTTTTTTATTCTCAAAAAGATCATGCGTATCTCAAAGAGTTTTTTTTATTATAAAAACTTTGTAGGGGCTTCCCTGGTGGCACAGTGGTTGAGAGTCCGCCTGCCGATGCAGGGGACGCAGGTTCGTGCCCCGGTCCGGGAGGATCCCACATGTCGCGGAGCGGCTGGGCCCGTGAGCCATGGCCGCTGAGCCTGCACGTCCGGAGCCTGTGCTCCGCAACGGGAACTTTGTAGGATCTAATCTTGAGTAACAATGAATGTAAACATGCTTATATTTGAAAGGAAATAAGAAATTTCTATTTATTTTAGATAAATGCATGTTAATGAAGAAGGCTTTCCCCTAACGTACATCACTCAGGAAGTAGTGAATTGAACTACAGCAGTGGAAAATGTGTGTGAGAGAGACCGGCCTTCTCTTGATTCTATACTAAAGGATAATTCCAGCTGAGCAGTCTATTGAAATATTACTGTGTAGCCTATGGCTAACTCCTCACTTATCAACGGAGCTAGTTGGGAGGCACTTACAGATCTGTTTCAGACTTTTTTTTTTTTTTTTTTTTGCGGTATGCGGGCCTCTCACTGCTGTGGCCTCTCCCGCTACGAGGCCACAGCGGCCATCCCACTCAGCGGCCATGGCTCACGGGACCAGCCGCTCCGCGGTATGTGGGATCCTCCCAGACCGGGGCACGAACCCGCGTCCCCTGTATCCGGCAGGCGGACTCTCAACCACTGCGCCACCAGGGTAGCCCTCAGACTTTTTTTGACCTGCAAAGATACACACATAAATTTTCACTTTCGGATTTCTAGTAAATGTTATAAAAATTTTATTCTTTAGAGAAAATTAAATTATACCACTGTATAGAGAATAACATTAGATTTACTCAAAAATATTCTTTTTAAATCCAATAAAATGAATATGTTAGTACCTTTATGGAGTATAAGTACTATTGCAAATTTAAAACAAGAATTTTTGCAGGCAATTGAAATGCATGATTCTTAAATATTTAATCATGTGTATAAAATGTAATATAATGTAGTAGTAATCCATGAGGCACAAAATGCAAGCATAAAGTAAATGAAATAATATCATGTAGCTATCAAACTGGAAAATGGAAACCATTTCTTAAAATTAACTGTTTCTTACTCGATAAATCTCTCTGAGGTTCAGCAAAACAGTGATTTTTCTAGTGTTATATCAGCTGACTTTCCTAAAGCTTCCTTTAAGTTATCCACCATTTGTTTTCTTGGGCTGCCAGGGATGGAGCAGGTACAGAGTACTAGGAAATCCTGTCATTCTTTTTCACAGTGTGACCCAAGGACCCCACACATCAGAATTTCTTTGGGTGCTTATTTTAACTGGGAGACTCCGGGGCCCAAACATCAGAATGTGGTATCTGGAAACTGTGCTTATTAATGAGCAACCATTGTGTTGTGTGATTGCCCTCCAGTTGGAATCCTGTGCCATATTTGAGTGCCAATACCGTGGGGAGTATGTATCTTAATGAGGCAAGGCTAGATAGGATATTGCCTGTATCACATATCCTTCCTAACTAGCTTATGTGGTGGAAACCATGGGCAAAAATATCACACAGGTAAAGGCTTTTATCCATATGTGTATCAGTCTTCCCACTTTTCTCCTTCTGCCTTCAAATCTGAGCGGTCTATTATATTTTCAGGAACTATTCTTCCCATCTGAAATCTATTGCTGCTTTCCAGCTGCTGCCTGCAGATATTTAAAAATTGAAACGAGCATCTTGTTTCCTATTATCTTTCTGCCTACCCATGTGCTGAGATAATGCACTGGATATTTTTGTTATTCAGTTGAACAAGAGTTCTATTTGCATGATTTATCAAGATAATTATTTGCTTTGAAACAGCAGATTGAGAAAGACATCTCACTTCCAGGTAATCTGCTACTGAGGAAAGCCCAGTATCGTTGAGTTATTCCACTGTCCAGTGAGAATTTTTGGTAGACTAAACCTCCCAGTCTTTGGGAAATGTCCTAGAGCTGTGCTCGAGGTTTCTTCTTTCATCTTTTTCTCATTCTTCTGCTGTGGCTGAAACTTAGGGATGTGCACCCCTTTCTACTAACATTTCTCTGTGGTTGGAGTAGTGTTTTCATTCAACTACACACAGCTGGGTTGTTCTGAATAGGTAGCAGGTATTGAACTCTTCAGTTGACACAGAAGCCATGAGCTGTGGTGCAGGAGGAGGAAGGGCCAACTTGCACAGAAATGTATGAGAGAGAACCGCCCGCCCCCTCCACTGATGGTGTCTGAATGGGATTGTAGGCTCTGGCCTGAATATGCCCTCTCCTTCAGGGCTAAGGACCATTATAGTAAATAGTGATTATCGTGGACCAAGTGGAATTCGGCCTCTGCTTTATTACAACTGCTTAGATTATCGCTGGCTGCTCTTACCACTCTTTACTTCTGAATAAGTAAACCTGTTTTGATGTATTTGAGTATTAAAGGTGATAAAAATACATTGAATTTAACTTTGAGAAAAGTTTACAAGTCTGAAATAATATTGTAATTGATGCAGGCTCTTTGAATGGGCCTATTCTCTATAATCATTCATGTACTTCACAGAAATTTCATGAGTGTAGACATGGCAAAGAGAGGTGATTGAATGGCTATATAACATCACTACTAGTTATTGTTAAAACATATCAGTACGTCATATATTCCTAAAAGTGATGCTGCATCTTAAATTTCTAGAAAAGAATGCACTGGTAAAAGAGATGTTTATAGTCAAGTTAGGAGAACAGACATAAACAATAGTTCCAGTATAGGAAGACATATTACCAATACAATATGATCAACAATAAGTTAATTATAGTAAAGTGCTTGAAATGGAAATATTGTATCATTTTTCTTTCATTTTGAAAAATAAAGACAGTTGCTGTTGAATATTTATAATTAATTATAATTTCGAATGATAATTATGAATATTTATAGTTATTTAAGCATGCATTTTTATAACTATTTGGGTGGTGTTGATCTCTTTTTCTGGTTACAGAGAGCTAGTTAATTCTATAAATATAAATAGGCTGAGGCTGGGAACAGTGTGTACTGTGACAGTGGCCAGAAATGCTGAATTCTTAACACACATGGTGGGACTAGGCATCTGGGTGCTGGAGCTCCCCACGGAGGCAGTGAAAAATAGACCCCTCTCCATACTTCTTTCGTACTCCTGCCTTTCTTGCCCTCTAAGGGAAGTGACTACTTCTTAGATCATGTTATACAACTTGTAAAAGGCAGTTAGTAATCAGAGGTCCTTGATCTCTATCTTTGCCTTTTTCCTGCTGCTTAATATTGTGATATAAAATGAGACTATTAAAATATGAACTCTGATCCATAGCTGGTTAAATAGTTTCTAAGTTACAACTACAGAACGAAAACACTTAAAGCTCAGATTTAATAGCATGATAGATGCTACCTTGCATTGTTTCTTCTGTAATTGCAAATATAGCAAAAGAAAATATGGAAGTGAAAAATGTCTCAGTGTTTTGGTTTATGAGGAATGGATCTTTGTACCCTGTCTCATCTCCCAACACTTCCGGGCTCCACCTCATTCTTAAATTGTGTCTAGAAACTTTAAACATTCTTAATTTCCAAGTCCCAGCTTCACCATGAAGTACTACCCTTATGTAAAGTCCTGAAATTCACATTTCTTCTACTCTTTCTTTGAAATTTAACATTTCCTGCCTTGTAGAATTAGAAAAGCTATGTACCATGTTAAAAAATGCATGGGACTAAAGTGGAGTCAGAAATCATGGCTTATAGTTTCAACTCTGATCCTGCTTTATCTTCATGATGTAGAGCAAATTGAAATATTTCCAGACTTACATTGTCCATACTAGTTTGGAAAGTGATCTGAAGTAGAAATATAGATTTGTGCATCATCAGCACAGATTGATGGCTGAAGTCATGATCATGTGGTAGATTGTCCATGAAACATTGCAATTTCTGTTGTGAAGAAAGAAACTCAGATGAAAATCTTTAACTGAGGCATCGGCAGAGAATGAGGAGGCCATAAGAAAGTTGAGGAGGATCATCAGAGAGGTAGCAGGAAAAATAGCAATAGTTGTGTCAGAAGATGCAAGAATTTAAAGAATGCAGAAGAATGGTAAATTCCTCTTGTTTCTATGGAAAGATATACTAGGGTGAGAAACTCCCAATAGATTCATTAATTAAGGACTCATTGGTGACCTTGGTGGAAATAGTTTTACCCAAAGAAGCAGACAAAAGCAAGGTTGCAGTGAAGTGAGCTCACTGTGCAAGTGAGGAACCCCATTGATTATGCCTTCAGTAAGCTTGGGTGGAGATGGGGAGAACACAGGAGATAGAGAGGAATGTGGACCGAAGTGAGGGGCTGCTGTTGCTGTGACGATGGAGGAGGTTGTACGCAGGGGCTAATCAGTCAAGAGGGATGGACTAAAGAGACAGGAGAGAATGGGTATAACTGTTGGAGGAGGACTGGGAAGAGGGTGAGGCCCTGCACCTAGAGAGAAGGCTTAGCCTTGAACAGGATGAGTAACACCTGTGGCCTAGACGTTTCTCCATTTGGCTCAGTTAAACACATTGTGTGGACTGATTTTCCTTTATTTACTTTGCCCAAAACTATTTGCCTTTCAGTTGGCTCACCGATGTTTAACAACGGATGCTTTGAGAATGACTAGGGGAAAACCGCATTCAGCAGCAATCTCAAATTATGAAATTCCAGCAGAAAAAACTGTTTTTGTGTAGAAAAATAGGGAACTTCAGTGAAAATATTTTTTAAAAATTTACTTAAATTCTTTTCTTTTCAGTTGCTAGAATTTTACAATATGATACGTACACATACACACTCAGACTCATACATTATTATTGGTAGAGAACGGCTGCTCTACACACTCTAGGCCCTCTACAAATATGTGTGGACTGTGCCTTGTTAAATATATTAAAAATCCTTTCTTGGGTAAGAATGGAAAGGGAAAGTACAAGACCGACAGAATCAAATTTTAAGTATTTCAATTCTTCTATTTTAAATTTCAAATAATTTGGACATCCTGGATAGAAATGTACTTTTCTATTATCTTTGGTAAAATGGTTTGCCCAGCTGCTTCAGCCTATACTGTTATACTTTTGGACACAGCATAATTTACTGAATTCAGTTGTTCTGAGTGTAGGTATAGGAAAACTCTTTCATCTTCACAACATAACATTCAGAGGGTAAACACTGCTGAAGAGAGGATGTTTAAACAGTGTACAATTATGAAGTCAATATACCTTTAAGAATTTCAGAGTTCACTCTTACCATAAGGAAAACATAGCCTTTTGTTTCTGTAAACATAATATTAACCCTCCAGCAAAGTGTTAAATTCATTAAAACATCTACTATGCTTAATTTCTGTTAAATATTTGCCAGTGAAATAAAAATACTTATTTTAAAACATGCTGCAATTTGGACTTGAATGGGTAAGAGCTGACCATGAGAGACTGAAAGCATGTGATTAAAGAGCAGTCCAGATGAAAATGGTCTGGGCTTGAATCTGAGCTCCATCATATATCAGCTGTGTAATTTTTAGTTAGTTTAAACTGTCTAAGATTTATATTTCATATGAAACAGGAACAATAATAGTACCTTCTCGCTGTCATACGAATTGAATGAGTTAAAATTTATAAAATGCTTAGCACATTGCCCTACTCTTTCTAATGATGTTAGCCATTCTTACTGCTGTTTATATTGATTCCTGTGTTGGGTAGTAAAAGATAATTGAATAAAAACCATAACACATTCAGAATATATTATGTAAAGAAATGCACTTTATAAGAATGAGTATCCTAGGAATTTAATTTTGTTTGGGAGAAAATCATTTCCATATATAGAAAACACAAATATGTTAAAATGTAAATAAACAGTGATTATCTCTGGGTGGTATGGTTATGAGTGCTTTTAATTTTAACTTTTTTGCATTTTTCATATTTTCTATGAGCATGCATTACTTTTGTAAAATGTATGTAGCAAATGTTATGAAATAATACAGATCATTCTAAATATGAAATATTTGGAGATTAAATGCAAAGTTTAACAAGAATACAAGATGAGTCTTTTTATATTTGGGATGCAATTCCCTTCTAAAAAATTGAAGCACTTTCTGGATTTAATCAATGAGCATGGTAATTAAGTGGAGGTTTTTAGCAGATTTTACATCCTGGGATAAGATTCTTTTGCTACCCTGCAGCACACTTTTGAGATAGCTCATCCTAATGTCAGTGGGTGTCTGTTCAAGATGTGAAAACCAGCATTTTAGCATGGAAATTGCTGGGTAAAGAAGAGTAAAATTAAAATAAGATAAAAACAAACCAAACCAAAACCCCACTAAACCATGTCTAAGTTATTTCTAGAGGTTTTTTTATTTCTTACATTATTAACAGTAGATAGTCATGAGATGATTTTAAACTTCAGAATTTGGGCAGTGTTCTTTCACTAGAGTTCCGTATTAACATGGTTATTATTATCAGTATGACTGTGTTTGTGGTTTCTTTTCAGGCTTATGTTTTCATGTTATGAGAGTTCACATTTACTGGGAACATTTATCACAATCTCTCTCAATATTTACATAAGGAGGAAATAAAGGATAGGATGAAGAATTTTTTGGCAATAATGCCTGGGAAAGTAGGGGATCACATACTAGTTGGTATATGGGACAAGTTCAAGCAGGCTTTGCTTGTACTGCTGTTTACCAATCCACCAGCAACATGGTCAAATTTCAGTTACTCTGGTTTATTAACTGTGAGTAGTTGCGTAAAACACAAACCTTACTACTAGGTGTTCAGCCCACAAATCATTATATAAATAACACATGCATCATGATCAATGACATATCATGTCCCTTCTTTCAAAATCTGTTGGTAAGCGGTCGCTGCTCATCTGTCTTCAGTTCAAGCAGACAGCAAGCATGTAGTTGTATTGCCTCCTTGTCTCCCTGTGGTCAACCTACGTGACATTTTATAGAAATGGGTAATTTAAAGAGTAAATTGTCTGACAAAGATCAAAGTGCAGCGAAGAAACAAAAAATGATAATGCTGGAAGTAAAATTTGAATTGAACTTAAATGGAGTTAGTAGAAGAAATTGCTGACCATAGAAATGTTGATCTTCAAGCTCTTGAGACTAGACATATGGACAGAGAAACTTACTGAAGGAGAATATGTTGTCATAAATGAGGAAGGGGGTTGTGACAATAAAGGAAAAGATGTCCCAGACGTGACACTGGCAAAATACTCAGATTAAAGGAATTCTCATAGTTATTTCACAACATTACGAGTGCAAAGGGTAAAATGTTGGAAGTTAATCCAGATTTAGATAGGAATATGACAAATGATGGAGGCATAAAATACCCACTAGCTCCATATATAAGACTTATGAAGAAGGCAAGCCCTGCTCAAACTACTTTTGATAACTGTGTAATTCAGTTTTTATTTTTGAGATAATTGTAGATTCATATACAATTTCAAGAAATAATAGAGCTCTTCTGAACCTTTCATCCATTTCACCCCCATGATACTCTTACATTTTGCATAACTGTAGTACAGTAGCACAACCTGGAAAATAATATTGATACATCCTGACCTTATTCAGATATTGCTGGTTTTACATGAACTTCTGTGTGTGCACGTGCACACGTGTATGTGCATATGCATGTGGGTGTGTGTATGCAGTTCTGTGCAGTTTTATCACTTGTGTATATTCATATAACCAACCACCAACATAGTCAAGATATTGAACAGTTTTGTCACCACAAGTACCCCTTGGGCCGCCCTTTTATAGCCACATCCACCTCTTCCTGCCCCTTCATCAATATCCATTGGGAACCACTAAACATTTCTCCTTCTCAGTAATTTTGTCATTTCTAGAATGTTATATAAAGGGAGTGTGTGTGTGTGTGTGTGTGTGTGTGTGTACGTACAGTATGTATTTTTTTTAAGTCTGTGTAATTCCCTTGAGATCCATGCATGTTATTGAGTGTATCTATAGTTTGTTTCTTTTTATTGCTGAGTAGTATTCCGTAGTATGTATGTACCAGTGTTTTTTTAACAATTCTATCATTGCAGGACATTTTTGTTGTTTGTTATTTGGCTATTATGAATAAAGTTGTTACACTTTTCTACATGTTTTTGTGTAACTGTAAATTTCTATTTTTTGATAAATGCTCAGAGTGCAGTTGCTGTATAGTATGGTAGATGAATGTTTACTTTTATAAAAAATTGTCCATCTGTTTTACAAAGTGTCTGAGCCATTTTATATTCTCACTGGCATTGTGTGAGTGATCCTTTTTCTCAGCATTTTCTCCAGCACTGGGTGTTAGCACGGGTTTTTATTTTAGCCATTTTGATTGTTTTTTAGTGATCTCATTGTGGTTTTAATTTGCATTTTTCTAATGGTTAGTAATACTGAATGTCTTTTCATGTGATTATTTGCCATGTCTAAAATGTCTTCAGTGAGGTGTCTCTTTGTTGAGTTTTTAATGTCCTTTATATTAATGTTTTCTCAACATTTTTAATGTTTTAGTGTACCAAATAATTATTAGTTTCACTTTTTTCATTTCCCTTTAAGTTTATGATTGAAAATAAGAATTTTTTGTAGTTTTGACAAAAAGTTTTAAAGAATGTTTGAATAGTCATAAATTTCCTTACTGATTATAAAGGTTTATTTGCACAGGTTTAGCTTGCATGCTCATTTTTACAGCCCCACACTGCTGAGCAAAGTTGAGGACTGTCTGTAACATTATAAATGTGATATGTGGTTTGTTAGGGGGGGTATACAGGATGCTGTGGAAGCTCACAGCCTTTGAGAATGTGATGTCTTATTTGGGATCTGTACCTGGATAACAGCTAGCCCGGCAGAGATAAGTGGAAAGGCCACCTTCCAGGCAGAGAGAACTGCATATACAAAGACTTGGAGGTATGAGAGAGCATAGCACTTTAGAGGATATAGAAGAAGTCCAGTATGGCTGAAGCATGGTGCAAGAAGGGCTATGGAGAACCTGCAAAGATACGAGATAGGGTCAGAAAGATATTGTAATCTGTGTTACAACACATGGTTTTTATACGGGGTCATGGGAGAGACCCAGTTAAATCTGAAATTCACAGAGATCCCTTTGACCACAGTATGGAAAATGAACTGTAGGACAACACAACTAAAATATTTAATACTTTATAGAAGTGTTTTACATTCAGAGATGTTCTAGTGTTTGTGCTTGTTTTGGTGTTTTTGGGTAGTGGATGATTTTTATTTGCAGAATGGTTCCAACTGATTATATACTAACCCAAATGCCTAATATCAAAATGTAAAACTGGTTAAAGTTGAGCTATTCTGCTTAAAGTTGAGGCAGATAGTCCAGACTCCAAAGCACCACCTGATTCTCCTTTCCTGCTTCTGATCAGATCTTGACTTCATCTCTTCAAACCTTGAATACAGTGTCCCTTGTAGGCTGGAGTGCCTGGCAGAGAGGCCCCTTACCATTTCAACCATGACATTTTAGCTTTTACTTATTTTGTGTAAATTTCATTGCATGATTTCATTTTTATAAAAAATCTTCCTAAGAAAATATTCGAAAATCCTTACCCTAAGCATTTTGGAAATTCACCTTGGTAAATTCTAATTTAGAAAAGGGAAGTTTTAAACACTGGGATACATTTTTAGTAAGACCCAGGTGAGAAAATGAACTATCAGGAACTTTCATTTAATCAATTTGACTTGTGAAAATTATGTCCTCAGAGATAGCTTTTATTTTTGAAGTTTAAGTTGCCATGTCCTTTACAGTTATCTATCAGATCTTCTGTCAGATCTTGAAGGAATTATAGTGATGATTTTTCTCTATCCTACCTGTATGAACATGTTGTATTTAGACTTGCACTTCATTTTCTTTGGTATAAAACCACCAGTCCCTTTATACAAAGTAGGACTACTGTTGTTTTTGGATTTACAGATGTTTTTGTTCTACATTTATATCAAGTCACCACTCATTTTGACACAATGGTGCTACCCTTTATTGCCTTGAGGTTCTCAGATTCCTTACTCTTGATCAAATTCCTCACTCTTCAGGCCCTTGGACTTCAATTAGTAGGATGTGGTAGAAGTTACAGCTTCAAGATTGAATGAGTCATTTTTTAACCATTTTTAGAATCCTGGCTGATTTTAGGATTTGTCTCACTGGTGTAATTCAATACCTAGCAGTACTTACGTAAAGTTCCCTAGAATTGAAAAAGTAGACAGAACTGAAACCTTTTTTTTTTTTTTTAAACTTCTAGATTAGAGAGTAGCGGCAAAAAGAGTACTACATTACATTGGAGATAAAAGACTAGCTTTCTGGTTCCTAAGGAGTTAACACGGTTTGCAGATTCAAAGATCTGCTAGGCCAATAGGTAGTAAGAGCTTAGTGATAATTTTTCCATTTAAAATTTAAATATTAAAGTATATTCCAATCCACAGTGTTTTTTTCTGTTTGTTTGCTTGTTTTTTGTCATGCTGAATTATAGGCCCAGTGTTTCCATTACTTTCAGTTATTCTAGAAAAGCTAGAAATCTCGATTTTTATCTTAGTTTCTTTTTTAAAAAAACATTGGCTTAAGTGTTTACAAAACACTCTGTAAGCCACGCAAAACATTTCTGTGGACAGATTGCACCCTTCATCTATCAGTTTGAAAACCTTAATCCAGAACACAGATTACTGGATTTTATCAATGTTCGTTTAATCGATGAATACCTCTCTGGTTGCTCATCCTTACCCTCTGCCCCCTTTTTCTTTAAGGGCATTTTGATACTGTTGATAAGTTTTCTTGTCCTTAAATTTTATCAAAGTTAGTTTCCTGTCCACCCTCCACCTTTGCACTCCCAAAACATGTAATATCTGCTGGGCTGTTTTTTTACAACAGACTGAAGCCTTTGAAGTTTAAGAACTTTTTTTATATCTGACCCTGATTGGTACCTTCAGTACTTTCTTCCTTGACTGTGAGGTAGTCTATGAGTATCCCATAAAAATTTAGTGTCTTTGGTCATCTAGCTATTCATTCTGGCCTCTTATTTCTGGCTCCTCTCCTGCTGCCTGGAGTTTTTAGGTCTTACTTTCTGTCATCCCCATCAAGTGTGTGCATGCATAGGTCCACCTACGTGGACTTGGTACATGGTTTTCTCTCAGTACTGGCCACAGTGAAAATGCTGCTTCATGTTCTGAAACTGGTGGGTAGATTGCCCACCTGTCCCTGATTTTTCTGGGACAGTCCTGGTTTATACTAGTTACCTGCGCATATTATATATAGTGTCCGTTTCACTCTGTTTTTGTTTGGAGAAAGTCTTAAATGGTCACCCTGGGCCTTTTCGTTTACAGTCGTTACTGAGTTTCCACTGTTGGAAACCTAGCCCAAACTCCAATACTCAAGTAAATTTCAAATGCATAAAATTTCCTTATTGCTCAGGTAAAACAAAACAGAATATAACACCTAAGTCTTTTCAACAGCACTTCTTTTCATCAAAATTCTGCAAGTATTTTACAAATAAAGCCCATGATGTCCACTGATTTCTGTTGAGTACTGTGAACATAGTTGTGTTACCTTTCCCTCTTAGCAGAATCAACTTCTGAAGATACGCTTATTTGTTGTTTACTAAGTCAGTAAAACAGCAGAAGCTCTTTACCTAAATTGTCTCAGTGGGCCTTTCACCACACGTTTCATTTATTCATTTATTTATATTTGATACAATAAAAAGAAGATAAAAAGGCCGAGATCATGAAAGCATAAAGCTAGAATGAATTTCTATTTTTTCCTGTTGATAAAGTCTCTCATTCATTCATTCATTTATATATATTCATTTATATATATATTCATTCATTCAATTATAAACCACTATCTCAGGGATTTAATTCTTGAAAAAAATCCTCTAGGGAATACTTACGAGCAAATTTATTTCTGATTTTGTTTCCTGCTTACATTTCACTAAATGAAAGAGCCTAAGAGGTGTGAGGAATAGTAACATCACATGTTTTTAGGTTTGCTGTAGTAATTCCCATTGCCCTTGGTTGACTGCATTATTTTTTTTCTTTTTTGTGGATTTCGTTCTTGAGTTCTTTGGGACTCTCATAAGAATTTTCTATTATGCCTTATTCATATGTCTTTTCATGATTTCTCATTTACCTTCATTTCTTTCTTTACCTGTAATTGCCTTCATGTGTAGTATAAGGGAAGGTTGGTACGGTATGGAAATCTCTGTTTGCAAAAGCCCATAGCAATTACTATCGTTCTTAGATAGTTGGGTTTTCATTTACTTTCTTATTTAATAAGGACACAGTCATTCCTGTGCTGTGGTGCCGCATATTTTTATTCATTGGTAGCCAAATTAGTGATTTTTTTTCTTATCAGTGCTCAACAGGATGTTTGATTTGCTCCACCTCCAATTTAGAAATTAAATTATAGACCTTCCAAGTTTTCATACATGGCTTATTAAGGGCATAGCTAAAAATACTTAATAACTAACTGAAAAGTAATTCTCTTCAATTTGACTGCTAGGATTATGTTTCTGGTAAAACTTCTCACGTAATGCAAGTAGGAAAAAATAAAAATTGATTGTATATTTTGTTAAAATAAATTGAAGTATTTCAATTTAAAAATGGATATTTGGATTGTAATTGTCATAGAAAGTTTTTATAAATTGTTATGGCTTTAATACTATGAATAAAATACAATAAGCATAGGTCTTAATTGCAATCATATTTTAAAGATTTGGGGAAGGGTTTTGTTATGTTAGTATAACTAAGAGATGTTTCAATATATTGAACAACTTTTTTTTTTTTTTTTTTTTTGTGGTACACGGGCCTCTCACTGTTGTGGCCTCTCCCGTTGTGGAGCACGGGCTCCGGACGCACAGGCTCAGCGGCCATGGCTCACGGGCCCAGCCGTTCCGCGGCATGTGGGATCTTCCCAGACCGGGGCATGAACCCGTATCCCCTGCATCGGCAGGCGGACTCTCAACCACTGCGCCACCAGGGAAGCCCCTGAACAACTATTTTATTTGCAAGTGTAGGGTACTTTTTTTATTGGCCTAGAGATGGTAGGTTTGGAATTCAAAAGTTTAACTAGAAGTCTTCATCAACATTTGACTAAAATAACTCATTTTTGGCACAGTTTTACTGCTTGGAACTGTCATTAATCCGATATGTCAGTTAATATTACATTCTTTTCATATAATGAGTTAATTGGGAGTTTTATTTGCAAATTATGTAAATAAATGCATATTTGGAAATCATATAGCTTAATTTGATGTTTTCATACTAATAATGCTGTGGTGACTTTTGAATATTATTCTTCATCACAGCTTTTTACCAGAGCATCTGTGTTTGTGTGAAATCTACAATAGATGACCTACAATAGATGACCTAAATGTCTTAATATTTTTTGTCATGATGTTTGGGTTATTGACATAATCAAATTTCTATGGCTACTGTATTTCTGACAAAGCAAGATTTCAAGAATTTAGAATCAACATTTTGAGCAAAAATGAAAACAGCTAATTCATGTTGCTAAGTCATGAAATATTATGTTTTGTTGCTGGGTTGCACTTTTAAATTTCAATTACAAGGTAGAAATTGAACTGTTATTAATATATAAATGTAGGAAACTTTTAGATTTCTTAAACAGTTTATTTCCAGATAATAGAATTCACTAGCTGAATTTGTCACGGTTAAATATTAGTGTACATATATTTAACTGTATTTTGTGTGAGAATAAGAACAGTAATTAAGCTTAAAAAAATATATGAAGTATGAGATTACTGTACCTTTGCATGCACCTTCTGCCCCCTCCGTCTCTCATACATACTCATATATAGACTTACAGATTAAATGAAAAAATTAAAGGTCTCTGATATAGGGTGGACTTTTCTGCTTCTTAGAAACATAAGCAAATGAATGAAAAATAATCTCAATATATTACATTGACCTTTCTTCACTATAGATTTAATTCCTGTTCTACAAGTTTAGATATACCTCAGCATGGTAGATATTGGCTCTGCAATGAGTTTAGTCCATCTTTCAGTTGCCTGAATTAGCAACATTTTTATGGTACCATTTTGACAAGGGAGAAGGTATAGTCTATTGATGCTATTCTCATTGTCTCAAGGAGACAAAGTCAGACCTCCCCCTGAGTCACTAGACAAAGCCACTGTGATTTAAATGATACCTCTTCTCACCTCTCCTTCCCATTACTCCCACTGTCCCACCACGCTTGCTGGTGAATGACTAAGATTTCTTTCACCCTCACAGATCAAAGATTAAAAAGTAATTTATATTATTGTTCCTAGTGAGATTGTAATAGTAACATTGTAATAGTCATTTGTTAGGAAGCCTCATTTACTGTTTCATGTGCTTGAGAGTCAAAGTATTATCACTTAAGTTCAGAGTTTTGATGCATATAAATTAATATTTTTTAATTCCTTTCCTATTGTTATTAGGATAACAAGCATGGGATTCTCATTTGTCATAGATTTACTATGCTCCAAGCCTCATATTGAGTGCTTTGCTGATACTCTCCCATATATTCTTCATGCCAATCCTATGAGGCAGGCTATGTTATCCCTGTTTGATCGGTAAAAGACCTGTGTTTTAGAAAAGAGAAATAATGTGCTCAAGATCACATATTAACATGTATTCAAGTGAGTTGGTTGACCCCATATGAATTGTTGGGAATAATTTTAAGCTTTATAAGTGTTTTATTTTTCCCTAAGGTCTGTTTATTGAGAACTAGAATCTGCACTGGATTAATTTGTCAGGCAGCTGAAAAGAAAAACAATTCTATTTCATATAATTTATGAAATATTTTGGATTGGGACTTCACAGCAGACTATCTATGAATAAGATCATTATACTCAGGAAATTAATTGAAGTTTTATTATACTATAGAATGTATCAGAAAATTGGCTAAAACCTCCAACTTTTTTAATGACAGGATTACTCACTGTCAGGCCAAAATAAAAGACTGCTTCTCAGTGTTCACCTTTCTGTTTTCCTTTGCTTCCTTGACTATTTAAAATATTTGTCATTTAGGTATGTCTCTCAAATTCAGTGTTTTCAGATTTTTCATGTATAAAACATATGGCAAAATGAAATGATCTCTAAGGTCCCTAAAACCTCAGAATTTTGTGAGATTGTGGCCACTCAGAGCCTAACAGGGAAACATCAGCAATATAATACCCTTCTGTCTCCCTTTTCTTTCCTGCTTCTGACTGTTATTCATTGGAATATTTTTGAGACAGCAGGTGTATACTAAGGTGAAAGTACATTCTTTTCTGCTTTTCACTAAAAAGATGAAAGTAGATAAATAGGACATTTATTGCCTGAGATATATGTCCTTTTAAAATATAACTTAAAAAAAATAGATACAGTAAGTATTAAAAAAAAACACCAACCACTTTCCTTTGTAGTTAAAATTGAGTGCTTCTATTTTGAGGATTAGATACATATAATTCTAATGGAAATAAAGCTTATACATTTAGATTCATTATCTCAGAGCATTTGGTATAACACGCAAGGCTGTATTAAACACCTTCATGGTAACAAGATATATCAGTGAGAAGGGATACAAATGCAGGTAGTGTATTCTTCCTTTGCATGGTGATTAGCACATATATTCTCTCTCCAATCTGACTTACGTACTGAAGAGAAATCCTAGATAGTGTTGGAGGAGAAATAAATTGGAAAACATTCTTTCTTCTCCTGAAGCTGAGCTTCACATCATAACTTAATTATTTGTGTCTCAGATGTTGGGATTTTCTCAAATGTCAGTGATTGAATTAGCCAATACTTATTGATTCTTGACCCCTTCTTTAGTACAGTGCTGGATGCTGTGGCTTGGAGCAGTGTAGGGTATTGTCATCAGCAAGATGACTTGTCTTCTTGAGGAGATGGCAGACACACACAGAATAATTAAGGAATAAACAGGATGAAAGCAGCTACCATCCACTCGATACTTCCTTTGTGCCAGTCTCAAAGTTAAGTGTTTCATGTATATAATGGGAACAAAAATGTACCTTCTTGTCCGTACCTGAAGGCTCAATTCCCTTTGGAGTCACATCAAAGAGAAGCATATATTCAATATCAAAAAGCATTTAAAATAGCATGCATGCATTCACTGAAGACTCCTGCAGATTTATGTATCAATGTATTTGTGTTTGTGTGTATGATACATATCATGATAAATGGAAAAACTGCTTTTATAAAACCTCTTTATGTGGCTCCTCCAAGGTCCAAGGTCCACATCACTAATTTTGGCTCTAATTTTGTGCATCTTTGTAAAAAAGAATCTTTATATTGGCTTTGTATTTAGAAACCTACCTTTTACATTCAGGGTCAGTGTTTTCTGTTCCCCAGATAACTTTCTGCCTTTTGTTAAATAAATGTATAGTTTCTCTAGATTAATTTAAAAAATTTCCCCATTTATTCTCTCTGTCAACAGGGGTATGACAAAAACTGAGGAATACAAACAAAAGTCCTCCTTAGAAATGAGGGGTGATTGTAGAGAGTGAAAGAAAGACTGAGAATAATCATAGTTTCATTTTGTTGAGCCTGGTTGCATATGTCCTACATTGTGCTGTAGCATCTTATGTTTTACAATATTTTGGTAAACACAGATCTCCAATTGTTAGCAAATTCAGGATAAGGATCCCGATGTAACTTGAGTTTATTTTTGAAAGATGAGTGTGATTTCTTTGGCTGAGTGGTGATAGGAGGGTTTCTGAGAGAGGGAGCACCCTAAGTGGATGCAGAGAGGATGGCATAAGAGAAATATTCAGCCTGGTACTGTTGATCAGAATACAGTTGCTGACTCGATTATAACAAAGAATCAATATGAGGGATTTTGGCTTTTTTTGACAGGTGGTGAGAAGAGTGATGAAGGATTTTTTTTTTTGGCGGTACGCGGGCATCTCACCGTTGCGGCCTCTCCCGCTGCGGAGCACAGGCTCCGGACGCGCAGGCCCAGCGGCCACGGCTCACGCGCCCAGCCGCTCCGCGGCACGCGGGATCCTCCCGGACCGGGGCACGAACCCGCGCCCCCCGCATCGGCAGGCGGATTCCCAACCACTGCGCCACCAGGGAAGCCCGATGAAGGATTTTTGACATAAGAAACCAAAGCGTAGAAATTTCTTGTTGGTGTTTTTTCTATGCAATATTTGAAACATTTAAAGGGATAAATCTATTCCATGTATGCCTCCCAAAATTTCTATAAAGCAAGTGGTGTTATCTCTCTTTTGCTGATAAGGAACCCAGTTCTCTAAAAGGGGAAGCAAGTTGTGAAAATCACTTAACTTTTAAGCAATAGAGCCAGGATTTGAACCAAGTTGATCTGACTTCAGAGTTCATTCTCTTAACTATGTGCTTAGAAAAATAGACAACATTGCAGATGTTTCTTAGTTTAAGATCTGTCCTGTTTATTTCAACTGGACTTGGGAGAAATAAGAACTTTGCCCTTGTATATTTTGTTAAGCAGCTAAAAATGCAAACAACTCTGTTTCACATAAATTTATGAAATGTTTTTGGATAAAGCATTTAACAGCTGAATTTCTATTTAAAAGTTTGTAAGGGAATTTGTTAATGGAAGTTTTACTGTACTATAGAGATAGCCTATATGAAATAACCTTTTATGTGAATTAGGTCATCTTCTATTTCTTTATTTTACTTTTATTATTTAAGTGTTAGAAAACCTTGTATGACTTTCATTAATGATAACAAAATATCTATTGATTTAAAAAAATTATTTATTAATTTATTTTTGGCTGCGTTGGGTCTTCATTGTTGTGCACAGGCTTTCTCTAGTTGCAGTGAGCGGGGGCTACTCTTCGTTGTGGTGCACGGGCTTCTCATTGCTGTGGCTTCTCTTGTTGCAGAGCATGGGCTCTAGGCACATGGGCTTCAGTAGTTCTGGCAAGCAGGCTCAGTAGTTATGGCTTACGGGCTCTAGAGCACAGGCTCAGTAGTTGTGGTGCATGGGCTTAGTTGCTCTGCGGCATGTGGGATCTTCCTGGACCAGGGCTCGAACCCGTGTCCCCTGCATTGGCAGGCAGATTCTTAACCACTGAGCCACCAGGGAAGCCCCTATCTATTGACTTTTAAAAAGTGTTTTATATAGACATTTATAGCATCTGTCTTACAATGTTGTTCAGATATCCAGAACAATGTTCTTTAGGAAGATAGGGGACATCTTTCTTGCTTTTCTGATTTTAAAAGGAATCTTTGTGAATTTTTACTAATCAAAATGATGATTGATGTAGGTTTTGTAAGCTGTGCTTTTGAAGATAAGAAAGATTTCTTCTAATCAAGAGATTTCTTCTTTGAAAATTTGCTAGAATGAACTTGTTAAAAAGATGATTTTTCAAAGTCTTCTTTGAATTTGTGACAACTTTTTACTGTAGTTCTATCATTTAAATTTTGTTCTGAATTTGGATTTTCTGCTTTGGTTTAAGTGGGGATCCATTTACAATTTATAATACATTTTAATGCAATTTATAATACCCTGTTCTACAGCCAGCATACTGCTATTCAAGGAAGGTGAGGTGGTGTTGGGACAGAGGTGTAACTACACGATGCGCATTTTTTTCTTGACGTAACTATGTTCAGTTTTAATATTGAGGTAAATAACTAGTAGATGGTTTTACTTCTTAGATTTAGCTTAGCAGGAAATCACAATTGACTGTCCTCTCCAGTCACAGTTTTATGTAGAATTGGCTTTTGGGCTTTTGGCAAAGTGGTATAGGCATGTATGGAAAACTTGACCTTAGTAACAAGTCAGGGTTGTCTTCATTTACTAATCATTCATTATTTAATTTGTATACTTTCATATAACTTTCATTGTTACACAAATAATTAGAGGTGACTTACCTCTAAGATAATTACCCAAATGGCCAAGATAAATAAGGAGAAAAGACTCCTGCTATGCAAGAAAGCAAATACGATTATAAAATCAAGTTCACAGCCAATAAACCTAAATTTTCCAGCCACTAAGACCTACATTGCTGTTCTAGCTGAACTTCAAATTAGATGCAAACTTCCTGGCACCAACTTGAAAAGAAAATACATAATTAGCTATTTAGTTTTTACTACTTTCAGGGGAAGCAAAGCCTTTCCTGGTATTAAATTCTAAAGCTGCGGGCAAAGAGGAAACCATAGAACATAAAGTGATGGTTCTTACTTTAAGGGGGTGAATCCCTCTGAATACCTTTGAAAAATGTTTTTCTTTAGAAAAGTTAAAGAAACTTTAACTTTCAGATATCTGTATTGTAAATGATAAATTTACATTTACAGCTATCTGTATTGTAAATGATAAATCTTCCTTGAGGCTGAGTTTATTATTAACTGAGCTAGGGCAGTGCTTCTCAAACTACAATCTATAGGTACATTCTCTGAGTTGTATGAAAGTTTTAAAAATTGTAAGGGATTTTTTGAGTCTAAAATTAATATTATACATATTTAAGATGATGCAGATGATTAAGAAATAATTCAAAGGCATTATTTGCATTTGTGTTGATGTTATATCTTTGCTAAGGGAAAGTACAAATTGCATCATAGTTTAGGGCACAAATGAAGGTTTAACAGTAGTTCACACAGAGAAAAATGATGAGAGCGTTTAGCTACTATGTGGCAGATAATACGTACCATAAGTGTGAGAAACTTATAGTAAACTGTGCCATTTATATTAGCTGATATCATACTATTTTTTACCATATATATTGTGTAGGTCCTGAGTTTGTATATATTAGCTTGAAAAAAGTTCATTAACAATAAATATAGTAAATAATCAGAAAAGAAATGTTTATACATGGCTTTAAGTTTTTTTTATTATTGTATTTTGGGATGCATTGTTAAATTATTGGCCCAACAGAAACATGAATCAGGGGCTATAAATCACTATCAAACAAAAGTAACAAAGATATAATAACACTGACTGAAATGGTGTTTCATTGTGATCAAAATCAAAAGAAGAATCAAATCCAAAAGTGAAATGTAATTATACAAAAACGTATACACGTTTTCACTGTTAAATGTAATATTTGCAATATTGATTCTGCAAAACATCATTTATTACATTAAATTAGTTTTAATTTAAATTTTATTGATTTTTACATTTGTTTGTATGGTTAGGAGTATGATAACAAAAACTCTTGTTATAATAAGTTAATGCTCAGAGATTATCTGTGCATAGTTTAACACTGAGGCCTGTGAGAAAGTTTTCCTTTTTAAAGATTAGTATTTTACTCAGGTTTGAGAAACACAGAGTTAGGGGTTTAGTCCTAAATGGTTTCCTGCCCGTAGGGATTTAACAGACCATGCTTTCTTGCACATTTGAAGTTTGCTAAAGTAAAAGTAATAATGCTTACTCAGTTGCTGGGTCTGCTAGAATGAGGGGATTCCTTATGTGATTGGCATACCGAGACTGGTGCTTGAAACAGATGTTTATCAACAGAGAAAGTCTTGAAACCCTATCTGGTTCTGTATTTATGTTATGAGATTTATGTTATTTATGTATTTATGTTATGAGACACATGGGTTTACTCTGACCGTTCAGACCAATGAACTCTTAGCTATTTTTACTGATTTGATAGAGAACCAAGAAATAGTTTATACTTAGACAAAATGACTAATTTTAGGAGGAAGCTGTATCCACTGGAGAAATCTTATCCTTCTTGCAGGTCATCTGAGCAAATCTATGTAGTTGCTCTGAGAACTAGATTCCTCAGGCATCTGCCTCTCTCCTTTGCTCACCTCCTTAACAGTTTACATCTCTCTCACCACCACCCTTTTTATCTTGTTTTGTATTGGACGGGGCTTGGGGTAGTAATTTTGACCTTTGGGTTTCATCCTACCTATGATGCTGGGCACCTAGAAAGGTGGGTGGAACCATTCTTTCCATTACTACGTTAAGGAACTTGATCCTGAGGCCATTTCTACCTGTAAAAGAAGAATCTGAGTCACTGTGGTAAGACTGGTGTCCCTCGTGGGACCTTTTCTAAATCTAAGGGAAGTCCTGAGCCCTGTGTCCTTTGTGGAAGCCCAAGGTTGATATCAGCGTGAATTTCTTCATTCAGCAGATGTCGCTGCAGCTAGTATATCCATAAACTTGTTTGAGTCTCATTTATTTATTTATTTTCATTTTTTCAGGTGTAGAAGGACATTTATGTGCTTTTCTGTGTTCCAGGAAGCAATTTTAGGCCAAAACTACTGTGGAGAGGATAATCACAATGGTGTTTCAATCACAATTAGTTCCAATTTTCCCTCTCTAGATAGGTTTGTCTGTTTTAGCATCTTGTCAGTTTTTTCTTCCCCAGAGCACATTGTCTTTTAAAATGAGTGCTGTTCAGGATAAATATACAATACACTCAACAGGGAATTTTGGTTTTGTATTTGAAAAAAATAAATCAGGAGACAACTGTTCAGGTTCAAAGATGTGTTTAGTGAAGGTCAAGAGGTGAATATACTCGAGATACCCAAACTAGTTATGTGTGCTTGTGAGTGCAAGATTAAGTCGCTTTCATCCAGCTGCAGACAAAATCTGTTGTGAGGTCTTGGAAATCACTGAAATGGCTAATCACTGTTGAAATAACATTTTGGTAAAAGATGGTAAGAACATTCGTAGTTATCAGAGACAGCCATATAAGTTAGTGGTTTAGAATGAATTTCTCTCTTGTCTTCTGAAGTATTTCTATTAATATTAGTGATAAAAAGGTTTGCAATCAGATTGTTGTGTTCCGTGTTCCATAATAATATGTGGCGTGACACTAATTGGATTAACTTTACTTTGTAGTATCATGTTTATAAAATATTTAAGATTTTGTTGAAAGTTTATAAAAAGCAAAAAACACAGTAGGATTATGGAGTTTACTTACATGTGTAAATATAAGTGGAGATAATTTACAAATGTGTTTATAGCTAAGATCTTTCCTCTAAGATACAGAATCATATATCCAATTGCCTACTTGACATCTTCTCTTGTATGTTTCAACAAAATTAATGCTCCTTCTTCCTTAGATGATATTTATTATTCTTTTTGGCAGCCTTTCTTATATTTGGTGAATTTCTTGCCTTATGAGTTCTCATGGCTTCAGAAAGAAATCCAACACCTTTAAGCCATCCTTATAGCTAGGGTATTGATAGGTGACCAAATCTCCACTATTCAGACCACCCAAAGGAGGTTTGATCAGGCAGCTATTGGCTACAGAAAGGAGGCACCATGAGGTTTTCTTCTGCAGAGAGTAGAAGCATAGACATCCATGGCCAGCAATGTATAGGACTCAGCCTGGGTGTTGGGAGGAGTGTTGTTTGCACTGAACCATGGGTCTCCATTAAAGAGGTCCTGGGGTGTATTTTGGTCATTGTCTGGGCTTTCTAATGTTCTTTAATGGGTTTCTTTTTTGCTGAAAATGATATAGTAGCTTCTGTTGTTTACAATAAAAATCTTGAACTGAACTTTCCCCCTAAAATGATCTCTGTCTAGTGTGCCAAGACTCAGGAAATTGCACTACTGTTTATTTGGGTATTTGAGCAAGAAACATAGTTGTACATTATGGACCCCTGTCTCTTCTTCACTTCTGTTTCTCATGCAACACCAATTCTTGTTGATTTTTACCTCTTATATAGGTTTTGGATGGTTGCTTCACATTATCTTTACCATCTACTATCATAATTAAATATGAGGTTCTCTTCAGGGATGCTGTAACTATTTCCTAACTGGTCTCTACACTATAGCCAGAGTGATTTTTCCAAAATGTAAATCTGATTTAGGACAGCAACCTCTGCTTGCCCCAGCTTAACTCTTCTCTATGTCTTTCTGTAACAGTTAAGATAAAGGCGAAAGTCCTCATTTTGTTTATAAGGCCTTCTTGGGCTGTTCACTTCCTTCATCTCCATCTTCATCTCCCCCATTTTCTTCTACCCAGCCAAACTTTCAGTCTCTCTTATTCATTATACTCTGCCGTGCTCCAGGTCCTTCACGCAAGCTGTTTCTACTGTCCTAAATGATCTTCCTTCTTCTCTTCAGCTATAACTCTCATGCTTCAGATCACAGATCTTTCTTCATATCACATCCTTTCCTTTTTCTGAGATAAAGGATCTCATTATACAGTCTCACAGCCAACCTCTGTTTTAAGGAGGCAGAGATTTGTTTTGACATATATTTTTTGACCCTTTGATTATTTTTGTGATACTTCATCCATGTAGACAAGCCCCATGAAGGAAAAGTACTGAAATGGTATTTGTTAGAGCATTTTAAATACATTTCACTAGGTTTCCCAAGCAATTAAAAAAATTTAAATTATGTGTTACCTTTGTAAACTGAACTTCTTCTTATCCTCTTTGTTAGGCAGTATAATATAGAGGCTAAAGAAGATGGTTTTAGTGTTAGACTTGGATGGAGTTCTGAACAAGTTAAGTTACTTTTCCAAACCCCACATTCTTCTGTATAACATTAAGCACTTTACATATTCAGTATCTTTCTCACTGGAATGTTGGATGATTTAAATAAGATATTTTTACTGTTTTAAATAGTTCCATTAATATAATCCAGTTAGCCTCCATCATCATGGTGCTATGTGTAGCGCATCATCTGCTATGTGTAGATCACTGTGCAGAATCTCAGGCAGTAGAAGTTTAACTTTAAGAAGTTTACTAATGAGTTTGGAAAATTCTATATATTATAAACTCCAAGGTAGGAAATGTAAAATTTGTTGATTACTTACAAAGGTATATGTTCAATCATAGGAATTCCTAGAGAAGGTAGGGATTAGGCTCCACAGGGGAGAAAAAGAGACCACAAGCCTTCTAAACAAAAAGGAGGGGTAAAACAAGGCAAAAAAGCATGTTGTATCATTATGAATTGTGAACTATGAGTTCATGCTGGTGATTCATGGCAGATGAGCAACACAAGGTTTATATGGACCATACTTGTGAGGATTCTGAGTACCAGATGAAGTGTATGGTATTATCTGTGTCTGTGCATACATTTGGTTACATCTAGCGGATGTGTAACACCATGATTGGAGTGTCACTGCCAGTTCATGGTACTTGCAGAGTTTAGTCACTACTTGTAGGATCATTTAAAAGTAATTACTTTTTTTTTTTAAGTTATGTAAACAGTTCTTAGGGAGATATTTGGTAATTTTCTAGTTAGAAGGAAAAAATGTTGGAGACCTATCCCTGCTTCTGGTTATCCTCAAGGGAGAAGAACTTGATCCTCTTCTGTGTGCCTAAGGTGTTTCCACTTATCTTATGAATATTACTGAAATCCTGAAAGTACATCTCAATAGTAGATTGAGTCAAAATTTTGAAGTTATTGAAATTTCCCTCTTCCCTTCTCCACATTCTCCTTTTGCGGGGGGGCGGGGATGGTGGTTTGGGAAACACCTGTGCTTGATTGTTGGTCAGAGTTCCCACTGTTACTTGTTTTGGCTGAAACTATTTTCTATTTTAGCTTCTACGGTACATCCCAGAGGGAAGCTTTAAAAAGTTAGCATGGGAACTGAAACTCTACAATTTCTCAATGTTTGTGTTCACTCATTGAGCCTTCAGTTAGCATTTATGAAAACAAAATACAGTCCTTATTTGCTCTTAGGGCAACAAGAGCACTGTTGGAGTGGAGGTCACTTGTTCACTTGCATCATGCAATTTTTCTGGTTATGTTTAAAAGGAATGTTTTGTTGGAAGAATATCCTTGGGTGATTATATTTGCTAAGAGGAAGTTGAATTAATCGTATTTCAGCAGTCAGAGAAGTATTTGCCTGTTCTTCCTTTCCTCACCATTGACCAACACGGCAGTTTACAATTGACCAGGTGTGTTTTGGTGGGGCTTTTTTCCTTTTTTTTTCTTTTTTCTTTTAATAGCAGCTGGATTGGTAGCATTGGAGATGGAATAGCTTATCCTAGAGAACAGTATTATGCTTTGTTCCAGTATTGGGAACGACTAATTCCACTAGAGCTATCTTAAATTAATGTAGGCTCAGGAGACTTCAAAAGGGCCTTGTAGTTTCAAAAAATTTTATATCACATCCTTGAATTATAGAAGACTAATCGTCTTGTGACCAAGAGCAACAATCTCTGCCTTTGAGGTGATGATATCATTCTCTTTTGCTTTTTTGTTCCCTGGAACTTCAGTTTCTTTTATCATATTTGGATGGTTTATGAAGTGACTTGGGAAGACAGAAAATAAATGTAACCCCAGTTTTTTCTACCACTGTGTTCGTGCCTCTTTTGTCTTTCCAAATTTTACATTTAAAGTGTAAGCACTTCTTTCGTCTCTTTTTCTCACCTCACTTGGACTCTTTTCTTTATTTCTCTATATTCGATTTCTCACTTTTCTCTCATGTTCTGTGTTCTCATTCCCTTTTGCTTTTTTTACACTTTGTCTTATGCCTCCTAAGGCAGGCACTGTTTTCAAAAACAAGCAGGCAGATTTTCTGTTTAAATAATACATTGTAAATAAAAAAGTAAAAATATGTTTTTACTTTGATAGTTCCTATTTCTGTAATCCCCGTAACAATCCTCTCAAACAGTATTTTTATTATATCTATGGCACTTATCTTTTTTGGGACTGATTTTCATCAGTAAAATGGTAGCGGAGAGGTGGATGGCTGGGGTGAGTGGTGTCAGAGCCAGGCCACAGAATCAGGTCTCTGACTTCAGAGCCTGAATTCTTAACCTTTTCATAGATAGGAATATGAGGTCCTTTGGGTGAGAGTGGAATGAATGTTATTCCTTCCTTTCAAATCCTTTATAAAGTGTCTTCTATTGTAATTTGGAACTTCAGGGTTTACTAAAAGAAGCAACTTCCTTGGTTGCCAGTTGAATTCTTGTAGCCTGATTATCCTTGAACCTGAGAACTCAGCTGAGAAATTTTGCTCAAGCTGAGTTGTTCTCTGATTGATCATTGCTTGCCATTTCCTTATTTAGTAGTTGTTGACTCTTGTTACTAATTTTAAGTCAAAATAAGGTCTTATTCTTCTGGTATATGGTATATTAACAATTTAAAATAGATTTTTGGTACCCTTAGACAGGCTGTGACTGCTGAGTAGGGTATTTTGTTTTTGGGAATATCCATTTATATGGAAATAAGTAAATACTGTACGCTCATTCTGGACTGACCTTAAGTTCTGGTCTTTCATTATTAACAGAATTAAGCTATATCCAGACAACAGGCTGGAATTGTTAATGTGATATTTAGTCTTTAGGCAGTTTCCAGAGACCGCAGCCTATACTATCTTCTCATACCTTTCAGTGTTCTTTTCAGTCTTGGTTCCTTTGAAAAGGCAAGTGATGGTTACAAAATTGGCTACGGAATAAAGACTCTCTTGCCTTTTGGGGTAATGCAACATCTGATTATTCTCTCTGAAGTTGCTTTTCATTTTAGCAACTGCTTCTCAAAACATTTCAGTACCACATAACACAAAAGCTACACAGTTTGGAGAGCCATGGGGGTGGAGTGCCAAGATTTCAGAAATCAGAGAAATCTTAGAACAAAGATCTTCAACTTAGATTTATGAGTTTTATAGATGTTGGTAACATTATGTGTGTGTGTGTTTCCAGTGTGTATTTATATCAGATTTTAAAGATAAAAAGTGAAAAGGGTAGAGTTAGAAAGAAATAGGCAAGAAGGAGATGGGAAGGGGGGTTGATTCACATGGGTTGAAAGGAGTTAGGTAGAATCTTGAAGGGAAGGGTTGAGAAAGGTTTGAGTGCCTCTGTATTGGAAGTTTACTATTCTTTAACATTGTTATCTCATTTTTCACCTTTGAAAATGTTCTTTTCATACATTTTCCAGTTTTATTCTCTGTACTATTTGATAGAGAAAGGAATGAATATGACAAAGGAACACGTATTAAGGACCCGCCTAATCAGTGTGTTTTAGCACATCATACAGACAGTCTCATTTAGTCCTGACAGCAGACCTAAGGCATTTAGGCATTCCAAGATAAAGAAACCAAGACAGAGAAAGGTTTAATTATTTGCCCAAGCTAGGGAGTTCAACAGATGGTTAAGGAGTAGGGAAAACTGGAGTCCTAAAAGATGAGAAAAGCACAGCACGTTATAAAATCAGCCTCTCTTTAAGAGGGGGTGGGTGATTATTAATAATAGGTCTTTTTGATAATATGTTGCACAGATTTTCTGTGTAATACAGGTGAAAATGAAAATTCAGGTAGTCAAAGTAAGGGCCAATTAGGTTCATGTTTTTGCTTTCTAAGATGTTGTAGGGGAAGGAGGTTAAACTGTAGCACAATGTTTGGCCCAGTTCCTAGATCTTTTTTTTTTTTTAAATATAAATTTATTTATTTATTTATGGCTGTGTTGGGTCTTCATTGCTGTACACGGACTTCCTCCAGTTGCGGCGAGCAGGGGTTACTCTTCGTTGCGGTGTGCGGGCTTCTTATTGTGGTGGCTTCTCTCTTGAGAGCACGGCCTTCAGTAGTTGTGGCACGCGGGCTCAGTAGCTGTGGCTCACAGGCTCTAGATTGCAGGCTCAGTAGTTGTGGCACATGGGCTTAGTTGCTCCATGGCATGTGGGATCTTCCTGAATCAGGGCTCAAACCCATGTCCCCTGCATTGGCAGGCAGATTCTTAACCACTGTGCCACCAGGGAAGTCCCTTGTTCCTAGATCTTAATGTGTAGCAGGTAAACTTCCTGAGATGACTAGTCTCCCAAGAAGGAGAAATATTGTGCCATTTTACCTGAAACCTTCTTCTTACAGTTCTGTGTTTTCTGAAAGTTTCAGATGCTATTCTTGAAAATAAAATACATTTTATTTTCAAATGTAAGTTGGCTACCTAGAACAAAGCCCTTACTCAGGGATTAAGAGAAATTGTATTCCTGCAGAATGTTGATGAAAAAGTTCTATGTTTTGTCAAGGCAGTTGAAGGGACATTTTCGGGAGAGTAAAGTTGTTGGAATAGAATCCTGTGAAGTTGCAAGTTCTGTCCTTTTGTGTTGGAGTTTGGGGGACGAATTTACTTTTTCTAAATGTGTGCCTCATTCTGTCCTTTAGAAACAAACTTTGTAATGTAGGGGGTGAATCTAGTAGAAGACATTATCTTAAGAAATAATGGAAGGTAAATGTTTGAAGAAAATAATAATAGACCATGAAAAAAGTGAGGGGCACCTGTGTCAACCTTACCAAAATAATGGAATCTCTGGGGGGAACTGTCAACACTGAGAACATTGTTTTCTTCTCTCTTTTTTTTAGAACATTGTTTAAAGTTATTTGATTCAATGATTTTTTTTCTTTTTTGTTCTTTGAAAAAACAACACTGCTACAATTTTTGAAATTCTTCATTTTTGCTCACCTCTATCGGAGTTCACCAAGAGTTTATATGTGCAGAATTCCTCTGTTAGGTGCTTGGAGGAAAAAGAGGTTTCTGATCTTGAAAAGATTGCACTGGGGCTGGGGGGATGCGCCAACGAATATGGTATATTTGGTACATAAGAGAGCATTATAGAAATGCTACAGACATGCAGAGCAGGAAACCTGAATAGATGGTTGTCAGATGTTGTCATAAAAGCCTTCCACTCCATGCTGAAGGCTCCAGATGTTGTTCTAGATTTTTGAATGAACAAGATAGATGAAGTACAACTTTTTTGTGGAGTTTTTCAATCAGGTAAACAAATTAATTAGATTCGGTAAATGGCAAGTGCTATGAAGGCAATAACAAAGAATGACATGTTAGAAGGAATCTTGGAAGGAACTACTTAACAGACCAAGGAATGTTTCACCAACATACGGTATTTGAGATGAGACCTGAATGATAAAAATAAGCCAGCTGAGGAGAGAGTACTCCAAGCGGAGGAAAATCCAGTGTAGAAACACTGACACAGACATAAGCTTGGATCTTAAAAAGGCAGAAAGAAGTCCACTGTTTCTGGAACATGTTGAATGAAAGCAGAAAGGGGTAGGAGACAATGTGAGAGAGGAAGGCAGGGGCAAGATTATACTGAAGCTGAGAGGTTAAAGAGTTTGGATTTAATTCTCACTGCAGCGTGGAGATGAGAAAAGATTGTATGTTTTGAAAAAATCTCGCTGCCTGTAGGAAACTAGTGTAGGGCTGCTGGTGTGGAATTCATGAAACCTGTTAGGAGCCTTTTCTAGTTGTCCTCCTGAGAGGTGAGAGGGACTTGATAAACTAGTGAGGTTGAAGAAAAGTTGGATGGATTGAGGAGACAGTTTAGAGGCAATAGGAATTGCCAGTGGATTACAAGAGGAAAGTGAGGGAAAGGGAAAAATCAAACTGATTTCTAGGTTCTTAGCTTTATTTACTTGGTATATCATGTTGCCACCTAATCAGATGAAGCAAAATTGGGGTGAGGAGAAAAAAGTTGATTAAAGGAACTGAGAAGATGAAAAATATTGTGAAAAATAAGACATTGCCTTCAGTTTAGTAATGGCCACATAAATGCTTAGAGATACTAATTTTACAATGAAGAAAAAGATCATCCCAGATGGACTGGGACCCAAATTGCTATTTCAGTTGTCACTAGTCTCTCTATCCAGCGGTCCTGATTATGGCTTCTTAAGCTGGCTGGGCATGAAATTATATTAGTGTTCATTAGTGTTTCTGGCATGTTCTTTGCTTCTGCTGGGAAAATCTCACTCAGGGCCAAGAACTAACTGTTTTGCACAGTGTGCTGGTGTTTTGGTAGCTATTCAACATGGTCTTCAGAACACACAAAAATGCTTTTCTTATTAAGGTAGAATATTACTTAGCCTTTGGACTTGGACTGGAACTATACCATTGGCTTTCCTGGGTCTGTACTTCTCAGCCTCTGTAATCACGTAAGCCAGTTCTGTCCAATAAACCTCTTTCTTTCTGTGTGTGAGTGTGTGTGTGTGTGTGTGTGTACTCGTTTGTTCCCTGATGTACCTTGATCAATACACCCTTTATATTAATACTGGTGTAAAACTATTCAGTTTTTTTGATTTTTATTCTCCAGACATCCAACATCCCAGTAAAGACTTGTTTTATAGAGATCTTTAAACCATGCAGTGACTGAATGAGGAAGTAGATTCAATATAAATAAGTGCACTGATAATGTTCTCATTATAGCATGAAGTTAAAGAGAATTGTGCATATTAAAATATAGTGATTCTTCATATGTAGTCCAGGGACCACTGTGGGTCCCCAAGACCATTTCAGAGGAGCTGTGAGGTCAAAACTACTGTCAAAATAACACTAAGATACTCCTTTTCCTTTTTTCCCTTTCATTTTCTCATGAGTGTATGGTAGAATTTCTCAGAGGCTACATAATGTGTAATATTACAACAGATTGAATGAAGAAGTAAAAATGAGAATCTAGGTATCTTCTATTAAGTGATACATTGAAGAGATTTGCAAAAATATGCCTCCATACTGTATTTTTTGGGAAAAGGTAGTAATTTTTCATAAAAATATTTTATTTTGGTTATATATAAGGGCTTTATTACTGTTAATATTAACTGAATTAACAAATGTTAACATTTTTGTCAGAGCCACTCGTATATATACAAAACCTTCTCTTAGAGCAATGGTTCTCAAACATTTTAGTTTTAGGAGACCCCTTTTCCACTCTTAAAAAATATTGAGAATATCAAAGAGCTTTTGTTCCTTTGAGTTCTTGTCTATCAATATTGACCATATGAGGAATTCAAACTAAGAAATTTCAAAAACATTTTTCAAAAAACATTTTTCAAAAAACATTTCAAAAAAAATGTTTGTCTCCTTCTCACTCATTCAGTCATTCAATTAACCAAAGAAGTTCTCATTGAACCTCTACTATATGCAAAGTTGTTTAATGCAATGTCAGTTCATTGCTAAGCTGCTCTAAATCTACCCTGCAGTACCTGCTGTATGAGAGTGG
This sequence comes from Grampus griseus, assembly GCF_964374135.1. NCBI lineage: Eukaryota > Metazoa > Chordata > Mammalia > Artiodactyla > Delphinidae > Grampus > Grampus griseus. Next base: position 55,161,533 of record NC_139007.1, on the reverse strand, counting down.
AGCTTGACCCTTTAAGCATTTCTCCTTTGTAACTAGCACAATGTTAAGCTTTGTCAGTAGAGGGTGCTGAGGGGGCATTTTAGTGGGAAGGAGCTTTTCCTCTTTTTTTAAAAAAACTTTTTGGCTGCATTGGGTCTTCCTTGCAGCACACAAGGTCTTTTGTTGTGGCACGCTGGCTCTCCGTTGCAGTGCACGAGCTTCTCTCTAGCAGTGGTGTGTGGGTTTTCTCTCTCTAGTTGTGGCACGTGGGCTCTGTAGTTTGCAGAACGCGGGCTCTCTAGTTGAGGCGCGTGAGCTCAGCAGCTGTGTCACGTGGGTTGCCCCGTGGCATGTGTGATCTTAGCTTTCTGCCCAGGGATGGCCCCCGCGTCCCCTGCATTGGATGGCGGATTCTTTACTACTGGACCGCCAGGGAAGTCTCTGGAGCTTCTACTCTTAACTGAACTTTGTATTTTAGTTTCTTCTTGCTGGTCCTGTGTAGCTGTACGTCCCCATTGCATGCAGTGCCTCATGAGCTTGCAGCCCCAGCCCTGGCCTGGTGACTACCGTGTCCTGTCCTCCCAGCACTCACATAGCTCACTCCAAACCCTGCTATGTGGGAGCATTTCCTGCTTGCCCTGCAGGTGTGGACCAGCTCTAGACTGAGTGACCCAGCAAAGGTCTTCACCACCGAGTGGGCTGCAACCACACCTTCTAAGGGGATCTGATTCTAGGCAGCCTCACTCCCTTTTCTACATTTTTTTTTTCTGCCTTGGGTATTGCGGTTACCTTTAGAGTTCTCTTTATACTTTTAAAGTCTCTACCCTCTTGTAGTTAATAATTCTTTATATTATACTTTTACTGTTACATTTACTGTGTGACTTCTCTCTTCTGATTGGACTCTGAATGAATCACGTGCTTTCTAAGAGAACATTATTACTCTTCTGTGGGAGATAAATGTTCCTATGTAAATTATTTAAAAATTGTATAAGAACATTGTATTGTATAATGAAGGGATAGAACCAGAAAGGCAGAAACTGTGTATTGAAGGCAGGGAAAGGTCAAGGTGGGCTGGGGCTGAAGAAGAATAGTGAGTAAGAATTGGCTAGGGGCTGAGATGAGGGGAGGATTTCTTATAAAAGCATGAACCTGTTCTGGAGGAGAAAACTGGCATGATATGTGGAGAAAATAGTGAGTGCTCTGTCAGTTTGGGGAAGCTGGTTTGTGAAGAGAAGTAGTGGGAGGTAATGTGGAAAAAGTACTTTGGGGCAAGATCATGGAGTGTGGTCAGTACTAAGCAGAGAAGTAGAAATTTCTCTCTGCTTACTTTATAGGGAAAATTCAATGGATATTGAATAGAACTGATTTAATAAAAATATTGGTAATGTACAATAAAGGGGTTTTAGGAAGAAGTATGGAAACCTATTTATCATTCATTATTTTCTTAGCAATTAATCCTATTGTCTGTGTTACTATGTTTTTCCTAGAAGTATAGCTTAAAGATAAAATTTTCATTAATACGGAAAATCAATTGGGCATTATTTGTTTATCTAGATATTAGACTGTGGTGTTTATGAATATGGGACTTGTTTTCTTTGTGTCTTCTTTTAAATAAAAACTGCTACTTAGTCTAAGTACTTGCAGCCTCTCTCTTTTTTTAATGAACTGAAAGAAATGAGAAGTTCCTGATTTTTGTATTGTGTGTTTTTGAAAGCCAAGTTGCTGTTAATCTGTAGGATTCAACTAGGATTTATTTTTAAAAGGCAAAAAAAAAACCAACCCTGTGTTTATTTCCTAGGTATTTATCATTATTCATTTGATGTTCCTGATGTAAGATAGCATTCGTGTAGTCTTTTGTTTTTTTAGCATACGAATCTAATGCATGTTCATTGTAGAACATTCAGTGAATATATGTGAACAAAAATAAGAAAACAGAAGACAAAGTACAGCTTCCCCCCGATAGTGCAGTTAACATTTTGCTATGTATTTTTTTTCTTTTCCAGTCATATGCATATTTATGTGTACATATGTGAATACACCCACACACCTACACAAATGCATTTATTTAGTATAAATATATATTTTCATAAATGAGTATAATATCTTATAATCTGCATATTTTATTTAACATATTATATCTTCCATTAAATGGTTTTAATAATATCATTTTTAATGACTTCATAATTATTGATCAAACTATTTTATCATAATTTTACAAATTGCCTCTTATTGGACATTTAAATACTTTTGCTTTTCTTTATTTTAAACAGTGTAATGATGAGATAGACATCTTTTTTAGGCTATATCTTTGTACATATACATGATTATTTTGCTAGTGTACATTCTTAGATTTGGAATTGCCAGACCAGAGGGCATATATCTTTTTATAAAGGTTTTTGATTCTCATTGGCAAATTACTTTACAGGAAGGTTACACTTTAAAAAAATTATAACCATTTACATTTTTCTCCTCTGTCTTAAATGATATATTTGAGAACTCTATTGTTCAAGAGACTGTAAGGAATATTTGTAAGGCCACACTAAAGAAGTTGCATTGATAAAAATTAGTACGTTATATGTGTGTGCACACAGATGTTTCATTATTAAGCCTTGAGGTAGCTAAATTACAACTGAATAGAACTAAACTCATCAGAAATCGAAGGGATTAGTTAGCTGATAACAAAACAATAGTAAATAAGCTTAAATTATAACAAAAAGAATGAAGGAAGTACGTATTACACACTTGCTTGACTCTTCTGGTTGGTAGCCAGTTATTCTGGGAGTCTGTGGAAGTAATTTTTAGAAGTTGATAAGAATAGCATAGTGTTCTCTATGTTTGGGATGATGGAAGGGAATCTTGTGTCAAACAGGCAGCTACCTCCATGGTGCCTAGGGGGTAAATTGCCACTCTTTGAAGTCAGATGGCAGAAGGATTTAGACGGCTTTTTGATGCTGGTGCTTCTTCCTTTCTGGAACTGTGAAATAAATACATATTATTGCATAGCACTCAGAAAATGTAGCAATAGTCAGGCTGCATTGAAAGAAGCCCATTTAGCAGAAACACTCTATAGAAATAAAATATCAGCACTTCTAAAATTTTATTTAACTTGCACCAAATGCCCTTGAAGTGCTGAAATAGTTTGGACAAGGTTTTATTTTGTGGCTTTTGTCTTTCTAATGATCAAATTGATAATTCCTACAAATTAATTTACTTTGCTGATCCCATTTTCTTAATTAGAAAATTATTGTAGCTTAAAAGTGCAACTGGCTGAAAATTGCTAAATGGTCTTAATGGTAAATATCATACTATATAATTAAAATGTGAGACAAAACATTTTATTTCAAAGTTTATTTTACAATGGAAGAAAATAACTATTTGAAAGCCTGTAAATCATTTAGAGAGCACTACTTTAAAATTGACAATCAGAAGCCATAATTGATGCAGACTTATAAAAATAATTAAAACCCACTACTACCATAATATGTTGGTGAAAAAAGTTGTAATAGCGTGGAGAAATAGGTCACTAGGTTTGTGAAGAAGCTGAGGCCCAATAACACGAAGTAACTTACCCAAGATCTCAGGGCTGGTCCTACTTAAAAGCCATAACCATAATTGATCTGTTCTGCTGTGGTAAATATGAATGACATCTCTGCAATTCAGCCATGGACTTCAGAATGTGAGTATAACCAAGAATAGAAACATCCTGCTTCTATAAATTGTGCTGGGATCCAGGATATCCTATTTAAAAGAGAAAGACATAATTTCTTCAAAATATACATGGCCATTTTATTCTGTTAATGTGCAATCTGCGAGAATCAGGGGAGAACAAAGGAGAAAAGAAAAGAATTCCAGGTTACAAGAGAAGATGAGTACTGGGAAAAAGGAAGTGAAAGTAATGTCAATTACTATCCCTATAGTAAGTTTATTCTGTACTTGGCTTGGTAACTGACAGTGTTATCACATGAAATCTTCACAAAAGTTCTGAACTATAAAGTACCACTGACCAGGAATTAGTAAAATTTGAAATTTCGGTTTCATAAGTAGTTGAAGCCCTCTTATCTGCTGTGATTTGAACTTGCTGTTGGGGGTTAATTGAACTAGTTAGATGGGTAGTCAATGAGTGTTTAGTGTGTCATGACAACAGTTACTGTGTTTTAAGGAGGAGACACAGAGGGTTGATTAAAATTCTTCAAGTTCATCCGTAAGCGAGGTCCAAGTGTAACAGTTGGTTCTGTAACACTGGGTTCTGTAACACTACATCTAATACATTTTGGTTAAAATTACACCCTGGGGAAAGATATTTTACAATAAAATTTGTGTTCTACCTTAAGTGTGATAAATGGGTGTCATTACTTAAAATGTAAATAGTTACATTTTTGTGATACATGTCTTTGTTAAAATCCAAAGGGACATGAGAAAAACTGGTTGTTTTTCTGAAGAGGTCCTAGGACTAATATCAGCAGCTAATGTATACTTAGCACTATATGACTTTGCCTGTCATGCAAGGAGTGTGTGTTTGGGGGTGGAACTATGAGGAATTGGGAGGTTGAGACTTTATGTTCTTTGCCTCCTCATGATAGATTACCAATGAATGTTTAAACCAAAGGTAGTGGAGTAGATTAGTGATTTTCAAACCAGATTTCTTGCAGCTCTAGAAGAGCTTAGGGACTATTACTGAATTGGGGACAATAGCAATGGTGATTAGCTGACAGGTTAGGAGGAGACTTCAAGTAGGTGAATCTACTGTGTGTCAGAGTCTCAGCTCTATAAGTTTTGGCATGTTAAACTTCAGTCCTCACACTTACACTGCAAAGTATCCATATTCCCCGAACAAGTCCAGAGTTCTAGTCCATTGCAGAAGGTCACACAACTTGCATAAATGATAATCTTGGGATCTGAAATCAGAAATGATTCCAGTGCCTGCACTCTTAGCCCCTCTCTACATTAGTATTATGAATGGGGAAAAGGAAAAATACACTCCCTATGTAAACCAGGCCAATAACATATTTCTTTTGTTTGTTTATTTATTTTGTTGGTTTGACAAAAGACCTTTGTTTAGCAAGACTAGAGATTATTTAGAGTGGGATCTGGACTTGAACCAGGCTCTACACGGTCTTTTTGACTTAGAATAAGTTACTAATTGTGCCTCAATTTCCTAATTTGTAAAATAGGAATAATAACATGTTGTGAAGAGTAAATGAATTTGTACATGTTATGTACTTTGAACAATGTCTGTTACCCACTATAAATTCAATTCATTTACCTACTTGTTTGATACCTTTTTATACCTCTGTTCTGGAAGATAGTCTTTTAAAATTAAATTTGATACTCAGAATAGATTAGTATTTTAGCTTTCTTTCTATTATTATATTTCCCCTTTTGCTTATATATCTATTTAGCTTTATTTTATGTAATGTCATTTCAGGTTCCTATATGATAGTGGATTCTTCAGATCATGACCCTGGAGAAAAAGCCAGACTTCAGCTGCCTACAATGAAGGAGAACGACACTCACTGTATCGACTTTAGTTACCTATTATACAGCCAGAAAGGGTTGAATCCTGGCACTTTGAACATATTGGTTAGGGTGAATAAAGGACCTCTTGCCAATCCAATATGGAATGTGACTGGATTCACGGGTAGAGACTGGCTTCGGGCTGAGCTAGCAGTGAGCACCTTTTGGCCCAATGAATATCAGGTAATCACCTGTTCTTTTCTGGTTCATGCTTTGATGTCATTGGATCTCACTGTGTATGTAATACTTAGAGGTAAATACTAGCCCCATAGGAATGAGAGATTGTTTCTTTAGCTCTCCTCCAGTGTTATGCTTGAGGAAATGTTTGACTACATTGGCACAAAGTCTTCAAAGTAGGGAAAATATTGCAACATATGGAAAAATGTAGTTTAGGTACAAAATTTGTTGGTTGTTTGGCAAAGAGCTGCTTATTGACAGATATATTTCTATGTCTCTGTTCAGGAAGAAATAGGCTTTTTGAGTTGAGTGTACGATTCAGACTGGATTGGTTTACTGGCTTCTTGAAGATAACATTTGAAAAATAAACATGAAATAGTGTTTCATGAAATATGTTATCTAAGGGGGAGGCATTTTCAGTAATTTTAAAATATTTTTGTCAATTACATGGAGTATAAAAATAGGCAAACAAAACCTCACCAAGACTTGAGTGGGGGACAGTTTTGACTTAAAGGTAGCACTGAAGAATTTCAGTAAGAGTTTAGAGTCTTCATTCTAGTGATGAAGTGAATGCTTCATTCCATCCCACTGCCACTTGACTGCCTCTAATTACTTATTATTACTCATAAGTCTCCCTTACATGGCCTATCATGGCTTCTCCAGCCTCAACTATAAAAAAAAAATAAGCAAGCAACAAAAAAAGTTGTCCACATGTCTTTGGATCCTTTTCCCCCCCCAGAAACATTTGATTTAATTATGAGTAAACCAGACAATGAATAGTGTCAATACCTACCTTGTGATTTGTGTGACAGAGTTTATATGGTTGAACCAAAGAAGTCCATTTACCAGTTTGGAAAGTTGTTCAGTAATCTTCATTGTAAGGTTCAGGACCTGGTAACAGAAAGTTACCTCTTCTGAAAGTTCACTTCTGTGTTAGATCTTGAAATTTAAACTTTTAAAAGATTTGCCTGTTCGTAGCTTATTATAGAACCTAATGGGAATGAGTTTATGTAAAGGTATATTTTTTATTATTGTCGGTGAGTAATTTATAAGCTAATAGTTTTATTTCTGCTCTTTAAAAAAGCATGTTAGGCTTATCTTTATTCCTGGGAAGAGGGGAGAGGAAATCAATGCATTCTTTTAATTGCTTTGTTTTGAGTTGATTTTTTATTTTATTAGAAGTCTCTTCATACAGGTAAGGTTCTCCATTCAGGGTTATGTGTCTATGAAGATTTCAATGGATTTTTATTAGGTACTAGTTGATTCCATTATTCCTGAACAGAAAGATGTTTCTCTTCAGTCCTGGAGAGCCATCTGCTTCTTCAGGGTGCATAGCTCTGGGCGGGCTGCTTATGTGGTAGGTGAGTGGGTAGAAGTGTGTGAAACTAATGCTAAAGCACTGAAGCAAGATTAACGGGCGCATCTATGACAACAGTGGGTTGATAACTGTCATTGCTGTGTCACCCTTACAGCACATTATCATCATACTGATTTCTTTAGAATCTGCTATTGGAGCTTAACATAACACTAAAAAGAAAAAGCTCTGATTCAGCAAAATAAAACTGTCCACAGATTCAGCCTCCTTAAACTAAATTAAAGCTCAGATAACAAATCTAGCAAAATTATTAAAAATTTGGGTTCTGGAGTAAGGTTGCATATATTCAACCCTGTTTGTTGTTTGCTACCTGCATAGATGGTACATTAAAGAATCAAATTGTTAGTTGCATCTTTGAAAATAAAACCTATAGAAGTAGATTTTGATAAATCCAGCAAATAATGTATCTGTGGTATCATACGGCTGATCCTTTGTAACTAAGAAATGGCATACATGTAATTACTTTTTCCTATTTTTTTGCTAAGATCTATCTTTGAATCACTGATATTAATAACATTTTCTTTTTTTACCAAATTGTAGTTTCTATTTTATTTTATTATTTTTTATTGAAGTATAGTTGATTTACAATGTTGTGTTAATTTCTGCTGTACAGCAAAGTGATTCAGTTATATATACATATATACATTCTTTTTTATATTCTGTTCCATTATTGTTTGTCACAGGATATTGAATATAGTTCCCTGTGCTATATGCATTAGAACCTTGTTTATCCATTCTACGTGTAATAGTTTGCATCTGCTAACCTCGGACTCCCAGTCCATCCCTCCCTCACCCCCCCAATAACATTTTCTTACAGCACAGATTTCTGGAATGTTAATTTTAATGTTGAGTTATAGTACCAAGAGCTGGATGAACGCTTCTTTGTTCAGTCTCATTTTGCATGACACAGCTGCCTAGGTTACTTGTACCTGTGGTATTTTAAAGCAAACAGTGCAGAAGGAACCTGTGCAAGTTTCAGCCTGGCTAGTGAGATCATTTTGGAAATCTTTTGTTCGAGAAAATGATTGCTAAATACATAGAACCTGTGGGTAAATGTCTCTTTGTTGCAGACTGAAATTTGAGCAATAGGTCATTTCTTAAGTGATTACTTTGCTTCCACATCCTTTTCCTTAACTTGCAAAACTTGACAATCAATGAGAGCAAATAACAGAGCAGAATATTTTTTATTCATGTGCTTAGTGCTCAATAAATTACTTGATTGATGTTTTCATCGATTTTGTCATTTAGATACCTAGTGGTATCTGTATATCAGTTAATTAGAAACAACTATATTAATGTAGCATTTTTGCTATTAGGAAATAGCATGAAAAACTTTTGACTATTGCTTAATGCAGACTCTTTATGGATTTTTAAAAATTAAAATATAGCCATTGCAATGAGCCATGTTATAAGTCTACTCTTTCATTCTTAAAGAAACACTGCATATTTTTAATGTTCTCAGACTCTAGATTAAATAGAGTTACGATATTCATAGAAATGGTTCTCCTTGGTTCCACAGTTTACTCAGCTTCTCTTCTCCAGAGATCTTACACTCTTCAAACTTGTTCTTTAACCTTGTTTTTTAACTTCTCATTTTTCTTTTGTGTGTCTAGTGAAGACTCCTTTCTCTTCTTTGCTTGAGCCATTCCTTATCTGACCACCCCTTTGGTACAACCCCTTTTCACCCAACTTTAGCAATAACAACAGAAGCAATCAAAAAGAAAATAGGCTGAGAGAGCTCCTACCTTTAATTAGTATAGGATAACTTTTGTATAAAAACCGTGATCCTGGGAGTGAAAGCAAAATACTCCTTACAAGTAACTCTTCTCTTTTCCATTTTCCTGTTGAACTAAATATCTGAAAAAGATATAGCACACCTTTGGTGTGATTTTCCCTTCCCAGAGATTCCATGTTAGCAGATGACTAAAGAGAAGATTGATGTGGTAATTTAATTACTTAAGCTGTGGACCATTCAATAATGAGGAGATGCCAGTTTTTAACCCCAAGAAACTTAACCTCTGATTTGAAAAAAAAATACGTGAAATTGTGAAATGAAGGCAAAAATGATTTTCTGAATAATGAATTTTGGTTACCTGGAAGATCAGGATAAGGGTCCTTGTCTCTGGGACCAGCCCTTCCTGGGCAAATGTTGACTCTACTATTTAGCGGATGTGCAGCCTGGGGAATATTCCTTAATCTCTTTGACTGCAGTTTCCTCATCTGAAAAATGAGGATCACAGCAGTACCTACCTCACTGGGTTGTTCTAAGTACTGAATTAATACACAGTGTTTAGAAAAGTATCTGACACATAGTAGAGGTTTACCATAAATTAGGTTGACGTTATGATGAGTGAACAAAAAGATTGTGAACTCTATTGGATTTAATAAGTGCTCAGCATTTTCTTCTATTGTGAAAGCATACTATTCTTTTCTTTTTGAACACAGTTTTTTTTTAGAGCAGTTTTAGGTTCACAGCAAATTCGAGAGGAAGGTACAGAGATTTCCCCATATACCCCCAGTTCCCACACATATATAGCTGCCCCCATTATCAACATCTCCCACCAGAGAGGTACAACAGAAGAACCTCTATTTGGTACAATAGATGAACCTGTCTTGACACATCATAATCACTCAAAGTCTGTAGTTAATTTTAGGGTTCACTCTTGGTGTTGTACATTCTAAGAGTTTAGACAAATGTATAATGACATGTATTCATCATTACAGAATCAGAGTATTTTTACTGCCCTAAAAGTCTTGTGTGTTCCACCTATTCATTCCTCCCCATCCCTACTCTCTTTTTCTTAGGTTTTTTGTTTATTAAAACATCTGATTTTTTGGCACATTATTAGCATGAGGTCACACCATGCTAACCTCTGGGGATATACAGGTAAAGTCCTTCTTCTCTTGAAGCTTACAGTCTAGCTTGGCCCTGTAGAAGATAAAAATGTAAATCAGATGTAGGGTCTGCCTTTAAGGAGCCTAGTCCAAACGGGAAGGTGAGATATATGTAGATAAAACTTTGAAACAATGTAGCATTATTAAATGACTTAAGAGGGGCAGATCTAAAATGTAGTGGGGAAAATGAAAACAAAAGACTTGTTTCCAAAGTAATTTGAGGCAGAAATGGGACTATAATTCTTGTTGCTTGATTTCTCTATTCCTAGATTAGTTTGCTTTCCACCGTACCTCATTGTTTTTGTTAAACCACCATTATTTGGAATGGACACTTTCTATAGTGAAACACAACAAGCAAATGTAAATTGCATTTATGACATAAGCATCGCAATGATACAACTAATATATAAGGAACTGTTTCTCACCTGTGTCTTCAAAAGCAATAGATGTCTTTTTAGCTCAGTATACTAATTATAGAAAGTATCATATTACATGTATTTTATTTGCCATGGTTACACGTTGCTAATTCTTCCTGTTTTTATAGGCCTTAAGTAAGTACTGTAAATTTTTTAATTGCTCTAAACAGAAGTAAAAAGAAAAAAAAAAACAGCAACCCAAACATTATGAGTTATTATCTCAGTGTTAAATTTCAACTGAAGATCAGCATACCTCTAAAAGTGTTATTTTCTCCACTCTGGAAATCTGACCTGTCTCGTATGTGTAAAACTAAAATTCTGCTCTTGGATTAAATCCATTAGTTTCTTACTGAACAGTGAGGTTGTTACCAAATGAGGCAGGCAGACATAACTTCCAAAACTATTAGTGGAAGCCTAAACTGCTGGTTTCCATTAACTGGGTGCACGTCATTAATCACAAAAACGTTGTGTGATGAAAACTACAGGGGTTTGGCCTGAAATTGGAAAGTGATAATATAGCTGAATATGCCTTTTTTTTTTCTTCACCTCCTAATTCACTGAGAAATAAATGCTGAACTTTTGCCACCCATTTTCTTCTTAACATTTTTCACTGGTTTAAAAAAATGTAAGAACTGGACAAGCATGGGGTCTTTTGTTTTTGTCTCCTTTTTAAAAGTTTATGTTAACATGCATTGCACTGATATTTTGGCAATGGAATGTTTGTTACACTCCAGAGATACTACTGCTTTGGATCCAAGAAGATTGGGATTTAAACCAAATGACTGTTTACTTAAATAAAAAGTCTCTAAAAGATTGATCTCGAAGGATGGAGCTGAAGTTAGAGCATGCTCATGAACCATCCATGCAAAGAGTGAGGAAAGAGGATATCACTCCTGTGCCATAGCTCTTGGAATGCTCCCAATTTTTACTGCTCTTCATCCAACCATGTAGAGCCCCACTGAAGAGAGGAGGGTGGCAAGATTTTTCTTTTGTAGATGGATTTTCTTTCCTAGTCTGCTTGAGCTGCCATAACAAAATACTATAGACTGAGTGGCTTAAACAACAGAAATTTATTTCTCTCATGGTGTGAAGGCCAAAGATCAAAGAGTTGGTCTATTTGTTTCCTGGCGAGAGCTCTCTTTCTGGCTTGCAGAAGGCTACCTTCTCCCTGTGTCCTCACATAATGAACAGAGAGAGCTCTGGTGTCTCATCCTTTTCTTATAAGGGCACCAGGCCTATTGGATTAGGGTCCCACACTTTTGACCTCACTTAACCTTAATTACCCCCTACAGGCCCAATCTCCAAATACAGTCACATTGGTGATTAGGACTTCAACACATGAATTTGGTGGGAGTGGATACAATTCAGTGCATACCACTAGGTATATCTTATAGCTGTAACTTCATTTGTAACCATTATAAATGACTCTGGCTCATTATCTTGTATGACAATATTGCAGATATTATTAATTTCCTGTTGAATAGTCATTCTACTCACTTCTTTCCACGTTGGCTAGGTACCCTCCCACCTTACTTACTTTCCCAACTTACTTTGCAGGTAGCAGTGGTCATGTGACCAGCTCTGGCCAATGAGTTATGATGGAAAGTCGGCTGGGAGACTTCTGGGAAAGGTGTTATTCCCTAATTAAAAAAGAGATACATGTTGTTGCATGAGAACATGATGCTTGGCACTATGGCAGTTATTTTGTAACTCTGAGGAAGAAGATAACTGAGGGTAACAGAGGAAAGTATGGAAGGAGCCAGGGTTCTACTCTCAGACAAAATAATAACACCAGCAACAATAGCAATAACAATAATAACTTTCAAAGCAACTTTTAGTTGAGTATTCTCCTATGCGGCCCAAAGCATCCTAATATATCATGTCACATCTTTGTTGACCTTTCAGTCAATCCCACCTCTCAACACATGTTTGTAGATAGCACATGTGAGACATATGGCAGAATTAAAAGTATACGTATCTATCTGTGAATGAAACAATTAATATTTTTCAGTCCAGTTGCAGGGAGAAGACAAAGCTATATACCTGAAAATGTAAATAGGACTGTAATAGAATGCGTCAATGACTGAAGGGAGTAGAAGGAAAGGAAGGAAGGATAATTTGTTGAGTGTCTACCATGCATAAGACACTGAACTGGATACTTCCATATATGTCATCTTTACTTTGTTTTAATATTTGATCAAGTGCTAAGTGACTGTTTCTTATCTTCATACATGGACCAAGTTGCTGGTTCTTAAGTGGTTGAAATTATTCCCCTTTTCCTCTTGACTAATTTAACCTTGCTTTTAAAATTTTGGAATTTAGCCATATCAGTGACATCTGAAGTTAACTAACTTCACAACTAAGTAGGCTTATTTTAGTTCTGGTAACAGTAATTGCCTAACATGGGCATTTTGGCTCATTTTTACACTGGCACCATACCTTCTGTTTGATAGGCTGTTAACAAAGCAGCTTTTTGCTGCTCATTTTTACTCTTAATGTTTCCTTATTTGTTTCATTTAAAGTACTCCAAATAGGATTGAAAAAACTTTCACGTTATTATGGTCATTGTTTTCTTAAAACTTATCATCCTATGAGGATGACTTCTCTCTTTTTCTCGACGGTGATTTGCTTTTATTATAAAACAAAAGTTCCTTTGGACTCTGTTTGCATTGATTCATTGATGAAACTTACAGTGTGTAAACAAATGTAAACGAATGAAAAAAAGAGTCCTGTTAACACAATAATTATTGCAAGCAGATGACAGAAGTCTGTTGTTATTCTACTAAATCATACCTGTTTTCATTTAGTGTAGCAGGAGCTGTCAAGTGTCCCTTCACTAATTCTTTTTTTTTTTTTTTTTTGCGGTACGCGGGCCTCTCACTGTTGTGGCCTCTCCCGTTGCGGAGCACAGGCTCCGGACGCGCAGGCTCAGCGGCCATGGCACACGGGCCTAGCCGCTCCGCGGCATGTGGGATCTTCCCGGACCGGGGCACGAACCCATGTCCCCTGAATCGGCAGGCAGACTCTCCACCACTCTGCCACCAGGGAAGCCCCCCTTCACTAATTCTTTTGAGAAATATTTCCATGAAATTAATGCACTTCCCTTTTAATAGCAGATTGAAAAATAATGAGCAGTAAGCAGAGTTAGGCAGTGTTTGTTCAGCTTATGACTTTTTCTTAGGAGTTTATTTCATCCAAGGGGACTGGGGAAGACAGATGCTCCAAAGAGTGGAAGAGATGCCCGTACCTCGCTTGCTCACTCACTTGCGTTCAGCCCAGCTTGTTGAATCCAAATTAACACACTACTAATTCCTTGTTTTCCATACCTCAGTATCCATTAATTACATACATTAATGGGCTGGTCTTCATATACCAAGATGAAAAAAAAATGTATACTACTGGGGTAGGATTCCTAGCCAAACACACAAAAATGTAAGAACCATTTCCTTCTAATCCGTTTAATCTGACAATGCTGTACCATTTATTAATGCAATACCATATCAATGAGAAAAATATAGATAACAATTTAAAATCAATTCCTTGTTCAGTGATTTTTGTCTGCTGACTTTGATGGTTAATTGGAATTCTCCCCCCCGCCCCCGCCAGGGGCTTTTAATTTTCTGTACAATCTAAATTTCTATGCGACCTCTTTGTCCATTTCCATGTCAAAGACTGATTTTTCTTTATTTTAGGTTGTACGTGGTGTGTAACAAAATATCGCTTCCTCAAGGGAAAAACAAAACTAAGCTGGGTGACATTATGTTTTTATCTAAAATTTAACTTTTCTGCTGTGGTGATTTCAGTTTCCATTCTTAGAACATAATGGAAAAAGGAAAGGTTGTAATTATCTATTTTAGCATAAGCTTTTCAATTGAAAGAGTATGGTAGGGAGGAAATATAAAGGAAATGTCAGACATATTTGTACTATTCCTTTTGATTATTCTGTTGTTAGTAATAAAAGTTGGAATTTAAAGGAAAGCAAACTTTGGACACTGTAAATTAAAACATCCACTTATGTAATCTAGTGGACATTATGGTTAATTTTAGCTGTTTTGATTTTCAAAAGGTATTTTTAAAGCTGTCATTATAAAACTAGCTGCTACATGTTATTTCTGCATTTAGTTACATAAATAACCACTGCGCACACCACTGGAATTCCTTGATGAGATTTAGATCCTTAATATTCTTTGAATGATCTTTGAAAAAAATCATTCTTCTCAGCTTTCTGGAAGCAGTAAATCAATTCTCATTTTATGCTTAAAAATAAGATGTATACATTATATTTACATTCTTATATTTTAAAAACATCTATATGACTGGACACCCAGATTATAAACAAATACATTTATTGACTGAGTTAACTTAATTTGAGGAATTTTAATTTTTTTAAAATTTATTTTTAAATTTATTTAGGGCTGTGTTGGGTCTTCGTTTCTGTGCGAGGGCTTTCTCTAGTTGTGGCAAGCGGGGGCCACTCTTCATCGCGGTGCACGGGCCTCTCACTATCGGGGCCTCTCTTGTTGCGGAGCACAGGCTCCAGACGTGCAGGCTCAGTAGTTATGGCTCACAGGCCCAGTTGTTCCGTGGCATGTGGGATCTTCCCAGACCAGGGCTCGAACCCGTGTCCCCTGCATTAGCAGGCAGATTCTCAACCACTGCGCCACCAGGGAAGCCCCAGGAATTTAAATTTTTGAGTGAGTTATTTTGTATTACCCTATATATTGATTAAAATTATTTTATGTATTTAATAAAATATTGTCAAAAATAAAAAAATAAGGTGTATAGCCATAAATTTATACCAAGTAATAATTCAATAAAGTAATAGAGAATGGAAAATTTCTAGCACCTAGAGATCAAAGATTGGTTCAAACTTAAACATCTTTAGATCCTGGAGTTTTGCAAAAGCAGCACAAATATAATGCCTGGGAACAGATACAGCGATTCTCTGGGTTAATATTTATTAAAGGACACTTTTGGTTTGGTTGTGAAATTCAGTATGTTAAACTTACGAAAGAATGAAGTCAGTTTAGCCCCATAAATATCAGAGTGAATTTCTGTCCTGTTTTTGTTTTGGTTTCTGTTTGTTTTCTTTTTCTTTTATGTTTTCCCCTCGTATTATCCACCCACTTCCTTTGGGGAGGGGTAGTTACAAGCAAACAAATAAATACATAACCAAATAACTATTTTTTGAGTATGTCTATAACATTAGGTTTTGTGATATGCTGCATGAGAAGTAGAAGTAGATGGTCTCATTTTTTTATGTTGGTAGAGAATAAAGTTGAGGTCATTTTATATATTGGGTAAAGGTTTAAATTAGAAGGCTTTTGGTCTGTGTTCAATCCCAGGTCCATTGATCATCACGTCCTTGTTCACTGAGTGACTCTTTTGTGTGACCTTTTGAGTTTCAGTCCCTACAATATGGGATGATAGCTAGTCTACTAATTATACATGTGTTTTATGAGGTAATGAAAGCCTCAAAGTATTCTCTTTTTTTTTTTTTTTTTGCGGTACGCAGGCCTCTCACTGTTGTGGCCTCTCCCGGTGCGTAGCACAGGCTCCAGATGCACAGGCTCAGCGGCCATGGCTCACGGGCCCAGCTGCTCCGCGGCATGTGGGATCTTCCCGGACTGGGGCATGAACCCGTGTCCCCTGCATCGGCAGGTGGACTCTCAACCACGGCGCCACCAGGGAAACCCTCAAAGTATTCTCTTTAAAGCTCTTATTTACAAATGAAAGGTACCAACTAAAGCTAGCAAAGTGAAAAAGGGATAGAATTGAAAAGATTTGGGATTCTGTCACAACATGTTAGGGAAGTAGAATATCCAAGCCTGAAGAAGGTAGGGGCCCTGGAATAGCAACAACAACATTGACTTTCTCTCTGTATGTCACTATGAATCACTCATTAATTTATCCCTTTCGCAAGTATTTATCAAAGCAACCTAATCTATGCCAAGCACTATTCTGGCTGCTGGGGATATACAGTTCTGAATAAATCTCAAGGTTCCTATTCTCCCAGGAGTTCTACTCTAGGGGTGGGAGTGGGGGGGAAACAGATAGATAAATAAATGAGCAAAATATCAGAATGCAATAAGTGCTAAAAAATTAAAATAGAATAATGTGAGAATTAGAGTTCTGGAAACGATCTTGGACCAGGTGGTTCAGGAAAAACTATTGGAGAAAGTGATTTTCACCTGGAGAGCTGAATGGCAAAAGGGACCCAGGCACACAAAGATCAGGGAAATGCAGCAGAAACAGAGCAGACAGCTAATTCAAGGCCCTAAATTTGGGGAGATTGGCATCGTGGAGGGACAGAGGACAGGTGGAGGAGTGGTCAAAGGAGACCTTTTCTAGGATGAGACGGGCAGGTTCTAGTTATTGGAGCTTTGTCATCCAAGGAAAGACTTTCAACACTTCTAAAAAGATTTTTATAAAGGGATTCTATTTACTCATTTTTGGTCTCATCTTGGAAATGTTCCAAATATATATTCTTCTTTAGTCTTTTCACTGCTTACTCTCCAGTCATAGCTCTGCTTGTGTCCCCTCTTAATGGTAACAGTTCCCTGTTTCCCTTGCCTTCAGTTCTATTATAAATCAGTTACTTTTGGGGGGATGCTGTTTTGCTGATATTGACCTCCTCAGAGTTTGCCAGTGTTTCCTTTAAAGTCAAAATGTTTAGCCTTCATTTGAGGTCCTTCATAATTTAGCCTCAGTCAACTGCTCCAATCTCTTTCCATTATTTTTTTACAGGCACCCTCTGCTTTAGTCAAACTGCGAGATGCTCTAATTGTTCTTTGGGCACTTTGCGTGTGTATGTGAATGTAAACATGATATATATATATATATATATATCATGTTTATATATATATATACCTTAATATATAAATATGTATACTATGTACCTTATATATAATATGTATACCTTATATATAAGTATTATATAATATATATTATATACTATATATATACCTTCTAAAATGCCTTTGTTTCTTTCTTTGCCTCGCCCAGGTTCTATTAATCCTTTAAGACCCAACGTTATGCCCACTTCTACCATGAAGCATTTGTTAGTCACTTCACTTCTCCTTATATCTGTATTGCTTACATTGCTATTTAGACATTTAGCTTGTAATATTTCAGAGAGTTTTATGTTTTGTGCCCCCAAGTGGATTATAGAACCTCTTTGAAAAGGGACTGGGTGTGCCATAAAGACAGTGTTAATATTTATGTGGTGCTTTGTATTTTGAAAGCAGTTTGACAAATTAAAAAAAAAAATTCATCTTCACAGTAGCATTTTGAGGTCATTAGGAAAAGGAGAACTATTTTTATTTTAGAGATAAGGACTGAGAGAGGATAAGTGACTTGTTTAAGGTCATGTTGCTAGTAGAATTGAGTTAGGTCCCCTAAAGGTAAATTCTAGTTCCTCTCTTATGTATCAGGTTGTCTGTTTGTTTATTGATAATGATTTTTCAGTCTCTGTCTCAAAAGAAAATTTGATTTGCTGATTAAATATTAAGTGATGGGATAAGGGTAAGGTTATAGTTATTTCACTTCCATGCAGTATCTCAGGAAGTTTTTCCTTATTATTATTTGCTAATATTTCTTTAAAAACATTGAATATTTTTACTGTTTGTCTGTCAAGAATTGATTGGATGAAGTAAGCTGAACACTTAAGGGCCAGCTCAGAACTTTAGTGGATTGGATTTCAGTTCCTTTCCATAACCAAGTATTTATTGAGTTGTTACTACATGCTTGGCACTAATCTAGGCTCTGGAAGAAAACAAACAAGTATGAAAACAATTTCATACCTTTCTTTAGGGAATATAGAGTCCAGTCAGGAAACTGGCCATGTGTTGACAAGTTTGGTGGTAGGTGATGGTTAAATGGGGTTCTGTTATACAGTTATCTCTAATTTTATATATATTTGAAAATGCCATAATAAAACAATGGGGAAAAAAATCTTCTGAGGGAGATGAAACTTCCATATTGGCGGTCTTGTATTGTTATTTAATTAAATGGCCAAAGGAGTGAAGAAAACAATGCTATTAAAGGAGCTCCAAGAAGGAAGCAACACACAGGCCCTGTGGTCAGACAAAAATGGAGTGGGATCTGCGTATGCAAAAGCAGGAGTAAAAAGGGGTTTAGGTTTCCTCATTGCAAGCCATAGATAGCGCCCTCTGCTGTCAGAAATGAGAATGATCATATTGTGTGAAGGGACAGCCACACTGGTCTGGCTGAAGTGGAGGGTTTTGACATGAAGAGGAGTGACAGATGATGTTGAATCGGTTGGACCCTATTATTCAGAAGTTTCCAAATCCAGGTGGTGAGATTGGTTTGTTAATTTGACTCCTAACTGTTTGTGGACCACTCAGAAAAGTCTAATCAGCAGAGCAGCGTGATGACAGTGATGATTTTAAAAAGTCATTCTTTTTAAGGCTAAGCTCAGCAGATCAAAGGTGGACCGTAGCTCAGCATTTGCTGGTTATCCCCACACTGCTATTATTCAAGCTCCATGTGTTCAAATCAGACTCTTGAAGTTGTGATGTTCGACATTTTTGCATGAAGACCTGTGGGGGGCAAGGCATATTTTTGTTATTTAGTTCCCTTTCTGCTAGGTAGAAATTTATTTATTATGAAAGGTAATCAGATTTTGGCAGACAAACTCACATTTGAAAAAAAATGTCTATTCAAGGATTCTGCCTTTGTCAACAGAATTGCTAAATTTTGTTCATTTAAGCTTATTCTTTCCACTGGGATTGCAGGGGAACTTTCCTTTATTATAAAGGATGAAGGCTGTCCAGGTGATGTGCTTCTCCATCTGGCCGTTAAGTCCTTAATCTCCTACAGTGGGTGGCTTCTAATCCTTTATTTGCTTTATGTACCAGTGGTTCCAAGTTGGACAAGTTCTGTGTCACATATGCCAACAAAGTAAGTTTCCTTGTGCCGTAAAAGGGCATGCTATGACCCAAGATCTCTGGAAAATAAAGTGGCTTGCTGTTCATAAGCGGGCCTGCTGGTTTTAATACAACCCAGTTAGTAAATGGCATTCGCTCACTATACAACCAGGAGTGCCCTATTGATTGGCGGCTGGAAGCTCCTTGTTCACGTTGAGATTTCCTTTTTCAGAGTTGCTAGCCCCTGAGAATTGTCAGTGTGCTGGCTTTGTGATGCAGTGAAAGGTCCTTTCTGCTTTTTTTCATTGCTGTTTATTTCTCAGTTTGGAGCCAGCTGAGTTATTGAGTCAAGGGCCTGAGTTATAAGGCACAGAAGTTTCATTTTTTTTTATTTACTTATTTTAAAAATTATTTATTTATTTATTTGATTGCACTGGGTCTTAGTTGTGGCTCGCTGGCTCCTTAGTTGCGGCTTGCTGGCTCCTTAATTGCAGCAGTCAGGCTTCCCACTTGTGACGTGGGAACTCTTAGTTTTGGCATGCATGTTGGGATCTATTCCCTGACCAGGGATAGAACCCGGGCCCCCTGCATTGGGAACGTGGAGTCTTCACCACTGCACCACCAGGGAAGTCCCAAGGCACAGAAGTTTTAAATGAGTTTGTTTTTGGATTTTCCTTGGTCAGGGTTCTTTTTGGAAGAAAGTCAAGCAAGTAATAGAGGAGGCAAAGTTATCCACTGCTTCTTAGTTATCACTCTACTACCTTAAAGTCAGTGGGCTACCTTGTCAAGAGGTTATGCCCTGAATTGAATTTCAGCCTTGAACCCCACTCTAGTTCAGAGAGCGCTCACGTTGCAGAAACATTCTTCTCACTTCAGAAACGTAAACCTTCCTAACAAATCATCTTTACACCCGGTGAGATCTTTTATCTGTCAGCTACCTTATGTGCTAACTGGGAATCAGAAGGACAGGCACAATCCATTTCCCCTGTTCTTCAAGTAAAAGCCTATAAAGAGTATAACTAACTTAGTAGAGGATAGTGCTTGTTAAGTCAAGACAGGGGATAGCACACTTAACTTTAAAAAAAAGAAAGAAAAAGAAAGCGTTGTTCCTCGTCCATCACTTTTGCATCTCCGATTAGCTGTCACATAAATGGATGACACTGGTTTGTAGAAGCAGAGAATGGAACTTTTTATTTTATTTTTTCAATCTCATTGCCACTACTAAAACGACAGTGGTTAGGGAGATTACTTAAACCATGATTTGTGATCATATTGCCTGGAGGGGGTGAATTAGTATCAAATGGGAAGTTTTCTATAAAAATGGTGTTTGTTAACTTTGAGAAGGAGAAATTTACTAAAATGATGAATATTTTAATTTGGAGGGAATCATGCATTAAGAGAGACACTTGGGCTTTTTATCACAACACAAAATTGCTTTAATTTCTAAGTGTTACCACATTCTCTCCTTCAGCAATACAAAACAGTTAGGGCCATGAGAAGTTAATTACACCTTCTGATGTAAAAGAGTCTGGAGGCAGTGCCTGCAGTGGGAGGAGGTTCAAGCTGTTTTACAGAGCAGCTCCCTGCATCCCTGTATAGCTGTTGTTTTGTGAAGGGTCCAGGAGCCTCCCTTATAGACCAGGGCTTCTGCATCTGGTCTCTGACACTTCCCTACTGTTTGGGTCATTCCCAGAGACTCTTGACTCTTCCTAGACTCTGGATTCCCTCGCCCCTCTCTGCCTTCAGCCTTGCTCCGGAGGCCCAGTAGCATCTACCACCCCTGTCCCAACGGAAACAATGTCCCTCTTAGGAGACAATCTTGTCCTTGGACCAGGAGCTAGGAGAATTGGGGAGTGGGAGAAGTGATGCTCTGCCATACCCTTTAATAAGACCCATTTTAAAAGTCTAGGGAGTGCTCAGTTGGATTGGACTTGTGGTGAGTTAAAAGGAATGATGAGAAAGTTGAACTCTTTGAACTAAGAAGCCATTCTGTAGCAGAGGTGTAATTTATAGCCTATTGACTATTTTCTGACTGTTGAGTGAGACATTTAGGGAATAGTTACCTTATCATTTTTTAATGCCCAAGATTATAATATTATTTATTTAAAAGTGACATATAATCTCTACAGTTACCTCCTTTCTCCTGTGTCTTTCGTTCCTCTCTCCAGGCCCACCCCAATATGTCCCATGTGCCCACTTGCCTGCCCCTCTCTCTGCAAACATGCAAAGTTTCATCCAGCTGAAAAAAATGTGTGCTGTACTTCCATGCGTAGCTATCTCCACAGCCCAGCTTCTGCAGAGCGTGGTTGTTACTTGCTGCCTCAGGTTCCTCTCAAGGTGTTCTCATACCTTATAGCTTGGTTGTTCTCTCTTTCATGCATCTGAAAATTACTGTCTTGAGATGATGTCTCTAACATTTGTTTCCCGTTCCAATTCCCCTTGACTTCTGTGTAACATTTGACATTCCTGGACTCTCTTTTTCTTCCTTAAATCTAAAAGCCTATATTATCCTTTTTTTTTTAAACGTCTCTGAACATTTATTCATCTTTATCCTTTTCTGGTCTTTTTTTCTGTCTCATTCTTCTAAATGTAAGCAGTTCTGAATATTTAGTCAGTTTTATTTTATTAATATTTATTTTAATGAAATATTTTATAAAAATATGATTATGCACAAGATACAAAGAACAGTAAAACAAATGTACATGTACCCATAAATCAACAGAAGTAATATCACCAGACCCTTCTGAGAGTCTCTTTCCATTCAGACTTTCTTTTTCTTACCTTGACTTACTTAAAACAAACATTTTATTAAATTTTTAATATTTTTGAGATACTATATAAATGGTATCATGCTCTGTGCATCTTGGGCCACTTAACTGCTGCTGCCAACCCCACAACATTCAATATCCGTAACATCTATGTTTTTTGTGTAGCTGTATTCTTCTTCACTGCTGTATTGTATTCTGGTTTTGAATATGCTAAAAGTAATTATCCAGTTTTCTGCCTGGATATTTGGGTAGCTCTTGGGTTTCCTAGTTGCTATGTTACAAAGAAATGTTGTGCATGTGCATACATTCTTGTGCATCTGTCTTTGTGCGCAGGTACATGCTCTTCTCTTGCTGTGAAAGCAGTACACACTCTTCTCTTGCTGTGAAATGGCAAAGTCATACGGAGTATACATTTTCGACTTGATAAGATGACCTTAAGTTGTTTGCCAAAGTGATTGAATATTGGCATTCCAACCAGCATGGTGCAAACACTTCTATTATTGTATATTCTTATCAAAAAAATAACTATACTTGATATTGCTAGATTTTCAGATTTTTCAGAAAGGTATTTTTAGATTTTTCAGATTTCCTTTTCCATGGAGTGGGTGTAAAATTGTAATCAAAATTTGCAATTCTTTTTCTGAATTTTTCTGAGTATTGTTGAGGTTGAGAAGATTTTCAGATGTTTGTATTTGTGTTTCGACTTTCTTCAAGTGCCTTTTTATGTCATTAGCCCATTTTTCTACTATTTTATCTGTTTCTTATCAATTGGTAAACATTACTTAGTCTGGATATTAATCATTTGACAATAACTTGTTTTTTTTCAGGTTTGGCTTTAAGTTTTCACTTTTGTTATAGTTGTGTAGACAAAATTTTAACTTTGATGTTGATGATTTTATTGAAATTTCGCGTACAGATTAGAAAAACATTTTAAGAAACCCTTCCCAACTCTGAGGTTATTTTTGTCTGTGTTTCTTTTAAACATTTTATGATTTTCCTTTAAAATTTAAGTATTTAGGGATCTTGGAAGTGATTATATATATGGTGTGAAGTAGGGCTTTTTATGATCATCTTTATTGGTGCTGAACTCATGAATGTGCATTCTCCCCTCTCTCTGAATGTGTGTATATGTATTTAATTCATATCTGCATTTTGTTTTGATACATTTTCTTGAGCCCTGAGCCCTCTTTCCAGCTGCCTTCTAAAAATTTCCATGTTGATGTACATCACCTTAAACTCATACCTAAAACAGAATTCCTTTTCCTACTCTTTCCCAGCCGTCACCCCTACATCTAACAAGTTCCTGAATTCTTTGAATGTCTCCTTTAAAATGAGTTTTTATCTGATTGTTTTTATTTCTGCTACTGCCCTTTTCATAATGCGACCTAAGCCTCAGTTCTCTGTAATGTTTCACGTAGACTCCCTGCATCTCTATTTTTCCTAACCTAATCATGGGTGCTGACACTATATTGGTATTAATCTTTCTAAAGCAAAACTTTGGGTCTCTCCAATTAAAATACCTTTATTAACTCCTCCTTGTTCTCATGCTGAAGAGTCTAGTCCCTAAGGCTTTCCAGTTTTTCTTATGTCTAGCTCCAACTCTGCTTTACCTTATCTTCCTCTACAAAATCTCTCTTCTTCTAAATTCCTTTCTCTTTAAATTGTCTGGTGCTTTTTATTTTCATTCATTACATCATTCCATTGTACCCATTGTTCTACTTCTTGGAAAGCCTAAATCAAACCCTTTCTATCATTATTTTTTCATTCGTGATTCACTGACTTATAACTTTCTGAAGGTTTTTGTTGAACAAAAGGTACCAATTTTTATTACTTTGTTGTAGTCCCTGTAGCACCCATCATAATACTTAGCATGTAATAGATAATTAATAAATATTGGTGGGTTGATTAGTAGAAGGATACTAATTTTATGCAATGCAATTGTATTTGGATTGTCCTGGGTGAGTTTTTAAAATTTTATTTGATTTGAGGAATTGGGTTTTAAAAATTTCTATATCAAACAAATTTTATTTAGGAAAGTGGCAGACTATGTTTTTCTGAGAGATCCAATTTTTCAGTCTCCATGGAGAGTCTTTTCTTCCTAAATTACAGGAATTTTGTAATGCTAACTGTAAGTGGTTAATTTCTGTTATTTTCTTGATTTCTTTTTTTCTGTATCTTTCTTCAGTTTCTCAGTATCCCTGCTGAAAGAATCCTTCCACATTCTAATAGACATTTTCTTTCCTTTCTATTTTCCATAAACAGTCTAAGTACTAGTGAAAAATGCCTAGACTATTCAAGCCAGATAGTGGAGAAAAGGAAACTTTAAATCCTCTAAGATGCTAATAATATAGACAGTGAATTTAATATTTTTTGGTGATTCATGCAAGGTAGGGAGAAAAGGAAAGAAAATGGAAAATCTGTTAAAGCCTCTGCATTAGTCAATTTTATTTCAGCTGTTAATTGTTCTGCACCAAATGGCAGTGATAAATCAATGAGATGGTGGCTTTGAAAAGGGGGTTCTTAAAAATCTACTGAAGGGCATATCAACCTTTCTTTTCTCTCTTTTCAAACTTGCCAACAGTAAGTCTCCTCTAAAGCAATCGAGAAGAAAATGCTTAGAAGACAGGTAGAATAAAGAGCTATTTTTATTTTCAGAAACATTTTTGTTTAAGAAAAGAAATACAGAAATAACAAAATAGGCATAGAGCTGTGCTATCCAATCCAGTCCTTAAACTGCTATGATTAGAATGATTCATTTCTCATAAGTTTTGTTTTATAAAACACATGTTTCTTGTCTTTTACCTTTTTAGATTATCAGCCTGTTACCACTCTCCTAGATGTAATAGGGAACATGTACTGATTGTATGTTAAAATGAATTCTCTGGGAATTTAATGTTCTCAATTCTCTTAAAGAAATAAATCTTGAAATGCTTTTTGTGTGTGTGTGTGCATAGTCACATTTCTTAATAGACATAAAGATGGCTTTTAAATTTAGTAATTGGTTGAGTTATACATGTTTTCAACTGAAAGGCTTTAATGATCATTTTATCCAACCCCCTGGTTTTGGAGACTCATTGAGGCTACAGGATCTATGGGTGTTATACAGAGAAAAGTGTCTGAGTGGGCCAAGATTCCCTTTCTGTTCAACTCCTTTCAAGATAACTAGCTATTTTAATCACATAACTTCTTCCCCTTAAAGTCAAAGATTATTTTGTGTATTTTTATAATTTGCATCCCTTGAAATTACTTGTTCTATACAATATAATGAATCATGGATAGTTAAATAAATTAAAATGTATTGGTAATGTTTTGCTTTCCTGATGATGAATGCTGCTACTTTCAATACCGAGGTAAATTAAAGAATACATTACTCTGAAGGTTATCCTATAATATTTTTTTTCCATAAAGAAATTGTGTTTTTTTTTCTTAGTATTATACTTTGGTTTTGCTTGGCAGGATTATGTGGAAAGAGCTCTTACATCATCCCCAATTTACCACTGAAGAGCAGAAAACACTGGTGTGGCTCTCTTAGTCTTTTTAAGTGAGCCACAGGCAAAATACAGAACACACTTAATAGTAGTTTTAATGCTCCGGAATTGCAAAAGTCACGGGCTGTGATTGGATCTTCCATGACTGTGTTTTATTCTGACCACAGTGCAGCTTTTGTTTTTTGACTGTAAACGCCTCTGTTATTTCTACAGGTATCAAGACTTCATGTAATTGTTAAGTGAGTGTTGTAATTGAGATAATCTACTCCTGGAACTTCAATAACAGTGGAAATCTTTTGCTCTTTAAATTCTGTGTAAAAATAGTCCAAGCGTTTTAAAGAAAAACATTTCCATTTTAGAAAAAGAGATTTGCTTGAACAATTTATTTTAATGGAATAAAATTAAATAATGAATCTTAATGCCACAGCTTTAACTGAAGTCTTCTAGCTTAAGAAAATCACTCTATAGGAGAGATTAGGTTAATCTCTTGAGGAAGTACAGAGTCACTTTTACTTAGAGACTACATGATTTATAACAAAGTAATATGAGTGAATATTGAATGGCATTCCACCCATATTTAAACACTCAGGCAGTGGCATGGAAAAGAATTGATGAAAAATATAATAGGACAAATACACTAATGGATGTGATCTCCAAATATTTATTACTGTCCCCATCTTGAGCCATAGGCATACCTTCACCCATATTCCTCTCCACCAGCCAAGGGCATCGTCCTATAGATTGACAGCTACCTTAACTCCTTAAAGGAAGCCCCCTAATAGAGATCCATAGTAAAAAAGTCTAGAGGTAGAGTTCAGTGGATGAAAAAGGGGACTAACTTTGTAAGATCTAGCTGGAATGCAGAGCTGATAGGGTACTGGAATTCGCTTACCATTTAGAAGACTCTTTTAGTAGTTTAGGTCAGAGATAGAAACAGAGGACCGGAAATAGGCTGAGACTGACAGTGCGGACTTGAATGAAATCAATTGATTTCCCAGAAATGGTTCGGAGGTGGAATTGATAGGAGTTGAAGGTTGATTTGGCATGTGGGATTAGAGTAAGAAGGAAGAGGTAATGCTGTGTTTTCTAATTGTGCCAGTGTCGTGGAGTGTGATGCTATTTGTTGTGATATGGGTTATTTGAGAGGAGGCAGATTGGTGTGTTTGAGTGTGTGTGTGTGTGTGTGTGTGTGTGTGTGTGTGTGTGTGTGTGTGTGTGTGTGTATGCTGAGAGTTGTGGACCTGGATGATGCTGATTTGGTTGACTGTGGGTCATCCATGTGGAGTTGACTCATAGTTTGGATATCCTAAAGGTCAGGAGAAAGATCTTTTTAAAACAGATTTGGAAGTCATAAGCATGAAGATGCTGATAAAAATCAGAGGAGGCTGTTATTGCCCAGGATGAATAAATTGAGTAAGAGAGTTTCATAAACATTGGTAATCTGTAGAAGAGTCCGGCAAGTCAAGTGTGAAAAGGAGAAAGAAGGGAGATACAAAAAATGAAGAGAAAACCATGAAATTGAGTGACAGGAAATTTAAGGGAAGAGAACATTTCAAGGAAGTTTGATAATATCAAGTCCTGCAGAAATCTCAAAGAAGATCACATAAAAGGGGTTTATAGACGTTAACGTGGAAGACTTTACTTTTAACTTCTAAATACATGTTTTGGGTAAATAGAGAAAAAGAAGGGTAAATAGTTCTGGGGCAGAGGATATTCTTTTTTTTTTTTTTTCCCTGGCTTCTTATAAAAATAAGGAATTTTGATTTTTGTTTCTTTTTGTTTTGTTTCGTTTGCTTTTTTGCTTGTTCACAATTTTTAATTTAGTGGTAGGAACTTAAAATGAATGAAACTGTCAGCATCATCTACCATTCTTAGTAGATGTTTCTGAATGTGCTACAAAATAACCTACCCGAGGCAAGCAAGACAATAAGTGTACATAGTTTTATTTTAGATTAGATAGATCATTGAGATAATATCCTTATCCTAAAAGAAGAATAAAATAATACAGTTTTCCAGCAGCAGAAACAAGGCAGTCTAGTTATCAAAGAATAGCAGCAATGATGATCCTTTTAAAAGAGTATGTAGATTAAGACAAAATTCCATAAACTGTATTTATAATAGTTAGATGTGCATTTGTAGAATAAATGTTTCTTCTAAAAAGAAGAAAACATAATTTTTGCTTTTAAAATTTAAATGAATATTTTAAAAATGTAGGTACTGTATATGCTTGGAATCATAACGTGCTTTCGTGTTTAACATTTCTCTTCTTATGTTTTATCTTCTATTTTATTTTTTGTAAATTTATTTATTTATTTATTTGTCTGTTTTGGGTCTTCGTAGCTACAAACAGCCTTCCTCTGGTTGCGGTGAGCAGAGGCTACTCTTTGTTGCGGTGCGCAGGCTTCTCATTGTGGTGGCTTCTCCTTGTAGAGCATGGGCTCTAGGTGTGCGGGCTTAAGTAGTTGTGGCACGCGGGCTCAGTAGTTGTGACTCATGGGCTCTCTAGAGCGAGTGTAGGCTCAGTAGTTGTGGCACACGGGCTTAGTTGCTCTGCGGCATGTGGGATCTTCCCGGACCAGGGCTTGAACCTGTGTCCCCTGCATTGGCAGGCAGATTCTTAACCAGTGCACCACCAGGGAAATCCCTGTCTTCTATTTTAAAGCAGCTAATGATTAAAACACAAAATTTACCTACACTTGAATGTGAAACATACTTTTACTGAACAACTTTAAAATATTGAGACAGTGATGGAGAGTACTATTCTGGTTTCTGTACTTACCACCAAACATCAGGGCAGTTGAGAAAACTGACAAGAAAATTTCTAATTTTAAGATCTGAAAAAGATAGTGTGAGTAAAACATTGTTATTTCGGGAAAGGTAGAATTGTATTAAAAGCTATGCTAAAATTATTTACAGTCATACAATTGCTATATTTTATGCCTATATTAAAAATAAAGTGATATTTACTTTCTATTATTGCAAACATTAATTCATTTATTCAACTAATATTTTTCAAGGGCCTTCTTCATGTCAGGCACTGTTCTGAGTACTCACAATGTACCAGTGAGTAAAAGAAACAAGTAAATTGCTACTCTGAAGCAACTTATATTATGGCAGGTCACAGGAGACAGTAAATAGTTATAATAATATTATAAGTAAGACTAGAAGGTAGTAACAGCTATGGGAAAGAAAATAGAGCAGGATGGTGGGGGCTGGTTGTAGTTTTACACTCCATATTCTGGGTGGGTTTCACTGAGTAGGCTCTTGGGCAAAGATGGAAAGAAGATAAGGGTATAAACCTTATGGTTACCTGTCAGAAAAGCACTGCAGGTAAGGGAAGAGCCAGGGCAAAGGCCATATGGTAAAACATACCTAGTGTGTTCAGGACTAGACACTGTGGAGGCCACAATGACTGAAGGGCCGTGAACCGGGGAGAAGAAAAGGTGGTGAGGTTTATATGGAGGTTGGGTCAGCTCATTTTGAAACTTGTAGCGCCTGGGAAGGACTTGACTTTTACTCAGAGGGTAGAGGGTGTGGAGATTCATTGGAAGCTTCTGAGTAGAGGAGAGACCTGATTTTGGTGAGTTTGTTTTTCATGTTCTTTAGCACATACTTTATAAGATTGTAAATTTAAACTTTTTTATTAATGTTTACAACAGTGTGCTATAGATAATTGCTACAGTGTAGCCTACAGGCCATGTATGGAATTGTTGTGTGACTCTATAGCATCCTAAAGTTTAAGGTCTGTCGGCTCTGCATATGCCTCATTTTCAGAATGCTAAAAGTTTAATTTTGGAAAATTAAGATTTATTTAAAGTAATCACCTTGATTCGTAGATGTGGAAACTAATTTGCCTAAGATTACTCAGTTGGATTTGCCAGAGCTAGGATTAGGGTTTAGGTTTCCCGAATATAAATGAGAATTAGAAGCGAGAACCAAAAACTACCTACTATGATCAGATGTGTACTCAGTGCCTTACTAATTTTCTTCTAATCCAGTTTCACCACTTAAATTACATTGCTGCATCTAACACCTCTCTTTGTCCAGGTCTGAGTGGATCATTGCTTTTACTACTGGGTCTTTCCTATTAATTACTGTATCAGAATCAATCCTTTTCCTCCTCAGGATCAGTTTTTAAGCATTCTTGCTTTATATGCACCTTGATAGATACTTACAGTCCATTCCTGACTGATGTTTTTTGCATAGCCTGCAGCAGAGGTGGGAAAATTGTGATCAAATCTAGCTTATGACCTGTTTTTGTACATCGTGATCCAGTAATGGTT
This sequence comes from Grampus griseus, assembly GCF_964374135.1. Classification (NCBI taxonomy): domain Eukaryota; kingdom Metazoa; phylum Chordata; class Mammalia; order Artiodactyla; family Delphinidae; genus Grampus; species Grampus griseus. The sequence continues at coordinate 55,131,750 of NC_139007.1, read as the reverse complement.
TTTGCAAAAGAAGACTATTTCATGACACGTGAAAATTATATGAAATCAAAATTTGTTGTCCATAAATAAAGCTTTATTGACACATGGCCATGGTCTCATGCTGCAGTGGCAGAGTTGAGTAATTGTGACAGAGAGCCTATGGCCCTCAGAGCCTTAAATATTTTTTATGAGGCATTTTTTTTTTTAACATCTTTATCGGGGTATAATTGCTTTACAATGGTGTGTTAGTTTCTGCTTTATAACAAAGTGAATCAGTCATACATAATAAACATATGTTCCCATATGTCTTCCCTCTTGCGTCTCCCTCCCTTTATGAGGCATTTTAAAGAAAAAGTTTGGTGACCTCTGTCCCAGATCAGTGCTTCTCAGACTTTGCTATGCATAGAGTTGCCTGGACGGCTTGTTAAAACCCAGGTTCCCAGGCATCATCACTCTCAGAGGTTCTGATTCCATCAGTATAGGGTGGAGCCTGAGACTCTGGATTCTACTCTCAAGCAGTCCAAATCCAGCCAGGCCACAGAATGCACACATTTTATACCATTGCCTTAAAGTGGTCCTTCTTGAATTTAATGCCTATCTTAGCTGAACTTCCCCTGTCTTACAATCATTAACCAATTTTGGAGGAAGAAAGTGGAAAGGGTTATCTTTGGTGAACCTTAAAGCAGCCAGCTCCAAGCAGCAGACCTAGTTCAAACACTGTGCTCTTAACATAGATCTGAGCGTATTTTAATATAAAAATATCCATTCCTTCTTTCCTACTCTGTCCTTCCTACATAAAATCTTCTATATACTCCTGTTTATCCTGACTTAGATGCCTTTGCAGAAACTTCCTAATTGCCTTATATAAATGACTGTGTTAAACTGAATGGTTAATAACACTAATGGTATTTTACATTTTATTTTTCTGAATTATCTCATCCTTCTTGGACTGGTCAAGGTTCCTTTTGTCTTTTTAAACAGTGACAAATCAGGGCCATAAAGTTTCTATTAAATTACTTTAAATTTGAAGAACAGTGGTTCAAAAATATTCATATGGCGACACATACATAGTTTATTGTATAGTCTATGCCTCAAGTGCAAGCTAATCATATAGTTAATTTATGGAAGAAAATCCAGTATTCATAACCTAAGGATTTCCATACAGTATAATGAAATCACATATGTTGTTATATACTTGCTTATGTAGGATATTATATACTTCCTGTTTCATAATGTAATTCTGCACAAATGTATATTTTTAATGACTCTAGCTTTGCTCCCAGAGGTGTACTGTTTCTTTTTGAGTTGGTCAGCCCTCTGTCATTTATTCATATTTGCAAAATGGTAATAATTCCTACAGTCATGAATTATTTAATAAAACTTAATTGAATTTAGGATAAAGCAGAGGCAGGATATATATTATACAAATATTATGTAAACTCTACATTTAGCATATCTTAAGCCATCAGAGTGAATAAGGTGAAAATTAGACTCCTAGCCAATGTGATTTTTAGCTAAATCCAAAAGTTTTGTTGCTTACTGCAGGTATACTCCAGGTTCAAATATACTGTCTGTCTACCAAAATGAGAGAGATGAAATGCAATTAGCTTTATCTCTTGTCCTAAAACTTTAATTTAGTAAATTAGCTTAATAAAACTCAGTATGTAAAATGCAAGCAGGGAACTCAGTCTACCTTCTTTTTGGGCACCTACCCTGTGCTTTTTGCACATGAGTTACCTGTGCTACTCAGTCATAAAAAGGTTGCTGAAATGAATCGAATTCTATTTCAGTCAGTGGGGTACCTTCTCTTTCCTCAGATTGTTTAATTATTATTGTTACTTAATTTTAGTAGACCCAACAGATTGTAACTCAGATAATTTCTGGGAAAATGTTTTGATCTATTATATTGCTGTGGAAGAGGTCTGAGTTTTACTTTCCCTAAATTTTATTAGGTACTTTACCTCTGTCATAGATAGGCTGGTGAATGAAGTTTGGTATTTCTGGTAAGGTTTTAGAAATCTCAGCCACGTGAAACAAAGAATAGCTCTATGGAAGTCTGAAACACAGAATCATTTTTGTAACAACAAGCTACCTCTCCTTGCTTTATACTGATATCTTTACTTGCATCATCTATCAATACTTTGACTTTCACAACAACTGGATGAAGTGAAATATCATGTCCAATTTATAAAGGAGGAAACTAAAGACTTAGTGAATTTTACTTAATGAGGGTCACAAAGCTAGTTAATTTCACTTGTGCATTGAACCCCAAACCATCACACTCCAATGGCTATTCTTTGACCACTAAGGCATTTTGTTTTTTTAATAAAGGTTTTTGGAATTCCTTCTGCCAGATAGGCGTTCTTTTAGATAGATGTTGGGATAAAAATATGGATTATTGGCTTCCCTGGTGGCGCAGTGGTTGAGAGTTCGCCTGCTGATGCAGGGGACAAGGGTTCGTGCCCCGGTCCGGGAGGATCCCACGTGCCACGGAGCGGCTGGGCCCGTGAGCCATGGCCGCTGAGCCTGCGCGTCCGGAGCCTGTGCTCCGCAACGGGAGAGGCCACAACAGTGAGAGCCCTGCGTACCGCAAAAAATAAAATAAAATAAAAATACGGATTACCCAATGCTGTTACCTTAGAGTAGTTTACTGTCTTGTTGGGGATACAAAGGAAACAACAAATAATTACAGTAAAATTCAAGTGCTATAATGGATGTTGTCAGTGTATTAGGGAACACAAGATGATTACCTGTTGCCTGAGACTGGCAAAAGAATTCATAGGGCACTACTCACCCTGTCCTGAAAGAAGCATGGCATTTTGTTTTGGGGAAAAGGGGGAAGTTCATGACAGAGAATGTAACACATATAAATCTAGAATATTAAAGAGATGTTTTGGGAATTGTATTTCTTTGTGTCTGGAGCCTGGGAAAAATAAATGTATAAAACTACTTGACATAGAAGTCAATGTTTTGAAAGGGAAATATGTTAAGTTCTCATTTATACACATACTAATTTTTAGTTTTGATTAAATTGCAATTAGAATATCAACAGGAATGTTATTTAATATGCTTAAAAATATTCTGGTCTTCATATAAACCAGTGTAAACCAGTATTCTTCAAAGTCTTTTTAAAAAGTTCATTTGAACTTTCTTTTCAAATATAATATTAAAAGATTTATGTTTAAAATATATGGCATAATTTTATGAGAAAGGTATGGATTACAATCATGAAGTCAACAACACACAATTATATAAAACTTATTTGTATATGTGTTACTAATATTTGTTTTATTTTTCTTGTGAATTTTTTATTGTAGTGTACAAATATACACTACAAATATTGTAGTGTATATTAATGTATTTCTTTGTATATTCTCAACTGTTTTTTGCAAGTTCACAAAATATATAGTAATCTTTCTTATGGACATCTGACCAGCTTTTTAATTCAAATTTTTTTAGTATTTTATTGGTAGCCAATGACATCTTCTGTGACGAATGCCATATAGATCTTTTCCTCTCTAACAATGTTGTATTTTATTTCTCTTTCATGCTATAGTGCATTGGCATGAACTTCTAAAACCATAGATTTCCCCTAAGTAGTCAAAGGAGTTAAAAGTTCTGGTGAGAGGACCTCACTCTTTATCTGTAACAAGAGAAATAAAAACAAATGCTTCTCAGGGCCAACCTAATAACATAGATGTGCGAGCTGGACCAGTTGTAAGAAAATTGAAAGTGACAGAACCAGAGAACTAGGGAGGGTATTCTTTTTTTTTTCTTTCCCCCCCGGTACGCGGGCCCCTCACTGTTGTAGCCTCTCCCCTCTCTGGAGCACAGGCTCCGGATGCGCAGGCCCAGTGGCCATGGCTCACGGGCCCAGCCGCTCTGTGGCATGTGTGATCCCCCCGGACCGGGGCATGAACCCGTGTCCCCTGCATTAGCAGGCGGACTCCCAACCACTGCGCCACCAGGGAAGCCCTGGAGGGTGTTCTTTTAACACACCATGTCAGTCAATCACAACACATATGCAGATTGATTCAGGTAAAGGACTGCTGTTAGGTGATCCCAACTGGAAAAGAATGTAGTACTCCTGAAGAGATTGCTAGTTGTAACCAGAGCAGCATTAGAAATATCAGTGTGCTGTAGGAGCTGTTAAATTCTGGCTGTCAATGGTTAGTGATGGTAAAACAACACCACCCCATGGAGAGCCTCCGAGTTCAAATTCTATAGCTCAGCCCCCTTCCAAATGTTGTGGCCTTGAACATGTTGTTTACTGTATTAGTTTTCTCTTACTGCCATACCAAATCAACCACAAATTAAGTGACTTAAAACTCCGAAGTGCATGATCTTATAGTTCTGTAGGTCAGAAGTCTGACGTGGTCTCACTGGGCTAAAATCAAGATGTGTTTAGCAGTGTGTTTCTTTCCAGAGGCTCTTGGAGGGAGTGTTTCCTTGCCTTTTCTAGCTTCAAGAGGCTACCCACATGCATTCTTAGCCCTTGGTCCTTTCCATCTTCAAAACGGACAGCAGCAGGTTAAACCCTTCAACATTGCATCACTCTGATTTCTTCTGTAGTTACATGCCTCCGACTTTCATGTCCCTCTTCCACTTTTGAGAACTCTTTATGATTATATTGGGCCTACCTGAGTAATCCAGGGTAGTCTCCCCATCTCAAGGCCAGCTGATTAACAACCTTAATGCCCTTTTGCAAGCTTTATTCAATCTGCAACTTTAATTCCCCTTTGCCACATAACAACATATTCACAGTTTCTGGGGATTAGTATGTAGATATTTTCTGGGGCCATTATTCTGCCTACTAACCTTTTATTTTTAGTTCCTTCATTTGTCAAATGAGACTGTTGTAAAGATTAACAGCAAAGACAATAAATTGTATTAAGTGCCTTGTCTGATGCCTGGTATACGGTAGCTGGCATTCAATAAGTGGTATCTGCTGTTATTTCTTGTTTCCTGCATTGCCTTTCCTGTTACGCTTCCACTTTCTTATTGTGCTCTGTGTTTCAGAAATCAATCTTCACAGATTTTCTCTGGTGATTAAAAGTTTCAGATGCGTTGCTTTCATACTAATAAGCATACAGAGGGGCTTAAATAAGTTAGAAATTTTGAGAGCTTAAAAAATTAAATTGCTTACATGTAGGATCCTTTAAAGCATCCTCTGATTCTCTATCCTATATCCTAATGCTCCTGTGCTGTGAAACTACACCTTGTTCTCAAACTTGAGCAGGCATCAGAATACCTGCAGGGTTTGGTAAACTTAGATTTTTGGGCCCCATCCACAGAGCAGAATCATTAGGACTAGGAAAGAACCTGAGACGTTGCATTTCCAACAATGTCCCAGGGGGTATTGAATGCTGTTGGTCTGGCACCACTGCCTTTTGAGAACTGCTGCTCTAAAAATAGCCATGAAGAAAATGGGGTTTATTTGGCTTTCTTCCTGTGTGCCCCTAAGTGTATCTCTGTGTTTTCTGTTTTGTTTTGTTTTGGTTGTTCGCTCCTTAAATACTGATAAGATCTGGGTGGTGGTGGAAAGTGTTAATTTTTAATGGAAACGCGTAAGCATTTCTTTAAATCCAGAATGCAAATATGGTCTCTAAAACATTGTTATTTGAAGTGAAGCAAATTATAACCATGGAGTAGATATAAAAAATCTGGACCTAGATTTAAAAAAACTAGCCTAAAAAAACTAGCCAAGGAAGACTATCTGACCAGGATTCATGTGGATTTTTTGCTTATTTCCCATCTTTTTTTCAGTCAGTTTAGCAGGCAGTTTTCCAATTGTGAAAATCGTAAAACCGAATGGTTCTCCATCTGATTGTGTTACTGCTTCACAAATCAAGTGTCTTTTAATAATACTGTCTTGAAGTTAGTAAACATAGTGCCATTATTTTGCAACATGGGGCAAAATTATTTTATTCATGAAAGATAAAATGTTAAATTAATAATGTTGTTTGACACATCCTTGAAATTGTCCTTGAGTTATAGTACTATAAAATACCTAACAATTTGTGCCATGTTTAAACTCAGATCTACTTTGCTATAGAACCCTATAATAAGTCTCTGAAACTAATTTCTTCATAAAGTATATTACGACGGCACGGGTCAAATTTTCTGTATTTATCTATGTGGTAGAGAATGATATCTTAAAGAGAGGGAAAAAGACCTCAGAAAAGTCTCATTAAAACCTTCATGTATTGTTAAAAAAGTTCAGCTGTACAGAATCAAGTGTTTTTTTTGAAAAAAAAACATGATTCTTTAAGAAGTTTAAGGTCATCGCATTGATTGGATAATAACAGAGAATCAAATGCAATGTTGAGATACTTTGAACTTTTGAGTGATTTAAACTATTTAAGTCAAACATTCTTTCTCAATACTTTTGAACTCAGACTGGAGTTGGATTTTATAAATTCGATGTGTGGCTCATTTCCTAGAAGACTGTCCCTTAAAATAGACATTAATTCATTGCTAACGAGTTGTATTTGTTGTAATATTAATATTGATTGAAAGATCTCAGTGACGCACAGCTTCCGGAACTCTGATATGCACAAGAATCTCTAGAATTTAGGGTCTACACCAGTGGTTTGTAAATGTCAGAGGGACTAAGAATCATTTGGTTTGCTTCTTAAAGATGCAGGTCGAAAGGATTCCACCACTCAGAGATGATGACTCACTAGATCCTCAGTAGAATTTAGAAATTCTCTTTATAGCATTTATTTTGGATGTTTCAGATGCAAATTACTCAGGGACCCCACTGTGAGAAGTACTGGTCTAGGTTATAGTGATGGTGGGCATAGATTTGATGGGAGAAAGAATGGATCCTTGAAGATGGAAAACGGACAAAGGCCAACATAGTGATAAAAAGGAAGAAGAAAGGTCCGGAGCCTGACATAGAAGGTGAATGTGTGGTGTGTCTGTGTGTACGTGTGTGTGTGTATGTGTACATGTGTATATATAGAGAGAGGCATTGGGGAAGGCCAAGAAATGAGCATTGAGTAACATCCATAATTATGAAATAAATTAAATAAAATGAACCCCAAAATGAGATAAGCCAATGAGCATACAGTGAACTAAAAACTTTCACTGTTGTGAAGCCAAGGCATTTCAATGTCAAGAAGCAAGCCACACACCTGAAGAATGACCTTTGTGTCTAATAATTATCCTGCTTCAATGAAAAAGGCTCTGGTAGAGTTTCGGGTGAAGAAGCCATATCTCAGTGGGTTGATAAGTTAGTTGGAGTTTATAAAATACAGAAAGTAAGTAGAGAGTAGAAATTTGGATGAGAAGAGTATGTTTGGACAGTAGCCACAGGATAATCGTGATCCAGGGAAGGGTTTTAAAAATGAAAGGAACTACTTGAGTATATTTATAAAAGGCTAATGGAAAGGAGCAAATAGAAAGGAAATACTAAAGATAACAGAAGAAATTGATGACAGATGAAATGAGATCCAGGAAAGCAAGTAGGCAAAGCATAGAGTTGGCCATGAAAAGGTGAGGTGAACTCATTGTCCAACAATGATGGAAAGCAGGAACAATGTTGGGCATGCACAGAAATTTATAGCTTGATGAGAAGTTAAAGGAAGTGGTGTCTGATTTCTTTGATTTTTCTTGATAAAGTTTGAGAGAAGAGGCTTACTGTGCATGTGAGGTTGATAAACTAGCAGTGCAAAGGAATCAGGGTTACAAGTTAGAGAGGAATTTCGATGATCAGCTGTGGGGTTTAAAGTAAATAAAGCACTGGCGCATCGGAGGTTTCTCTTAGGTGTAAGAGCAGAAAGTGAGGGGGGATTTTAAATTATGTTCCTTGGGAGAAATCCTGCTTTTGTCCATGAATGATGAACTGCTGTAGGAGTTGTCCTCCTGAGCAAGAGTTTTCAGACATTGGACATCAGGCAATAGAGTATTGTAATCCCTGATAGAAGAGAAACAAATGAGATGATCCCTAAGATTGTCCTAGTTTAGCCTGGAGGTAGTTTCCAATCCTGGCATGGGGAGAAGACCCTAAACAGAATCCAGCACTTTCGCTGAGATCTCTCTTATCTCAGGAGACTTGAGGTCAGAGTTGGGGAGGCTGAAGCGGTGGGAATTTGTGGGAAACGGAAGTGCAGAGAAAGATGCACAGAGAGAGAGAGAGAGAGCTCCAGATATTTGCAGAAGGATCCTTGCAAGTTGGCATATACATGAGTGAAACTCCGAGAGGCAGAATGAAGAATCACTGGAAAGCAGTAGGACAGATAATTCTCAGAATTCACCCAGAGCTCAGGCTTATTTGCATTTCCACCAGCCGGGATGGAGAGCCTTCATTACACACAGAGTATTAGGGAGAGTCCTCAGAATGATATTGCCTATTCAAGGGAGTAAATTGGCCTTATTTTAAAGGCTGCTCAAGACCCACTATAACAAAGCTTAAAACCAACACTTCAGGGGATCATATCGAATCACATGTAAGAATGTGCGCCCGCACCCCCCCAAAAGCGCCATACTCTTTAAAGGGATACTACAAAATCTAGCACCAAATGTACAATCCACAATGTTTAGCATTCAATAAAAAAATTATCTTGCACACAAAGAGGCGGGAAACTATGAACTATAACTAGTAGTCGGAAAAAATAATTAAAGAAATATACCCTGGAAAGACAGAGATGATGCCGTTTGCAAACAAAGATGTTAAACAGCTATTATATGCCTATGTGCCATATGCCCAAGAGACAAAGGAAAATGTGAGACGATAAGGAGGGAAATGGAAGATACAGAAACGAACTTCAAGGGATATTCCTATTGTTTTGAAGCCACAGCAATAGAAAGTATCAAAACTAAAGAAGAGAAAAAATACAGATGAACAGAGTCTCAGTGAGCTCAGAGTCTCATCAAGCAGTCTAACATGTGTAATCGGGGTCCCACAGGACAAGAGAAGAACAGAAAACTATTTGGAAAATAATGGCCCAATATTTTCCCAATTTGATGAAAACTAGAAACTCACAGATCCAAGAAGACAATGAATTCCAAGCAGAATGAATGGAAATTAAACCACACCAAGGTACAATCACAGTAAAGTGACTGAATACCAGTGATAAAGAGAAAATTCTAAAAGCAGTCAGAGGAAAAAGGCATAACCCTACTCTCTGCCATGGGGAGAAGATATTCACAATAGAGCTGGACTTCACTTTCACCGTGGGGTGGGTTGAGACAGCCAGCAAGCAGCATTCAGAGCTAGGTGACTGGGTCCCACACGGAGGGGAATTTAGCAATGGCAGGATCTTCCACAGGGCATGTGGAACAGCATTTTGGGGGGATTAGGGGGAGAGGGAAGGGAGTCATTGAGATTGAGTAGAACTATGAAAACTAATCCTCTGGTGTCTGAGGAGTATCAGGATTGTAATGAAGAGCCTCAATGTTCTTGACTTTGATTTGTGACATTTTGATCTTAGAAATGGCTAAGAATCTCAGACAGTGACCAGTGTGGCCTCAGGACAGTGATGTGCTTTGCTACAACATTTGCACAGGGATGGCAGAAATCTGTTTTCAGTTGTTCTCGTAAAATGTTGGTAGGAAGAAGAGAGCTTTCCTCTTAATATTGTGTATGAGTACAGAGTATTGGTATATAAAGTCAGGAAGAATGAGGACTACATTTGTTTTATTCAACTTTATATTCTCATGGCAGAGCACAGTGCCTGGCCCATAACTTGGGATTTAGTAAGATATTTAATGAACTTTTCCATGCGCTCTTAATTGGTGGCAATTCTTTAATACCAGAAACAAACTGAGATTTAAAAAAGTCTGCAACAAATCCCACATACTTACCAGCCAAGAACAATCAAAACGGCCTGAAGTTTTGTTAAATAACGGTATGGTAGAGCCTTTTGGAAGTATTATTTGCAGTCTACTTTCCTGAACTTTAAAGGGAAGATGATGCTTTCTGACCTATTTAGTGTGTATTATGAGCAATAATTATAAAATGTCATGTACTTTATAAAATGTTCTGTAAATGCATCTCTTCTATAAATATCATGCCGATTTTAAAAAATAGGTCATTGTGTTTTTGTCCTTCCAGACTCATATAAAATTGAGAAGAATCTTTAGGAGTCTTGTTGAAAAGTAGAAACATTCATTGTTACATTCTATACCATTCATTGAGTGAACATTTTAAGCAGGGGCCACATGAGGCCAAGAGTTGGAGAAGGCAGAGTTTCTGTCCTTTCAGAATAAACACATGGGTCAGTATTGATGGCCACATCAGTATATGAAAAGTATCATGTGATTAGCTCAGGCTACGTTCTCTGACTGTGAAGCAGGGAGGCTGAGTATGGAGGTGCGCGTCTAATCAACATGATGTAGAAAAGATTTTAAGGATTTTAAAGAGGGATTTGAATGGTTAGAATTGACTCCTGGGAACAGGGAGTGGTATTTAAAAAGGTGTTTGGGCTTTTTCAATGAATTGGGAAAGTCCAAACTAATAGAATTTAGATTAGTTTTGAAACGGAGAACCAGAACATAACAGCCTGAATGGGGCCAGATTGTGAAGACCTGTGAATGCCAGGCTAACAAGTTTGAGCTGTATTCAGGAAAAAAATAGAGAACCACTCTGAAGGTTTACCTGTGATGAATATCTTCGGAGCCTTGCTTTAGGGAAATTTAAGTTTCTGCCATTTCTAGATCACAGGAGTCAGGAGTCAGGTGGACTTGTTAGTGGGCTCTTGTAGTAGTCTAGGTATAGTGTGCTAATGGCCTAAAGAGTGGAGTACAGCGTGAAAGAGAAGTGAAGGGTGGATATCAGAGGTATTGTTAGGAACTGCTTATATTATACAACAAAATGAATGGATTCTTAGATTGATGAGTTGCTGCTTTGCTACATCCTTCAAGGGCAGTTTAATTATTTCTGTAATTACTCTATTTTTCTAATAAATGCTACTGATTTTAATTTTAGTATAAATATGCATATTGCTTCTATTCATATTGTTTTTCAGTCTATATTCCTGTATCAGAAAATGATCATTTAGGAATGATTAATTTGTGGAGTAGAACATGGAAAATTATTTAACCTACTAGGCAATGTTTGTGAATTTATAATAATAAAATAACGATTTGCATATAAAACTACACGCTTTTAAAAATGCTTTCCCCCCACAAAAGCCATATTACAGATATGAGAAGGAAGAACTATCTTTTACGTGGTTACATAACTGTGAAACTCCTCTCATAAATCAAAAAGGTACTAATTGTATTTTTAGCTCTCCTAAATAACTTTTACTCCTAGGTTAATATATATTTCTGACTCCTGTTTGCTGACTAGATTGGGCTGTACTTTAGGCCTTCTCCTTTTTGGTTCCCTGCCACCCTTGTCATTTTCTAAACTGAGGGGGGGCACCCTTGGAGGAAATGGTCTGTGAAGGACGTTTGCACACTCAGGACTCTGTAGCCAGGGCAGGTAAGGAGGGAGCCTAGGGGTGAATGCAAGCTGGGTTCTGGCTGTACTTGCCTTCCAGGAGGAATGGGGCACGTTGTCCAGGGAAAGTGTGGCCTGTTTTAACCCCTTGTGGTGGGCTGGTTTGTTGCAATGCCCATGGAAGAAGCACCGGGCTTTGTTGTGTTTATCTGTAGGACTAATATACCCATATTTCTTATATTTAGTTTCCCCTCTAATCTCTTTCAGCAGTTATCTCATTCACTTTGGTCCCAACTGCCATTTCGTTTTACTCTCATAGCTATATTATTGCCTCTTTTTTCTTTTCTGGTATAGTAAATACATGATATTTGTAAGGTATTTTTGGAAAAGAACTCAGTGCTTTCTGGAGGTATCTACTAATTAATCTTTACAGAATCCCAATGAGGTAGATAGGGCTGGATAAGGGTATTCAGCACACAATTCACTAGACCATGCTATCTCTCTGTTATGACAGAGGATTATTATGTTAAAATGTTTATATATTGAGTACATAAATTTGTAGAGATTGATGTAAACCGAATCCTTTAGCAAAAATATGAACATGCTGTGGCATAAAATTGCAATTGTAAAGCATGGTTTATCAACTTCTGGTGTTTAAAGAATTATTTCCTGTCCACACAGTGAACCTCTTTTGGATAGATTTGTTTCCTTTATCTTGTCTCTTTAGGGAGCGAGGGGAGGGGAGGTGGGGCAGTGAGCTACTGAACTGGGATTCCAGCAAGTGACAAACTCTGATTCTTGATGGCATGATTTAAAAATTACAGCAAGCTCCTCTGCCATGTGTGAGACTCATGTACATGTGTAGAATAGCTTAACTGACTTATATAATTCGTATTTCTGTCTTGATATACTGATAATATTTATTGAAACCAAGGCAGGTGTTTATGCTTTTATAGAGCTTGATGTGGCTCCTCTGGATTACCCTTTTTTCAAAGCAAAATCGTGCTAAAGACTTTCTGACTTAAGGCAGGAAGCTTCACTATGTTTCTTAATTAAAAGCAAGATGTAGTTCTAAGGTGCCTTAGTATTTCCCCCACTGTATCATATGGATTCGCTGGGAAAATAGCAAATAAGTGATGTGGAGAGGGAGGGCTGGAAAGGGAGGTCTTCCTATCTCTTCCCTTCTCTTTTTGCTCAATTTATGCATGCTGCCTTTCTCTTCCCACTCTTGCAACTGTTGAACAAGTAGGAAAGTACTGTTCTTAGATTCCCATTCTGTCTACACACACAAAGATAGCAGATTAATTCTGGTGGGGATTCTTGGGTGTATCAGAGAATCTTGGGGGCTGTAAGAAAATTGAGTCTGTGTGTAGATACATGGCTGCTACTCTGCACCTCTCTGTCTTCCACCAGGATTACAATAGAGAGGGATGTATTGTGGGCTTGGAATCTGTAGGATGACAAGTGAAGAGAGAAGCTTTTTTTTTTTTAAATTTGTTTATTTAATTTATTTTTTTGGATGTATTGGGTCTTCATTGCTGTGTGCGGGCTTTCTCTAGTTGTGGCGAGTGGGGGCTACTCTTCGTTGCGGTGTGCAGGCTTTTCATTGTGGTGGCTTCTCTTGTTGTGGAGCACGGGCTCTAGGTTTGCGTACTTCAGTAGTTGTGGCACTCGGGCTCAGTAGTTGTGGCTCGCGGGCTCTGGAGCACAGGTTCTGTAGTTGAGGTGCACGGGCTTAGTTGCTCCGTGGCATGTGGGATCTTCCCGGACCAGGGCTCGAACCTGTGTCCCCTGCGTTGGCAGGCGGATTCTTAACCACTGCGCCACCAAGGAAGTCCGAGAAGTTGTTTTAATGTGTAGGCATATGGGCTCCAGGTTGATGGGGAGGTGTTCTCTTATCACTGAGATTGAAGGGAAGTGCTCCTTCCTGGGAAGGACTTATGGGAAATAGGATTCCAATTTTACATAAGGCCCTGATTCTGGACCACTCAAGTGCCAGGCATGAGGGAGTTCCTGATGGTTTGTAAGGGAGAGTGGGGTAGTAAAAGTGAAATTAAAGGAAAACTAATTTATCAACCATTTAGCCTCAGAGAGCCTCCTGCTGGGCTCCTGAACTCCCTTTCACATGCATTTGGAGGGAATGCTTGGTGGGGGGCAGTGGGGTTTATCTTTCTTATATGTCTAAGGTACAGATTATTTCTGAATAGACAAAAGCTAAAGATTGTTTTCTTTGCCATTAGACCCTAAAGCTCAGTCCTCGCCTCCGGTCTTTGCCTTGTTTGGAGAACCCCGGTCTGGACAGGCCCTGTTCTCCATTTACCCCACCCTAGCCCCAGCTGCCCCCCAGCTGCCTTGCCTTTGGATGGCCATTTGATCCGCTCTGCAGGCTTCTGCAGAGGGGATCCAGTTAGTGGGGTCAGCACCATGTCGAACTATCTTTTTGTGTTGATGTAGAGAAATAATTGCTGCTTTTGTGCTGTAAAATGTGGCTGAATATTTGCAAATGTAGATTTCCTTTACCAGCTCTAATTCTCTCAAACGGTCAAAATATGAAATCATTATTACATAAAGTTTTTTCTTGAAAGCTTGATTTGCTTAAGGAACAAAGCATTTTTTTGAAAATAATTATTTAAGTAATTTGCTACAAAAAGTATGGAAAATAGATTTTGAAATTACTCTTAAGTCCTAAACATCGAAAGTAACTATGATGACTATATTAGCATTTTCTAGATTTTTCTAAATATGTTTCATAGTTGTGATCATAGTATAAGTAAGCTATCATATCCAGTTTAAAAATCTAGATGTTTGACTATAATAAGGTTTTCCCACCTCATTTTGACATTTTTTTGTGATTATAATTTTTTGTGTGTGTGGTACGCGGGCCTCTCACTGCTGTGGCCTCTCCCGTTGCGGAGCACAGGCTCTGGACACGCAGGCTCAGCGGCCATGGCTCACGGGCCCAGCCGCTCCGCGGCGTGTGGGATCTTCCCGGACCGGGGCACGAACCCGTGTCCCCTGCATTGGCAGACGGCCTCTCAAACACTGCGCCACCAGGGAAGCCCTGTGATTATAATTTTAAGACTGGAAATAATACTCCAGAAAAATGTTATAGTTGACTTAGTAATTCAGTTGATTTTATATTTCTTCTCAAATTTTGCATATACATTTTTTATTTTACCATATTTTATATTATTTCTTTACACCTTAATTCCCTCAGGATGACATTTGACCTCAAAAACGGTGACTCATGAGCTATATTATTGTTAAATTGCTTTCTAAAAATATTGTGTCACCAAAAGTTATTTTTTAAACATATGTTTTATTAGGTAGTATTATTTTCTTCTTTGATGAAATTTCCTGATAGTACATTCACAAAGAGGAGAAGGACAGTGACAATTGTATGGCCACTAAGGTCATATATAAATATATTTTAAAATGTTTTCACTGAAACTGAGAAGCTACTAAGCACCTATCACCACAATGGGTTCCAGGCCCCTAGGGATGAATCTGCAGAGCCCTACCCCTAATCCTGCAAGCCCAGAGGGACACTGGCTAGAGCAGACTGATTTAAGAGATGGATATGAGGTTGTTTTGTTTTTAAGCCTTGATATTTATCATAGATACATGATTTTTAAAAAGTTACTGCTACTAATAAAGGTAATCATCAAAAGCTTTTCTCTCTCTTTCTCATTGTTTCTCTATCTCTGTGTCTCTATGTTTGTGTCTGTCTGTCTTTCTGTCTCTGTCTCTCTGTTTCTATGTCTCCTTGTCTGTATGTCTCTGACTCTCTCTCTCTCTCTGGGTCTCTTCTAGTAAGTCAGTAATTAACAAACCCTTTACTGCCTGATCATGGGCTTTTCCAGACTGCTGGTAACTATAATTTACAAATTTGCTGGTAGTGAGATGCTTAGAAATGACTTGGTGGCGCTGTGGTTAAGAATCCGCCTGCCAATGCAGGGGACACAGGTTCGAGCCCTGGTCGGGGAAGATCCCACATGCCGTGGAACAGCTAAGCCCGTGTGCCACAACTACTGAGTCTGAACTCTAGAGCCCGCGAGCCACAACTACTGAGCCCACGTGCCACAGCTACTGAAGCCCGTGTGCCTGGAGCCTGTGCTCTGCAACAAGAGAAGCCATTGCAATGAGAAGCCCGTGCACCGCAACAAAGAGTAGCTCGCCACAGCTAGAGAAAGCCCATGTGCAGCAATGAAGACCCAACGCGGCCAAAAAATAAATAAATAAATAAATAAATAATTTTAAAAAAAAGAAAAAAGAAATGACTTGGGATGGAATTTGAGAAGTGGTTAATAATAAAGGCTTTAGTGTTTACCATCAAGTCTTTCTTTCACCCACCGACTAAAATTTAGGAGGGAAATGTGTAGCAGAAATCATATATGACTATTCTTTTCAAAATACAATGAGTAATATTTTAATAGTCACTTTGGGGATGCATTTTTGCATTCCTTTTCATGCCTAATTATCTGAAATGTTTCAAAAGAAACTTGAGAGTGTTTTCTTCCATTGGTTTCAATTAAAAAAAGGGGAAAAAATAGCTTTTTGCTTTACTGCTAAAGTGTATATCCACTTGGCTTCCAACTGCATCAATCCCTATCAGATGACTGTTGCTGTAACAGATTTACCTGGCAAGCAATTCTGTAGTCTGCTAAGGAAAACCGTTCACCAGGGAATGAGTCCATTTTACTTTGTGTTTTTAATTAAAGGTGTCTAATGCTGGAGTGCCTGTTGCTTTTCCACTTTTCAAACATCACAATTCTTCTTTATTTTTCTTAATGTAGGGTCTGATTTACATTAATTTCTTTGTTGTTGTTAATTGGAATCAGGCTGTAACACATTCAAAGAACAGACTTAAGCCCTAAGCAGTTTTTTCCAGGAAGCTTTTAAAAATCTGTCCTCAGTAGAAATTTGGGAGAATTGTTCCTCCAGGGACTGGTGTGATTTCCAGCTCTGAATTCTGTTATATTCAGCTTATAATGGCTCACAGTGTGAGCTACTTCTAGTCTAAATAAGTGCTTAGGCCATATCTCAGGGTGATTAATGACTGAGTGGGAAAGGTAAACACAGCACTTTGTAGACTGAAGACCAGAACAAACCAGTCTGATTCTATTCCCTTCCCTGGCCTCTTGGCCCAGGTCCCCTTCCTGGATTATTCTTATTACTGATTGGAAGTCTCCACTCTTTTTTTCTGTATGAGTATGTTGGGGTGTAGCAGGAGCACAAACCTGAGAAATCAGGAAGTTTGTGTTGGAACCAAGGATTGTACATTGTCTCTAATACATTTTATCTTGTTAGATGTATCACATTATCACAGCCTGTAAATAATTTTTTTTCCCCTAATTTTCTCAGCCAGTGTATTAGGTATTCTCTACGATCTTGTGTGTGTTTGGTAAGTATTAGCTAGTTATGTTCTCTTTCAAGTGTTTGATAATAATAATAAATAGACTAGGGCTAAAGACTGAGCCCTGTGGCTTTGTGCAGGATGGCTTCTTCCTGCTTGATAACAGTGCATTAGTCGCCTCTTTTTCCAGTATAGAAGTTAGACGAGTCAGAAAGTGACATTACTGTGTTATTATGCATTTGTCATTTCTGCATATTGCCCATAAGGGGAGTACAAGAGATTTTATCAAAAATGCTTTAGTGAAATATGGACAAATTATGAACTGCATCATTTCCTTTATCTATTATTCTGGTAGTTCTAGCTTTTTGTTGGAATTACTCAGAAAATATTCATTTAAATATTAAAGAGAATTTCACTGCGAACTTGGAAACGTTGATTTGTAGGATTTTTAACTCAGTATGTTCAGTATGTAAAATAATGGGACTGTATTTGTCCTTGTGTTCGTATATTACACTCATTTTTATTATTCTCAGTATTCGCAAATAGCACATTGGATCATTCAGCCATTCATTCAGCAAATAGTTTTAAGTACTAGAGAGGAGACCATGTACTTCTCCAAGTTTTCTCCATAACTTAAGAGTATAAGTTGTTTGGACTAGGAGGCTGGAATTAATTCAAGGTGCTATTAATTTAAGCCTAAGTGATTGATTGAGGTCATTTCATAAATCATGCTAGAATGTTATTCTAACCACAAAGAAACTAATGTCTATTCTTTCCTCAACCTTTACTTCTTTGGCCAGGAGTCTCTTATGAGCTAGGCTGCCAAAGCTCAACATCGACTCTCCACCCCAGTTATTGATCTCATTTCAGAATCAGCCTCTATATTACTATTTCTAGAGTCAGGGTCAGCAGGAATATTGTTTTGAGAGAAGAAGTTCCATATTTCATTAGGGTAAAATATGATTGTATTCTAACCTCTCTTTTTAAATTGATTCACGGTGTTTTGACAGAGCTCTTACAAGCCTGTTCTCTAATAGAGGACAAAAGATAACCATTTTCTTATAGATAGTTTTTCATCATTTTGTTATCTCAATCTGAAAGTGGCATACATTGACAACTGCTCCAGCTGTTAATGTGTTATTTTCTTTTGTCAGTGTACTGTGACTGACATTTATTTGAAGGACCCATACAAGTTACCTTGGGTTATACTTCATAGGTAGTATTTCTTAAGCTTAGCTCCAATTTAAACTTCCTATATTTGTTTTACTGAATTACTTTTTTTTTTTTTTTCCAGTCAACTGAAGCAGACAGCTGCTTTCACATTAGTGAAACTTTTTCTCAGGTTCACACTGTTTTGCCATGCTATAACGAATAGACTTTCCAGGCAGCACATCATGCACTGTCTTTTAGTTAGAGAAGACTTAGAAAAACTTTTCTAAGAAAATCTCTATTCTTGTGGTGTTGCCCTCAACAACAAAGGGGCACCCGTGTGGACATGGTCAAGTTTTTTTAAGGCAAGATTCCTTAATTCTCATTAAAGTATATGAACTCCTTATACATAATTTCTTAAACTTTAGAGTTTGTTGAAACATGTGGCTGCATTTAATTGGCATTGTTGAATAGTTTTGTGCCATAGCCCTTTTCAGGAAGGGGAGCAGTCTTGAACTCATTGGAGCTCATAGTTTAGAGAAACAATATTTGGGGAAGATTGCTCGAAAGATAGGCAATCCTTTTTTCCTCTAGGTTTCCCATATTATCTAAAAGCCATCTCCAAATCAAACCAGATCTTGAGAGACTAGCACAAGGAACACGTCGCTTTGACTCCCAAAGAAATTATTTTAGTGAATCAAATTACACTGGGAGCTGCATGCTACATTTATTGCCAGAAAGCTTAGAACCAATTTATGGCTCTCTAATATGAAGTATATAAATGTTTATGGTAAACATATTTGAGCTTTATTTCTGGCTCTAATTGATGTCTTTATTCTCATTTTTCTCCTTCTTTCTCTCTGATTTTACACTTGTGGAATTTTCTTGTGGTTAATGTATCTTTTCAGCTGCCTTTAGTCTTTTCTAGAAAGGAGGCAGATCTAAATAAATAAATATAAAACATCTGTAAGCAGGAAGGAATAGTTAGGAAAGAAATAAATTTGTTTTCTTTTTGAACTTCTTTTGAACTTCCGTTCTATGTTTAAAGACAATATTTTTGCTGTCTTAAGATGTACTGGTAAATGCTGTTAGTAGACATAAATAAATTTATGTTTAAATTACTTACAGACATCATAAAACTCTACATATGTTGCCTCGAGCAGAATCTTTTGCTCTTGTTTATTCAATGATTTAGTACACTGGCATTTGTAATTAAGACATACTATATATTAACAAATTATTTTAATATTTAATTATTTAATACTTAATTGATATTTAATTAAATAAGGTTATCTTATGTACATATTTCAAAACTCTTTAAAGGTTTACATGCACCATTATACTGGTTAAATTCTACAAAGTAAGCATGGCTTACATATAATACCCCCATTTTGGAGGGTTGGTTGGTTTTGATCTGCCCCAAAAAACAAAGAAAAATATATCATGTGGCAAAGAAAAGTAAGATACTCAATCTTGAACGAACCTTAAGAGTTACTTACAATTTATCAAATATAACAAGTTATCTTTTTAGCCCCAGAAAAAATGAATATTTAAAGGGACCTTAGAAAGCATTTTGTCCAGCTTTCTCATTTTATGGCTGAAAATAATTGGGGTCCTAAATTTGCCACTCATGTGATATTGTACAATGGGTTATTGACAGTGGGATTTCAAGTCCTGTCTCTCAGTAACCAGTCCTCTTTGTGTTGTGCCATGTCTCCTGTTGCTGTTGTCCATTCTCATTCCAGAACACTCAAATGAATATTAAATCTCCTTGTAAAGTCTACTCATTGAGACCACGCTTACCCCTTGCAATAGAGTTGAGTAGTCTAATCCTTATTCCCAATGATTACCATCAGAAACTTCAAATCCTGGTTCAGTATTTTTCTCCTTTCAGTCCCTCATTATTGTAACCATTCCTGAAATTAATGTACTGCTCTCACTTACCAATTTAGTATCTCTTTTCTGTTTACAGACAAATAGACCCAGAGGGGGCTGTAGGCACTTAAACTCCTTCTTTACCCTTTTCAGGTTACATTATGGAATCTTCCTGTTAGTTATAAACAAACAAACAAAAACCCCACAAATAAATAAATATATAGAGTAAACCATCTCAGGGCTCTGAGCATTGAGCTTCACACTGAAAAAAGTAAACAAAAATATATAGAAATAATTCTTGCAGTGTTGCATGCAAAGTAGGAGCACAGGCTTTGGAATCATTTGAGTTCATTTACTGTGAACTCAGTGAAATTAGTCAACATCTGTGAAGCTTAGTATCTTCATCTCTAAAATAGGGATAATACCTACATCTTAAGTGTGTTGTCATGAATAAAATGAAGCAGTGTCGTGTGCTGCACATGCTGTTGAAGCACAAGGTACTTGTGCACATGGTAAGTGTTCATACTAGTGTCTGATGTATTGCAGTCACACAGATTTACTGATTCTTCACTGGGGAAACAGGAGCCTAACATAGCTTATGGTGTAATTGGATTGATAGTATTGCAAGGTGCTTTCAAATGTGATTCTGTTGAATAATTTTAGTTATCAGACCTCAGCAGCAACAAAAAGGCCATGTTCATTCATATTGCTTTTGTTGATTAGCTTAATAAACCAGAAATTTGCCTTTTGACTTTTTCCATGATAATCAAAAATGGTACAAACAGGTATTCATTTTATCCAAATCAGGCTATTTCACTTGACACTCTTCCATGAGCTGGCCTACAGATTTAATGGTGAGACAACCTACTTGTAACTTTTAGGAGGTATTTCTGAATCATTTGTCTGTACCCAGAATAAAAATGCTTTCAGGTGTGTTTCTGTGGTGACCAGCGGAACAACCTGGGCTTTTTATATGAGTGTGAATGCCAATGATTTCCTCTGCAGATATATCTGCCCATGGGACTGTGACATAATTTTAAATTTACTTAGAATTTTAAGTCCTAGGAAGCAGTTCACTGTGACTCGATGGTAAATTTTAAAATGCTCTCAAAAGTATTTTCAAGTTATATTTTTAATACTGAGGTATCTTTATAGACTCATAGTAATAATTTATTTAGCCAAATATTTGATTACAGTTGTAGTTTTCTGATTTTTATAGAATGGCAGTTTCTTTAAGAGATGGAAAATTGATTTAGTTATCAGAGACAAAGTCTGGGCAGGGAGACTGTACCCAGTGTCCTAGGAATGCACTTCTTCCAGGAAAATAAAAACAATAACAACAAAAACAGCAATTTGCTGTTGCTGTTGTAATTTGTAAAAATCTTATTTATTTGAAATAGTGGGTCATTATTTGGACTTGCTATTTCTATTGGCCAACATTTTAAAAATTATAATTATATCGTAAAAGTGGAATTTAAACATTTGCCCCTTACAAAATAAGATCTTGATCTTTTAGTGACATTAGTCTAGTGGTTTATGTTGTTTTCACTTTACTATAATATATTCAATAAACTATGTTCACTAATAATTGAAAAAGGAACCCTGGCTTATCTATATAAGTATGTATTTGGGAAAGAGATGGGGTATAACTTTATAATAATAGTTTTAAATTTTATTCACTGAATAATTATTTGATTTTGATAGTGAGAAGAAAGCTTGTAAAATTCATACTATTATGGGGCTCTTGAGACATTACAGTAATAAATTGCTACTTCTGCATTGACTAATATTCCACATATCCTTACTAGAATTCTTCTTAACTGGGAATTCCATGAATGTATTCAAGGGTGATGATTCTAGATATTCCTGTATCAAAAATAGAAGGACTGTTGGTCCATTTCGCATGAACATCCTTTGGTCTAGAGTTCAATCTTGAAGTGATTACAGCCAAAGACATTGCATGTTAGATTGTAAACTTGAAGGAATCTCGAAGCCTCAGGTTCAAAATCTGGGGTCTGTGGATCACTAGGTTGTCCAGTTTTGATCTTGAACTGCTTATAAACTTAATTTTACATACTCTATTAGGGTAGAGGATCTGTGGTTTTCACAGAGTGGGTTTTGGGACTTCACAAAGATTAAATACCACTGCTTTCTGTAAGTACTTGATATATTCTTTAACAGCGTACTAAAAATCCATTGTTTATTATTTTTAACTTACGTTTTCATGGTTAATCCATATGTGTTTAAATCCATTATAATTAACACATGCAAAACATTATGGTTGATATTAGGGTTCTTGTTTTAGAAGATTGAATTGTTAATATAATTAAGGGTGCTATTAATATGATAATACTTATTTTCCTGATAAACTTCCAATTAAACTTCCCAGTTTGATATTAATTTTACATGTATTTGTTCCATCTCTCCCAAATAGAGTGAATAAACCTGTCAAGTTTGTTAAGGGCACAGAGCATTGGCCAGAGATTATTCAACAATAGTCTTGGAAGAGAACCAGAGATACTATAATCACAGTTCGCCAAGTTTGAGTAATGATTTCTTCAAAGTTGAGAACACCTGTGTGCTCGTGTTTTTTTGAATCCTTTAGACTTTGATCGAGGAGGGGGGCTTCAGAGCTTAGGCCAGGATGCCAATAGAGATTTGCACCTGATCAGACCTTTCTTTTTTTAAGTAGATAGTAACTGCTTCTGCCAGAAAACCAGATCAAAGCATAGCAGGGGAGATTACTACATTGGTTTTATCAGCCACTTTCCAGTTACAGCTCTTGTAAAGCTGATAACAGTGTGGGAGGTGAATAAAATCATGTGCTTTCAACCTTCCTGTGGTGCTTTCATCATGATTTGTTTAAGAACCAGGGAGGACCACGTCTACAGTGTGGGGACACCTGGTCGGTCCCCTCTCCATCCCTGTCAAAGTTTAAAGCTCTTAACTAGTAATCATTGCTCTCACTCCAGGGCAGTTGGGTACCATGTTTCCTTTGCTATTAACGTGGCAACTGCTGTGGCACCTTTGGCACCTGTTTTCTGCCAGCCATCTCAGTTACCTTGGATTAACTTCAGATGACTGGTTTTTGGAGGTTTGTGTTTCTCCTACTGTTATCAAGGCAAAGGGTTGCAGTTTCTATTCCCTCCCTCCACAGACCACAGCATTCATGCAGCCTTTTGTCTGTTTTTTTTGTTGTTGTTTTGTTTTGTTTTAAAATTTCTTCAGGGCTGTTCTTGATGTTAAGGAGCTGAATAAAGCAAGTCTTACTTGCCACAGATTGGCAGTCGAAGTCAGAATCCTGGCTGTTTTAAGATTTAAAAAAAAAAAGGGCCATAGCTACCCAGTCCTGCCCTCTTGTTTTATATAGCATATATACTAAAAAACAAAGCAAGAGTTAGAATCTTGGCTTCTTGATGCCTGACTGGTTCACTGATTCCTGTGTGGCAAAATGCTACACTGGCTACATTTAAATAGACTGTTTCCTGAGATGGTTTTATTTTTATTTTTTTGGTGGAGGAATAAATTAAAAATTTCCTGAGTAGCATTTTAAACATATGTGCACTATCTGAATAATCTTCAAAAGTGCATTCTAAAATCCTGGGTGCTCATACTATACACTCCCTAGAGACACATGTATATATGATGTTTCTGAGATTTCTGACATCTGCACCATATGTGGAAAATGCTCAGAACTGAATATGTGAATTGCCTCTTTTATATGGAATACGTTTATTTTGTAGCACTTTGGTTCTCCTCTTATAGCCAATGTGTACTAATTACTTATGGCCATTGTATATGGTCTTGTAAAGTTGGGGAATGAAGTTTAAGTATCTTGACCTTTGAACCAGTAGAACTCAGTTAAAGTCCTGTTTCTGTCTCTAATATACTGAAATTGTTTTGAATCCAATTTAACCTACGAGTGTCTCTTTTTTTATCTGAAAAAAGTGTGATGTTACAATTTAGACACTTCCTGAGGTTTCCTCAGTACTGAAATTCTAGGAGATGACTTGGAATATAATTTTACTAGTTAAAATGATTATATTTGTGTATGAATATATTTGCATTTTTCTTTTGTTTTCATAAGGTATGATTGACATAGTCATAATTTATTGATGTCAGAAACTCTACTCAACTTATAACATTATTCCTATGGGAAAGCATAATCCTCTTTACAGCTATCTGTAAGATGTGGTTTCTAGGAAACCATCGTGGCCCAAAAGTAAGGACTGCCTGCTATGGGTTAAAGATAACCAGCTAGAAAGTACAGTCAGCAGAAGGGAAGTTAATTTAATTGGTTTAAAGACTTTCTTGTAGCCACAGAGAATGCTAAATTGATTTTGCCTTATTACATAGAAAAACTGCAGCACATTCATTAAACAGGAGGAGTTACTTTTGGAGAATGTATTACCTTCTACACACTACACCAATGATTTTAAGATACTTAAAAACAACGATCCCAAACTTATCATCTGTCAGTTCTTATCCCTAGGACTTGTGCAGGTGGTAAAGGAAATGCATGTAAATAAACAAAGATTTTGCATAAACATAGCTGGCTACTTTATGTTTTCAGTTATCAATAGTTTAGACATGCACTGTTTATATTTACTCTTTATACTTCAACTGTGTCCTGATTTCTATATTTCTATCAGTGACACAACATTCTCAGAATCTCTCTGGTTGGAAACTTTGCAGTTGAAACTGATTCAACTTTACCGTGACCCAAACTGCTCTTCATTTTTTCATGATAAAGTCGGTTCTTGAATTGCATTGTCTTTGTAATGTGTTTCATGTCTGGGTAACATTCTTTATTCCCACCATTAGCTAGATTTCTATATGTCATTCTCCTGATTAACTGGCCTCTCTGGCATCAGTATACAAAGTTAA
The DNA here is from genome assembly GCF_964374135.1 of Grampus griseus. NCBI lineage: Eukaryota > Metazoa > Chordata > Mammalia > Artiodactyla > Delphinidae > Grampus > Grampus griseus. The sequence continues at coordinate 55,107,112 of NC_139007.1, read as the reverse complement.
GGCATCCTGCAAACTGATTTTGGGGATTTAAAACCCTTTGCCTGTTTTTCAGGCCCCTCTAATCATACCCTTTTTTGCTTTCATGTTAGTTGAAATGTAACCTTTTGAGCCTCTCCAGCTTTACCTAACTTTTAGTCTCTCCTCTGTGTTTCAGCAGATCTATGTAGCTACAGCTACCACAGCCCATATAATGTTGTTTTGTAACTTCCTTCATTTTACCTAGTCTCTGGGCTTCTTGATTGTTCGGATTGTCTTTATTTTAGCTTTGTAGCCAAATGTCCTGATACATTGCCTGACATTATAAATAGATGCTTTTAAAAATTATTTTTTCTGCTGCTGAGCACAGGATTCATGTATTCTACTGTAACCTCTCTTCTCCATATTGTCTTGCTCAGTGCTGGGCACAAAATTAGTTGCTAAAATTAAAAATTGCCACTTGAACCCTTATCTCAATTTAAGTACTTCTGTATTTTTGATTTATGCTATTTAATGATTTTTGTTTCACAGATATTTGCCTATTCAAAGCATTCTTAGTTTTAGTACTTAAAATATCACGTACTACTTTTTATACATGTAATTGTGGAAATTTAGTTTTTCTTCATGTATTTTCAGTGACAGGTTTACAGCATTCACTTGTAGCCGTAGGCTTACAATTAGGCAATTTCATTCTTATTCTAATAATGTAGAAGTTAATGAATTTAATGACTGGATTAGTTACAAATTTTTGCAGGACAGTTAGATGCCATTTTCTTTTTTTATAAGATTGATAGACTCTGGAATTTTGCAGGCCATTTTATTAAACTGTTTGCCTTTGTTTTATCAAAGGGAATAAATTCCTGCCCTCTGGGACTTTTCTGGAACTAATTATCCCTGAGCTTGTGAGCTTGAGACACTTTTACCACATTGCTCTCCTGTCTGATTTGACAGGAGAATTAATGATTGATGTGATCTCTTTTTTCTGTCTGTAACATCAGAGAGATAGCTTATTGTATACGATTTCACCTGAATTGTTTCTTTTCACGAGGGTAAAAGTACAAGAAATGACTGAAGAAGATCACATAATAGATGAACAGTCACAAAGCATCTTCATTGAGTTCATATTTACATTTTATTGGCAGAAAGCAAATGATAAGACTAATGATTATTTCCCTCAGGATGTTAAGCATACAGTTCTCCCTTTCCTAACAAGGTAAGGAAAGAAATCTGAAAAGTATCTCTCAAGGCAATACATTAAATCTTCTACTTTTGTTTGTAGACTCATTAATAAACACTTTATCTTATTTTGTCTTAAGAGACTATATAGGTAGCAAAAAATAAAATACTAAGGATGGGTTCAAGATACTGAAAATAGTTTCCTTTAGATGACATTTATATTAAAGAGGACTTAGTACTCCAGATAAAGGACTGATTTAGGGGTAGATGATCATATTATTGTACAGTAATTTAACTAGAGCCATTATGTTTTAGAAATTGTAAAACAAATGAATTGTTAAAAATAATTTTACTGTTCAGTGGGGCACAGTGATTATTACAGAATAATGATAGTTTCTATTGGTAATGCAGCTGGCAAATACAAGTAAACTGCTTTACTCTTTTTGTCTGTCTTTGATGCTTTGCCTTTCTGAATATGGACTGTTTCCCAAGAAGACTGAAAGCATAAGTGTTTCTAATAGTTCTCTGTTTTATATAAACTTTAATTAATGGTTCTCTCACTTTCTTTGCATTTTATATTTCCTCTCATGTAAGAAATGTCTTTTTGTGTTCAATACGGATTACTCTTGGAATTTAGTGACAAAGGTGGGTTAATTTAAGTCATCACCATCAATTTAACAAGCACCTCTGGCAATATGTTTTTCATTTTTTAAAAATTGTATCATGAAGCAAAATGATAACAGCAATGATTATAGGATAATCACACACCTCTGGGCATAAGAATGGGAAAGGTGCAAACAAATGCATCTATTCCTTTGACATGATGATTATTTCATAATAACTGAGTGCTTCATTCCAGTCTTCCCTGCCGTTACTGTCCCATTTTTTTCCCTTACTCTATTAGACTGAAAGAGGAATAATGGAATTTTTCTCAAAAATATGATGTTAAAATATCATGCTGGTAGTTTTATGATGGTTCAGTATATATTTCAGCTCAACTGTATATTTCCTTATAATCACAAGGAAATCAGAACGGTCCATTAGCCCAAGAAGTTTATATAATAGAGAAAATAGATTTTTTTAAGCTCTTTTGTTCATGCCTTTCCTAATACTTACCAGATCTTTTTTCATAAATCTCAGATTTTAACTTATATTCCATTGCTGCTGACAGCTTTGATATACATTCTTGTGTGTGTGGATTTGCACTATTCTTAGGATATTTAAGCTAGAAATGAACATTTTACTCAGTGTTTCAGGGACCATACATAGCCAAGTTTCTAAGACCACAGACAAGGGAGTTTTATATGTTGTTGCTGTTAACTGTGGTGTCTTGTGGGTTGTTTGGTCAAGTACTTAGTGTAAACTGTTCTGGGGGAGATGTTTTGTGAATTGTTGGTAGTAGCTGAATATTGGGGGAAGAGTTACACAGTTTTAAAAAGCATCGGCTTTAGGATTAAATCCAGTTATAGTAAAATCCCAGCTGAATCGCTAGCCATCTTTTTCCTTATAAACTTATTTATGGCATCTAGACCTCAAACTTTTTCAGAAGGGCCTAAGGCACTGTGTGACAAATAAGTGTTCAATGAATAGTAGTTCTTTGTTTTTTCCATCTCATGTTTGCCCTCACGTTCATAAGTTTGGTTGGACTATGTGTGTTGAACGGGTGGGTGGGTCTGAGGTAGTGGTTGATAGCTTTGTATAGAGACACGAATAAAGACACCCAGGCATTGTTCTATTCCTGGGGATAACATGAGTTACTCAAGAGATTCCTGAAATCCTGAAAGGTCATTATAACTGTTTCTTGTCAACATACTGGAGGCCTTTGCTGAGAGCCGTAGGAAGCCTCACTGAAGCCATGACCCTTCTTGATGGGACTCTGATAGGAAATGAAGAATTTATTGAATGCCTGTGTATTGAATCCATGTTAGAACAGTTCACATGTTATCACATGAGCCCCTCAAATCAGCCCTGTGTTTCAAAGAATGAAGAAGGGATGTGGGAGGCTCATATAACATTCTCAGAGTCACAGTAAATGATGACCCAGGATCCCAGCCCAGGTGGGTCAAGGCTGAATTATAAACCTAATCATGGCTATTTTTGGTTTGTATATTTTACATATATATGTGCCCACATGTTTTTATTCTTTGTTTTTATTATAGATGTGAAAAAATATATAAATAAAGGAGAGATTTTTCATCCCATGAAACACACGTTTTAAATGATACAGCAGTTAATAGGTTTTGGTGAAGTAATAAACGATAGAGAAATAAGAGAAAGAACATAAAATAGTTCGTATTTTATTGACTGACCTAGTGACTTCCATTCTTGTAAATTGGTTTAAGAAATGCATTACATTTTTGCCTGTTCAAAGATGCATTTATAGCATGTAGATGAATCAAAGGCTTTCCTCCTTTTCCCATTAGTTTGTACAGACTCGTCAGTGATATTGATTTGTTATTTTCTGGGTGTGCATTAATATGTGGATATGTTGTTTCTGCTTGTTCCTGAAAATCTAAATATCAAGAGTAGCATTTAATTAGCTGTACTTTTATAAGATTAATAACATAATAGCCAATCTCATAATAAATAATCAAATGTTTCATTGTAATATTTGTTGATAATCTCGAGTGAGATTAATAACATAATAGCCAATCTCATAATAAATAATCAAATGTTTCATTGCAATATTTGTTGATAATCTCTAGAACAGAGTGAGAGCTAATATTCGAGTGGATTGCTTAGCAGTTTTCCCCCCAAATTACACTCTTCTGTATGCCTTCATATTCTACTTCAATTTCATGTTTCCACTTACATCCACAGGCAAGCCCTGTTGGTTAAACAAACTTGGAAATGCTTGGAAATGTTGTTCCCAAGAAGCACATAAAAGCTTTTGAGTTGAGACTTGGTTTAGTACAAGATCGTTTGATTTCTGGCACCCTGTATGCCTTGCCTGAGTTCTTCCCTTTGGCATTGTTGTATACTTAGTTGTGTAATCACTACCCTGGTCTTCCGGACATGTTGCCTTCCCTGCTGGCGAACTAGAATCATGATTCTAGAGAGACCTTACAGATATTATGGTCCAGTGATTTAATTTTATGGAAGAAAGAATTGTGGCCCAGAGACATTGACCCAGTATCACCTGTAAGTGGCATAACCAGGATTAGAACCTGGGCCTGATTTCTAAAACCAGTGTTCTTTAGCTCATACCTAACTGTGTAGGCCTTTGAGTGTATTCAAGTTTTGGCTTGTAGGAGAGCATAGTATTTAATTTTTCTCAGCTTCATTTTTAGTATCTGTAGGGCATGACTGTTAATAACCGTCCTACCTACCTTGCATCTCTTTTCTGTGAAGCAAATAAAAGAAAGTAGTGCATTAAGATACTATAATGTTGTGGTTCTTAATAATGATGACTTGCATATTTAGAGCACTTTATAGCCCTTCACATTTGCTGTTAAATGTGCAGGACAGCATATATCACCACTGTGTGGCATCATTGTTTAAAAGAGCAGGTTGTTTTTCTATTAAGGAAAGGTTATTTTTTAAATCTTGGTTTTCTTGTTAGTGGTGGATACCTAGCATGCTACTCTAAATACCTTAAGCATATACGTAACCAGTTTGATGAGAGGTTTCAGGAAACCACTAGCCATTATTTTCATTTATACTTTGGACGGATTTCATAATTTTTGGTCATTTTCAGTTATTAAAATCCAGGTCAGCCCAGTTTAAGTTTACGTGCTCTAATTTTGCCTTTCCTCCACTCACTGTCACCTAGACTTGCAGTTGAGCTTTTGAAGGAGAGAAATCGGTATACAGCTGACTGTTTCTTTTGTGTTTTTGCCAGGACTGGGTTTGGAAGCAGACATAAAGGGGGCAGAGGTCTTCTTCCTTAACTGGACCTATGTCAGTTGTGGGGAGGAACCCCTGATTTTACTCTGAGTTTGCTTCTTTTATGGCTTTTTGCTTTGCTTCAAAGCTCCACTGATGGGTGTGGGCTTTCCTCATAGCTGCCATAGGGATGGTTTACTTGACATGGTATTCCGCTTCACATCAGCCCCCTCTATCCTCAAGGACTCCCTTGGAAAGAGGCTACTATGTCCCTCCCAAACCTTTACCAATGGTCCACCACTCTGACCTTTCCAGCTGGGGTGTCCCCTCACTTAGCTGCTGCCTGTGGAGACCTGGAGCTCCCAGTACCATCTCTCTTTCTTTGCACAGTCTCCATGTGGAGACAGGCGAACTGCCCCCATGTCCGCAGGACAGCAAGGAAACTCCCCTGTACCTTCCAGACACATTAGTGCTGTGCAAGAGCTGGCTTGTACTGGCTCACAAAAGCTGATTGCTAAATTTTTAGGAATTTTGTGATCTTGCTGTTAACATAGCCATTACTAATTACATTATATAAGTGAATAATCAAATATATTATATTGAAAACAAAGTAATAAATATTTAAAACTGATCACTTACTAGTTAATTTACTGCATTTTATTATCTATACTCTTGATGTTGTTTGCATCTGTTGTCTTTTTATGGTGGAAAATACTATATAATAGCATGCTACTGCACGTCTCTTCCCACTCTGCATTCAGTAACTTCTCATTTGTAGCTTGAAATTGGCCATGGTGGGAGTATTTTCGCCACTGAAATAATAAGTGCCACAAACCAGGATCTGTCATCTCCCCTGCTTCCCAGTAAGTTGTTGAACATTTACCAGCATACCACTGGGCTCACTACGTTATGGTCCCTTCTGATCCTACCGCTGTAGGCCACCACAGCAAGTGTCTCTCCGTTAACAGTCTCCTCTTCATTCTTATGTGATTTTTACCAAATTCTTCCAAGGGCTTTCTCAGGAAGCATTTTTCTGGGAGCCATTTGCCTTCTCACAGGTACTCCCAGTCCTGATGAGTGATTCTTTTAGAACTTCCTTCTATTTGGCCTTGGAAAGGTTCCTGTGGGGTAAGGTTCCCTGCTTCCCCTCCCTCGCAGAGGTAGGCGTGCCCATCATGGGCAATAATGTATTTCTCTCCCTTGTAAGATCAGCTGGCTGTGAAGTTAGTGGGCTGTGTAGGGCTGGACCTGCTATTGTTCGGCAAACCCTGAAGGAAGATAGGCTCTAACTGTTTATGAATTATCTAGAATGTCAAGTATACTTAGAACATTTTTTGCCTTTGGTTTTGTACGGCAGTTTCAAATTCTTGCAAAAAAGAAGTACCAGTTAATCTGCTATTATAAGAAGACTAAAAGAGCCAGAGTATTTTATATATTTTAGTTATTTAACAAAGTAGACTTTTCATGTCGATGTTTCATATTGACATGTAAACTAATAAAAGTAAAATGTAGATATTTCTGTTGTCTAAGGCTCTGCTGTTAAACTGATTTTCTAAAGCAACTGACAGTTTAGATGATTTTGGGTAAAGTGTCTATTACTGTCTCCCTTCTTCTGTGCCCCACCACCCTCCATAGCCTGTAGGTGGGGATAGTTTAAGGTTTATCTTTTTAAAAGAAAACTTAAATAAACACTCTCATTTCTTTTCCTTGGGAAGTTAGTATTCTCTTTGTATGTGGAGAGTTTAACACTTTTCAAAGAATTCACTCTTACAAAAAAAAAGGTTCAAAAATTTAGGATTGTAAGACACATATTGATGATCAACATTTGTATTTTAACTTAAGACGCAATCTGATTCACTTAAGATACAAATCTCCTTTTAAGAGAGTACAATTTATAATACATTTTCACTGCATAAACTTACTTGGTTTCAAAAATTTAATCTTGAATTTGTCTCACACTGTTTGAATCTAGGGAGAAAGCATGTTGGAAATTGGACATTAAATTGGTGTATCAACAATTTTGTGTTGTAGTATAACTTTCACCCATGCTGCTTATTTTGTCGTCCGTAAAATTGGGATGAAATCCAAACTTGGAAAGTAATATTTGACTGTAATAGCAAACCATACAGCACTGCACGATACATATAAAGCACCCTTGACCTGTTTTGTTATTTGTACACATGGAGAGACTTTTCTCAGGCTGAGTAGCTACTGGTGTTGGATTCTAGATTTAATCATGTTACTCTTGCTTGTTGGTGCCATTAAATAATTAGTCCACCATGTAAGGGCTCAACTCAAAGCTTTCCTTAAGAGTAGAGCCTATTCTTGATTCTTATGGAATTTAGATTGCTCTTATATGAAAATTTACTGTGACACTCCATTTATGTCTTTTTTACTTTTGACTTCACTATCCTTAATATACCTCCTAAATGCTATTCTCCAAATTTGTTGAAATGCATATTTCAGAGCTCTATTGTTCAATGAGGTAGTGACTAGGTAGATGTGATTATTTAAATTTAATGAAAGCTAAAAATGGCAACATAGTGCCCATCAATAGATGAATGGATGAAGAAGCTATGGTATAGATATATATTGGAATATTACTCAGCCATAAAAAAGAATGACATCTTGCCATTTCTGACAACATAGGTGGACCTAGAGGGTGTTATGCTAAGTGAAATAAAGCAGACATAGAAAGACGAATACTGTATTCACTTATATATGGATTCTACAAAACAAAACAAATGAACAAATACAACCAAAGATAAATACAGTCATAGATACAGAGAACAAACAGGTGGTTGCCAGAGGGGATGGGAAGGATTAGAGAAATAGATGAGGGAATTAAGAGGTACAAACTTACAGTTACAAAATAAATGAGTCATGGCGATGAAATGTACAGTGTGGGAAATATAGTTAATGATAATGTAATATCTTTGTATGGTGACAGATGGTAACTAGACTTATCTTGGTGACCATTTTGTAATGTATAGAAATATCGAATCACTTTTTTGTGCACCAGGAACTAACATAGTATTGTGGGTCAATTGTACTTCAAAAACAAAACAAACTCATAGAAAAAGAGATCCTATTTGTGGTTACCAGAGGCGTGGGGGTGGGAGAATTGGATGAAGATGGTCAAGAGGTACAAATTTCCAGTAACAAGACAAATAGGTACTTAGGGATGTAATGTAAAACATGGTAAATATAGTTAACGCTCCTGTATGTTATATATAAAAGCTCTTAAGAGAGTAAATTCTAGGAGTTTGCATCACAAGGAAAAAGTATTTTTTTCTTTTTCTTTTTTTTAATCGATATGGGATGATGGATGTTCACTAAACTTATTGTGGTAATCATTTCATGATTTATTTAACTCAAGCCATTATGCTGTACATCTTAAACATATACAGTGCTGTATATCAGTTATATCTCAGTAAAACTGGAAGGTTAAAAAATTAAAACAAATACTCCTTTGTTTAAAAAAGAAAAATATATTTACTCAGTCACGCATTTCAAGAGCTGAATGCCTACATGTTGCTGGGCCACAATGTAGGATGAATAGAGAACGTTTCCAGGTGTCACACAGTTCTGTTGGATGGTATTGCTCTAGACTCTGCATCTCCCTTATGTAGTACCTGTCCTTTAATAACTGTAGACATGTGGCTAGATTATATTGTATTTTAACCATTTTGCTAATTCATAAATTGGGACAAAATGTATCTTATAAAGAAAGTATAATAAAAATAAACCTATGATAAAGACAGCATAGTGTTTTACCTGTTAAAATAACTTAAGGACCAGCTTGGAAAATTAACTGTTATTTGGTTTTTGTAACATTATTTTTCCCCTCTAGAAACATCATCGTCAAATTTCAAATCCATACAACCCATTGAAAAGTCTCTGTGAATATTGATTTCTGCTTTTATATCTTTGATCATATGAGGCAAAGGATATAAAACAGTGAATCGTCTAATATGTTGAAAAAGAAATTGAAGTTTTGTTTGAATTTCTAATTTTAAGCATTGGGTTTGATATAGAGTAAAAAAGCTGTGACAAGATGGGATTTATATTTGTGCAGGTAAAATAGAAAGTGAAGTTCAGAGCTGGATAGAGTAATAGATCAAGTTGGGTATAAAAGAAATTATGGCTAAACAGATTCAGGATGAAAAATTGATTAGAGACCTCAGCCTGTAACTAATGAGAGAAGTGGAAAAGCTAAGAGATTGCAAATCAGTTTTGTAATTTAGGTTAATATTTTGTTTTTCAGACTTTAAAGGGGAACTATACCATTAAATGTTAAGCTATTAAAGGAGTGTTTCTTAGGCACCTTTAGAGTAACTTGTTATGACATCCTATTTTTTTTTTTCTGTAAAATCTTCTAATGTATTTGAAATTTCAGTGACAGCATACTTTAATACTGGACTTGAGCTAAAAATGAAGTTTGTTGAAAATAATTTTTTAAAATAGTGGTTATATAAATCTTTAATTGCTTAGGAGATTAATAAACTGCTTTCAGAAATGGACATTACACAAGTATCTCCAAGGAGAGTGTTCCCATCTCTCCAACTCAAATTAGAAAAGCGGTACACTACCGCCCTATGACTAGCTGGCCTCCCTAACTCTCTCACTTCCTTTTTTCCTACCTGAAGACATGTGTATGGAAGGCATACTACATGCCACTTGCTATGCTGGACATTGAGGCTGGCAAAGACAAGGGCCATTTTCTCCATTTCCTAGGCCATACCCATAGTTAATACCATCGTCACCCTTTCCTCGAGTAACTGCAGTGGTCCCCTTAATATTGCTTCTGCTTCTGGCTCTTACTCTCCCACAAAATACTTATCCCCACAGTTGTCACAATCAGTTTCTTTAGATCATAATTCAGATTAAGTCTCTCCTCTGCTATAAGCCTGTTCTACTACATTTAGAATAAAATTCGATCTCTTTTTTAAAAAATGGATTTTAAAATATATTTTTGAGGAAGCCATGTCATCAAAAATGTAGTTCAGAGAATGATAATATAATCTATGGGCCTAAAAATGATTTTCTAAATTATGTCAGTAATATATTGATAGATTATAAAAATTCAAATACAGAAGTTGAAAAAATAAAAAAGTGAAACTCCTCCATATTATTTCACCCCTTCCACCCAACACCTCACTTGAGGTAACTACCATTGGTTGGGTCTATATGCTTTAAGACTTTTTTCTATGAAATTACAGTCATGATTTTACCTTCTCAGAGATTTCCCTGATCACATGTCTCATCCTCTGTTCTTTGTCACCATGACATACGTTCACTTATTGTCTTTCTTGTATATTAGAATGTTTTTTATGAAGGCACCAAATTTTTCCATGTTGTTCATCTCTTGTTCACTTTTAGGTGTTAATAGATAGCTATATAACGTTCAAATGCATATGCTATGCTAAAAGGGTCAGTAGACAATGAAGCCAGTATTTTAATTCCATATTTATCTCCTTTACTTTCCCATTGCCTTGGATTTCTCAATTATCTCTAGTATTAGCATGGGCACTTCAGGAAAAGGGAAAGGAAAATATAAAATCAAGACTTAGCTGGGAATTCCCTGGCGGCCCAGTGGTTAAGATTCTGCACTCTCACTGCCAAGGGCCCAGGTTCAGTCCCTGGTTGGGGAACTAAAATCCCACAAGCTATGAGGCCAAAAACAAAAAAATACCCCACTAACCTGTTAGCCAATTAAACCATGCATGATTAACTCTGTGGTATCATTGTATGTGTAAAATATTTTGATCTTTTAAGCATAATCATATGTTATTACCTTGCTTGATTTAACATTATGCAGTGATCTTATTAAAGAAATTTGAAGGTATTTCCCATAACCTTTATCCTTTTACAGAAGAAAATAGGTACAAACAGTATAGATACAGCTAAACTAGTGTCTTTTAAAAATGAGTAAAACTATAGTGTAAGTAAAACATTTTATTTCCTGTAAACTCCTCCTGGTGCATCTCCTCAAAATATCATATTTAAGTAATTCTTAGTGGTCCTAATTCATTTCTGAATAAAAAATCCATTCTGGCTACTTTTCTTTCTGCCAAGCTTTTCACCAGTAAAGTTTAGGTCTATTTACAATTCAGAGAGCCCTCTGATTTTTGAGAGTCCAGAGTTTGAATTAGTTCAGTAAATCGTTGCTTTTTTGGTGACATACAATATAGGGAAAATTAAAGATGAATTCCATCCCTCTCCTATCTATGAAAACTGGGTTTAACATAGCGTGAAAGGAATAAAAACTTTGTGTTTTATTACATGAACTTCACTTACTGTTTTATAAATCTCAGAGTGAAGGCAACGTTTATGACATTATTTTCAGTCTCATATTAAATTTAAGTAAAGCCTCTAAGATTATTTACTTTAAACACTGGTGTTTTGGGAGTAAAATTTTGGATTAAAAAACCAAACAAACAAACTACACACACACACATTTTCCTGGAGATATAATAATACGTACTTGTTCTCTTCATAAATATGTATATAAATATAGGGATAAAATCTTCTCACATTGTTGTACATGTGTGCAATAGATATTTCTTGATTGGCTGAGTAATATCCAAGCATGTTTAGGTACAATTTTAGATGTTTAGTTCCTTCTGATGAGATTCCAGTCCTTCATTCTAGTTATTGCTGCCAGTGTCCTTTTTTAGGTGCAAATCAATCACATTAGGTACTTCTTTCTTTCTGATGCCTATCAAATATTGCTCACTGCAGACATTTTTTTGATGAATAAATGAATAGCTAATTGTTTAAACTTTATAAAATTAGTATTTTATACAGACATTCGTATATTTTAATTTTAGCTGGGTATCTGAAACAGAAAACCCATGAGTCCAACCATGAATTGATTTTCCATGCAAAGAGAAAGATACTGAAGCAAGAAGACAGGTTCTTAGAACCAACTCTTCCATTACTAATTGTAGGACCAAGACAAAGACTTCTAGCTCCGTTTCTTTATCTCTAAACCAAGGTAGATCAGTTTAGATGCATGATTCTCAGACTTTAGCCTGCATCAGAATCAACTGGAGAGACTTTGTGGGTGAGGCCTAAGTATTTTGCATTTCTAACAAGTCCCCAGATGTTGTTGATGCTGGACCATTGGCCTGGCCTCTCCAAGGTATTTTTGCAACCTTCAACATGTGTATGATTTGCTAATATATTAATGTCACTGTGCAGAACCAGGGCAAAGTTTAAGAAGGTTAAATATCTTCTGAAGTTTCTGGAAAAGGCCTTTGATTTTTAAAAATTTCTGATCTACTTCTAGATTCATTTGAGTGACTCTTTCAGGTCACCTAAATCACTTTAGGTTGGTTTCTATTGTTTATGCTGTTCATTAAAGAACATACTTGGTCATTACAGTGACTGTCACATTCCCTCACCTATAACCAAATCCTGCAAAAAAAATTAAGACTTTTGCTCCTTTCTCATTCCCTTTTCTCAGTAAAGATAGAGCTTATCTTTCACTGTCTATCTTTGAAGGCCAATTTTATTCCATTCCTTTTGTCTGCTGTGGGTAACAAAAATGGTTTATGAACCAATCACATTTTTTATATAGTTTTAGGCTTTTGTAATTATACAAAGAGTTCCAATGATTTCTTTCTCATCGGTATTGTTATTTCTAAAATTCCCTGCTTCCGATAACCCATCTTTTATTGATTTCCAGATACCCTGAGGGGTTATGAGGATTCTTCAAAAATAATATTGATTTTATAATATAGAAAGGGATGTCCATTTTCCTTTTTTGATTGAGATTTCAGACTTCAGTACTAGCTAACTTCAGGTCTCTGAGTATTCTAGATAAAAACTTTTTGTCTTAAAATTTTATCAAGAAAGATTCTTAAAGTATGACTGTGTCCTTCACTGATGTATGACACATGATTCTTTTATTAACTATGTCACCGAATATTTTAGTTGGTATTCTGTAAAGAATTAAATGAAATGTATACTTTTAGTTAATTAAGCTCAGAATTTTTTAATAAAAAAGTCAAGGCAAATATGTGTCTGCACATTTCTGTGTATGCACCCATTTTTCAGCAGTGCTGGGATGTCTAACATTATTGTAGTGCTAGGATTTCTTCTAAAGTTTCCCACTAATATCTTAAATTATATAATAGCTAGTTATATCTGTACTATTTAATCCTTAGAGCCAAAGATATCACTGTTCTTGCCCATTTACCTGCAAAATAAAATGGGAAAAAAATTTATGGAGTTATTTATCCCTATGTTCAACTAAGTACACAAAATGGTTACACTAATTAACTTTGTGTAAAAATCTCTCCCTTCCCTATAACCATAACCTGTTTTTTCAAGAGGGAAAGGTTACTTGTAGTACTTTTGAAATTATTTAATTCTTAAGCCAATATGATGAAAATAAAGAGTTCTTTTTTTACACGTGGTCTTAACAAAACAATTACTTATTAATATGTTTGCATTTGTGATGTGAGGGCTCAGGTTTAGCATTCAGTTGAACTTTGCCTTGATGTAGTCTGATCTGGTTATACTACCTGTTGAATGGTATTTAATTACCTGGTTCACTTAAAGCTTGCTTTTCTTTATAATATAAATGCATACTACCAACAGATTTTGTATGTTGATAGATTTTTAGTGTGATAATACGTATAGGTTGCTCTGCTCATTTTAATTTTCTTAATTGAGCTCCATGAGTATAGATTAAAGCTCTTGAGAGTCACTTATGTTTGGTGAGAAAAAGACTTACTGTGTTAGTTTGAAAGCATTTTTTTTCAGATATAGTTGTGCAAGTGAAATGATCTACTTCTGCTATGTGTGAGATTGGACTGTTGGTGCTAAAATTTAAAAGGTTCTGCCTGTGGATTGCAGGAAGACAAATGGCACATCTCTAGAAGAAAGGAAAAATAGTGCTGAAATTCAGTGTCATGTTGATAGAAATAGCAACCGTAACCAGTCATCTTTTATTTCTGGCTCAGACAACTAACTATAAAATATAACCCAGATGGTGGAGCTATGATAGCAAAGATACAGAAATGACATTTTGCTGATGAATTTGCTACCCTTTGCTTCTCCACCTTCAGTTTTATACCAGATCTTTTATGATGTAAGTTGTTTGCTTATGTATTTAAGGTCAGACCCATAGGATGAAAAATGTGATGAATGGCGTTTTTAGATCTTGGATTATTTTAGTTAACTTTTGTTTCATTTCCCTCTTCTAATTGCCTTTTTGACTTTTCCTTCTTATTGCAAATTCATACTCTAACATAAATTAGGCTGTGCCATGAATAGTGGGTCCTACTTCAATTTATTTCTGATACATATTTAAAGGCATTTCGAGTATAGTATTATGCTCAGTCTGTCTGCCTGTCTTGGAATTGGGTATTCTAAAGAATGAAGGGAGTTGGACACATTATACTGTGGTCTCTAGTCTCAGCTGGCTTCACCATAGTAGGCCTCCAATTGAGACCAAAAAGGTTTCATGTAAGGGTAGTTTAGTGATGCCGGTGTAGGATTGTTTAAAATGTTTTTTGTCTTAGAGATTAAGAACGGGTAAGGTAGTGGGTGTGTTACTGCCGTACTAAAGAGGTAAGAGAGGAGCTTCAAGATAGCGGAAGAGTAAGAAGTGGAGATCACCTTCCTCCCCACAAATACATCAGAAATACATCTACATGTGGAACAACTCCTATAGAACACCTACTGAACACTGGCAGAAGACCTCAGACATCCCAAAAGGCAAGAAACTCCCCCACGTACCTGGATAGGGCAAAAGAAAAAAAAACAGAGACAAAAGAGTAGGGACGGGACCTGCACCTCTGGGAGGGACCTGTGAAGGAGGAAAGGTTTCCACACACTAGGAAGCCTCTTCGCGGGTGGCAGAGGGGGGAAGCTTCGGAGCCACGGAGGAGAGCACAGCAACAGGGGTGCAGAGGGCAAAGCGGAGAGATTCCCGCACAAAGGATCGGTGCTGATCAGCACTCACCAGCCTGAGAGGTTTGTCTGCTCACCCGCCAGGACGTGTTGGGGCTGGGAGCTGAGGCTCGGGCTTCGGAGGTCAGATCCCAGGAAGAGGACTGGGGTTGGCTGCGTGAAACCAGCCTGAAGGGGGCTAGTGCACCACAGCTAGCCATGAGGGAGTCCGGGAAAAAGTCTGGAGCTGCCTAAGAGGCAAAAGACCACTGTTTCGGGGTGCATGAGGAGAAGGGATTCAGAGCCACCACCGAAACGAGCTCCAGAGACGGGCGCGAGCTGCCGCTATCAGCACGGACCCCAGAGATGGGCATGAAACACTAAGGCTTCTGCTGAAGACATCAAGAAGCCTGTGCAAGCACAGGTCACTATCCACACCTCCCCGCCCGGGAAGCTGTGCAGCTTGCCACTGGCAGGGTCACGTGATCCAGGGACAACTTCCCTGGGAGAACACACGGCACGCCTCAGGCTGGTGCAACATCATGCCAGCCTCTGGCGCCACAGGCTCGCCCTGCACTCCGTACCCCTCCCTGCCCCCGGGCTGAGTGAGCCAGAGCCCCCTAATCAGCTGCTCCTTTAACCCTGTCCTGTCTGAGTGAAGAACAGACGCCCTCAGGTGACCTACACGCAAAGGCAGGGCCAAGTACAAAGCTGAACCCCAAGAGTTGTGCGAACAAAGAAGAGAAAGGGAAATCTCTCCCAGCAGCCTCAGGAGCAGCGGATTAAATCTCCACAATCAACTTGATGAACCCTGCATCTCTGGAATACCTGAATAGACAATGAATCATCCTAAATTGAGGTGGTGGACGTTGGAAGCAATGATATATATATTTATTTCCTTTTTCTCTTTTTCTGAGTGTGTATGTGTATGCTTCTGTGTGTGATTTTGTCTGTATAGCTTTGCTTTTACCTTTTGTCCTAGCGTTCTGTCTGTACTTTTTTTTTTTCCTTAGTATAAGTTTTAGAACTTGTTATCATTGGTGGATTTCTTTTTGTTTTGGTTGCTCCCTTCTTTTTTTTTTTAATTACTTAAAATTTTTGTTTTAATTTTAATAATTATTTATAATTTTTTACTTTAATAACTTTATTTTAGTTTAATTTTTCTTTCTTTCTTTTTTTCTCCCTTTTATTCTGAGCCGTGTGGATGAAAGTGTCTTGGTACTCCAGCTGGGTATCAGGCCTGTGCCTCTGAGGTGGGAGAGCCGAGTTCAGGATATTGGCCCACCAGAGACCTCCCTGTTCCACATAATATCAAATGGTGAAAGCTCTCCCAGAAATCTCCATCTCAACGCCAAGACCCAGCTCCACTCACCAACCAGCAAAATACATG
Organism: Grampus griseus; assembly: GCF_964374135.1. Classification (NCBI taxonomy): domain Eukaryota; kingdom Metazoa; phylum Chordata; class Mammalia; order Artiodactyla; family Delphinidae; genus Grampus; species Grampus griseus. The sequence goes on along the minus strand of NC_139007.1, from coordinate 55,090,839 downwards.
CTGGACACCCTATGCCAAACAACTAGAAAGAGAGGAAAACAACCCCATCCATTAGCAGAGAGGCTGCCTAAAATCATGATAGGCCACAGACACCCCAAAACACACCACCGGACACGGACCTGCCCACCAGGAAGACAAGATCCAGCCTCATCCACCAGAACACAGGCACTAGTCCCCTCCACCATGAAGCCTACACAACCGATTGAACCAACCTTAGACACTGGGGGCAGACAGCAAAAACAACGGGAACTGTGAACCTGCAGCCTTAGAAAAGGAGACCCCAAACACAGTAAGTTAAGCAAAATGTGAAGACAGAGAGTCACACAGCAGATGAAGGAGCAGGGTAAAAACCCACCAGATCAAACAAATGAAGAGGAAATAGGCAGTCTACCTGAAAAAGAATTCAGAATAATGATAGTAAAGATGATCCAAAATCTTGGAAATATAATGGAGAAAATACAAAAAAGTTTAACAAGGACCGAGAAGAATAAAGAGCAAGTGAACAATGATGAACAACACAATAAATGAAATGAAAAATTCTCTAGAAGGAATCAATAGCAGAATAACTGAGGCAGAAGAATGGATAAGTGACCTGTTACATAAAATAGTGGAAATAACTACTGCAGAGCAGAATAAAGAAAAAAGAATGAAAAGAATTGAGGACAGTCTCAGAGACCTCGGGGACAACATTAAACACACGAACATTCGAACTATAGGGATCCCAGAAGAAGAGAAAAAGAAAGGGACTGAGAAAATACTTGAAGAGATTATAGTTGAAAACTTCCCTAATATGGGAAAGGAAACAGTTAATCAAGTCCAGGAAGCACAGAGAGTCGCATACAGTATAAATACAAGGAGAAACATACCAAGACACATAGTAATCAAGCTATCAAAAATTAAATACAAAGGAAAATTATTAAAAGCAGCAAGGGAAAAACAACAAATAACATACAAGGGAATCCCCATAAGGTTAACAGCTGATCTTTCAGCAGAAACTCTGCAATCCAGAAAGGAGTGACAGGACATATTTAAAGTGATGAAAGGGAAAAAACTACAACCCAGATTACTCTGCCCAGCAAGGATATCATTCAGATTTGATGGAGAAATTAAAACCGTTACAGACAAGCAAAAGCTAAGAGAATTCAGCACCACCAAACCAGCTTTACAACAAATGCAAAAGGAACTTCTCTAGGTAGGTACAACAAGAGAAGGAAAAGACCTACAATAACAAACCCAAAACAATTTAGAAAATGGTAATACGAACATACATTTCGATAATTACGTTAAATGTAAATGGATTAAATGTTTCCACCAAAAGACATAGACTGGCTGAATGGATACAAAAACAAGACCCATATATATGCTGTCTACAAGAGGCCCACTTCAGACCTAGGGACACACGCAGACTGAAAGTGAGGAGATGCAAAAAAATATTGCATGCAAATGGAAATCAAAAGAAAGCTGGAGTAGCAATTCTCATATCAGACAAAATAGACTTTAAAAGAAAGAGTATTACAAGAGACAAAGAAGGACACTACATAATGATCAAGGGGTCAATCCAAGAAGAAGATACAACAATGGGAAATATTTATGTACCCAACATAGGAGCACCTCAATACATAAGGCACATACTAACAGCCATAAAAGGGAAAATCAACAGTAACACAATCATAGTAGGGGACTTTAACACCCCACTTTCACCAATGGACAGGTCATCCAAAATGAAAATAAATAAGGAAACACAAGCATTAAATGATACATTAAACAAGATGGACCTAATCGATATTTGTAGGACATTCCATGCAAAAACAACAGAATACACTTTCTTCTCCAGTGCTCATGGAACATTCTCCAGGATAGATCATAAATTGGGTCAAAAGTCAAGCCTTGGTAAATTTAAGAAAATTGAAATTGTATCTGGTATCTTTTCTGACCATAACACTATGAGACTAGACATCAATTACAGGAAAAAATCTGTAAAAAATACAAACACACAGAGGATAAACAACACACTACTTAATAACCAAGAGATCACTCAAGAAATCAAAGAGGAAATCAAAAAATACCTAGAAACAAATGACAATGAAAACACAATGATCCAAAATCTATGGGATGCAGTAAAAGCAGTTCTAAGAAGGAAGTTTATATCAGTACAATCCTACCTTAAGAAACAAGAAACATCTCAAATAAACAACCTAACCTTTCACCTAAAGCAATTAGAGAAAGAAGAACAAAAAAAGCCCCAAAGTTAGCAAAAGGAAAGAAATCATAAAGATCAGATCAGAAATAAATGAAAAAGAAATGAAGGAAACAATAGCAAAGATCCATAAAACTAAAAGCTGGTTCTTTGAGCAGGTAAACAAAATTGATAAACCATTAACCAGACTCATCAAGAAAAAAAGGGAAAAGACTCAAATCAATAGAATTAGAAATGAAAAAGGAGAAATAACCACTGACACTGCAGAAATACAAAGGATCATGAGAGATTACTACGAGCATCTCTATGCTGATAAAACGGACAACCTGGAAGAAATGGACAAATACTTAGAAAAGCACAACCTTCCGAGACTGAACCAGGAAGAAATAGAAATTATAAACAGACCAATCACAAGCACTGAAATTGAAACTGTGATTAAAAACCTTGCAACAAACAAAAGCCCTGGACCAGATGGTTCCACAGGTGAATTCTATCAAACATTTAGAGAAGAGCTAACACCTATCCTTCTCAAACTCTTCCAAAATACAGCAGAGGGAGGAACACTCCCAAACTCTTTCTACGAGGCCACCATCACCCTGATACCAAAAGCAGACAATGATGTTACAAAGAAAGAAAACTACAGGCCAATATCACTGATGAACATAGTTGCCAAAATCCTCAACAAAATACTAACAAATACAATACAACAGCACATTAAAAGGATCATACACCATGATCAAGTGGGGTATATCCCAGGAATGCAAGGATCCTTCAATATAGGCAAATCAATCAATGTGATACACTGCATTAACAAATTGAAGAATGAAAACCATATGATCATCTCAATAGATGCAGAAAAAGCTTTTGACAAAATTCAACACCGATTTATGATAAAAACCCTCCAGAGAGGAAGCATAGAGGTAACTTACCTCAACATAATAAAGGCCATATGTGACAAACCCACAACCAACATCATCCCCAGTGGTGAAAAACATAGACCATTTCCACTTATATCAGGAGCAAGACAAGGTTGTCCACTCTCACCACTATTATTCAGCATTGTTTTGGAAGTTTTAGCCACAGCAATCAGAGAAGAAAAAGAAATAAAAGGAATCCAAAACAGAAAAGAAGAAGTAAAGCTGTCACTGTTTGCAGATGACATGATATATACATAGAGAATTCTAAAGATGCCACCAGAAAACTACTAGAGCTAATCAATGAATTTGGTAAAGTTGCAGGATACAAAATTAATGCACAGAAATCTCTTGCATTCCTATACACTAATGATGAAAAATATGAAAGAGAAGTTATGGAAACACTCCCATTTACCATTGCAACAAAAAGAATAAAATATCTAGGAATAAACCTACCTAAGGAGACAAAAGACCTGTGTGCAGAAAACTATAAGACACTGATGAAAGAAATTAAAGGTGATACAAACAGATGGAGAGATACACCACGTTCTTGGATTGGAAGAATCAACACTGTGAAAATGACTATACTACCCAAAGCAGTCTACAGATTCAATGCAATCCCTATCAAACTACCACTGGCATTTTTCACAGATCTAGAACAAAAAATTTCACAACTTGTATGGAAACACAAAAGACCCCGAATAGCCAAAGCGATCTTGAGAAGGAAAAATGGAGCTGGAGGAATCAGGCTCGCTGACTTCAGACTATACTACAAAGCTAAAGTAATCAAGACAGTATGGTACTGGCACAAAAACAGAAATATAGATCAATGGAACAGGTTAGAAAGCCCAGAGATAAACCCATGCACATATGGTCACCTTATTTTTGATAAAGGCGGCAAGAATATACATTGGAGAAAAGACAGGCTTTTCAATATGTGGTGCTGGGAAAACTGGACAGCTACATGTAAAAGAATGAAATTAGAACACTCCCTAACACCATACACAAAAATAAACTCAAAATGGATTAAAGACCTGAGTGTAAGGACAGACATTATAAAACTCTTAGAGGAAAACATAAGCAGAACACTCTGTGACATGAATCACAGCAAGATCTTTTTTGACTCACCTCCTAGAGAAATAGAAATAAAAACAAAAATAAACAAATGGCACCTAATGAAACTTAAAAGCTTTTGCATGACAAAGGAGACCATAACAAGAAGGAAAGACACCCCTCAGAATGAGAGAAAATATTTGCAAATGAAGCAGCTGACAGAGGATTAATTTCCAAAATTTACATGCAGTTCATGCAGCTCAATATCAAAGAAACAAACAACTGAATCCAAAGATGGTCAGAAGACCTTAATAGACATTTCTCCACAGAAGATATACAGATTGCCAACAAACACATGAAAGAATGCTCAACATCATTAATTAGAGAAATGCAAATCAAAACTACAATGAGATATTACCTCACACCAGTCAGAATGGCCATCATCAAAAAACCTACAAACAATAAATGCTCGAGAGGGTGTGGAGAAAAGGGAACCCTCTTGCACTGTTGGTGGGAATCTCCTGTATGGAGAGCAGTATGGAGGTTCCTTAAAAAATTAAAAATAGAACTACTATACGACCCAGCAATCCCACTACTGGGCATATACTCTGAGAAAACCATAATTCAAAAAGAGTCATGTACCACAATGTTCATTGAAGCTCTGTTTACAATAGCCAGGACATGGAAGCAACCTAAGTGTCCATCGACAGATGAATTGACAAAGAAGATGTAGCACATATATACAATGGAATATTAGTCAGCCATGGAAAGAAATGAAATTGAGTTATTTGTAGTGAGGTGGATGGACCTATAGTCTGTCATACAGAGTGAAGTACGTCAGAAAGAGAAAAACAAATACTATGTATGCTAACACATATATATATATGGAATCTAGAAAAAGAAAAGGTCATGAAGAACCTAGGGGCAGGATGGGAATAAAGATGCAGACCTACTAGAGAATGGACTTGAGGACACGGGGAGGAGGAAGGGTGAGCTGGCACAAAGTGAGAGAGTGGCATGTACATATATACTATACCAAATGTAAAACTGATAGCTAGTGGGAAGCAGCCACATATCCCAGGGAGATTGGCTTGGTGCTTTGTGACCACCAAGAGGGGTGGGATAGGGCGGTTGGGAGGGAGGGAGATGCAAGAGGGAAGAGACATGGGGATATATGTATATGTATGGCTGATTCAGTTTTTTATAAAGCACCTACTAACACACCATTGTAAAGCAATTTTACTCCAATAAAGCTGTTTAAAAACATAAATAAATAAATCGGTAAGAGTTGTTTCCTCATGGTCTCCGGCATCTTTGCCACCTGAAACTGCCCTCTTGCCTTATTTCTCAAAGGCTGTGGTCTTAGGGCAGTGCCCATTATATCAGTCACTGGAGAAGGGTAGGAAAGGGAGGAAAGGGTTAACATTTATGGAGAACCTTCCAAATTGTGTATAATCTCTTTTAATCCTCACAATGGCTCCATCAGGTCAGCACAGGGATTTGAGTTGACGTCTGTGACTCGGAGTTGAGGCTCTGCCTGATGCTGGTGTGCTCTTTTCTGTGTTTTGCGTGTGTCTCCATTATCATAAAAAACATATTAAAACCTTCTTTTTTAAATTAATTAATTTATGGCTGTGTTGGGTATTTGCTGCTGTGCACGCGATTTCTCTAGTTGAGGCGAGCAGGGGCTGCTCATCCTTGTGGTGTGTGGGCTTCTCATTGTGGTGGCTTGTCTTGTGGAGCACGGGCTCTAGGTGTGCTGGCTTCAGTAGTTGTGGCACACGGGCTCAGTAGTTGTGGCTCGTGGACTCTGGAGCGTAGGCTCAGTAGTTGTGGCACACGTGCTTAGTAGCTCCGCAGCATGTGGCATCTTCCCAGAGCAGGGCTCGAACCCATGTCCCCTGCATTGGCAAGTGGACTCAACCACTGCGCCACCAGGGAAGTCCCTCAAAACCTTTTTGAGAAAGCAGTATATGCCTTCCTCCTCCCCAAAGGCATCTTAATAATATAGAGAACATGCAAAGAACACAAAAATTCCTCTTGCATTTATTTTGTAAGTATCATTTATTCTTGTTTCAAGTTTTAAGTTTATCTGTTTTCAGAGATGGAGTTTGGGTGTCTCTTAGCCATATAATGGAGTCATGTGTTTTTTATACGTATGAATCTACATCAATATCTTCAAATTAAAAGGACCATTGACAATTTTTTACAAGTGTGTGTTTAAGGAATGAAAATTAAATAACTAATGGACTATCAATATGAACGGAAACATTCTGGCTTAAGCTCTAAAAATGATTATTATTAGTTCCTTTATTTAGATCTTCTAGATACTTTTGGTGATTACATTAGAGATAGCCTGGGCTAATTTGAAGCATAGGAATGTACTATGCTTGCATATTCGTTTTAGCGTGGAGCTTTCTCAGACAGCCTTCTTTGGGCTTTTATTTTATACAGTCTACTCTGGTGTGAAATCTCTTAGGTTTTATTTTCTCCTTTTGATCTGTGGTTCTGCATTTTTTACTTTTGCCTGGACACTGGAATGTGCTTTCAGTGATGTTCTATTTTTTATCAGGCAAACACAATACCACTCTGGAAAGGGTTGCAGTTTCTTTTGATGCAAGTGCGGTCTTGTTATACCTGCTGTTGTCATCCATGTTAGGTAATGTAGCAGTCCCTCTCATCACTTAGGCAATTTAAACCTCAGGATATTTTTGTAACATTGACATGTTATTCAAGAATACGTGTCTCCACTATACACAGAATTTGCATTCAAAAATCTACTTAGGTCACTATTATATTAGTATAATTGTGTGTGGAAAGATACGACTGTGCGTGCATACGTGTGTGTGCTTCTGCTGCATGGTAGGCCTTGTAACTATACAAAAAACCTGTATGTATTCAGGTAACAGTGTAGGTTTTAGAATCTCTGGAACCCTCATTACTCTCTGCAGACTGCACGGTCCTAATGTTAAGTCGTGACAGGACTAGTCCTCCTAAGAAACTCATCATATATATATATATATATATATATATATATATATATATATATTTTTTTTTTTTTTTTTTTTTGCGGTACCCGGGCCTCTCACTGTTGTGGCCTCTCCCGTTGCGGAGCGCAGGCTCAGCGGCCATGGCTCACAGGCCCAGCCGCTCCGCGGCATGTGGGATCTTCCCGGACCGGGGCACGAACCCATGTCCCCTGCATCGGCAGGCGTACTCTCAACCACTGTGCCACCAGGGAAGCCCAGAAACTGATCATATTTAATCTCAGGACATCTTAAGGAAAATGACTGATTTTGAGTTTTTACATACCTGTAAGTCATAGAGGTGCTAAGGATAGCTAAAATCTGAAATATGAAAGTGTTTTAGATGAAGAATCAATTTCTGCTATATGTCTTAACTGCCTTCCATATTTAGTACACATTATAATTAGAATCCTCTAATTACTCTCGCAAGCAGCTTTAAAGCCAAAGAATATACCAGTATTTCTTTTGCTTACGTATTTTTTCTAGGTACCTTTTGCAGGTGCAGGCATTTATCTTTTTCAGGAGCTAAATAAACAAGCAAGCAAGCAGTAGGCAAGGGCTGTTAACAATGCATTTGTTTCAGAAAACCCCCAGGCCTTTACTAAAGACATTTTCACGTGTTAGACTCTTAGAAACCAACTATTACATAACTCAATAGGCAAGCCAGCCTGGCATGTAGGGGTCTAACAGGGAGAAGCTCCTTTTCTATAATACTTTCAGCAAATCTTTATTGAGAAAGCAGAACCCCAGACTGACAGTGCCTGTGAGAGAAGCTACAGTGGGTGACAGTGACGGCTAGCTGTATGCTGGACTTTTGGTATCACCTGCCAGTTATGTGTATATTAATTTTTAAGTATGAACAGAAATAGAATATTTTCACACTTGAAAAGAAACTGGATTCTATATTTTGAAGTTTCCACATAGGTATTTGACTTACTCAGTTTAAGATCTTCTGGGGCCTGTAAGCAGAAATTTATTCCTCACAGCATTATTTAACTATTCAAGGGAAGTGATTGATGTTTTCATGATTTCTAAATTAGCTTGGGAAAATTATCTGAAACTTTCTCAAGGGAGAGTCACTTTATTATGTCAACCAAATTTTATGAGTTAGGTAAAAGTGAATTAAATACCTTATCCCATAATTCCCCTGAAAGCAAAACTATTAGCTAGAATTAACTGATGCACGGTTGTTTTCTGTAACATGTTGGAACTCTTTCCGAGCCCCAGTTTTCAACAGGATTCTTGTGGTTCACTGATGCTGTGGGGGATAAACAGGTCACTGCCCTCAATGAGCTTATATTTCAGTAGTAAAGATAAACCTTGAAAATTTATTGAGACAATTAATTATGTTATAATAATCATGCTCTGTTTGTGGATCTAGACTGAGGACACTTCTTCCCAAACAGTCTCTAAAAAGGCAGATATTAATACCTTGCAACTTAGGATCAGTTTAATGGATGGGAAACACCCTTGCCCCTTTGAATTCTTTGAACCATGCCATCACCCTCATGATTGCCTTCCTCTGGATCCCAAGTCATTTTCTTCTATTCATCCTGAACTTTAGTACTGGTGTCAGACTTGCTTTCTTCACTCCCAAGGCCCACCATTATCCTGATGGCTTTGGTATATTTGTGGAAAGTCCCTAGGTAGTTCCTTCACCTCCTCATCTCCAAAAATCACCTACTTTTTTTTTTTTTTTTGCTGTACGCGGGCCTCTCACTGTTGTGGCCTCTCCCGTTGCGGAGCACAGGCTCCGGACCTGCAGGCTCAGCGGCCATGGCTCACGGGCCCAGCCGCCTCGCTGCATGTGGGATCTTCCCGGACCGGGGCACGAACCCGTGTCCCCTGCATCGGCAGGCGGACTCTCAACTACTGTGCCACCAGGGAAGCCCACCTGCCTTTTTTAACCTGCTGCTCTTATTATACAGATCTTATAATATCTCACAAGTGTTCTAGCTTTATATGTAAGCATCTCACCTTCTGACCATAACATAAATTAAGCTCTTTCTACTTGATTAATTTCACTGAGATCATCCATCAGCCTCATGGGGAGCATCCGTTGATCAAACCATCTGTCTTTTGCTAATTCATCAATTTGCTCATTGTATCAAAATTTGATTTCTTTGTAATCTCTTTTTGGTCACATTTTCTATTTCCATAAACTCCTTGATTCCTTTTTTTCTGTCTACTTTTTATGAACTTAAAATCAAGCAAATTCTATTTTAAATAGAATCACGCTCCATGGTAGATCAGGATCACTAGAAAAACACAGTCACTAACTTCAGATGGGCCCACAATACTCCTGGAGATCCTATCACATTTTTCTTTTCAATTCCTTTTCTCTTCTTCTGTCCATTCTACTCCATTCATTTCTCTCCAAACTCCAACCACTCCTCCTTCCCACTAGCCCATCCCTTGTAGCTGAGAAAACTGAGGCCATACAGGAGAAACTCCCTTATCTACCAATCCTACAAATCCTACTCATATCTTCATTCATCCTCTCCTTCTTTCCTCATGTTATAAAAGAAGTAGAGCCCCTCCTCTGACCTGTGATTTGGATCCAGTGCTATCCTATCTCACATGAACAGTTATTTCTCTAATGTACACTCAAACATTCCCTTCAAATTGAATCATCCTCATCAACTTCAAAACATCTAAGTGTTTTTCGTCCTAAAAATGATAATAAAAGGTTGAACGCTTCCCTTGACCCCGTATCTTCTTCCATCCTTGGTTAGATTTCTCCACCGATTCAGGCATACTTCCTGTAGGAGGGTTACAAACATCTCCACTCCTCTGCTCTCTTCATTATTATCTAATATGGTTTCCATTTCTGTTACTTCATATGATGGTACTTTATTTGGTCACTCTTAATCACAGTGTTACATATAAGGAGTGGTTTTGTTCCAGCTTTACTGAGATATAATTGACATATAACATTATGTAAGTTTAAGGTGTACAATGTGCTGATTTGATACAAGTATGTATTGTAGAATGATTACCACTATAGCATTAGCTAACACCACCCTGTCACATAATTACCATTTCTTTTTTGTCGTGGGAACATTTAAGATTCACTCTCTTAACAACTTTCAAGTATGTAATACAGTAGTTTTAAACACAATCACCATGCTATACATTAGATCTGCAGAAATTATTCATCTTATAACCAGAAATTTGTGTTCTCTGGTATGACATCATTTATATATGGAATCAAAAAAAAAAAAAAAACCTCAAAGAAACAGAGGCTAGAATGTTGGATACTAGGGTCTGGGGTTTGGGAGAAGTGGGGATATGTTGTTTACAGTGTACCAACTTCTAGTTATAAGATATATATGAGGGTATTTTTAATCTCCATCTTACTTAGTGTTTGATCGGCATTTGGTCCTGACATCTCTTCTCCTTCAGATACTCTTTTATTGGCTTTTATGATACCATGTACCTCCATTTCCCTTTTTTATCTCTACACACTTTATTTTTTCTCAGTTTCCTCTGTCTTTTTGTAGGCTTATCTTCCTTTATCCTATCAGGGTGAAAAGTATGGCAAAAAGAGAGAAGGTGGCTTGGGATGGATCCTTGAGAATCCAATGTTTAGAGTTTACATGAGATAAAGAGAAGTCAATTATATTTAATGATGCTAACATACTTATGTTCATGTATATTATACATTGTGTGTGTGTATATATCTATGTATAATTTGTTATTGTTGTTGTTCAGCTATCATCTACTGAATGTCTGCTATGTGCCAGGTAGTAAGAATAAGCTTTGAGGACACAAAGTTGAGTCAAGCACAGCTCCTCCTTTGAGGCCTCACACTGACATCAGAGCACTGATACGGATGGACCTGCAGCTTTAGTAATGTTGGTTAAGATGACTGTTTTATTCAGGTGACTATTTTATTACAGATGACTGTTTTATTCATTATCCAAATTTGGACCGGAACATATAGAAATAAACCTATTTCTATTCTGTAGGTTTTCATTTTGTTACATTTATTCTTTGAAGACAAATGTGTAATTTACTTTGAACTTTACATTAACAATATTCAGTGTTTAAAACTTCAAATCACAGAAAACATATTTGAGGAGGTTTATGGGAATGAAATACCAGTTTATTCTAAGGTTTTTTAAATTTTTTTTAATTTTCCAAATTCAGGGCAGAGAGTTAAGTTTTTGAAAAGGGAGGAGGGAATGGGAAGAAATTTCATTTTAGTACATGTGTCCTTTATGGATATTTTCTTCCCATGATGGCAGTGGTGCCCCTTAACCTAGAATGCTTACCATGTACCAGGAGCTGTGCTAAATGGTTCACGTGTGTTATCTCATTTAATTCCCCCTTAACCCTGAGGTGGATACTAATAGTTTCTTTTTATAGAAAAGGAAACTTAGGTTTAGACTGTACATCAGTTAAAGTTACATAAGTAACTTTACATATGTTTTTCTATAAGTTAAAGTTAACATTTAAAGAATGTGAACTCAACGTATATCTGACTTTGGAGCCTACACTTTTAACACTGTGATATATTGAAAGAAAATTAAGTGCAAGTTTTTATTTCAGATTTTTCTCATATCCATAATGTCTTGTCTTACGTGGCATTCCATATATCATTTAATCATTTCACATATACCATTCAATCTTCACAACAAACCTGAGTTATGGGCAAGGCCAGTGTTGCCCATCTGAGGCTCTGAAGACATGGTTAAATTAGTTGCCTGGGTTACATGTGATAGCAAACCAGCAACCAGAGCCCAGGCTCCTTACTTTGAGTTCAGCTTTCCATTGTATGAGGTACTTCTGCGTTAATTCAGTTTGCCAAAAGATAAAGTTGTTCTTGTTCTTTAGGGTTCGCCTCCTCCCCTCCTTTAATTTGACTTGACTTCACTTATTTAGTTAGTAGTCCAAGAATGTTGCTAGAGTAGCAAAAATTTGATTAGAATCATCACCTTCAGTATTTCAGGTAACAGAGTGGAGTGGAAACAGCATGAAAAGCAGAGCCCTTTCATTCTGTTCTCAGGCTGGCCTCCTGGATGGGTTCAAGTTGACATCTGGTATGGCTTCCCTTGCTGTCTTCTCCTGGGAAGCCCTAGTTTTCTATTTGACACCGAGCATTAGCTCTGACCTGAGCATTAGCCCAAGCAAGTTTTGCATAATTAAGCTACTGAGATTGGTTTTCCCTGAGTGGACCGAAGAGACTTACAAGGTGAGGGCTCTGATAAAGTGATAAAGCTGATTAGATACTTAGCAGTAAAGGAATCTGATCTTAGAAATTTCCTCTTGCTCTAGTTAATGAGGCAGAGACAACACTTAGGGAAAATGAGTCACTAAAAAGAGAAACATTTTTATTTTCTTTACTAAAGAACCAATTCTTTCACTCCCTTTTAAATCAAGGCCTAACTTTATTTTCCAGAATAAAGCTCAGTTTAAATGCACAAATAAGAAACTTTTCCTCAGGGGTGTAGTAAACATGTTTAAACTTACCACCTACCAAGTAAAACAATTCGAGAAAGTAAAACTAAGATAAGCATAGAATTAAAATAATTTAATTAATGCTGCCTGTAACAAACCTGAAATAATTAACTGATTAATTATTCAGCTGTGTGGTCTATTCATAAGACTGTATTTTTTCCAAAAATAATTTTCTCATTTTTTCTTTCTATACTTTCCCTTTCCTTGAACTACCATTCGAGCAAGTAAAACTTGTTTTCCTGGAATATACTTATACAAATGTCCTATATTAACAATGTTCATAATCTTACCTTTTGGTTTATTTAGCACTTTTACAGATGCTACTGTTTAATCCTCACAAAACTTTGTAATGAAAGCTGCATTATCTCCATATTATGGGGTTGGGACTTGGCTCTTAAAGGTTATGTGATTTGCTCAAGAATTTGTAAATAGGAGAGTTGTGTGTCAAATACAAATTTTCTCACCCCCAAGAAAGTGGCCTGTACCACAATTGCTCCAAGTTATACATTATTTAAAGTCTCTACTTCCCTCTCTATTTCTTGCTAAACCTTTGTTCCAATATTTAGAAAGTGACCTGACAGTTGTTATCATATCAAATACCTTCACATGAAATGCAAATGATATGTATACACACACTCACATATACACACACTCACACATACACACACATATATTTCTGTCTTTATAGGTTAGCCCTCCTTTCATCATGAAATATTTGTCTTCCCCCCAAAACCTCATTCTCCTACTTCTCAGCTTTAACTTATTCCAGGGAAATTAATAGTCATAAAGGGCAAACTTGAAGTAGAAAAGAACTAACACAGGAGGTAGCTTATGATGGGAGTGATTGGAGGGGAGGTGAACCATCCACCCAGCCTGCTGTGTCCTATTGTCATTGGCTTTGGGGTGGATGTAAATATGGTATGAGAATGGGAAGGATGTAATGCTGATTGATGATACTGCTGTTTAGTCAATAGAATATCTAATTAGTTTGCTATTTAAAATAACACTTTAAAAATTTAACATACTAGACTTTTAAAGGAAATTTAAAGTCTATTTAAATTAAATGTTCTACTGTGTTTGTTTCTTGATCTTGAGAGGAAGTGTAGTGAAGTTGATGGAAGATTAGATCCTGGAGGTTGACTTGGGTCCATCCCTGACTCTACGACTTGTTAGCTGTTAGACTTTGGTGCAGTCACTTAACTTTCTTTAAATTGAGGATAAAAATAATAACTACCTCATATGATTGTAGTGAAGATGTAATGAATTTGTGTGTGTGCAGAGAGAGAGAGAGAGAGAGAGAGAAAGAGAGGAGGGAAACAACAGCAGATGTGAGCATGAATGAGCATACTCAGTTAGAACAGTCTCTTGAGTATAGTAAGAGCTCAGTAAAAACAATCAAACTTATCCCCCTCCACTTTAGTGGAGTTACCAGAGAACCCTTAATGGCTAACTTTAATTGATACTTTTTTAGTTTCCCTTGACCTCTCTCCTACAGCTCATGTTTTTTGCTGTAGTTTGCATCTATTTTATTCAGACTCTTAAATTTCTAGTTTGTTGTTCTATTTTTACACAGTTACAGCAAGCTTCATTGTTTTCACTTTCTCCCATAGAGGCCCTAAATCTGTGCTGAGCTAGAACCACAGCCTGTTTCCAGAATTGGCAAATAGTCCCATGGGAAAGAAGATCCTGGGATCACACTCGAGAGATCCTGTCCTCCTAAAATTTGTGCTCATCTAGATGCCATTGTTTATGCAGATATCTGATGTTTTAAAATTATGGTCATTGTAATTTATCTGGCCTTTTCTAATCCTTTTGGTGGGAGTGTTGACCTGCCTGACTGGGGGGAGTGCCTTCCTCCACCCTTCTGTCTGAATCGTACTTTGTTGGCCTTACTTCTGCTGGCTGTCTTCTTGCCTTCCATTTCATGGTTTGCTGCTTTTTATCTTCTATGCCGTCTTACTCACCAATCCCTGTAACTTTCAAATCTATAGCTTACTCACTGCCATGATGATGACTTCCAAATCTATAGCTTTATTTTAAACCCATCTCTTCTCTTTGAGATATATCTGTCTAGTTATCTCCTAAGCATTTACCCCATATGTATCCTAGGCTAATGGAATCTGAAATGTCTGAAATGTACTTAGTTATCTTCTCCCTCAAATTTGTATCTTTTTCTGTATCACGTGTTCTGGCTAGGGATCCTGATAGTGTTGGGTCATGGGGTAGGCTGCCCCAAAATGTGCCTCAATGGTATACTGATTATTTTCAATTAGTTTCTTAAGAAATGGCCAGGGCAAGAGGGACACTCTGACCCTTCTTTCTGTCTTTCTGAAAACAGGAAATAAATCTCTCATGTGAAAGGTGTACCCTCTGCATCTGGCGTAGAAGAGCACCCTTATCACTCTTATCTCTTAGCAGAGATAGAGAATGCGGAGCTGAAAAGTCTGTGTAAACAAACCTTGCCACTTCACTAATTTACTACCCCAGGTCCAAACTCTGTTTAGGTTCTTCACTAATTGAGCACCCAAAACTATTTCCTGTCACTTCCTCACAAATTTATTGTTTCTTTGTCTAAAAAGCATAAAAGCTACCTGCTTTGGCCACTTCTTAGGTGCCATTTCTATGAGACCTGTGGGAAGTTTCCTCCTTCTTGACAACAGACAATAGCATTATCTACCTAAGGGCCCAGGCCAGGAATGAGAATT
Source organism: Grampus griseus (assembly GCF_964374135.1). Taxonomy (NCBI): domain Eukaryota; kingdom Metazoa; phylum Chordata; class Mammalia; order Artiodactyla; family Delphinidae; genus Grampus; species Grampus griseus. The sequence goes on along the minus strand of NC_139007.1, from coordinate 55,075,481 downwards.
TTCCTATTATTTCTAAACAACTAATGAATCAATAATTTCTATTTTGTCTGTTTCCTTAGTATTATTTCTTTTATCTCTCCTTTTTCTTCTCATTTTTCTGTGTTCACTGTTACTAGCATATTATTTGTTTCTAGTCTTACCTTCTTTGGGGCCATCCTCCACCTTTTAGCCAAATATATTTATTTTTATTTTTTAAAATTTATTTATTTATTCATTTATTTTTGGCTGTGTTCGGTCTTCGTTGCTGCACGGGCTCTCTCCAGTTGCGGCGAGTGGGGGCCACTCTTCATTGCAGTGCGTGGGCTTCTCATTGCAGTGGCTTCTCTTGTTGCGGAGCACAGGCTCTAGGCGCACGGGCTTCAGTAGTTGTGGCACGTGGGCTCAGTAGTTGTGGCTCGCGCGCTCTAGAGCGCAGGCTCAGTAGTTGTGGCACACAAGCTTAGTTGCTCCACGGCATGTGGGATCTTCCCAGACCAGGGATCGAACCCATGTCCCCTGCATTGGCAGGCAGATTCTTAACCACTTCGCCACCAGGGAAGTCCTGAGCCAAATATATTTGTAATACACCAATTTGATTATATTTTATTCCTACTTTAAATATCAATTTCCAATATGTTTCCTAAAACGTTTTGCAAAACAGTCCAAAGATAACCTATGTCTCTCCATGAATAAAGGAGCCCATAGTCAAATAAAATGTTGAAATGTGGCATGCTTAATCCGTTTTCTCTTGAAGAGTCACAGCACACGTTACTAAGGGAAAGTCTTTACGAAGTTCTGTGATTGACTGTAACAACAAAATTCTAAAACATTAGCTTATATCTGAACATTGATTTTTAAAAATATATTTATTAAAATATTTATTAATAATATATATATTTAATATATATATATTTTAATTTATTAATCATTGACAGGATATACTTCTGACTTCACTCCCATGGTATTCAAAGTCTTCCATGCCTACTTCTCTAATTTCATCTCTTCCCTCTTGAGTCTTTGTAGCTATACAGATTACATTCATTTGGTTTCCCAAACACAGATTTCTGTTCTATTCCATTGTATATGGTTCCTTTTGCCTGGAGTAACACTAATCTATCTGATGACCTCTGTCTTTGAAAATTCAGCTATTTAAAAGCTTAGATCAGTTGATGTCTTTGCTGGTTAGCATACTGCTTGGCACATTTGTAGGTGCTCAATATATGTTAAATAAATAACAAAAATGGAAAAAGTCAATAAGGGAAAATTTAGAGATATGAGATTTGCTATATCTGCCTATTCATTCTGCCTGTATATTGCCCATTCAGGAAATCTACAACACTTAATAATAGTTGCTTAAGAAATTTAGTGAGAACTGCTTGACCTCAGTAATTTAATTGCTCTTCAAAAAAATGTTGTTTACCTGTACAAGGTTTAGGAAATTACTCACATTATAAGATGAAATTTTAATTCTTATTGGACGAAAATTAAATTTTAATTTTCATAAGTGTGTTATAGCTATTTTTCTTTCACTGTGAAAATTCCTTAAAAATGATTGTTGTAAGTGTTTTCTATTTCTTCCTGACAGGTAATATTTGAAGCTGAAGTCTCAGGAGGAAGAAGTGGTTATATTGCCATTGATGACATCCAAGTCCTGAGTTATCCTTGTGGTAGGTTGTGATTAAGAACTGTATTTTTCTATATCCTTTCAACACTTGTCTTATATTGGTAGTGACTATTGATTATCACTTGGTCATTGCTCTCTCTTTTGTTGTTGTTACTCCTAGCCTTTTGTTCAGTTTTAAAAGAACACTGAAATATTTCTAGAGTTTTTGAATCAAATATTTTTCAGACTTGTACTACACATGTTAAAGGATTCTTTTAATTAATTACTGTTCAAAAGAAAACCACAGTCCCAAAATGGCGTCACTCATGCTAAAAGTTCATAATACAAAACCTAGATTTATACCTGATCCAACTGCAGTTTCAGTTTCTTCCAGAAATGTTATCTTAATTGACTAGTCTGGATTTCATGGTCAAGCACCAGTAGGATAATCTGTCCTGTGATCCGTCTCCATCTCCCAGAGGAAGAAGAGGTGATCTGAATCATAAAACCCTTGCTGTTCCTTTTCTTCCTCAAAGAAGATGTCCTGGCCTAAAAATAATTACTTCTTTTCTTTTTGCTAGTAGCTCCCTTGCCCCACTCTTCTTCTCATAAAAACCTTCCATTTTGTACAACCCCTTTGATCTGTCTTATAGTTAATAGTTGGGATGCTGCCTGATTCATGAATCCCCTAATAAAGCCTGTTAGATCTTCAGTTTATTTAGTTGACATTATTTTTGACAGAAAAAATTAAAAATGTAAATGAAACTCTAGGTAGGACTCTTTCCTTTTTTTGGTATTATTAAATTGCCTAGGAAAGCAAAGAATAACAAATCAGTTCAGTGAAAAGAAAATAAGAAGAAGCCTCACCAACTTATGTGATCTGCTAAGTTGAAAGTTGGGGTGAAATGAAGAAAATGAATTAACTCATCTTATTCCAAACTTAAGACTAAGTTTTTAATGTCATAATAAATTTCTGGCTAATTCATATTAAACAACAAAACAATAGAAAGCACACAAAACAAGAAACTCAATTTGTTAACACATAGTTTGGTATGTCCTTAGATGCACATTGATTGGTCTCAGATGGGGTAACTACTTTTGTGTTTATATCACATACTCTGAAAGGCAATTACTGCATGCATTCAGTAGAGCCAGGCATAAAACGGTTGGTATAAATTCAGACTTAAGCTATATCTCCCAACAGCAGTGTTTTATAGGGCCCATGAATTCTAGATGATCTGTTCAGTAACCCTCCTGGTGGAAATTCTCTAATACTTTGTAAGCAGCATGCACAGGGGGCACCGTACCAGGGGCCAAGGCTCATGCTCCTGCTAACTGGTTGTCAAACCCTAGTGTGCCTCAGAATCACCAACTGGATGTGGCAAATCACACATTGCTTGGCCCCTCACTGGGTTCTGATTGTTCCCAGGTGATACTAATGCTGATCGTCTTGAGTTCACAATTTGAGAACCACTGTTCTAGCTTGTGTTCTAGTGCAAGCATTCCTTTTTCTGAAGCACCTACTGAGGTGAGGCACTGGAGAAGGATGTAGCAGGCAAAGGTGAAATGATTTATTACATGTGGTGTATTCTAAGAAAAAGGAGAAATTATCTCACTCAAAGTTCAAGCTGGTTTACTAAACTCCTTCAATCCATTCATATATGAGAACGGTGTTTCCATCTACTGTTCATTTACACTTCTTGAAAGAAGATATTAAAGAAAGGCTTTCATGAGTAAACAAGTTAAAAAATACAGAAATTGAGCACAACAGTAGTTTCATTGTGATATGATCCTTCATGCACTATCTTTACTCACTGAGGCTTAGCTTTTCCCGTTTATGTTTTCTTTCAGTTGAAAACCTGAATAAGCTTCAGTTTTAAAAGGTAATTATAGAGAATGCTTGTTTGACAGTCATGTAACTCATGTATATTTTGATGGCAGTCATCACTTTTTTGTTGGTCTAATATTTCTTTTGGGTAACTTTCTTAGGACTATGAAGGAATAGGAGGTGGATTTAACAACAGTTAAGCTAATACTCTGAGAGGAAGAAAAACAGTCCCTTACCTTGTTCTTTGAAGTACTAGAGGATTATAGTTATTGAAATTTCTTTAGAAAAGAAAAGAAAGATGTAACTGCTTAAATTGTAACTTAATAGTTCAACAGCCATGTATATGTCAGTTTTTGAGCTGTCATTCTGTGTTTTTCTTATAGTTTTCTATTATGCTCTGCTTTGTGCCTATTTGATCTCTTTTGTTTGCTTTGACTTGTAACTATTATTATCACCCGTATGCAACATGCTACAGGGGTCCTCCAGCAGTAATCGTTGGGTGCTCACTCTGTATAGAATTGCTCTAGCAATTATGGGGCGATACGTAATAAAACTATTTAAAAAAGAGAACTTAGCGTGAGAGAGGCAACAATGTCTTTCAGCACAGAGAAAACTGAAATTTTCGTCCATACGACATTAATCTTGGCCGAAGGTAAAAGTATGAACAACATTATTCTGTTGGGAAAAAGTAACACGGCATGTTTTCTTCATGTGGAAAAAAGTAAGTTTTTCTTGTCTTCACAGATAAATCTCCTCATTTCCTCCGTCTGGGGGACGTAGAGGTCAATGCAGGGCAGAATGCTACATTTCAGTGTATCGCTACAGGGAGAGACGCTGTACATAACAAGTTATGGCTGCAGGTAAGGCCGCATTGGCAGCTGAACTAAAGGGTACACTTGATTTTTAAAAAATCACAAATTCTTTTTCCCTGTATGTGTGTGTGGGGGGGTGGGGGGTGGAATATGTGTGTGACAGGTTGTCTTTTGTGTAGGTTTGATTTAATTCGCTGCAGATTCATTTCAGATATTTCCATTTTTGGAATATGAATAAAAATATAACAGTGTATAGTTAATAAGTATTTGGGTGAGTTACTCATTAACTCCTTAGGGAATCATAATTCTCTAATGTTATGTCCAAACTGTAAAAACAATTTTTCTAGATCCATTCAAAATAGGAAAAAAATGAAAAATGTCTCATTTAACATTTTGAAAACAACTTACAAGAGCATAGTACTTAAGCAGGAACTGTCATTCTCTGATAAAGTTTTCAAAAGTATTTTAAGAAACCTTTGGGAGTATTTCTGGAAATGTGAATTGGAAGAGAGCCAACTAAAATTGTTTTTCAGGATTTTTGTGTATAAGGGTTAATCACAGATCTGAGGACAAGATATTTGCCTTGCACATATTAAATCCGCAAAAAATGTGTATTTAATGAATTGCAGTTTAGCATACATGTTGGGGAAATGTAAATGGTGCATACAAAGAGCTTTAAAAGAATCTGTGAGAAAACAGTGACTAAGGAATGTGCCATATCCTCAGAGAATATCTGTCAATCCTGGGACAGAGGTGGGTGGGGAGGTGGGAGGAGCTAAGAGCAACTAAAGCCTTGAGGCTGGACCTAGGGCAGACTATTTGAAGCTAGAATGTAAGAAATAATATTCTCTGAGCACCTTTATTATTATTATTATTTAATTCTGTTTGCATCAGAATGAGGAAAGGGATTTAATTAGTTAGAATTTTAAATTCCTGAGAATGCCAATAGAGACCAAAAAGGAAAATCATTAGCTTAGTTTCTTGAACATAGACATCGGGCTTTGTTTTATGGTATCTTTAGAGAGAGAAAATTAGTGTCAAGGATCATCATTAGGTTTCAGGAAGTTGGGATCATAATTATAATCAATGATTATTGAAATCATACGCGTATAATGCCTGATATTGTACTGGGTGTTATAAATGTGTTTTTTCATTCAATTCCCACATCCAATCAGATGTTATAACAGATGTATTTCATATAAATCTAATTATAGCTACTTTTGTAATTTATTTAATATGTGCATATCAGGATACCATCCTGAATACGTGAAAAGGAAATGTACTCTCTCCTTTTTTCCCTGTGATTATGCTAATTTCCACTACAGATATTTAAATATAAGATAATTCTTCCTGTAGAGTGTATTGTATAATGTACAACTTGTTTCATCATCTAAACATCTAGTTAGAATCCCTCTTACTTTCTCTCTCAGCCTATATACTGATAGTATTAAGAATGTGTTTAGATATATTTTCTAATTACTTTGCTTGTTTGTCATTTAGGTAGAGACATTTTTGGCATTTAATTTTTATTGTTACCTATATAGTCTTGTCTTGGAGAACCAGAGACTCTGCAGTCTGCCCCTGGGTTTACGCCCCAGGATTTAATGGGACGTTGAAATAAAAAGGGTTTTGTGTACTTAGACACCAGCTGCCTTGTGGCAACAAAGACTTTCTGGCCCCACTGGTCTGAGTGGGTTGCAGTCAAAATACTGCTCATTTATTGTTTGTTTCTTACTTTTGTAAATTGGCTCATTTCATTATAGTTTTAAAAAATTTTCCTCTTGCCATTTTTTAAATAAAGATGAGAGATAAAAATATTCTGTTCAATTTCTGTTCTGCTTTCTTTTTTCTCCTCTTCTTTCTCTTTACATTTTCCAAGGTGAATTTATATATTTCTCGTCTATTTTGACATTGCCCAATTCTTCAGCAATTTACATGCTTATTCATGAAAAAGCTTTTCTGCCTTTTTCAATAATACCACTTAAATTACCTTAACTTATTCCCTTGAATCATTCTTCTCCATATTTAAGAAACATTGAAGATTATCAATTGCCTGGTTTAGGGTTGTTTTCAAATAAATAAGACTGAGACATAGAGATAAAGGTGTAGATATATAGATGTAATTGATATGTGTACATCTATAGAGTGAGTGAATCAGAAAGTGGCCAATGATTAAAAAAAATGATCCATCTTTTGCTGAAACTAGTAGAAACATAATAAAGGAAGAAGAATCTTGATTCGACAATGCATCTACAGGCCAACACACACAGATAGATGTCAAGTTATTTTTGCTTGGTGTAGAACAACTTCCTAAAGGTCAAGGGGCCCAGTTCTTAATTCTAACCTTAATTCTAACTCTTTAATTCTTACAACCCAGTTAATTATATTGGCTTAGAGAATTCATTGAACTTTTCCTGGCCATAGATTTTTTTATCTATTAAAGGAGGTGTGGGTAGAGACCAAAATCCCTTCCAGCTGTAAGATGCTAAACCAGGTCTCTACATTATTTTTGATGGTCTGAAACATGGCTTTGATCACCTTTTTTTTGTTTCATGGAGGAATGTAAAATTTTTTTTTTTTTTTTTTTGCTGTACACGGGCCTCTCGCTGTTGTGGTCTCTCCCATTGCAGAGCACAGGCTCCGGACGCACAGGCTCAGCGGCCATGGCTCACAGGCCCAGCCACTCCGCGGCATGTGGGATCTTCCCGGACCGGGGCATGAACCCGCGTCCCCTGCATCGGCAGGCGGACTCTCAACCACTGCGCCACCAGGGAATCCCCCTAAAATTTTTAAGTTATTAGTTTTGTGTGGGGAAAAAAATCATTCCTCAAATTAAGTATCATTGTGAGAACAACTGCTTAAAGTCTCTGCTGACTGCTGTGAACGAATGTACTCTGAAGTAACTCAGAATGAAAGGTCTTTGCATCCTATTACAAAAGTAATGGAATAATGGAGTAGCTGTTACACCTGCCATGGTCAGGTGTAATAAAAATGGCCATCAACTTTTTATGTCCTCCAAATCATTTATATAATATAATAATATTGAGCTTCAATTGGTAAATGTTTGAATATGGTGTAAAAGAGCAAAAACTAGAAAGCTTCCAATTTTCTATTTTAAATGAAAAATGGTACACTACAACTGCCGTGAATACCTGATAGTATATGACATTCAAAGTAATTTATGTATAGAAATACATTTAGAGAATAACTTCGCACTTGTTTATTGTCTTTAGCTTACAATTGATATTACAGTCATTTTTATTGTTTAAAATGACATACAAATTAGGTAAATTAAAGAATGGAGCATAAAAAAGCAAACACTTAGTGACTTACCTGAGATAATCTGGGATAGTCCATAAGACATATCATAGTGGGTCTGCTATATCTTTAGGGAGTGTTCTTTTTGTTTTTTTAATATTTATTTATTTAATTTATCTTTTTGGCTGCGTTGGGTCTTAGTTGTCACACAGAGGCTTTTCTCTAGTTGTGGTGTGCAGGTTTTCTCTCTCTAGTTGTGGCGTGCAGACTCCAGAGCACGTGGGCTCTGTAGTTTGCAGCACGTGAGCTCAGTAGTTGTGGTGCATGGGCTTAGTTGCCCTGCGGCATGTGGGATCTTAGTTCCCCAGCCAGGGATGGAACCCTCGTCCCCTGCATTGGAAGGCAGACTCCTTACCACTGGACCACTAGAGAAGTCCCTTTACAGAGTTTTCTTTCCTGCAAGATCTCAGATTATAAAATTAGAGAGTCTTAAAAGAAGGTCATTCACTCTAGACATTTAGAAAACAATGACAAAATACATAAGCCAAATTAACCTCCTTGCACATGCTGAGCAAACTACTGATGCATAAAACAATATGGATGAATGTTTTTAAAAGTCCATTGGTGTAGCATTATGCATAATGTATATAGCACAACCAAAAGAAATACCTTCAATAAAATATATCATGCTCTAGTGTAAAAAAAAAAAAGTCCATTGGTGTCAGCAAGCTATAAATCTGGTGAAATCATGAGGTTTTGTGGGATGTAGTTTAAAAAAGTATGTTATGCAGTTCATATTGGATAAGGGAGTTGGGATAAAGTCTTTAGTTGCTCCTAGAGAATTTCCAAATTCATTTTCTTTCATAACGCTCAGTGAAGTAGCTTGCATTCTAGATATGAACACAACTTTTTTTTTCAGCTTACAATTTGCAGTTTTCCCCACATGAACAGATGTTTTATAATGCTTACAACAAGTTTTAAAACTATACCATTTTGTGTTCCTAAGGAACCCCCAATGGTAGAGAATTTGTGGATCATAACTTAAGGCTTATGATAAAACCCAGGTTATAGGAAATAAGATCATCAGTGAGATTTTAATGTACAATTTAATGTTTAATGTTTTTCAGTGTTCAATTTATAGTGAAATAAAATAATAAAAATGTCTGTTTATATTCCTGAGAGGTACCAGATAATTTTCTCACAGGAAAGAAAAAAAATAGGTTATATATGTTCGTGGGTTAAAAATTTTAGTCACGTCCTTTTTATTTCAACACAATGATATGGGTAGTAGATAAAGTGATCGCAGGAAAAAGTGAATATATAAGGGAACAATAACGTATGACACAGAAGTTCCACTCCTGAGTAGTTACATAAGAGAAATAAAAGCATGTGTTCACAAAAAGACTTGTGGAAGAATGTTTATAACAGCTTTTTTATTCATTACAACCAGTAATTGTAAAGAACCCAAATGTCCGTTAACAGGAAAATGGATAAACAATTTGTGGTTCATTCACACTACTCAGCAATAAATTAGAAAGCGTGCACTACTGATACCAGGACTTATAAAGCTCAGCAATGTTATGCTTTCTGGAAGAGAAGAGACACAAAAGAGTGCATGATTCTCTAGATGCTAATCTATGGTGCTAGAAATCAGAACAGTATTTGACTGGGGTTGGGGGGTGATTAGGAACCAGAAGTGAGCAGGGAAACTTTTTGAGGTAAGGTAAATGTCATATAGCTTTATTGAGGCTTTGGGTCTATGGGTGTATATACATTTGTCAGAAGTTAAGATTTATCCAATTTGCTGTATATAGTTTACTTTAATAAACCATGAATGAGGAGAAAGTGAGTATATGAAACATTTCCTCAAATACCCAAATCACTGGCAGTACTAATCATGCTGTAGATCAGCGGTCCCCAACCTTTTTGGCCCCAGGGACCGGTTTTGTGGAAGACAGTTTTTCCACGGATGTAGGGGGTGCGGTTCAGGTAGCAATGCTAGCGATGGCGGGGATGGTTCAGGTGGCAATGCGAGCGATGGGGAGCTAAGCCTTACCAGTCCGTGGCCCGGGGGTTGGGGACCCCTGCCGTAGATGGCGATAGCCTAGTACAAACATTACCTGCATTTTTGTCCATCTTGTCCATTTGAAGTCATTTGATTAGGTTCAAGGGTGATTTTTAATCATCAGTGTAAACTGAAATATAGAATAAAGCATGTTCTGAGTGTTCTATTATCAGAACACGTTATAACGTTCGAGGATGTGAAAAAGTTGAAACAGGAGTTGGACTGTAACTTACAAATTAGTATTCTTTCATGAAGGTCCAGTGTAAGTGGACACCTACATGACAAGTCAAATAGAACCCATTGCTGGAACATCTGTCAGACCATATGCTTTGGCCTCAGGTTCAGTGTAGAAACTAAAATGCTAATGACTCCATCCATCATTACAGAGCTTGGTGGGCATGCATCATTGGGTTGGACAGAGAAATTCAACAGTGGAGTTACTGAAAGCAGGGAATTGTGTGGGGAGATTTGGTGGCACCGTTCATTTTGGTGAATTGAAATGAGGCTGTTTAATGTGTGACTGGTAATTCTATGCAGATTGCCATCAAAGCTGTGGCAGTTGGGCCAGTCTTTCAGTAATCTCCCCAGGTGCTGACACGGTGCCTCCTGAGTAGGCCTGCCAAAACAGGAAAGTCAGCCATCACTTTGCCCTTGGTGAGGCTCGTCACTGCTAATGTAGTGTGATACAGCTAGTTTCTCAGCCAAAGGAAATGTCATTCCTTCTGGAGCAATAGATAATTAAGCAATACATTGAGAGTAAAATTAGTATAATTAGGTGCAGATTGCTCTAAAAAACAACCAGAGAGAGGCTGACCTTTCGCAGTACCAACTGTTGCCAGCTGAGGGTCAATGAAAATGGTTGGTCTGAAACTTCTGGCCATAAAGTGTTTTATCTATCCAGGCAAATGTAATAGCCTTGTTTCTATACTACATGGGAACATCGTCATGTAGCATTGGAAATGAGAAGCATGATTTTTTAAAAAATGAATAATTTGAAAGTACAAAAATTTTATCTGGTGAAATATATCACTACAGTGTTTCAAAGGCCAACTAGTCATTGCTCACAAAGCTCTTTTTGATGCTGCCATGCTATAGTATTTTCCTGTATCTATTTATACTGTCATATGAAGTGCCTGGAACCTTGTATCATGTTTAATTTCCACAAGAGATTTTACTATCGCTGAAACTATTTCTTTTTGAGAAAAAAAAATCTGGTAATTTTCCATTTATTATAATGAAGGGAAAATGTTGGAGGGAATTAATCTATGCCTAGAAACATGCAGTTTACAGTGGGCAATTCATTGAGAAATAATTTGAGAGGACTATTTCAAAGCCAAACTGATTAAACATTTAATATATGATCAGCTCACATTGGATATCGTGGGGGTGGGGAGAGAAAGGAATGAGATAATGTGAAATTGTCCTAATGTCTAGACTTGGTGAAAGTTCTGACATTTTCGAGATTGGCCCTAAGAGTGGCTGACACATATCTGAAATATTAGAATAACAAAAGGCAGCATATAATTACTAGGACATTTGGTAAAGTTGAAGAAATGATGTCAGAATGGCTAAAGGTACATCGTATAAATATATCTTGAGATTTGTGGGAGACTGGATAAGTTTCTTAAAATCTTAGAATATTGGGAATATACAGGAGGGATTTAGTTTGTTTTTTTATAGATAGTAAAGTACGATAATAACTAGTGGTTTGAAGCTATTTGGTGAGAGATATAAGCTGATTATGAGGAAGACCTTTGTAATTGTAGGGCTGTTGAAACCTAGAATGAGCTACTGTAGGAGGTAGTAAAATTAGGGGAAGTGTCCAAGCATAATCTGGTTAAGTACTTGCTAGAGATGTAGAGGACATTTAAGCATGAGGCTGAATGCTTTTTTAAGATCCTTTCAGCCCTGAGAGATGCTTGTATAACCGAATAAGAAAAGATCATTTGGAATCTAAGCCCAGTGCTTTTTCAGAGTTGAGAGAGAGCATCACAGACTGAAGTGTTTGGTGAAATAATTAAAGAAGATTTGATAGAGTCTTTGAAGGACATATAGGACTTGGATAAGCAAGGATTAAGTGGGCATGGTTATCACTGCGGTTTAGTGTATGTGTGTGCTGGTGGGGTAGGAACATCAAGAGAAGAATCTTCTTGAAGTGTAAGGTTCACAATGGGAAGTTGAGGTAAATATAGTTTATGGGAGGGTTGGGACTAGGCCATGATGGAGACAAAAGCAAGAAAGAAGCTACTGCTGGCAGTACAGACATCAAGTAGTGAAGGCCTAGGATTGGACAGTGCCGGTGGATTTGGAAAAAATGTGAGGAGGGGAGGAGAGGGACCAATGAAAGAAGACACAGAGTTTGGGTCTGGTTGGTACCAGGTGAAAGAATTTGGAAGAGTGAAATAATAAAGATGGCTTTTAAAATTTCCTCAAACGTTTATTTTTTACAGCCGGTCTGTGAATTTGTTTTCTCATTTTCTGTCTTGGAACTAATTTACCTGCTCCATGCGTTTGTTTACTTTTTGCCCCTTCTGCCTTGATAATTGCATATGAGTTTTCCTAAATAGGAGTGAAAAATGAGGAGACATTCCCATTCCTTTTGACTCTTTAGCCTTAAAAAAATTTTACCAAGACAGTTTGAAGCTTGTGGCCAAATTAGAAACCTCTGGGTGTTCCCGATTTCACTTAGGAGAATTCATCTGTGGGAAGGCTGTTGGTGCTTTCAGCCTTGCCTTCTGTATCTTGTGGCTCACAGAACAGGACCCGTGTCAGAGAAGAGTATTAACCATGTCTGTTGTGCCTTCCTGACTCCTTGTAAACTGATAGATGAACGCTAGCCTGCTACTTAATTCTAATTTTCTCTGTTTATCCTGTTTAAGCATTAGTGATTTTTTTTCTGTGTATATGCTGATTTACAATTAATTCTGCTCCACTTAAGAGACCATGTTCTATTTGGTAGCTAATGGCTATCACTCTTATCAGTCCTGCTTTTCCTGAGGACCTTGTTTTATTCGAGTTCACGGCATTATATTCTTCCTTCATGGCTTCATGTAAAGAATTATAATCATTGGTCTTGAAGTAAAATCACTGACCAAGTATCATGGATTGTAATGTTTATCTTTTACCCTTGGCATTTTGGGTGTGTATGTATGTAACAATGAGCATCAGAAAGTTTAATCATATTTAAGTTTTAGAACTTACAAATATTCCTGAGGTCATTTTGGTTGACTTTGTGTGGCTTTCTACCATAAACAGCTCAGTGCCTTAAAGATACGATGCATTCTTTTCCTTCTTCAATAATTCATAAACTCTGAGTTTGTTGTCTACAGATTACATAATTGACCATAAATGAATGATGTGTGGAATAGTCTTTATCTTCTTTATGTATCCCTGGAACATGACTCGAAAGGCCTGGCAGTCATAGAAGCTCAAGGATTTCTTCTTATCAATATCTATAAATAACAATTTACTGCTTTTTCTGTACAAGAATAATGCACTCTCCTACTGTTCTCAGAGCTGCCCTTTCAGTGTTTTTCAGGTCACGTCAAGCACTTTACAACTTTCCATCGAGCTCCTGTGATCAGTGTTACAACATGGGGCTCTGGCAGTGGGCTGGGTTTCTTCTTTATGAAAAGCAGTCTGATTTAAAGATAGTATATTTATAAAATTCTTTTATTTGAAAATAAAACATAGAGAAAGCCTCACAAAAATGAAAAACTATGACTCAATGAATTTTTATGATACCCACCACACAGGTCAAGAGAAAGGCTTTGCCAGTCATCGTAGAGGCTCTTTCCAAGTGGTCCATCCCAGACACAAATGAGCCATCTCTCTACAAATGATAAGTTGTAGCCTACCCCTACAAATAATAACTATCATGACTTTCAGCCCTTGTATTTTTTTCCTGTTTTTTTTCCACTTACATATATTTAGTCTCCTTAGATACTATAGATTAGTCTTGTCTGTTTTTAAAAATATGTCTTTTAGAATCCCTTTAATCTGTGTGTTTGTCCTCTCTTGTGTTTGTCACAATTTATCTGTTGAGGAACCCAGGCCATTTGACTTGTAGTTTTCACACAGTCTGCATTTTACTGATTGCATACAAATGTCCTCTTCAGTTCAACATGTTCCTTTGAGTTTCCTGAAAATTGGCAGCCAGATCTAGAGTCAAGTTTGATCCTGTGGCAGTGCTAGAGGAGGTGCATGGTGTGATTACCAGAGGCACAAAATGTCTCCTATTTCTTTTTGTGATTCTGATACCAATTGATGTTTAATGCCTATGTTCATTCCTGGTGGTTGTAAGTTGTGATATTCTAATTTTATTATTTCTTTTGTATTTTGTTTAATTAATGAAGACACACTTATCATCATCTCCTATCTGGCTACCCAGTGTCATAGTTCATTTTAGGAAGGGCATGGTAACTTCTCAAATCTTTGCTTTAATTATTGGTTTTTAATATAATTAGTTGGTTCCTGTCATCCTCCAAAGGTGACTGATTCTTCTTCCTCTTTTTTTTAATATCAAGAATTTATGGATTTAGGCATATTTAATAGACTTCAATTCATTGCAATTAATACTATTTTTAAGACTCACATCATCCCAGGTTGGCTCCAGTGTCCGTTTGATATAACTTCAGTAATCTTCGATAGCTTTCTTGTATTGCTATCTGATGTCAGTGTCATCTTGCACATTTTCTCTTTCAGACCTGGTGCCCTGTTTTACAATTTTGAGAAATTATATTTCAGGACCATTATGTGAATGCTGAGGGGTATTCATTGCTAGATCTTTTCAGTGAACAGAACTAAGAAAAATATACATATATATTTAAAGGTAAAATAACTATTAGTTTATATTGATATTTCAAATTCAAGCCTAAAGTTTTTCACTTAATGTTTTCTTTATTACAGTTTGTCAGTTACATCTTTTTTTCCACACTCATATTTTTGGTTCTCAATGACACAGAGAAAGAGACAATTACAATATCCCATAATCACTCATTTTAAAATCTCATGTTGTTTTGAATACTTGTACCCTATCTCCATTGTTAGCATAGAGCCATTGCATATTGTACTCTCTCCCATTTAGCTCTTATTTGGTGTTAGTTCTATGTGTAGCTATGTTTTTTAATGTTCATCATCAGTATGTATGTCATGTCTTAGTAATTTTGGTTGTTTGAAACTTATTTTCTGGGAGATTCCACAGGAATAAGCTCATGTAAATAATATTCCCTGAGTTCTTGGATGTTGATAATAGTTTATATGTGCCCTTGGTTCTTATGTCAATTTTGAAGGTTATAAAATCCTTCATTTGCATTTTCTTTCCTTGAGTAACTTAAATGTGTTACTTCATATTCTTGTGGCATAAAGCCTTGCTGTCAAAGTCTGATAATAAATTTTCTTTTCCTTATAAGTCTCCTACCTGCTTTTCTAGATAGTCAAAGGATTCTTTTTCTATTTCTTTAAAGATTTTAGTTTTGTAAGAATCTATATCAAGGTAGCAAATACATGGTTACCCAGAACTTAAACTTCTATAGGTATTTGATCAAGAATATCTATCTAATGGTGATATTTTGCATATCTCTGTTACTACATCATGCTATGGACTAGCATTGTCTTCTTTACCAATGACACTGGAGTTCTTTGTACCTTTAATCAGATTAGAGAACCAATTCCAGAAAACCCAGAACCAAACCAAATCAGAAAACTCATCCCTAAAATTCTTTTCTTCCAGAACCATTTCTGGTAACAAAATCATCTCTGTTAGTCAGGGTTCAAACATGAAAAGCAGATCAGAAGGAGAGATGATAGATAGATAGATAGATTTTTTTTTTTTTTCAAGAGATTTGTTGCAAGGAATTGGTTTATGTTATTGTGGAACCTGGCTGGGCAAGTCTGAAGTCTGTAGTCAAGCACTTCGAGAGGGCAGGCTGGAGTATTCAGGCACAGACTGAAGTTGCTCTTCACAGGTAGAATTTCTTCTGCTTCAGGGAAGCCTCAGATCCATTCTTAAGACTTTTCAACTGATTGAATCAAGTCCACCTAGATTATCTAGGCTATTCTCCCTTATTTAATGTCATTTGGGTATGGACTTTAATCCCATCTGCAAAATACCTTAGCAGAGACACCTAGGTTAGTGTTTTGATTGAATAACTGGGGACTGTAGCCTTGTCAAGTTGATATATTAAAAGACCATGACAGTTATCAAATATATTATCCACTTAGATATTGTTTTGTTTATTATCTTCATAATATTGCTATTACCAGGATTTGCAGTTAGAACTTTTGCACAATTGTCTCAGCTAATATTCTCAGCATCTCTGTTGAATAAGCTGTTACAAATTGATATCCCCATTTTTAGATGAAAAGGCAGAGATTTGAGAAGTAATGAGAAACTGTGAAGCTAATAAATAGTCATTGCAGGACTAGAACGTAGGTATCATCTCCCATAGTTCCGTCTACTTACTCTGCCCTCTTGTGTGGCTCCTCGTATTGTTCACCTTGTCCCAATATTGCAAAAACACCTTCACTTCTTAGGTCAAACTTCATTTTCTTGTTTAATACCTGACAGTTTTTGTGAAACTTGGTTAATTATCCTGATTCTAGTAATTTGCTATCGCCAGCACATTTTTACCCTACGTTATATCAGAATTACAATATTTGCCTCTTTCTTTTTCTGTGTCAAATATCATTTGCCTTGTTCATACTTTCATTGCCGTACAGTAAATATGCTGTGAACTTAGTATTGTAATTTTAGGGTAATTTCTCCTAGAGGAATGCTATTTTCTTTTGGTTTAATCTATTGAAATCAATATAATAATTTCTAACGGATGTAAATGAGTGCTTTTCTCAAAATAGTAACAGTGTTTCTAATTTTAGAAATTTATAAATTTCTAAACCTTTAAGTTTGCCATGATCCTTCATTTTTCTAAAATTCTTTGATTTAATTGTTCAATAATGATGATGATGATGATAGCTTTATCATACCTATGAGAAAGAAAAACATTTCCTATGGCAGACAAGCCCCAGTAAGGAACCCCCAGGTCCTTGGAATTAATTTGGCTGGATTGTCGTATGAGTCACATCAACCCTACTTAATTATGGTGTGCAAATTTACAGACGTTAGTTTTGGAAAAAGGGCAAGTACTGACAAATTATATGCGGTCCTCTTAATATTATTCAATAGGAACTTAAATACCAAACATAGGAAAACAGTCTCTTTCCAGTTTCTCCACCTCTAAGAGGATGGAGGAGACCTGTATCATTATGTGCCCAGGAAAGGCAGTGAAGAATAAATAAAGCAATAAATGTAATTTAATTTTTTCTTCAAGTCAGTAGAGTGAAATAATCTCTCCAAGGGTTCTAAGTGCTGCATTATTGAATTTAAAATTAAATTGGATTAATTCTATTCCTCAAGCTTTGAAAAGAGAAGCTGAAATAAACTGTTCCATATTTTAACCATATCACATTAGCTTTTAGGATTTCAAGTTGAAAGTAAGTAATAGAAAACCAAACGTATTACATCACTTAACAGGAAGTCCAGAAATAGGGGGGCTCTAAGAGCTGTTGACACCATTTTATTTTATTTCAACTTTAAATTTTTCTCAAGAGAACAAAGTAAGGGTTTATTAAGTGGTAGTACACTCTCGGGGGAGAGTGGGCAGACTCAGGTGAGTAGCTGCCGACACCGTTTTAGAGACGTGATCAAGAACCTGATCCTGTCTTTCTCCTCAATGTGCCATTCTCAGCATTTTAGTCATGACATTGAGAAAAAGAAAAGAGGACCCACTGTGTTTTCTCTAGAAGTGAGGAAACCTTTCTGGAAATGACTTGGCTTATTCCTATTATTTCTCATTGGCGAGAATCACACCCATTTTTAGACCTGTCAACTTTTCATGGGAACAGGACCTCCATCATGTTTTCAACCAGTGTCTCAAGCTGAAATATCTTGATGCATAACCGAGGGATCTTGTAAAAATGCAGATTTTGATTCAGTAGATCTAGAGCGATCTCTAGACTTTGCATTTGTAACAATCTGACAGGTGATCCTAATGCTACAATTTATTATAGATACTGTGAATTAACCAATATTACCACTACACTAATTTATGCCAGGAACTGAACTTGTCAAATAAATACTGCATGCACCCTGCATGATGAAGCTTACTTAGTTTACTAGTGGAGTCATAATAGTAATTCCAGTGACTTGCCTAGAGTTACTTGGTAAGTGACGAGTCTCAGCAACCTGTACTGGAGACAGAATAAATAAGAAAGCATGACAAGGATCTGGGGAGGAAGGGAGAGGAATGAAAAAACAAAGTGCTAGGTTATAATCCTTGGATGTATAATTTTGTGGTTCATTTCTTAGTATTTCTCAAGGTTGGGGATTTTGAAATGGAGAATCACATAAAAAATCTCAAAGCAGGATAAAGAGCCCGGAACTGAAGAATATAAGGTAGAAAACTATATGCAAACACTGCTGTATAAGAGATAAATTTACCATTACTTCTTATTTCCTTCTTCCATAGCCCTGCCTACTCTGCTAAATTGATAGCTTGTAGGCAGGCAAAGACCTATTAGTTTGGATTATAAAAGAAAAAGTTATTATTTTTGACTTCTGAAATATACATATCATGAATTGCTACTTTGAAATGTAATGCCTTACTGAAAGTAAATAAAGCAAATGAAGTAAATAAAGCAATGTCTAATATAGTAGATTACATTTCTCATTGATACAATGCATTGATCAAGGCTCAACAACAAATAATCAACTCACTGGACTGTACCTATGATACAAATGAAACAAAAAGCAGCTTTGGTTTATTTTAGAGGAAATACTACTGGATTTTGTGTCTTTAAACCTAGTTTTGAGTTTTAATCCTGCTACTAACAGGCTGTGTATCACATTTTTAATCCTTCTGAATTCTGATTTTATAATCTTTAAATGGAAATGACTATCACAGAAGGTTTGTAATAGAGAACAGTGACAGAACCAAGGTAATAGCTAATATAATATGAGGTACATGGAGACGCTTATTAAATGATTTTTGAAGAAAAATCTGAATGTTATGACTCTATAATTATTTTTATTGTTATTTTATTTCAAGAGATAAATAGCACCTAAGTGTACTATGCTCATTAATTATAGAAACAATGTGTATCCTATATAAGCATATATAGTTATGTTAGTATAGTAATACACACAAATACAAACACAATGTAATCAACTTTGTGATCTCCTGATGGTCCTCAACATCTCTGAGTTCAGAAGGAGCTTGGCATAAATGATCTCTAGATGTCCTTGAGGTTCTGTATTTTTGTAGCTTCCTTTTATTATTAATTTTAATTAATGATTTTTATATATTTTGTTATATAAATTTATGAAAAACTAAGGAAGTTTTACATGACTTTTGTCTCTAAAAATACCAGCGATTTTAGTCCATTTTAACAAAGAAGTTGAGTACCCACTAAATAATGATAACATACTACATATACGATGCTGTGGAAGAAAAAATACAAAATTTGAAGCCCTACCTTCAGGATGATTTCAGTACACAAAAAGGTAAAAGGACATATATAGAATATATTGTAGAAGAGATTCAAGATAGAAATGCTGGTGATTACATTTTTATGATGATCTTTGAGTTTTTGAGACACTATTCATGGTAATTTCAGTGGGAATGGAAAGTGAAGAGTATGTATAAGTTGATGAAATGTGAGGTTGAGGCAGAGAGGACGTTGTTAGATTTCATAGCTCGTGGCACTGTGGGCATCAACTAGGAATATCTAAGAGCTTTTGGTCTCCCTTGTTGGGTAATTCAGATTTTTCATGAGAGCAAATGACTGATTGCAGCAAAAGTCAGTAGTGTTCTTGTAATTGTTGCATAGAAATAGTGTATATCCTGTATTGGCAGTGTATAACAATGGAAAGTTTTTAAAAATCCAGAATTCTTTCAGGCTAGTGAAAATCTCTGAAGTGGCTGCTTGTAAAAGTAAAGGGTCAGAAAGTAAGGTCTCACTGACAATGCGGAAGATTGAAAGAATAGGAGACAATGTCCCGGGCAATTGTGATTCAAACTGAGAAAACTATCTTAGCGTAGGGACAAGGTAGTAACGAAGGCTGTTGGGCATCACTGAGGCCAGAGTGAGTTTTGGGATCACTGAGAATATTCACAGAACTATGGTGGAAAGGATAATCTGACCTGATAAATAACTGACTGGAAGGCTCTTTGGGCAAGCTGGGAACTCTGGAAGTTGAGAGGCTGTTGAGTGGCATAGTGAAAGAGTGGCCTGCAAGTGAGGAACAAGGATAAAGGGTAAGAAAGTAGAAGAAAATGTGCCCTCCTTTGAGAAAAGTTTGGAGGAAAGTGTTATTGTGAGATGAATGTCAATTAAGATGGAAAGATGAAATAATAATTATTCAGAGGGAAACATTAAGGGTACTTAGTAACTCTTCACAAGAGAAGACGGATTTTTGAAAAAGACATGGTGTTAAAAGATGTGAGTGTTGTGTGTGCACAAGCAAGATGATTTAGAAGACAAGGTGGGCAGCAGGAGTTGGCTGGTCTTGCTAAAGGAAGAACTGAGAAAGGTGATGGAAGATGGAGAGTGCCACTGGAGGGGTAAATTAGGGGAGGATGAGGTGAGGGCATGTACCTGTCTAAACAGTGCTGCCTTCCAATTAGAAAGATGGTATCAAATGATATGATAATTGAAAACCATGCTGTTTGAGATTCTCATGTGTAAAATTTTTGTTTGTTTGTTTGTTCATGTGGTTTATAGGGAAAGAGAATTTAGGCTAGATTTTATGGATTTATATTTTAGGGCTTTTGAGTATAAGTTGCTTTTTCTCTTTATTATTATTCAAGGGAATGAGCAGAGGATCTTGGTGCAAAAATCATGGAATCTGTGGGTCAGGAAAGAAGAGTCAACAAAACACTGAATGAGTGAAAAATTTTGACTTTAGTCAAAATTGGGACTTTTTTATCCTTAGGTATATATGCATATACAGGCACATACGCATATGTATAACATAATTTGCACATATATATCATTTCAGATATGGAGAAGGGTGTTAAAGGTACAGTGGATTTTAGGATTTTAAAAATTATTAAAGTAATAGGGTGATTCCTTTATTATTTACCTGTTTAAAAAAATGCAAAGTGTTTCAAACATACAAAAACAATTATAAAAAAAGATAAATTGACCACTAACATACCCACCACTCTAATTTAATAGAAGTTGACATTTTTCATTTTTGTCTCCTATCTTAATTTTTGTTAAGGATTTTTTTTTGTTGTTGTTAGATTTAAACATGTATTTCAGTGGAATGCAGGAGATGTTCAACTTTTTTTTTTTTACCAGGACCCTGCTGGTTTTAGTTTGCTTAGTTTAACTGCCACATTGAATTTTACTGAATGGATAAATCTCAGTTTATTTATCCACCACTCAGGAATATGTGGATCTTTCCCATACTTAACTATTACAAACGATTCTGAGTTCAGCATTCTTGTACATATCTGTGTGAACACACATAGAAGAGTGATCCAAACATAGAAATGTAGAAGTGGAACTGTTGGGTCCTAAGTTTTATGCATCTTCAACTTTACTAGATAGTAGCAAATTATTTTCTAAAATGACTGTAACCATTTACAATTCTAGTAATTTTACGGTTCTGTTTTCCATATCTAGTGATGAAATGATATTTCAAGTAGTGTGAAAGGGTACCAGGAATACTTAGCATTTTACCGACAAGAAGTTAGGATGAGGCTCATGACCAATTCTCATAGTTGTAGCTTTTCTTTGCCCTTTGTGCTGTCTTTGACATAAAGAATTTTTAAATTTAGGTTGAGGATCTCTTTTCATGGTTATTAGACATTCACATATTCTCTTTTTATAGCCTGTCCATTTTTTGATAGGGTGGTTTGTCTTTTTTCTTATTGAACTGTAGATGAATTTTACATAACCTGGCTATTTATCTTTTGATGATTATTTTCATGACAAATATCTTATTACAGTTTGTGGCTTGCTTTTTTCACTTTATTTATGATGTCTTTCAACATATACAAGTTAGAAATTTTATTATATTTGAATATTTCAACCATTTCCTTTATGGTCTTGTGTGAGGCACCCTGATACTGTAAATATGTTTTTCCAATAGTTTATTTTAAAAGTTGACAGGTATGCTTTTAACTTTTAGGTTCCTTGGATTATTTCTTTTAAATGGTATAAGTTGGCTGTCATTAATGCCAAGAGATAAAAATTTGCAAAGAGTACAGATTTTGGTTTGACTCTAAATTATTCATTAGTATTTTATAGTCACGATCGCATGCTACACATCTAGAATAGATGCATTGGGCATGGTCTCAGTCTCCTGAAGGGGACAAACCTATTAAGCACATGCAGTATAGTATAAGGACGAAAAGAAGACTTTATATATAGGGAGTCTGGCAGAAGGGAGGGGGCAGTGGATCATTTGCCAAAGGGCCATTAACTGTCCTGCTAATTCATATACTCTGGGCTAATAACAATTTTATGGAAAACTGAGATTACTATTATATAGTTTCAGCACTTCACCCCTTAAAGGATAGCAGTGTTTACTTACATACTTCTCCTGATTGAAAGACAATGGTAAAAATTTGTGGGGCTACACAGATATTTTCCGCCTAGTTTTAACAAACAAGAATAACTTATCACAGATGTTCATTGCCAGGATGCTTTAGATTTCTGGAAATGTTAAGAACCTGTTTTTTAAAGATTGGTTTCTGTTTACAGAGGCGAAATGGAGAAGATATACCAGTAGCCCAGACTAAGAACATCAATCACAGAAGATTTGCTGCTTCCTTTAGATTGCAAGAAGTGACAAAAACCGACCAGGATTTGTATCGCTGTGTAACTCAGTCAGAACGAGGTTCTGGTGTGTCCAATTTTGCGCAACTTATTGTAAGAGGTAAAGTAAAATTGCTTTCACTTCATGAAATGACATCACTTCATTAGAACAAATGCAACTTTTGTAGATATTTGGATCAATTTTTAAATCAAGTACTCTTCATCTCAAGTCACTATAAAACCATATCATTATAAAAGTTCTGAAAATGTCTTAAGGTCAAATTAAGACTGTAGTTGTATAGTTTGTCAGGCAAGTTTATAGTTGTATAGTTTGTCAGGCAAGTTTTCAACAAATGATTTCTATCGAAGGGAATCTATTTTTAAAAGCTCTAATAGGGCTAAACACATAAAATACTTTATTCCATATTGCCATCATCTAGTTTGCATTTTAACTTTAGATTGATTTTTCCTGTTTACAATAGTTCTCTAGATACTTTAGTTTTTCAAAGCATTATGTCAGGGTCAAAGTTTCTATCCCCGTGTATACCCGTAAATTTTACCGGTATCAAAACCCAGTTGTGGCTGTTCACTAATTCTGGCCCCCTATGGAATCTTAGAAAATTACACTTTCTAAGAGGTCCTCAGTATTCTGGGATACTAAGGCTACCAGAAGAATTGTGAGGGATTATGATGTATCAGTACATATCTTTAGTGAATACTGGAAAAACAAGTACAAGTGCTCAATGTATATTACATTCATTGAAAATTGACTGAGTCCCTATATATTCCACTGTTCTAGATTGTGGAGATACAGTGGTTAGTAAAATACAAAGACTCTGCCCATATATAGCTTAACACTGAGGTATATTAGGCACATCATATAGGAAGATGTTGAAAATGTAGTATCAAGTCATGGTATGTGTTATGAATAAAAATAAATACACAAAATGACAGGGATTGATATTTTAGTTAAGATTATCTGGAAGGACTCTTTGAGAACGTGACAACTGGGCTGAAACCTTAAAAAAATGACGACATCAGCCGTGTGAATAGTTAGAGGAAAAGCAGCTTTGTTGAATAGGCTATCATGCATCAATCGATTATGACACAAATGAAAATAATTATAAACCATGTAAGTCTCTTCAAGGGGAAGTTTGGCAGATTTTAACAAAAACATCTAAAGTGGACTGAGATTTGTCAGAGACATCAGGAAAGGCCTTTGTCAATGACTTTCTTTGAGACAGAATCTGAAAGTTGAGAAAAAGTTGCCCAGATGAGGATTGTGGATGTGAGGGGCAGGGATGAGAGAAAGAAGGACCAGCAAGCAGAGAGCAAGGCATGTGTCAATGCTTAGAGGCTGGAAGGAGAAAATGAGATACATCCATATTCAAGTTAATATATTTTATAATGCTTGACATCAAATGTATTTTGATGTCATGTATTATTTTAAGATTTACTTGATAGCAGAAGCTAACACACCATTGTAGGGCAGTTATACTCTAATAAAGATGTTAAAAAAAAAAGATTTACTTGATTTTAATACTTTAACCTTTAATACTTTTAAAAGAAAATTGAAATTCAGACTATTTGATAATTGCCCAGAGCCACAAAGATCTAATAACTGGCTGAGCCAGAATTTAATTCCATGTTTCTTTTTTTTTTTGTTAAAGGAATTTTGCCTTATTTATTTATTTATTTTATTTTACTTTGGCTGTGTTGGGTCTTCGTTTCTGTGCGAGGGCTTTCTCTAGTTGTGGCAAGCGGGGGCCACTCCTCATTGCGGTGCACGGGCCTCTCACTATCGCAGCCTCTCTTATTGCGGAGCACAGGCTCCAGACGCGCAGGCTCAGTAATTGTGGCCCACAGGGCTAGGTGCTCCGCGGCATGTGGGATCTTCCCAGACCAGGGCTCGAACCTGTGACCCCTGCATTGGCAGGCGGACTCTCAACCGCTGCGCCACCAGGGAAGCCCTAATTCCGTGTTTCTTAACTCCTGGTGCCAGGCTCATTCCTTTCCACCACAGCTTTATCTCGCATTAACATTATTAAATAAGGCTATTAGCCACTTGTAATGCTTTTGTCACGAGAGATTCTGTAGCTCATCAAAAAAAAAAAAGTTTTTCTTTGTAAATTGTATAGGACTCTATTATAAATAAAACTTCTCTCATGGCTCCTGAGTTAGCTTATATCACCTGCTTAAGTTCATGAAATCATAGCCCCAATTCACTGACAAATAAGAAAATATGATAATATTTAACTCTGGTGTTTAGATAGAGAGGCAGTTTAACTTATGTTCATATATGTTTGTATATTCATCTTTGGTGAGCCCTGTTGCTGAATCTTTCTCACCGGAGCCTGAAGGTACTTTTGAAAAGCCTGAAGGTGTCCTTGGGTAATCTTCAGAGTGATTAAGATGCTGTGGATACAGGAAGGTGGGTGTATTCTTGAGTCATCATGCTCACTGTATCTTCACTGTACTTGTATGTGCGTGCACGATGTGCAGCCCCTGAAGCAGATGGTGGCTTTTAATAATGCAGCTAGAGTGCTTCTGAATAACTTACAGTTACATACTTATATCAATATAGATATAAATACATAGATACAAAATTTTTTTGAGGGAATGGCCCCCGATGTATTCAACAATTCATAGAAGGCAGAGTTGAAGCTTTTATCCAGGTGTTCTCTTTAAAGATAAATTTCCTTCTTTCAGATAGCCATTTAATGCCTGTTTATTTATTTATTTATTTATTTTTTGTGGTATGCGGGCCTCTCACTGTTGTGGCCTCTCCCGTTGAGCACAGGCTCCGGACACGCAGGCTTAGCGGCCATGGCTCACGGGCCCAGCCGCTCCGCGGCATGTGGGATCTTCCCAGACCGGGGCACGAACCCGTGTCCCCTGCATCGGCAGAAGGACTCTCAACCACAGCGCCACCAGGGAAGCCCAATGCCTGTTTATTTTTAAAGAGATTTATTTTGGATTACTAGATTTCTCTTGTTTACCTGATCTGAAAAGTACATTTTATCAAAGCTTGGTGTTCTTTACTTGGAGAAACTCCATTATTTCTATTCTAGGAGTATCGCTTGTGGAGTGAATAATTATTTCAGTAAGATTTATAAAAGGACACTTCTTGAGTTTCATAGAAAGTTTTGGCTGTTTTTCTTTCCCTTTTTAAATTTTTTTATTTTTTAAGAAAGTCCTGGCATTTAACCTATATTTTGTTTTAGGTTTTATATTGTACCTGTTGGTTTAAGATATGATGGCGCTTTGAATGTACTATCCAGAGTGTGTTAACATCTTAGAAATGTATTTTGATAGTTTTGGCAGTTTTCTTTTTTCTTTTCAACATATTTTAGTTTGTTATGTATCTGATACTTACAGGTGATACTCTGCTTGTTGTTTTATTTGAAAACTAATATAAAGCAACACGTTTTCTTGTTTGTCCAGATAACCACCGAATAAATATTGCTAACAACAAAACACACCCTTCAGGGTCAGCTCTCCTGGTGTTGAAATAGTGCTGAGAATTAACTATGGTGACAGGTCTTGTCTCTCATTGGCACTTTCAAAGCTGACATCCTGTTACATGCATATAAAAGATGGTAATTTTAAAGGAAATTTTTGGGGCAGTGATATGAATAGTCCTTAATAAGATCTGGCATAGTATTGCCTGTTGTCAAAGATAACCCAAGGGTAAGAGTTTATTAGTACATTTTCTCCTAAACTGAAAGTGACAGGGCATGCTTAAGGCTTTTTGGTTGCTGTTTGTTACAAATGAAAATTTCACTGCAAAATTCTCATGTTGAAGAGTATTGATCCCTGTTCTCCCACAGCCAGAGGAAGAAAAAATAAAATGTGCTTAAACAGAATATACTTTATCACGACTTTAGGTTTGCTTCCAGATCGTTTTGAGTAATGATAACCTTTTGTTTGTGAAAGCCAATCTTTATTGACAAAGAACTTTTTACAGAGATGAGATGAAGAGCAGATGTTTTGCTCCATGTTTCTACAAAATGGAAGTGTAAAAAATGTGAAATAGTTAAAATGATGTTTACAAGCTTCAGACTAAAAGCACCACCTTTGTAGTCTAAGTTATGTTATAGATTCCCAATCTTGATCTCATTTGCAGTCTTCTCCTTTCTTTTCCACCTGGCTGAATCAAAGACCCAACTAAATTTCTAGCCAACTGACCCACAATGAACTATAAAATTCTGATTGCTACAACTGACACTCAATTTCCATTCCCATTTATTAGCTGTGTTTTTTAAATTTTTATCTGTGAAACTCCAATTACATTTTTGAAGTTCTTTAATGTGAAAAGCATAGCATTTTGTTTGTCTTTGTTGTTGGTTGGACTTTAAAATTTTAGTGGCAACTATCACCATTATCAAAATTCTCTGGACATACATATTCTGTTAATATTTTTATCTATTCCTAATGAATACCACTGACCTCGAGCTGTAAAGTGAAGTGAATGTCAACACATGTACCAGTGTAGGTGGGCCTGTAAAACAAATTTTGGTGTTTAAAATCGTGAGGACTTTGGATTCTTGTTGGTACTTCCCTTTGTAAGACAATACAAATTAATGTAAAAAATAAAAATGTATTTGCTGACTTTCATAACTACAAGGTGCAGAGATAGGCTCCAGGGTTGGTTCATTTAGTCAGGAAGGATCCAGGTTCTTTCCAGTTCTTCACTCTGCAGTTCTTAGTTTTGGTTTTTATCCTAAGCCAGTGTCTCTTCATGGTCATAGGATACCCATATGGCTACATACTTCTTTGGTCTCATCCACTTGGGGATAAAGAGGTTACGACCTCTCACAGGTATCAAAAATTGCATGGCTGCATATGGAGAGACAACTGGAATGGCCAGTAGAGAACTTCTGTAAATGGGACTACAGAGCATAACAATGCTATTCAAAGGCAGTCATTAATTCTATTCAGGTAAAATAGGAATTGAGGGAATTTTTCAGAAGAAGGTACAACTTTACCTTGAAGGACGTGCAGAGTTCGGAACTTGGTAATGTGGGAGAAGGGTGTCGTTTATGTTCCATTAGAGTATGTCTAGTTCATCTTTGCTTGCTACAGCACCTAGCACATGTTTTTACGCAAAGACAATAAATAAAATGTAGTTGAAGTCAGAGCGTGGGGCTGACCCCAAAAGATACAGGGAATGGATGATGAACCGCATTTCCCCCTTACCTACAGATGGAGGGAAGATTGCTGGCATACAGGAAAAGATGATGGCAGGTGTTTTTTGTAGGGTCTGAACCTGTCGCTTTCCTTCTCGTATGAACTAGGGGGGGTGACTTTTTGTTTAGCATGAATTTTCTTCTCACTTGAAAAGCAATCTTGATTTAACTAATATGTTGTATTCTATTTTTTGTGTGTGTGTCTATCAGTTAAAAATCAGATCTGACTGTCTCATTTTAGTATTTTTATATTAGAAGCAAGGACATTTGGGAAGTGGAAAACATGACATATTAATACTTTTCGTAGTTGGTGATGAAAAGCCATGGAGTTTCTAGCGTGAGTCCTTCAGCATTCTGCTTAACACCACACACTATGGATTTTTAACTAGTTTTCATAGCACAGCTGCCAGACTCTTGAATTCATATAAAGGTCCTTTTTCTTAATGGTGACTTGAAGATCCCTTTTCTTTGCTTCCATTGTGAAAATTAGTCAACTTGACAGGAAATTTAGAGTTACCTTGGAGAATTCAATTTAAACATTTATGTTTTACAAAATCTGAACTATAATAAAAGTTTAAGAATGCATGGATAAACCACACACAAATTTCCCCCAACTGCCCCTACGTGGCTAGGAAAGCACCTGCAGTCAGTCAGGGGATACCAAATGTTTCAAATATGAAGGAGATCCCAAATGTTGCATATCTAAAAATGTTACATTGCTACCCTTGAGTATCATAAAAGGAACATTTGGAGTCTTCAGGTGATTCAATTTACAAGATGTCTAGTACATTTTTAAATTCTAAATGAGCAAAAGGATACTGGAGGTCCTTATTTCAGTTAGTATATTATTACTGAAGCTCTGTTCTATCCACTTTTGTGTACCATTATTACAAATACTTTTTGCTGTTAATTTTCTCCTCCTCTGAGTTTCCTCATGCTACTTGATGAAAATGGTAATGTGTAGCACTTGTCTTGCCTGAGTGGTTATTTTCATGCTATTTATTTTCTTGTTTGTTTTAAAAATGAAAATGCAATGAGAGTTCTTTCCCAAAGGATTTCTGAGTGTATTTGCATTGGTGAGTCACGCTTAGAGCTCTGCCTAATGTTTAGCAGTTGAGTTGCTGGTCACTATTTTTTTGGAGTGTGTCTTTGGGGATTTTGCTTTTGTTGAAGCTTTCTTCTTAAGAATTTGAGAAAGATCAAAGAGGAAGCAGAATGATTTGCATGCCAAATAATTCTTTCTGTTGAACTCTAGGGAATTTGATTTCAGAGCACTATATTTTCCTTCTGAGCCTCTTAATTCTGTTCTCTTGGGGTCTGTGATAAATGTAATTTGCGTTCGTTTGTTCTAAAGGATATATATCAACTTCCCAGACTAACAGTTTGGGGCTAACTAATTTATATTCCCCTCTCTGCTCATTCTTTTTCTTTCTCTTACCTACCCCAAACCAAAAAGGAAGCAATGAAGTCAATTTGTAACTTCATTGAAAAATCAGCTAGCAGTCTTTATTGAGTATTTAAAATGGTAAGTAATAGGCACCAGGAAATTACAAAGAAACCTCAGACATAGTTTCAGCTCTCAAGCAATTTATAATTTAATTAATTATATAGGAAAATGTAGAATTCTTGAATATTTTGACAGAGTTTTGACTTTGATTTTGGTCACATTTTTAATTCCATAGGGAGGAAAAAATAAGATCCCCTAACAAGTAGAAAATATACCAATGGGTATTTACCAAATTTATTAAGCACTATTTTGGTAAATAATGTTGTACTATAGAGTCTTATACCATTATAAACAGAAGCTCTTTAGCTGACAGATTGAAATCAGTCATCAAGGCAGAGAGATAATTCATAGTGTTCAGTGGTACAATGTGTATAGATGGTGGTATAAGTATTGTGGTGGGACATGACTTGAGTTTCTTCCACTTTCCCACCACTTCATCTTCTTAGAGAGTCGATAATAGCAGGCTTCCCAACCAGTGTATGACTGACAGGTGAATTTCAGTGTTTAGCTTTTTGTAGTTAATATAAACTGTTTACCAGTTAGATGTTCACATCTTTTTAAAAGCTAGCTAATACACATTCTGCTTACTAGTAAAATGGCATCAGGAACTTGACTTACTAAGTACAAACTAGGAAATACACAGAAACAGAAAACACTCATGAAATGTTAGGTAGAAGTTAAATATTAGGTAAATCAGTCAAAACCAACTTGTTCGACAAAGTCTATCGTATTACCATAGAAAGCACTTTTCTTTCCAGCTGGGTTAATATAAATCATGTTATTTCCTTTTCTGAGAAACATTTAGTCTAGTAAGAAATAAAAACAATTGTAAGGTCAACACAAATAAGTACAGATAAACATTTATGTTTTGTTAGTCCTCAGCATGGATTTTATTTAGTTCATAGTTACTAGTTTTTATAAAAAAGAAAAAAAATTGTACCATTTTAGTGTTAACAGTGAGGATTTGGAGACTAAGGACTGGACAGAGGTTAAATAATTTTGGGAGTGTATGTGCAGCTTTTCTCAGTACATAAATCCATAAGAACCTCTCCTTATACAGCTTTCTCTTAGCTCTGATGTTTGTTTTTAGAGAAGTGGCCTACAGAGGTGGTCTCATCTCTTATGGGCTATAGGGACAGGATTACATTTAACTTTAGGATATAATTTGGAAGGTAACTTTGTTTTGCTCTCCATTTCCTGCTTTCTGACCCCTAAACCAAGAACATATTTTGTTGTCTTTTCTGCAGTGTTGTGCAATTCGAAATCAGATTTAGTTACGATGGCAGAGAATCTGTTCTTGTGTTACGGCAACAAAGAAACTGCAAATGAATGAACCTGTACGCTTGTTGGAAAGAAATTTTACCCACGTGGTTATTTACATCTTCCTAATTGCCACTGGCATTTTCTGTCGTCTTCATATGCATACGGAAGAAGCCATTGCTATTCTCATGTTACCATGTTACTCCCTCCAGTGACTTTCCTTCACATTAAGGAAAAAGAAAAATTACAGCACTTTCCTGGTCCAAAAGGCTTTAAATGAAACACGCCCTGGGTACCACTAAAAATTTATTTCCTATCACTCACTTCCTTCCTTAATCCACAGCAAGCACACTGACTCTTCCAAGCATACTCCTGCCTTAGGGCTGTTACACTTGCTGTTTCCTCCACCTGAACTTTCTTCGTTCCCTCAAATACATGTATACTTTCACATTCTTATCTCATTTGCGTTTCTTTCATTTCTTCCCAAAATACCTAAAGGCCAAATGATAGTTATTTCCTAGTACAGAAGAAAATTCATTGATTTTGTTTTACAATTTTTTTCTCCAGAGTTATTTAGCTCTAACTTTTCAAAAGATCTTTATGTAATGCCTACCATTACTATGTGCAGAACAAAGATTTGTACAAGAAAGTGGTCTCAAATACACTCACATTGTTGGATGAAATACAGCAGATAGAAATATGAATGTTATTTAACTGCTTCTTTAATTTTCCAAATTTTATTACGTATCCTTTGGGTGCTCAGCACTTTCTTTACCTTTAATGCCGTTGCTTTTATCCATATCACCATCTTCTTTTTACTGTACTTTTTACTTTTTCTAAATTAAGAAAATTTTTTGTGCTGATACTTTATTTCTTTGTTTTTTATTGAAGTATAATTGATTAACAATATTATATTAGTTTCAGTTTCATTACAAAATAATGGCTATATTTCCCTGTGCAGTACAATATATCCTTGTTGCTTATTTATTTTGTACATAGTAGTTTGTATCTCTTAATCCCATACCCCTATCTTTCCCTCTCCCCACTCCCCACTGGTAACCACTAGTTTATTCTCTATATCTGTGAGCTTTTTACTTCACTAAAAGTGCTCACTGGTCTCCCTACATCAGCACTTGCCTCCTCCAGGTCAGTCTTCACACAATAGTAGACAGACTGACTATATCACACAAAGTAAGTCAGTGTGTGCTCTTCCCATTCTCTTGGCTTCTTGTTCATGCAGTATCAATCCCAGATGTCTCATTGCGATCTCTGAGGCCCACCATCATCTGGCTCTGTCCACCTCTCCAGTCCAGATTCTCCTTTGCTCACCAAACTCTAGCAGCACTGGCTTTCTTTCACTTGCTTTAACGTGCTATGCTGTCTTCAACCTTAGGGCCTAGGTGTTTTCTGTCTCCGGTGCATCTTCACAAGTCTTCAATATATTACTGCATTCCTAACATCTGCCTCCACCACTAGATTGACTAAGTCAAGGACTCTTCCTTTTTGCTTGTTTACTATTATATTTCTATAGCCAGCACCATGGCCAACACCCAGCAGATATAATCAAATAATTGTTAAAGACACAAAATATAGTATAGATTGTAAAGTGCCATATGAATGACATGGTCTTCATGTGTAGAACAGAGGAGGACAACCTCATCCTTGACTTTAGTGGTCAGGGAATGAGCTGAGGAAGAGGCAGTGTTTCATCTTACCATTGATGGACGGGTAGGGTTTGGATAGCTGAAAATAAGTAAGGGCATGTCAAGCAGAGGGTGTTACATAGGAAAACATATGCTCTTGGTGAGCAGTATTAAATATGGACCGTGACACAGTGTCTTCCAGGGAAAAAGTCTGATATGAGCCTGAAAGTGTACTTTGAGGCCTAACTGTGGAGCAATTTGAATGCCAGACTAAGGAATATAAATTATTATGTCATTTGATCTGGGAACTTCGGGGAGTTTTGAGGTAGGTTACTCATGTATTCATATCTGTCTCAGAGAACTAGGATGAGAGATGATTTGGAGAATGATGAGTTTGCAGGGAGTAAGTTTAGGGGGATCTAAAAATCTTAAAAACTTGAGATGGTAAGGCATCCTTGAGGGGGACTGTGATGGAAAGGGCAAGTCAAGGTTGAGAGATAATGGTGGAGATATTGTTAAGAACATAGTGAAATGACAGGAGAAAGAACAGTCAGCCTGGGATACTAGGCGAAATATGGTATTATGGACAAAAATTTGGAAGGCCTGTAGAAGAACTTATTTGAGAGCATAGTTGGTAATTTTAGTTGTAAACTCTTGATTGGGGTACTGGAGAGACAGGTTTTAAATCTTTAGGCACGTGGGAAAGGCTTCAACTAGTTGAGGGTTATTAAATGGGGATTCAACACAAGATAAATTCAACAATAGATAGTGTCTAGAAATTCTTCGTATTTTGTAAGCTTCCATTTCATTGTCTTTAGCCAATATCATTAGAATTTTTCATGTTGTTAAACTTAGGATAAAAGCAGATGTATGCAGTTAAATGGAAAATTTAGAAAGAGAACCCTGACATGGTTAAATATAATGTCTGTCTTTATTCCTGACATTATTCATATATAAAAACACATGTGAGATATATCATGTGTAAACACTTTTTCCCCTGCTGCTTCCTGTAGATTCCTGGTCGGATTTGAGACTATCTGTTAAGTGGAAATCTTTTTCCTGTTCTCTGTGAAAACTTTTTACTTCATAGAAACAAAGCAAGCTCTCCAAAGACTTCACTTTCTCTGCTCTTCAGAATTTGAGTGTCCCGGATAATAATGCTCCTAGACATGTCTTTTTTCTTACATCAATCTTTTAAAGCATTGGAAGGGGGGAGGTTTTCTTTCTAAGACTTTTGGCCAACAGCATTTCTCACTCCTCAAAGAATGTCATTCACTGCAGCGGGTCATTTAAAAATATTTACTTAAGGGTAGATAAAGAGTTCCCACCTGCCATAATTGTGCTATGTTAAACCCCCCCACCAGGTTTGACATTTCTTTGTATTGTGCAGGATTGTTAAAAAGTAGTTACCATGACCGGACTGGCTGATGCATCACAATGATGAAAAGCCGGGTGTTTGGGATTCAACTTGGATGATGGAAATGCAAGATGTCAGCGGAGCTGTATATTAAAGAGAATTTGAATTGGAAACCGAATCCCAATCTGCCACTGGGAACATTTTGATCATTTTGATTTATGAAACTTTTATAACAGCATTCAGATGGAGCAGAATTAAAACCTTTTAGTCTAGGATAGTTTATGGTACACCAACCACTGTGTAACTGGTATCATTTTTGAAGGTTCTCTTAGCAATCAGTGAGGAAGGAAAAAAATGGGTAGGTGAGAGATTTATTTTAAAAGGCAGTTTTGACAAATATTCTTGCATTTAACTTTTAATCCCTGTCTTTTGTTTGCATTGTGTCAAGGATGAAAACACATCTTGCTGTTTCAACCTACTAAGTACATTAAAGTTCTGATTTTTACTGTTAAGTATATTTGAAACTCTGATTAATAGTTTTCAGATTAAAGTATTGCATTTATGTACATATTATAGGCTATCTTTTCTTTCTGGCTTGTGTGCTTTTGCACTCAGAGGCATCTATATCTGTCTATATCTGTGTTTCTGAGTCTTATGAATAAATATTCAAGTAGAAATACTAATGCAATTCTGAAGCCTAACTTGCAAAACAAAACAAAACAAAATAATGTATTTTCCTACAATTATTGGAATTCTGTAACTCGGGTTTTTTAAAAATCATCTTTCAGCATCAGTAAGCATTGGTATTCTTTTCTGAACTGTGACTCTGTAATAAAGAGAAATCAATTACTATTAGAGAGGCACTGTAGGTTAAAGGCATTACAGGTTCACATTTGGTTTTGCAGCTGGGAGAGGGTACTTAGCTGTGAATCAAGAATGATGCAAAAGATGGATGAGACAGAGTTCAAGGAGCAGTAATGTGAGGGTACAGGACTATCGTTTCAAGCTGTCTGTGCAGTAATGATGGATGGTTTGGTGGCAAGAAGTAATAATACCAGATGATGAAAGACGCATCTCATCCTCTTGAGCCACAGCATACCAGCTACCTGTTGGAGTTCTGCGGCATAATGATTCCTGATTTGCAACCAAATGGTTTTGCTGCATTTAGCAACCCAGATTTTTGGCAGCTCTGAAGGAAGCAAGTAGCATATCAAACACTCCTGACATTGTAAATTTAATTGCCTCATATTTATGCATAGTAGTTGTTAACGGGATCTTATAAGCTATGCTAATATGGTAGGTAATTTGTTACCTCCAGAAATCACTTTCCATGTGTCTTCTGATCATTATCATGAAACATGATAAATGATCTAGCCCATGAGGTATAAATGAAAATGAAATGGATAATTGGATTCTATGTCTAAATTGTGGCTGGAATAGTCACAGCAATTATAATTGAATTTATCTCATAAAAATGTGTTTGGCAATATATTAGTGACCTTTCATCATCTTGAGCCTATGGTGTTACATGAAACTATTCTTAAGATACTTATAAGAAGCTTATCACAATTATTTTTAAAAATTCTCCAACACTTTAAATTTTCTTGCTTTACTTGCCTATATTTTTAAAGTACTATCTTGTTTATCTACAATGGGTTTAAGCAACTGATTCTGATAATCTTCTTTTGATACTGAAAATAGTGTTCTGTTGTTGCCAATGCCTTGATTGAATGACTTAGCAACAGTTCAGGATACAATTGAAACTGTTTTTATGAATACCTTTTGTCATTAGCAGCACATTTCTTTCTCCTGGGTGTTAGAACTATACCTTCTTGCTGAATGTGTGTTTTCTTTGATTCCTATAAGAGAATTTCTCTGAAATACTAAAATAAAATAGAGTTTGTTTCAAATACCATCAGACTTTTATTCTTTCTCTCTCACTTCTTTTCAATTCACTTTGAATAACAAAAATATTATTTTATTATAAACATTAAAAACTCCAATTTATTCATTGATTTGATTAACATTTTTGAGCAGTGACCATAGGCTGATCAGTGTAATTTTTACTAATAAAAATAACTATAAAAATAACTAAGACACATGATCTTTAGGGTCTTATAATTCTATATGTAGCTATGGGGATATCTAAGTCTTTAAATTATAACATATTATTATACTTCTTCTGTGTGCATGATAATACTATAATCTCTTTCTCTTTTCTAGTTTTTTTCCATGATAGTCCAGGAAGCCAATAAAACTTCGGTTTATGCCTCTCCTTTTAATTTGCAACTAAAAAATAACTATTCCAGATGTAGTTAATAAGAAGTACATGGAAATTAAAAAGTTATCTGTAAATGTGACTTTTCTTTTGACTGAAATATGTCAGTAAGGAGAGCATGTCCCTAGGGATTTGTTTCTCCTCTTGAATTTTTGTGCCTGAAATTTCTTCACTTTCCTTTTATGTTGGTAGTCAGTGTAGCTTAGCACCAACTCATAAGCTTATTTTAGTAACTGGTTGAAGTGAACGGGGATGGTGAACATGGGTAAGCCATTTACTCTTCTTTCTAGGTGAATATAAATTTAATAAATCAGAATATAAATATTTAGTATAACCTGTAATTAAAGCAACCATTTGTAATAATTTTACAATGTGTCAGGTGCTGTGATATATGGCTTACATGCATTATTTCTCTAATTTCATATTAACAACTTTTAACATACCCATTTTACCCATAGGGAACCTGAGGCTGATTGGTAAAGTTGCTCAGATCAGATGGCCTTTAGGGGCTGACCCCAGATTGTAACCTCAGTCTAACTCCAGAGCTCATACTGTTTTCACCTCACCGTGGCAACACTATGCTATACCATGTGCTATAATGCTTGACTACTGTTTTTAACTACATCCTGCCCTGGCAAGTAGCATGATACCTATAACCTATCATTTTATACCAGTGATTCTCAACAGAAGAATAGGGAATGTATGACACTGTTAAAATCAAATACAGGGTATTTTAAAAACTGTGACCACCACACATGTCCCTATCCTAGATTCTGATGTACTAACATAAACATTTGCGTGCATTCATGTTCACATGTCAAATTGTACATGCTCACTCAAGCTAAATTTCAGCAAGCCTAGGAGGGCTTTGTTAGAATCTAGGCAGAATCTTGCACATCTGTGGTTTATGAAAAGCTAGGAAACTATTCTGATATTCCTTCTGCATTCTTCTTCACCCTCTTCCCCAAACATTTCTTGGATTTTACATCAAGAATTATGAATTGCCTCTGTAGCTCTACAAAACTTTGGAAATATTTTACATCTCTAATAAGATTCTCTGGATTTTAAAGCTTCCTTGATCGTGGAAAAAATAAATTATTCAAAATTCAATAGCCTGTCCTCTTTCTGAGGGTACAGTGCTTGGTAGTAAAAGAAAGTCCATCAGCTCTTATCCTTAATTTCATAAGAATATTAAAAACTTCAGGCAGCTTCCTGGATGGCAGTCAGTAAGGTGGGGTTTTCTTTGGTCTAGTCATCTTTGATCAAGTCAGATGAAAATCTCAGACTCTCAGTCTTGTTCGTATTTTTAAAAATTTCTTTCTTTATAGACTACCTCTATCATCTTATCATTTTTAGCTTGGTGAAGTAGGATTTAGAAAACTTTTAATGTATGCTCTGGAGGAAGTTTTCTCCTCCACTTACTCTATTTTTATATTCAAGGTAGGGATGTGCTCTGAGTAGCTCTTCACATTGAAAGTCAAATCAGGAGCCAGATTCTCTTTTTCAAATTATTCACTTGCAGGGTAGCTCCATTTCTGTGTTTGCTGAGTAAAAATCCAGAGAGATGC
This sequence comes from Grampus griseus, assembly GCF_964374135.1. Classification (NCBI taxonomy): domain Eukaryota; kingdom Metazoa; phylum Chordata; class Mammalia; order Artiodactyla; family Delphinidae; genus Grampus; species Grampus griseus. The sequence goes on along the minus strand of NC_139007.1, from coordinate 55,038,309 downwards.
TATGAGATGGGCTCACAGAGTTTTTCTTTGAACTAACAGTGACAGTGCAATCGAAGTTCAAATAACGTCAAGACACTAATGACCTAAAATTGGCATGATTCCAGAATAATGTTACATAACAGTAAATTTCAATAGAGAGATGCTATGGGAAATGTGTGAACTGTGTAAAAGTAGTATATCATATATAGATGAATTCAAATAAGTAATTCTCAAGAACGTATAGTTAAAAGCAGAAAAAGTTCACTTGATGCTTGTATATAATGTAGTCACCACATAATATGTTTTATTATACAAAGAACTCAACTGCTCCCTCCAAGATGAACTTGACTCCTCTTAAAAGCAGAAAGATTTTAATGCCTAAACCTTTGCAGTTAAACATACGTCTTGTTTCTTTTGAACTCAGAGGTTCTTAACATTTTACAAGCCAAAAGAGCTGGTACAATTATGTATATAAGGAAAAAGACATAAACTAGTCTTTGTGAGTGATTCAGGAATTTTCAAGAGAAATTTTGACCTAATTAGATTTTTGCCATAAATAGTGACTTTAAATTTCAAATCTCAGGATGAGATTCTAATTGTATTGTGTTGAGTTGTGTGTGTGTGTGTGTGTGTGGTGGCATGGGGGTTTCTGGGCAGGAGTCTGCCCAGAATTAGATTAGATACAGAGCCACCTTTCTCTTTACTTATTTTTTAATTTCTTATTTAAGGAGAGTGTAGATATGCAGAAAATTGTGCATTAAATATATAGCTTGATAAACGTACGGCTTGATGAATTTTCACAAACGAAATATACCCAGAATCCACATCAAAAAATAGAATATTACCAGCACCTCAGAAGCCTCCATCACTCCCCTGCAGTCACTAACCCAACTGCTCCAGAGTAACGATTGTCCCTGGTTTCTAATAGTAATAAATAACTTAGGTAAATGGAATTCTACAGTTTATACTCTTTCATCTGGCTTCTCTCTCCAACATTGTGAAATTCATTCATATTGTTGTATGTATCTGTAGATCATTTGACATCATAGTTGTAAGATATTCTATCTTGTGAATGTGCTACAATTTATTCATTTTACTGATGATAGGCATTTGACTTTTAAGGAACAGTTATACTCATTTTGGGGGAGCGTCTACCTGGAAGTGGAATTGCTAGGTAATAACATATACTTATGTTCAGCTTCAGTAGGTATAGCAGTTTTTTTAATTTACTGTATCAATTTATACTCCACCTTTCAGCTTGAAAGTTCTAGTTGGTCCATGTCTTCACCAACACTAGATACTATCCTACCTTAAATTACCTTTTTATGTTCATTCTTTCATTTGTTCATAAATACATTTATTCAACAATCATCGATTGATTACCTAATGTGCTAAGCACTGAAGTCTGAAGTCACAGACTTAAAGACAATATAAAATGTTTGTCTTTAAAGAGCTCGCTAACTAAAGAGAGAGAGAGAAATATATAAATAAATCTCTTACAAGAAAAGGTACATTTATTTCAGGCTAGAGAGTGTGTGCTGAGGAAGGCTTCTCAGAGGCAGTGATAAATGAGCTGGGAGTTTTGCTAAGTCTATAAATGGTAAAAGAGCACTTCAGGCAGCATATGAATGGTGAAGGTAGATGAACACAAAAGAAAATTTTCCCATAGAAAATACAAATTGTTATATATGAACATGCGATTGGAATTGGAGAGTGGTAAGACGTGAGGCTGGACAGGTAAGCAGGGGACAGATCATGGAAGAGCAGTATTTTTATGTTAAGAAATTTGCAACTTTCATCAAAGTTTTCCTTCAACCTCTTAATAAGACATAATTTTCCATAATTTTCCATTTATCTACTGCTGCATAATAAAATACCCCAAAACTTACTGGCATAAAACAATAACCATTTTATAATGCTCACAGCTTCTGGGAACCAGAAATTCAGAAACGCACAGCAGGGGTGGGTTTTTCCTGTCCCAGGATGTTTGCATCCTCAGCCAGGAATACTCAAATTGAACAGCTGAAGGTGACTCAAACTCCTGGAGGTGAGAATCATCTAGAAACTTCTTCATGCACATGTCTGACACCTGGACTGGAATAACTCCCCAGCTAACTGAACTTTTAACATGGTGGCTCAGGGCTCCAAGAGCAAATATTGCAGGTTCCACTGAACAGAGGGGAAGCTGCATGGTCTCTTGTGACCTAGCCTCAAGTCTCATTCCACCACTTCCACTGTGTTCTATATATTTAGGCAGGTCCAATATCACCCAGATTTAAGAAGATAGAACATGGATGCAACCTCTCAAAAGGAGGGTTTTCAAAAAATTTGTGGCCGTGTTTTCAAATCACCACAGTAACTATGTTATTTTATGTTTTTTTAAATTTCCTGTGTGTTATCTATAGTAGTGTGATAATCACAGAAACTAATATTTTTTTCCCCTAGCCATTCTGCCTGTATCCCACACCTGGCACCATGGCTTAGAGTGCATAGGCTTGACCTTTGACTTCTTCCTTCTCACCTAATTGACGTTTGATTTCATAAGGAAGCGAATATGAATTTACAATCAGTAAAGTATCCATTTAACATGGTTTGCGTTTATATATTAAAATTAACTTTTGAAGCAAGATGAAAAATAAACAGGTACAAATTAGTGCCTATACATTTTCATAACATTATGCCTTACAGGAGTAATACATCTGATATAGCTCTATGATTAATTTCCAAAATAACTTTCTTGACCTTTGCCCAATGTCAGATTCTTAATTTAAAACTCAAACATGGACATAGACATACATTTAAAAATATAAGTGTATGGTTTTGGAACAAGAAATGGTATCCTTCAGGTACAACAGGGAGATCTCTCAGCTATCTACTTTTTTAAGTGTGTCATTTTACAAAAATTAATACCAAAGAAGCATGATACTTCTTCCTTCTTTTTATAATACTTAAAATGGTAGGCTTCCTTACCCAATACCTAATTATCTTAAGTTCACTGATAGAGGTACTGTTTACAAGATTCTTTGGTGCCTATGAAAATTTTTGCACATTTTACTTACGTTTGTTTTCTTCTCCGTACCAAATTTTCAATTGATCTGGCTAACGTTGCAGAAGGATGGGAAATTTGAAGTTCACAGAAAGAATATATGAATAGTTTGCATCAGTAGCCATTTCATGCCCTTATTTGTAAAAGGCGTGATATTTATCAAAGTAGAAAAGGGAGGTTTCTTGTCACTTAGTAGCAGCGGCTGTGGAAGAAGAGTCCAACACCTTAGCTGTATAATTGCATTACTTATGGTCTTGACACCCTTTATTTTACACCTAGAAACTTTCCCTAGCTGTGCACTGATGGTTTACAACTTGGACTGCCTTCCAACATTTTATGTTTAGATGATATACTTTATTTTGATATTCTGAATGTCTAGATGCCCCATTATGGTGTAGAAATAGGGGTGGTTGAATGGAATGGAAATAAAAGGTCTCTTGCTGGCTGAGCTGTCACACTAGCGTAAAACGTCCTTGGGCAGGTAACTGTTTACATGGCTAAATATTTTTAAAGTGTCACTATCTTGTTACTTTATCAGATAGGTCTGTAATTATTATTGCCAGCCTCCTATTTCCATCTGATTATAAAACTAGGTGTGGTTATCTTATTTTTGATGACATTCTGACTAATGGGGATGACTAAAATAATTATTCAGAAGGCCTTGTAATTATGGTGACCACATTGATGGCTCTATTTTTATGGCATTCCCTTTTGTTCATTGTTATACTTGTATACTCTTGAGTTACCCATAAAAACCTGCTTTTATTAGTTCAGAGACTAGGTTTAGAAATCTGTCCTCTGGTCCTCTGTTCAAGTCCCCTGACTCTTTCAAAGTTGCCATCAGGAAGAGTTGATCTAGAGTCACTGACCACATTCTGATAAACCCATTTCACATCAAAAGTTATTGATTTCCTGATTTAATCAAGGGCATCTAACCCCATAGGACACATAATGGTTTTTTGTTTTGTTTAATCTCAGAATTGAGGAAATGTTCTATAATTGCTAATTTGTATCATTTGTTCTTTGAAATGAATATATATTAGGAATCTTTAAACTACAAAACTGACTTGGGTCCATATTAGCTAATGACAGTTTCTTTGATGTGAAGATTTTGAAAGTCTGAAATTTTATGCTTTTTGAACTGGAAAGCATCCTAAAAATTATGACTATGCTGGAGTTAGTAGTACATTCATAAAGCCTATTATCTAAAGGAGCTATCTATAGGACTGAAGTCTTATTTAATTGTTTTTACTATGTTATCAAATATTCTCATAAAAAAGTAACTATATCACTTATATACATAGGGGAATATGCCTGTCTAAAAGATGGTCACTCTCTACCTTCCAGAGTCATGTAGAAATAACGGGTAAATGATAGTTTCCTGATTGACTTGGGGTAAATAAAGTGTTAGATTTTACATGCCTGGGAACCAGGGTCATTGAATGGAGGGAGTGAATAGTATCTCCTGATTCCATTACTTGACTAAGTCATTACACTAAAGAAAAATAGCCATCTGTTGCTGCCTACCTATACATAAAAACTTCATGCATCATTTTGAATTGACTTGGAATAATCACAAAGTATGTATTCATAACAAACATATGCTTATTATATGTTATATTACAATAAGTCAACACAGCAGAGTATTTAAACCCAACGATCAAGATGGCCAACTTATATTGTGTTTGGTTATAATTAAATTTTGGAAAATTCTTCTAATTTCATAGGTTTAAATTTTTTTATTTTGGAATTTAGATTAATGAGATTTTTAAAAATGTTTTTAATATTCTAGATTTGGAAGATTCAGGATATTTTTAAATAATACTTTTTTCTTGGTTATGTTATACGTGTTACATATACATGTATATATGTGTGTATTATGTGTGTAGAGAAAGAGAAAGAGAGAAAAAAGAGATTATAATCTAGTTACAGAGATTTTGCAGTGGAGTTTTTCTTTCTTTCTTTCTTTCTTTCTTTTTTTTTTGCGGTACGCAGGCCTCTCACTGTTGTGGTCTCTCCCGTTGCGGAGCGCAGGCTCATCGGCCATGGCTCACGGGCCCAGCCGCTCCGCGGGCATGTGGGATCTTCCCGGACTGGGGCCCGAACCCGTGTCCCCTGCATCGGCAGGCAAACTCTCAACCACTGCGCCACTAGGGAAGCCCTGGAGTTTTTCTTTTAATTGCTATCTTTTGATTTAATGGAGTCAGCCATTGTGTCTTTACACATATTAATATAAAATGAATATAAATAGCATTACTCCAAATTCGTTGGCCTATTTAAATTCTAGGCATATTTAACATATTACTGGGGCATATATTATCATTGCCAAACACAGTTCCCCTCCTTTCTCCTACCATGTATTTTTTATTGTCTTACCTCATAAAGGTGACTGATGAGATGGTGATGTGATTACCTGTGTATAACCCTAGACTTGAGGGATCCAAACAAAGAGTTGAAGACTCTCCCAGTTTTACTACTTACCTGATTGTTATTCTTGAAATCAACTGGATGTTCTTTCCCTGGAATGCATGAACAGTTTGAGCTCTGACCAAGCTGAAATGAGGGATTAAACAGCCATAAGAGAAATATTCTGTATTAATGACTCAATCAAATGGATCTATAATTTTCATCATAACATATGTGGTTTGCTGCCATGCCATATGGATTGTGGTAGTGATGGAGTCTTTTGTAAAGTTGTTGAATTATTACAGTAATTCATAATTCTGAACCAATTCATGGCATAGATATAATTAGAGTACAGTTTGGGGACAAAATGAGATAAAAATGTATAGTTATCTTACAGTTTTATATTACATGGGCTAAAAAGCAAATAAACTTTACTTTAAAAAATCCCTTTTCATATACCCTAAATATGAACCTAACCTTGTTTTTAGTTTCTGCTGGCAGATCTAAAACAGTATGCTGCTGCTGTGCCTTTTTATGTCAAGCAGGTAATAAAGTTATTGCAGCAGTGTTTTCAAATCAAGATGAATAAAATGCCATGGTAATGTATAGGATATAAAATTCAGTATGCAAAATTTGCAGTTTTGTTGCTGAAATGATTCTTCTTATTTCAGCACTTTAGGCAGCCGGAAAGAGCCATGTCATAGAGATTAAATACTGTAATTCCACAGACCTTGCAGTTAAAAAACAATGAATACATATCCCATGGGGACTGAAAGACAAAATAGCTGTTTAATATGAAGAGTGGCATGTTTAGTATCAAAATTTTTTCCTACTCTGAATTAAATTTTTGTTCAAGAAACTCAAGTTATTGGTATGCATTCAGCTATTATTAGTACAATTGTGTATTTTGATAAAATGATTGATATTTTATGTTCAGATTTGTATATATATATGAAATTTTTCTTCACATGGAAAATCTTTTTTTTTCAAAGTTTAATTAATTTGATTTGACTAAAAGACAAAAAAGAATTATTATATGGGTTTGTAACTGTGCCTTTTTTTACAAGCTGGATAAATCATTTGATGCCAGTCAGTCACTAAGCAATTGCCTAGAAAGTGTTCCTTTGTTCCAGTCAACTAACTCCTTTAATTAAATAGTAACATTTTGTAGGTGCTGTGTATCATTGTCAGAGCAATTGGCTAGCTACATGGTTCAGGGCTCAAGGTGGTAAAGCTTACATTTTGAGGACTTAATTTCATCATCCAAAAATAAACAAATTAATAGATAAATACACGAAGTTTTACTATTGCCATCTCCAAATTATGGGTCTCACACTGAAGTAGCAGTCTGTGTTTTCTTGTATGGAATAGGCAGAATTTATGTAGATAAATTTTTCTTACAGTGGCATGGATAACTTTTTTTTCAAGAAAAAAAATGTTGAGCCAGCCACTCATTCTGTAATTATATTATTGAACTTAGGCACCGCGACAGACACTGAGATTGTAATGGTGAGAAACTTTTATGAGCACATTACAGATTTTATTGGAAAATAGAGAAAAAAGAAAAAGCAAGATCACTCGTGGTCTCACAGTTCCCCAATCACTGTTATTAGCTTTTTGATGTATTTCCTTCTGGTGGTGGTGGTTGGCAGTTTTCCTTCCTTTCTTTCCCTTTCTTTCTTTCTTTCTTTTTCTTTCTTTCTTCCTTCCTTCCTTTCTTTTTCTTTCTTCCTTTCTTTTTCTTTCTTTCTTTCTTTTATTGATAGTGATATACTCTTTACTTTTTAAAATGAAAACAAATGACATTTGTTGTATAATCTTCACAACTTGTGTTCTTGAACTATATGGTGAAATTCTATTGAAATACCATAATTTGTGTCACCATTTTCCTATTGTAGAATATTTTGATTTCTTAATTTTTTGCTCTTCTAAATATAGATTTAATCATCCCTTACATTAAATTTCCAGAAGTGGGATTACTTTAGTCTATAAACACGTTTTTATTTCTTGATATATAGTTTTCCAAAAACGTCAGTTTAGCCATCGATAAGCAAGTTGTATACTCACATGCCCATTTAACTATGCCTCACTGACAATGGTCAAGCCTGTGTGAGTAAATGATCACATGTTTAGGGTTCACACCCTCTTCAAAATTCTGCTCCAGTACTCTTTTGAGAAATAGAAATGTAAGTGATGTAATTTTAGGTACACATTACCCATGGATTGCTGAGGGGAGATTATTTTTAACATTGTGGTGTTTTTCCAAAGGAGCCTTTGGTATTTTGGACTGGAGGATTCTTCATTATGTGGGACTATCCTGTGTATTTCATGATCAAGTAATCCTGGCCCCAGCCTACTCAAAGCAAGTGACACTCCTCAATCATTTGAACAACTACTGTCAGTGGAAAATCACTGGGAGAGAATGAAGAAACTCTTGTTTAGATGGATATAATTAATGCTGATAAAAAAACACATAATATAAACAAACATACATATCATTAAAAAAGGACTTTGTTATTCAATTGCATTTTTTCACTTTATTTAAACTATTTCTGCCTACTTATAGCTGTAAAATCATGGGTGCTTACTTCATGCTTCTCGGAATTTTTTGTGTATGTGAAATTTTGTGAGTATGGGCAGTGGGGCACAGCACACACTCTTTCCATGGTCTACACCCATGTAATTTTCATGGAGATGATAATAGGTAACAATGGCTACTTTTGATTGATACTTGGTCTAGGTGCTGGCATAGGAACCTCAGGTTTAACAACGTCCAAACTTTGTCATATCTTATTATTAATTTTATTTGACCAGTTCAAGCTTATGAGCCACCTGAATGATATGATTTGAAAAAAGTATCTTTCATTGTATTGTTGGATTTAAAAGAATTTTAATATATTAAATAAAATTTTTTATTTAAAAATCTATCAATGCACAAATGTATAAACATAATTAAAATAGTAATTTATCTGAAAGATAATTTATAGAATTTACTGACTACTTAATTAATAGGAGCAAACATTATGCGATAGTAGCCAAAAGAGTGAAAGGAGAGGTATTTGGCTGCATAAGGAATTTGTTAGGACTGGAAATCTGAGCTTTCAGAGAGGTAACAGATTGAAAATCATGAAAGAACTGTTACTCTTCTCATAAATCTACATTTCAGTTTATAAAATGTGGCTGCAGGAGAAACCTTGTTGAATATGTCTGAATATTTTCAAATATGTATTTCATGTTTTTGCCTCTAAGGAAAAAATGAAACAAATTATGTTGCCATACATATGATATTAAGTGTGCCAAAACACTACTTCTAATTATCTATAACCTGCTTTCTATTTCTTATGGGAGAAAAGGCCACCTTCCATTCATCAGTGTTATTATTTCAAATTTCTTGAAACACTCAAGTACCATTAAATTATATTGTTATCCTTTTGAGGCATAATTTAAGATCATTTAAAATTATTATAGGGTAGCTGATAAATAAATGCTTGAATTATTTAGTACACTGATGTTATTCTTCCTGCTCTCCATCTCTTATGTTCTTTTCTGTTTACTTGAGCATTTAATATGTGATAAGGAAGAAGATTAAACAACATGAAGCATGAACTTGTGAATATTCTTTTTTAACTGGAACTAGATCAAAATTTTAATGAGAAGAATGATAAAGAAATAGAATAACATTGATTTGAAGTGATCTGTTCATTTAAGTAAACAAATGATAGCAAATAAGAAAATATCTATCTCCAAGGCAAATATTCTAATTTGATTTTTACAGGAATTTAGACATAGTAAGGGAACATTGACTCTTTATAGCCATTTTGAATAGTAATTTTTATCATCTCTGTTTTCATTTCATTAAAAAAATAGCAAAAACCAGACAATGTAGTTACATTATTGTCTCTTAATTCCACTGCTCTGAACCTAGATCTGAAATTTTCCTAAGAGAATTATTTTCCTAGCTTCCTACTACCTGGAGAAAAGATGGAGCTGAGATGTCTCCCAGGAGGAAGGATGAGTTCATAGTCCATGTCAGTGATAGGCTGAAAAATGACACCAAAGATACAAGATCCTAATCTCTGGAACCCATGACTATTACCTTATCTGGAAAAATGGTCTTTGAGGATGTGCTTAAGAGTCTTGAGATGGGAGAGTATCTTGGATTATCCATGTGGACCTTGCATGTAGATGTAATCACAACTATCCTTACAAGTAGAGGGGAGAGACGGATTTGACTACAGAGAGAAGAGGAGAAGGCAGTGTGAACAGTGAAATAGAGATTGCAGTGATGTGGCCACAAGACAAGGAATACCAACAGCTAGCAGATATTGGAAAAGGCGAGGAACTGATTCTTCCCTAGAGCCTTTGGAGGAAGTATGTCCTGGTACCACCTTTATTTCGAGCCAGTGATACTGATTTGGAACACCTGGTCTCCGGAATCATGCGACAATAAATATCTGTTATCTTAAACCTCCACATTTGTGTTAATTTGTTACAGCGGCCTTAGGAGACAAAGGCATTGTCATTGCCTCCTTCTAAAGTGAGAAGGCTAATCTCGAGATACTTTTTTGTCAAGGCTTCTTTGACAAGTAAATAAAACAATTTGGAAGGAGATAGGATTGAGAGGTATTTAATATATTTATTTGGAAAGACAAATGTAGAAGTGTCATTTACTTGATACTTTGTTGAGTGACTTTTTTAGCTTCATAGCTTCTACGTCTGATTTTGCATTTTAATTAACTCAATGTTGATAAGTGACATATGTTTGTAATATAGCATTGTAATAATTGGATGAGAATACTCTTTCATAATGACTTACCTTGATTTCAAGACACTTAAAAATTATTTGAAATAAAAAAGACAAAGCAATTTGAATGTATAAGTGCAATTTTATAATAGGTTTAGCTCTAGAATAACGAATATAAGTCATTAATAGAAAGTTAGTTGGTAACAGCGGCAAAGTTTATCTTGTATTTTGGGGATTGCATGCTTCAGTTGTTACCTACTGTACATTTGGAATTTATTCACACCGCACCTCTGGGTCTGATAGTGTATTAAGTTATGAAGAATATTAATATTGCTGCTGAACAATTACTTGTTCATTTGCTAACTGATTAAGATTCATGCATAATTTATTGAAATGAAGAGAGATTTTATAAATAAGCCTCCTTGTTCTCAAGGGCCTAAATACAAAATGCATATGCTAATAGGAGGCTACTTTTTACCTCCACCATAAAACTTTAATATGTATTGGTATATTAGTCTCATTAATGCTAGGTTTCACTTATAATCATGTTGTTAGTCAATGTATATGTTTTTAAGCCTCTCTGAACTTTGCCACAGTTCCAAATCTGAGCTACTGCTTTGATTACTGGACTGCTCCTTTTGTTGGCTTGACCACTGTAAGTGAGATGTAAAACTGATCAGAGTGAATTGTTGCCCTTCTTTGGGCCAAGAACCTGATTATATCAAACTCCGTTATTCATGTACACAAAACACTAGTGTTGAATATTAATTTTCCATTTTAAAATTTATATGCTCTCTGGCAGAAACAAAACAAAGCAAAATAGCATCAAATATAGGGCTTGTTGACATATTTAGAAATGTAAAGTCTTTTAAAATTCTGCCTAGTTTACCAATGAGGAAATTGTAATGCTAAGAAGTTAAATAACAAATTCAAGTTTACTCAGCTATTAGTGTATGCATTTTTTGAAACTAGATCTCTTGACCTTAAATTTCATTTTCTTTTACATGTCATTTCTTTAAAGATAGAAATGATAGAAGAAATGTTATGCTTTACTTTTTCACTTGTTTCTAATCATATGTTTTGTTGTAGCTTTCCCCCTCCTCTCACTTCCATCTTCTGCTCTCCTCTTTTGTTTTCTCCCTATTTTCCATGACAGTGATGTGCAGGGTTTTGATGGGTGAGATTTAACATTCAATATACACTTATTAGGTCAGGTTTCACAATACCCATAAATTTATAGATTAATAACCAAGGCTTGTTATTTATAATTCATTTGACAAATTGTTCTGTCATGTTAAATATAAGACCTCTTCAGGTTATTGTTCAGCTATAATGTGTGAGGCATTGCTGCTCTGGGTTAGAACCCCAGTAAGCTGTGAATTTAGCATCATTTCCTACTTAGATTAGTCAGTATATGAGCCATCTGGAATGAAAACAAACATTGCACATATGAGGCAGCTCAGTTTATTCGCAAAATACAGACTGCTTCTTAAAATATGTGGAACATTTAGATAGTCTGGGAAGATATTTGCATTTTTTCTATTACATTCATTTCTCTATTCAGTTTCATTTTAGTTTAAGGTTCAGAAAGTATATCAATGTTCTGTTTGTCTACCAAAACTTTTGTGAACTTGAAATACAGTTGTTAGACTAGTTGGTAAAACGTCATGATATGAATTGTCTAGCTTTATCTTTCTTTAGCTGATAAATGAAAATTCTAAACTATTTTGGTATTATTTAAACATTTTCTTCTGTAACTTCTCAGTTGAAGTCAGTTGTGAAATTGGAAATAATTCACCCTCTACCCAATTTTGACTATATATTGTTGAAACAATTTTTAAACCATAAGGAAGAGATTTTGTACTTAAAGTTTATAAATCAGGTGTTAAGAACTACTTTTCCATAGAAATAGAAATCTAAATGTAAACAGTTTAAATAGCTTGTGAATTATCTTTTTTAATCTTAGCTTTATTTTCGCTTATTAGTTTTTCCCTTTGGCTGCGCTATGCAGCATGCGGGATCTTAGTTCCCAGACCAGGTATTGAACCCGTGCCCCCTGCAGTGGAAGCACGGAGACGTAACCACTGGACTGCCAGGGAAGTCCTGCTTTATTTCCACTTTGAACAGGAGCAATAGTGAAGCACAAGTTCATATAATTTTACTGATAACTGGTTTGAAAGCTGTTGTCATAATGAGCCACGATTTTTTGATGGGAGTAACTTTATATTCTTCAAGTGATTTTGGAGAGAAAAAAATTAGTATTACTCATTAGATACCTCTCCCCCCACCATCTATTATTCTTTATCTCAGTATCTGTTTTCTACATAACTCTCAATTTAAAATAATGAATTTGTCGATTTATTGTTATTATGTCTCCCTTGCCATATTACATGAATAACCAATGTGTGGAATAGCTTAGCAATTAGTAGCTACTCAGTAAATATTTGTCATGTGAATTTTGGAGGAAGCTTCTTGAAAATTACTTTAACCTGTGTAGTGATTTAGGCCAGCTGTCTTATTCCTTATATTAAGGATGTTTGTAATGCAGGGGTTCATAAGGTGGAAACTATACTTTGAAGTTTAAAAGCAAATCCCGGGCTACAGCTGGAAACCTGTAGCAGAAGGTAGAACCTGTCTATGAGTTTTTTGCACTGTCGTATTCTAAGCATTCATTGCCATTAAGATAGAAAATCCAGTTTAAAAAATATTGACTGTTTTTTCTTAGCTTCTGTCTATCTGCATCTTCTCCAATCCACCCCTACCTGTGACGGAGGGGAGGACACCAAGAGAAGCATTGTGTGGCTGCATTTAATAGTTTATTTATTTATTTTTTACCAGATGTAGAGCATCCTTTCATATTTTTATTGGCCATTTTGGTACCCTCTTCTCTGAAGTGTCAAACTCTTGCTCATTTCTTTTTCTTTTTTTTCAGATTTCACTTACTTTTTTTTATACTTATTTTAAAAACATCTTTATTAGAGTGTAATTGCTTTAAAATGGTGTGTTAGTTTCTGCTTTTTAAAAAAGTGAATCAGTTATACATATACATATGTTCCCAAATCTCTTCCCTCTTGCATCTCCCTCCCTCCCACCCTCTATATCCCACCCCTCTAGGTGGTCACAAAGCACCGAGCTAATCTCCCTGTGCTATGCGGCTGCTTCCCACTAGCTATCTATTTAACGTTTGGTAGTGTATATATGTCCATGCCACTCTCTCGCTTCATCCCAGCTTACCCTTCCTGCTCCCCGTATCCTCAAGTCCATTATCTAGTAGGTCTGCGTTTTTATTCCCGTCTTGCCCCTAGGTTCTTCATGACCATTTTTTTTTCTTTTTTAGATTCCATATATATGTGTTAGCATACGGTATTTTTTTTTTCTCTTTCTGATTTACTTCACTCTGTATGACAGGCTCTAGGTCCATCCACCTCACTAAAAATAACTCAATTTCGTTTCTTTTTATGACTAATATTCCATTGTATATATGTGCCACATCTTCTTTATTCATTCTTCTGTCAATGGACACTTAGGTTGCTTCCATGTCCTGCCTGTTGTAAATAGAGCTGCAATGAACATTGTGGTACATGACTCTTTTTGAATTATGGTTTTCTCAGGGTATATGCCCAGTAGTGGGATTGCTGGGTCATATGGTAGTTCTACTTTTAGTTTTTTAAGGAACCTCCATACTGTTCTCCGTAGTGGCTGTATCAATATACATTCCCACCAACAGTGCAAGAGGGTTCCCTTTTCTCCACACCCTCTCCAGCATTTATTGTTTCTAGATATTTTGATGATGGCCATTCTGACCGGTGTGAGATGATATCTCATTGTAGTTTTGATTTGCATTTCTTTAATGATTAGTGATGTTGAGCATTCTTTCATGTGTTTGTTGGCAATCTGTATATCTTCTGTGGAGAAATGCCTATTTAGGTCTTCTGACCATTTTTGGATTCAGTCCTTTGTTTTTTTGATATTGAGCTGCATGAGCTACTTGTAAATTTTGGAGATTAATCCTTTGTCAGTTTTTTCATTTGCAAATATTTTCTCCCATTCTGAGGATTGTGTTTTCGTCTTGTTTACGGTTTCTTTTGCTGTGCAAAAGCTTTAAAGTTTCATTAGGTCCCATTTGTTTATTTTTATTTCCATTTCTCTAGGAGATGGGTCAAAAAAGATCTTGCTGTGATTTAGATCATAGACTGTTCTGCCTGTTTTCCTCTAAGAGTTTGATAGTGTCTGGCCATACATTTAGGTCTTTAATCCATTTTGAGTTTATTTTCGTGTATGGTGTTAGGGACTGTTCTAATTTCATTCTTTTACATGTAGCTGTCCAGTTTTCCCAGCACCACTTATTGAAGAGACTGTCTTTTCTCCACTGTATATTCTTGCCTCCTTTATCAAAGATAAGGTGACCACATGTGTGTGGGTTTATCTCTGGGCTTTCTATCCTGTTCCATTGATCTATATTTCTGTTTTTGTGCTAGTAACATACTGTCTTGATGACTGTAGCTTTGTCGTATAATCTGACGTCCGGGAGCCTGATTCCTCCAGCTCTGTTTTTGTTTCTCAAGATCGCGTAGGCTATTGGGGGTCTTTTGTGTTTCCATACAAATTGTGAAATTTTTTGTTGTAGTTCTGTAAAAAATGCCAGTGGTAGTTTGATAGGGATTGCATTGAATCTGTAGATTGCTTTGGGTAGTAGAGTCATTTTCACAATGTTGATTCTTCCAATCCAAGAACATGGTATATCTCTCCATCTATTTGTATCATCTTTAATTTCTTTCACCAGTGTCTTATAATTTTCTGCATACAGGTCTTTTGTCTCCTTAGGTAGGTTTATTCCTAGATATTTTATTCTTTTTGTTGCAATGGTAAATGGGAGTGTTTTTTTAATTTCACTTTCAAATTTTTCATCATTAATGTATAGGAATGCAAGATATTTCTGTGCATTAATTTTGTATCCTACTACTTTACCAAATTCATTGATTATCTCTAGTAATTTTCTGGTAGCATTTTTAGGATTCTCTACGTATAGTATCATGTCATCTGCAAACAGTGACAGCTTTACCTCTTCTTTCCGATTTGGTTTCCTTTTATTTTTTTCTCTTCTGATTGCTGTTGATGATACTTCCAAAACTATGTTGAATAATAGTGGTGAAAGTGGGCAACCGTGTCTTGTTCCTGATCTTAGTGGAAATAGTTTCAGTTTTTCACCATTGAGGACGATGTTAGCTGTGCGTTTGTCATATATGGCCTTTATTATGTTGAGGTATGTTCCCTCTGTGCCTACTTTCTAGAGGGTTTCTATCATAAATGGGTGTTGAATTTTGTCAAAAGCTTTCTCTGCATCTATTGAGATGATCATATGGTTTTTATCCTTCAGTTTGTTAATATGGTGTATCACATTGATTGATTTGTGTGTATTGAAGAATCCTTGCATTCCTGGGATAAACCCCACTTGATCATGGTGTATGATCCTTTTAATGTGCTGTTGGATTCTGTTTGCTAGTATTTTGTTGAGGATTTTTGCATCTGTGTTCATCAGTGATATTGGCCTGTAGTTTTCTTTCTTTGTGACATCTTTGTCTGGTTTTGGTATTGGTGATGGTGGCCTCGTAGAATGAGTTTGGGAGTGTTCCTCCCTCTGCTATATTTTGGAACAGGTTGAGAAGGATAGGTGTTAGCTCTTCTCTAAATGTGTGATAGAATTCACCTGTGAAGCCATCTGGTCCTGGGGTTTTCTTTGTTGCAAGATTTGTAATCACAGTTTCAATTTCATTACTTGTGATTGGTCTGTTCATATTTTCTATTTCTTCCTGGTTCAGTCTTGGAAGGTTGAGCTTTCCTAAGAATTTGTCCATTTCTTCCAGGTTGTCCATTTTATTGGCATATAGTTGCTTGTAGTAATCTCTCATGATCCTTTGTATTTCTGCAGTGTCAGTTGTTACTTCTCCTTTTTCATTTCTAATTCTATTGACTTGAGTCTTCTCCCTTTTTTTCTTGATGAGTCTGGCTGGTGGTGTATCAATTTTGTTTATCTTCTCAAAGAAACAGCTTTTAGTTTTATTGATCTTTGCTATTGTTTCCTTCATTTCTTTTTCATTTATTTCTGATCTGATCTTTATGAGTTCTTTCCTCCTGCTAACTTTGGGGTTTTTGGTTCTTCTTTCCCTTTTTGCTTTAGGTGTAAGGTTAGGTTGTTTATTTGAGATGTTTCTTGTTTCTTAAGGTAGGATTGTATTGCTATAAACTTCCCTCTTAAAACTGCTTTTGCTGCGTCCCATAGGTTTTGGCTTATCGTGTTTTCATTGTCATTTGTTTCTAGGTATTTTATGATATCCTCTTTGATTTCTTCAGGGATCTCTTGGTTATTAAGTAGTGTATTGTTTATCCTCCATGTGTTTGTATTTTTTACACATTTTTTCCTATAATTGATATCTAGCCCCATACCGTTGTGGTTGGAAAAGAAACTTGATACGATTTCAAGTTTCTTAAATTTACCAAGGCTTGATTTGTGACCCAAGATATGATCTATCATGGAGAATGTTCCATGAGCACTTTAGAAGAAAGTGTATTCTGTTGTTTTTGGATGGAATGTCCTATAAATATCAATTAAGTCCATCTTGTTTAATGTATCATTCAAAGCTTGTGTTTCCTTATTTATTTTCATTTTGGATGAGCTGTCCATTGGTGAAAGTGGGGTGTTAAAGCCCCCTACTATGATTGTATTACTGTCAATTTCCCCTTTTATGGCTGTTAGCATTTGCCTTATGTATAGAAGTGCTCCTATGTTGGGTGCATAAATATTTACAATTGTTATATTTTCTTCTTGGATTGATCCCTTGATCATTATGCAGTGTCCTTCTTTGTCCCTTGTAAGTCTTTATTTAAACTGTATTTTGTCTGATATGAGAATTGCTCCTCCAGCTTTCTTTTGGTTTCCACTTGCATGGAATATCTTTTTCCATCCCCTCACTTTCAGTCTGTATGTGTCCCTAGATCTGAAGTGGGTAGATAGCATATATACGGGTCTTGTTTTTCTGTCCATTCAGCCAGTCTATGTCTTTTGGTTGGAGCATTTAATCCTTTTACATTTAAGTCAATTATCGATATGTATGTTCCTATTACCATTTTCTTAATTGTTTTGGGTTTGTTATTGTAGGTCTTTTCCTTCTCTTGTTTTACCTGCCTAGAGAAGTTCCTCTAGCATTTGTTGTAAAGCTGTTTTGGTGGTGCTAAATTCTCTTAGCTTTTGCTTTTCTGTAACGCTTTTAATTTCTCCGTCAAATCTGAATGGTATCCTTGCTGGGTAGAGTAATCTTGGTTGTAGGTTATTCCCTTTTATCACTTTAAATATGTCCTGCCACTCCCTCTGGCTTGTGGAGTTTCTGCTGAAAGATCAGCTGTTAACCTTATGGGGATTCCCTTGTATGTTATTTGTTGTTTTTCCCTTGCTGCTTTTAATATTTTCTCTTTGTGTTTAATTTTTGATAGTTTGATTACTATGTGTCTTGGCGTGTTTCTCCTTGGATTTGTCCTGAATGTGACTCTCTGTGCTTCCTGGACTTGACTAACTGTTTCCTTTCCCATATTAGGGAAGTTTTCAACTATAATCTCTTCAAATATTTTCTCAGTCCCTTTCTTTTTCTCTTCTTCTTCTGGGACCCATATAATTCGAATGTTGGTGTGTTTAATCTTGTCCCAGAGGTCTCTGAGACTGACCTCAATTCTTTTAATTCTTTTTTCTTTATTCTGCTCTGCAGTAGTGAATTCCACTATTTTGCCTTCCAGATCACTTATCCGTTCTTCTGCCTCAGTTATTCTGCTATTGATACCTTCTAGAGAATTTTTAATATCATTTGTTGTGCTGTTCATCACTGTTTGTTTGCTCTTTAGTTCTTCTAGGTCCTTGTTAAACGTTTCTTTTATTTTCTCCATTTTATTTCCAAGATTTTGGATCATCTTTACTACCATTATTCCGAATTCTTTTTCAGGTAGACTGCCTGTTTCCTCCTCATTTGTTAGGTCTGTTGGGTTTTTGCCCTGCTCCTTCATCTGCTGTGTGATTCTCTGTCTTCTCATTTTGCTTAAGTTACTGTGTTTGGGGTCTTCTTGTTGCAGGCTGTAGGTTCGTAGTTCCCGTTGTTTTTGGTGTCTGCCCCCAGTGGCTAAGGTTGTTTCAGTGGGTTGTGTAGGCTTCCTGGTGGAGGGGACTAGTGCCTGTGTTCTGGTGGATGAGGCTGGATCTTGTCTTTCCGGTGGGCAGTTCCACGCCTGATGGTGTGTTTTGGGGTGACTGTGGCCTTATGATTTTAGGCAGCCTCTCTGCTAATGGGTGGGGTTGTTTTCCTGTCTTACTAGTTGTTTTGCATAGTGTGTCCAGCAGTGTAGCTTGCTGGTCATTGAGTCGAGCTGGGTCTTGGCGTTGAGATATAGATCTCTGGGAGATTTTCGCCGTTTGATATTACGTGGAGCTGGGAGGTGTCTTGTGGACCATTGTCCTGAACTTGGCTCTCCCATCTCAGAGGCAGAGGCTTGACGCCTGGCTGGAGCACCAAGAGCTTGTCATCCACAGGGCTCAGAATAAAAGCGAGAAAAGAAAGAAAGAAAGAAGACGATAGAATTAAATCAAATAAAGTTATTAAAATAAAAAATAATTATTAAAAAAATCTTTTTAAAGTGAAAAAGAAGAGAGCAACAAACTAAAAAGCAAAGCCACCAATGATAACTGGTGCTAAAAAGTATACTAAGAACAAAAACGGACAGACAGAACCCTAGGACAAACGGTAAAAGCAAAGCTATACAGACAAAATCACTCACAGAAGCATACACATGCATATTCACAAAAAGAGAAAAAGGGAAATATATATATATATATATATATATATCATTGCTCCCAAAGTCCACCTCCTTAATTTGGGATGATTCGTTGTCTATTCATGTATTCCACACATGCAGGGTACATCAAGTTGATTGTGGAGCTTTAATCCGCTGCTTCTGAGGCTACTGGGAGGGATTTCCCTTTCTCTTCTTTGTTCGCATAATTCCCGGGGTTCAGCTTTGGATTTGGACCCACCTCTGCATGTAGGCCGCCTGAGGGCATGTGTTCTTCTCTCAGACAGGACGGGGTTAAAGGAGTAGCTGATTCGGGGGCTCTGACTCACTTAGGCCAGGGGGAGGGAGGGTTACGGCGTGCAGGGCGAGCCTTTGGTGGCAGAGGCCGGCGTGACGTTGCACCAGCCTGAGGCGCGCTGTGTGTTCTCCTGGGGAAGTTTTCCCTGGATCATGGGACCCTGGCAGTGGTGGGCTGCACAGGCTCCCGGAGGGGAGGTGGGGGGAGTGACCTGTGCTCGCACACAGGCCTCTTGGTGGCGGCAGCAGCAGCCTTAGCGTCTCATGCCTGTCTCTGGGATCCGCGCTGATAGCCGCGGCTCGCGCCCATCTCTGGAGCTCCTTTAAGCGGCACTCTGAATCCCCTCTCCTCGCGCACCAGGAAACAAAGAGGCAAGAATAAGTCTTTCCTCTTCGGCAGGTCCAGACTTTTTCCCGGACTCCCTCCCAGCTAGCCATGGCGCACTAACGACCTGCAGGCTGTGTTCACGCAGCCAACCCCAGTCCTCTCCTGGGATAAGCTCCGAAGCCCGAGCCTCAGCTCGCAGCCCCGCCCTCCACGGCGGGTGAGCAGACAAGGCTCTCGGGCTGGTGAGTGCCGGTCGGCCCTCATCCTCTGTGCGGGAATCTCTCCGCTTTTCCCTCCGTGGCACCCCTGTTGCTGCGCTCTCCTCCGTGGCTCCGAAGCTTCCCCCCCTGCCACTCCCTGTCTCTGCCAGTGAAGGGGCTTCCTAGTGTGTGAGAACTTTTCCTCCTTCACAGCTCCATCCCACTGGGGAAGGTCCCGTCCCTATTCTTTTGTCTCTGTTTTTTCTTTTGCCCTACCCAGGTACGTGGGGAGTTTCTTGCCTTTTGGGAAGTCTGAGGTCTTCTGCCAGCGTTCAGTAGGTGTTCTGTAGGAGTTGTTGCACATGTAGATGTATTTCTGATGTATTTGTGGGGAGGAAGGTGATCTCCGCGTCTTACTCTTCCGCCATCTTGAAGCTCCTCCCATTTAGGTTTTTCTTCATATAATTTGCTTTAACTGATTTTAAAAATACCTTCAAAAGAATTTAGGGGGGCTTCCCTGGTGGCGCAGTGGTTGAGAGTCCGCCTGCCAATGCAGGGGACACGGGTTCGTGCCCCGGTCCGGGAAGATCCCACATGCCGGAGCGGCTGGGCCCGTTACCCATGGCCACTGAGCCTGTGCGTCCGGAGCCTGTGCTCCACAACGGGAGAGGCCACAACAGTGAGAGGTCTGCGTACCGCAAAAAAAAAAGAAGAAAAAAAAGAATTTAGGGGCAGTTATCACTTTTTATAGATTAACACTTTCCTTTAAAGTCTTTTTGCCTCGCCAATGAATGTTCTTCCAGAGATTCAAAGAAGATCCCACCTGATAGCAATGTACTAATTAGAGACCATATGGACAGAGCTAGAGCTATGGGGTCCATAAAATTCAGTATCAAATTTCACCTCATTGTTGTTAAAGGAAAAAATGCTGTAATTCAATATTCATCATTTCCATAAGTTCAAACATTGGTATAATGTTTCCCAAAGTTTCTTTCAAGCAAATTATGTAAGCTATTCAAAATTAAATTACAGTGTACCTTTGACATTTGAGTTTAATACCTGATGCATTGCCTTATCACATGCTACTCACAAAGGCCAGTGATATACAATGATTTGTGATTTTCCCCCGTGTACATTTCAGTTTCCTACACTGAGAGGTGGATGTATGGAAACAGGTCAGCACCGGGCATCAGCCCCTGAGTTCAGCTTTGCTATGCCGTCTTTTCATTTCATCTGCAGGAAGTCTTCAGAAGTAAAAAGAAAAATACAAAACAAAACCAGCAAAAGCAAAAACAATACTTGGCCATATTTCATGAACGAAATGAGTTATAGCAGTATTCATTAATTTTGAGATTTGTAAAGGTCTTAGTACGCCAAGAATGTCAAAGATCAACTGTACTGTGTTTAGTTGCTAATTAGAGCTATCCATCTCTAAATATTTTCTCTTTATTTCCCTTGATAACCGTGTCTTTACAAATTTATCTCCCGGAGAGGTATGTTTTTAATAAAAGAAAACTTGTGGTAAAAGGGTCATATTCCATCTGTGAAAGTATTTGCTCTTTAAAAGTACAGTTTCCAGACCACTCATTCCCAATTTTAAGCATTTATTATGAACTCCTAAATAAATTATTCCTTAAGCCTTTAGACTTCAAGAGATATTACTATATCTATGTACTATAGTCGTTTGGATTTTTAAGTAATGAGATTGCACATTTGTCTCTCCTAGAACCACCAAGACCCATTGCTCCTCCGCAGCTGCTTGGTGTTGGGCCTACATATTTGCTGATTCAGCTAAATGCCAACTCCATCATTGGTGATGGTCCCATCATTCTGAAAGAAGTAGAGTACAGAATGACATCAGGATCCTGGACAGAAACCCATGCAGTCAATGCTCCAACTTATAAATTATGGCATTTGGATCCGGATACTGAATATGAGATCCGTGTTCTACTTACAAGACCTGGTGAAGGCGGGACGGGGCTTCCAGGACCTCCACTAATCACCAGAACCAAATGTGCAGGTAAGACTGAAGAGCCGGCCACTCTGCCAGTGAAGGAATCTAGCATAAGGCATACAATATTCATACAATATTCAAAGTACTAATTATTTGGTACATGATTAGTCACACTATTCTAAGAGTTCCAGTTGGAGCCTTAAGTATGTCATAAATTTGAGTGATTTAAGGGCAGTGTGAATGTTTCTCTTTTATTTTTCAGTAGTATTATGAATCCACAGTCTTTTCTTGCATGGTAATTTTGCTTGGCTTGCTTATATTTAGTCCAAAATCTCTGATTGATGCAGGTGAATGTATTATATAGAGAGAAAACCTTTGCAGTTCAAGCAAACGTTGAATACCTTTCTACTATGTGGAAATTGTCTTCCTCGATAATTTTGTTATGGTCAGTGCAGAGGCCATATCTGATAATACACATAAGAAAAGTTACTCTGAGCCAATCCTCAGTAAGATAACCCTCCTATTCAGAAAATCCTGTTGTCGAGGATGAATGCAGCAGCTTGGCACCCAGCTGTAAAATACAGAGGCTTTCCATATGTTTTTAAGCCTTGTATTGCCCTCCTAATGCCTGAAACAGAGTGGTGAAAATAATAGCACATGGAGAAAACACAAAAAGAATAAAAAGTGAAATAAAAAGTAATATAAAAGCATACATCCTAGTTCCTTATTGTACGATTGTTATAATGAGAGAAAATGTTAGCTATTTATTAAAAGCCACTGAAAAGTTTGTCTAAGTTATTAGAGTATACTTTTAGTGCATTGTTTATTTTATTGTTGAAAATAGTTTAATTTTTTAGGTCAGTTGAAAGAAACATTTTTTATCCATCAAGCATTATGTTGAAACACCTGCAAAGTTAGTACCTGGGTCTATGCGTCTTGAACATTTATAGATTTAGGTTCTGAAAATTGAAAACTAAGACCATGAGGATCTATGAAAATGTAAATGCCTGTAAAATGTCTTTCGTTTCTTTAACATCTGTTTAGCAGTTACAGTATTCTGAGGCTACCCACCAAGAGTACTGATCTAAGATCAAAGCAAAATCCATGCAATTACCTAATGCACTGTCATCCCTAAATATTTTTTATTCTGGTTCAATTTTTATATGTTAATATTTATATATTAATTGTAAATATCAATATATTTCATATATTAATATTGAAAAATGCTCACCAATAGGAAGCTTAACGGCTCCATCATTAGTCTCAGATGTAGACAATAGAGTCTAGTAATTTGCTGATTGGTGTCATACATTTATCCTGTGGTTGAAAAATAGCTTAACCTCAAAAACACTGGGTAAGTCTCCATGGCTCAGCCTAAATCACACAAATTGCTTTTCAAATTTGTTGTACAGCTATGTCTTTTCATTCTAGGTAATGTGACAAATTATTCTTATTGTAGTAGATGAACTTCCTGAGGGGAAAAACAATTTAACTCTACAACCTCAACTAGTCAGAGAAATAATTTAAAAAGGAGACAGTATGGAAACTGAGAAGTAGCTCACTCTTCCAAAATTAATATCCAGTGCTAACATAAAAAGATGAATAGTGATGTCCATTTTACTGAAGATATTGCCTACACATATTTTCTGATAAAATTACCTTTTTCTGCCTACATTTAATCCTTATAAGGTATACACAAATTAAAATAATAAGTGTTGATTTACTATTCCAGAGATCTTCCTTGTGACTTTTTGTGCCCTAACTTCTTTCTTTTAAATACCTCATCTGCCTTCTTATTTTTTTTGTTTCATCAAAATAGATCCTTAAAAATTTACAGTACCACACAATGTGTTGTTAATATAATGTAATTTTTTAACTTAGGAATTATTTGAAATCGGCCATTGGTGTGAAGGCCAATGGAGATGGCAAATAAATGAAACTGTGGGTTTTTTTTAATATATCTTTATTGGAGTGTAATTGCTTTACAATGTTGTGTTAGTTTCTGTTGTACAACAAAGTGAATCAGCTATAAGTATACATATATCCCCATATCCCCTCCCTCTTGAGCCTCCCTCCCATCCTCCCTATCCCACCCCTCTAGGTCATCACAAAGCATCCAGCTGATCTCCCTGTGCTGTGGAAAAGCTTCCCACTAGCCATCCATTTTACATTTGGTAGTGTATATATGTCATTGCTACTCTCTCACTTCATCCCAGTTTCCCCTTCCCCCCCGTGTCCTCAAGTCCGTTCTCTACTCTGCGTCTTTATTCCTGCCCTGCCACTAGGTTTATCAGTACTGTTTTTTTAGATTCCATATATGTACATTAACATATGGCATTTCTTTTTCTATTTCTGACGTACTTCACTCTGTATGAATAACTCAATTTTGTTCGTTTTTATGGCTGAGTAGTGTTCCATTGTATATATGTGCCACATCTTCTTTATCCATAGCAAGATCTTTTTTGACCCACCTCCTAGAGTAATGGAAATAAAATACAAAATAAACAAATGGGACCTAATGAAACTTAAAAGTTTTTGCACAGCAATGGAAACCATAAACTAGACGAAAAGGCAACCCTCAGAATGGGAGAAAATATTTGCAAACGAAGCAACTGACAAAAGATTAATCTCCAAAATATATAAGCAGTTCATGAAACTCAATATAAAAAAAACAAACAACCCAATCCAAAAATGGGCAGAAGACCTAAATAGACATTTCTTCAAAGAAGACATACAGATTGCCAACAAACACATGAAAGAATGCTCAACATCACTAATCATTAGAGAAATGCAGATCAAAACCACAATGAGATATCACCTCACACCAGTCAGAATTGCCATCATCAAAAAATCTACAAACAGTAAATGCTGGAGAGGGTGTGGAGAAAAGGGAACCCTCCTGCACTGTTGGTGGGAATGTATATTGATACAGCCACTATGGAGAACAGTATGGAGGTCCCTTAAAAAACTAACAATAGAACTACCTTATGACCCAGCAATCCCACTACTGGGCATATACCCTGAGAAAACCATAATTTAAAAAGACACGTGCACCCCAACGTTCATTGCAGCACTGTTTACAATTGCCAGGACATGGAAGCAACCTAAATGTCCATTGACAGGTGAATGGATAATGAAATTGTGTTTTAAGGCTAGTTATGCTCTATTAAGTGGATGAAAAGAACATGTTGATGAGCATTGACTTATCCCTATTGAATACTTATGTTCAGAATGCATATTGAGCTGCAGTAAGTAAAAATAGGACTGTAAAGTGTTTGAGATATTTTACTTTGAGAATAACCTCATCTGTATGGGAGGGGATAGAGTAAAAAATAACTTACACTCATAGGTGCTTTCAAATTTATAAATGTCTTGACATTTTGAAATAATATTGGTCTTTTTTTCTGATATGTTATTTGAGAAACATTTAAGTTGTGGGCTCTGTGGCATACAATGGTATCAAGCTCACTCATCTGTAGTTTTACTTCCAAATGTAAAAAGTTTTTTTTAAAACTATCTTTCACATGTGGTGAGTCTTTGTCACATATCTTTATTAATTTATTTATGTCCTCACAAGGTGTGTTTGATGCAGGTTTTAAGGTAAAAAAAAAAGTGCTTATAAACTAGATTTCCAGGTACATTGTAAATTGTAGAGAAACTGGTTACTGTTTTATAGGAATGTCTACTAATCTTGCTCTATTATTAGAAAAAGAGGGAAAGCTTATGCAATTATATATTCTATTAATTTTTAAATAATCCTGAAAAGCAGAAGTTGGATATAATTGATAAACATTGCATGTCTAAATACAGAGTCAGTAAAGGTTAAATTTATGATGTCCATCCACTTCTCTTCAAGGTTCCTTTCCCCAGGTTTAAGATCCCTCAAACCCTACCAACACCAGCATCATCACTAGACTCAGCCTGGTGTTTTATAACAACAAAATAGAACACAACTTACGCTATGATATTATCTGATATTTAGTACAAAAATTATTCATAGTCTGGGGAAATGATCCCTTTAAGACACCAAACATAACTTTTGGAGAAGTTCCCATCTAATTCTATTAAATTGTGCAAACTCTGAATACTGGTTCTATAAACCATTCCATTTTAACAAATATTAGGAGAATGTCATGGTGTAGGGTAGTGTTTTACCATTAATATCATCTGGTTGAGTAAATATTTATTGTTTTGAAATAGCTATTTTAATGCATTCTACATGTTAGACCACCAAGAAGCCTTTGAAGATAAGTATAAATTTTTTTTAGCTATATGTATGTGTCTGATATCAATTTCACATGAATTTCTTATAAGTAACAAAGGGGTGATGATTACTTTCATTCTCTCAGAAATTCTTATTTTATTTTGGTGTATCACAGAGGAACAATTTTTGACTACTAGGGAGCTATCAAAGAGTAAATTAGTTACTCTTTAGTGTCTTAAAGACTCCATTTTAATGTAGTTAAGCCTTTGAAATTTTACTTCTGGCAATAGTAAACTTTTTCATTCTTGGCAGAGATCTGTCAATAAATAATTTTACAGCAAATTAATGAAATGGTTTTATTTATGTATTAATGAGTATATTTTGTATTTTAAATGCAAGTGTAGATTTTCATAATTCAGTATTGATTGGTACTGCTTTATAATTATTTGGATATTATTATCCCAATTTTGTAGCTGGTGAATCTAAGATTCAAGAAAAACAAAAGAAAAACAATGATTTGGCTAACCTCAGGCAACTGGGCAACTGGGGCTCACACCCATTTTCTGGAACTTGAAAAGCCTGAATTTTTTCCCGTCTTTCTCCTACTACAGGCGATCTTTCCCACCCCCACCCCCTTTCAGAAGAAGAGTGTAGCCTGAGTAAATGAAAGTATGACGTCTGGGAGGGATGTACATTTTAAAAAATTGAATCTTCATGGCTGAATTATTCCTTGAGAAAACATAGCTTAATGTTTGCAACTTCAATTTTATTAAAAGCACAATTGATTAGTGTGTTGACACTCAAGTATACACTCTTAAATATTTTAAACAGTTAAAGAAGTGTAAAAAATGTTTTACATTATTCTTTTCTGAAAATGTCCTACCTAGTTGCCAAAGCTGTGTCTTTGTTTTCTTTCTGAAGTACATTAAAATCATTTGGTAAGTGCAATTACCTGCTTCAGGGTTACTCAAGTTAGGAGAGGTGGTAATTACAGCCTCTGGTGCCTGTAGCCACCTACACTTGCCTCATGCTTCTCTATGTGCCTGAGGGGTATGATTACTTCGTTGTTAGCTTACAGCCTGACCCATGTTATTGTTCACATAATGCTTTTTCAGGCATTTTATACATTTTTAAAAAGGTATAAATGTGACATTGTCTTAAATGGGAAATAATTCAAAAACTCCACTGAACAGTCAAAGAAAGCACACTTGTTTTTTCAGTGTGTCTATTTCCTCTAGGTATACCATCTGGTACAGAAGCTAAGAAAATACAGTTTTCTCTTTCTCTTATTAAATGGAAATAAAATATGCCATCATCAGAAATTGTCTGCATTGCTTGCTTTGGCAATTGCATGTTAAAATTGCTCTTTTAAATTGCCTTCTGCTTCTGGGTAACCCATTGTGGCACTGCTTTATGATTAACTGACATTTTAACAGCATCTTCTTCCTAGGGAAAGTCAAGAGTTCAGGGTGTCCAGAACGTAGTATATTTACACAGTTGGGAAAGCTACTCTCTACTCTTATATTGAAGTTCAGTGCTCTTGGCAATTCTCATTGAAAAATGTAGATCTATGAAGCAGTGAAAAAGAGAGTGTCTTATTTTAAACGTAAACATTTGCTAAAACTGCATTTTTTTCTCTCCTAAGTCCAAAATGGAAGGAAACAAAACAAAACAATACTCAGGCATACACCAGAAACCACAGAGCAAGGAATTAAATTTTGGCCTTTTAGCTATAGTATCATCAGCAAAGTGGAACCATATATTGATTTTTATTGTGGTCTAAGATAGTTATCAATCACAAAGACTATTTATCATTGAAACTCAGCCTTGCAGTTAAACAAAAAACAAAATAAACAGCTCTGTAAGAATTGGTATGGTTTAACAGTATAAGGTTGCCATATGGTTTGATTTCAGTTGAAGGCTTATATCAGTGCTTGTTTTAAAATTTTTTTTGAAATTTATTAATATGATTTTTACATGGCTTCTTTATTGTTTTTGAGCAAAAAATTTTAAAGGCAATGCTATTATTATTGAAGTAAAAAAAACTAAATCTAAAAAGCCATAAGAAAAGTAATGGAAAACAACAGTTCTTCAATTTTCTTAAAAATCTAAAAGAGTAAAACCCTCTTATAGATTTTTTTTTCTTTTTTAGTGAGTAAAACCTGATTTTGTTTTTCAGATTCTGTAGGGAATATTTCAGTTTGAAAAACATTTATCTATTCAGAGAAATTTTATTGGCTTTGTCGTTTGTTAACAGCACTGGGTTAAGTACTAGGTCTTCAAAGTTATACAAGCAGTGCCTTGCACTTAAGTTCCTAGTAGTCACGAGGGACAGCCCTATAAACAAAGAGTAAAATGCAAAGTGAAAGCAGTGAAGCTCTTCCTGTTTTTCAAGAAAGTGTTTCCGAGAAGCTGTCACCAGGAAAAGATGGCTTTTAAACTGGATCTTAAAAATTGACTATGAGTTTTTAAGGCAGAAAGAACAGAAAACAGAATAAAAAACAGACGGGACCATATGCTTATCCCAGTTGTTAACATTGCTGATGTTTTTTGGATTATGAAAATAGATGGAGCATTGGCTGACTCTGGGCTGTGGTAGAACAGAAGCTGCAGGTGGGATGTGGCCAGGGCTAATGTAGCCCAGGCTGCTATCCTGTTGTTTTTAAGAAGCAGATTGACATTACTGGATTTGCTTTTAGAAAGTTCATCTCTCTGTGGAAGAGGAGTTAGAACTAAGGAAAGACTGGGAGCGGAAAAACCATGAAATCATGCTTATAATCAAAATATGCTGTCTATTATCTTCACTGTAGCATGTCTCTCTTACTGTAGATCAGAAATAGGATATCTATAAATTCCTGGAAATATTGTCATTTCTAATAATCAAAGTTCCTTTCATTAAAGGGATTTTAAAGATATTTTATAGGTGATCTAACTTACTTTATTGTTTGATTTACTTTTCTTTTTCAAATATGTGGGTCAGCCAGTGTCCTTAATGCGCATGCAAAATCCATGGTATAATACATTATTGTAGAGGAGAAAATTATGAAGGATTGGAGAGAAATTCAAGAGCTACTGTGTATTTGGTGGGATATTTATTCACTTCATAAATTTTATTGAGGTTGGAGTTGTATACATTGCCATGCTGAGGACTGTAGAAGATACAACATTAGTAGGACAGGCTTCCTACTCTTCAGGAACTGACAGTCTAGTGTAAGAAACCATAATACCAATAAAAGTATAGTAAGTTATATAATAAAAATACAAAGCACTTTGGAACTCCAGAGATGAGGGGGTTCATTTCTGACCCCAAAACCATTTTTCTCAAGCAATATGTTTGAAAACAATATCAACCATTCTTTCCTGAACACAGCTGGATTAACACTTCTGTTAGCCTTATCCCTAATTCCTTAACTGTGAAATAATGTATAAAACGATGTGCAGCCGGTAGTCACCGTAAGGATGATTTGCCTTCTCTTTTTCCTTTCTTCTAACACATACGGAAACTATATGCACAGATGGAGGCATTAAATTGAAAATATAATTCACATCCTAATTTTTTTTAAAAAGATTTATTATTTTATTTATTTATTTATTTTATTTTTTGGCTGTGTTGGGTCTTAGTTGCAGCATGCAGGATCTTTGTTGAGGCATGTGGAATCTTTTTTTCGTTTGGCGCGCGGTCCGCTGGGGTTTCTTTCTAGTTGCAGTGCGCCGGCTTCTCTCTAGTTGTGCCATGTGGGTTTTCTCTTCTCTAGTTGTGGCTTGCAGGGTCCAGGGTGTGTGGGCTCTGTAGTTGTGGCACACGGGCTTTGTTGCTCCGCGGCATATGGGATCCCAGTTCCTCCACCAGGGATCGAACCTGCGTCCCCTGCAGTGTAAGGCGGATTCTTTACCAGTGGTCCACCAGGGAAGTCCCTCACATTCTAATTTAAATTATCCAAGTAATTTGTGTGGTTGCTTTTGAATTCTCTGGGGCCCATGGATGATAGCAATGTTATTCTAAATTTCAATGGAGAGAGAGATTAATTTATAATATAAGCAACTTCTGTTAAGTCTCCTAGTAGTCTATAATGCTAGGAACCCCAGTATAAGAGTCATGAAAGGTAAACAAATATGAAATCCTCTTTCCCACTGCCCCTTTTGTTTTTTGCCTCAGGCATGGGGTGTACTTTTAACCATACGTACAGTTTATGGCACGTTTTCTAATAGCTGTGTAACTAATTAAGTAGAGTTGGGCTGCTTTCAGCTTAAAATTGTCTTCTTTTGACTTATTTCGTTGCTAGAAAGCATTTGGTACCAGTAAAAATGACACTTTTAATTTATCCACAGTACTTTACTACATGCTGAGTCTGTTAACAGTATCATTAAGTACTCTTTTTATTGGCTTCATTTGTTTTTATTGAATTTTGCATATGCAGTAAAGCTGACAGGTGAAAATGATTTGAATAACAGCATCAGTTCCATTAAATATCCTGGATACCCCTCTGGTCCTAGGTTTTTATTTGATATTAGGAAGTAGAAATAGCAGTAAAATAATATCTTAATAATGTCTTAAGTGATAATAACATAAGAATATCCGAAGAAGAAAATGACATGGGTAGAATTAAGAAGCTATGGGTCAGTCACCTCCTAGAGAAATGGAAATAAAAACAAAAATAAACAAATGGGACCTAATGAAACTTAAAAGCTTTTGCATAGCAAAGGACACCATAAACAAGACAAAAAGACAACCCTCAGAATGGGAGAAAATATTTGCAAATGAAGCAACTGACAAAGGATTAATCTCCACAATTTACAAGCAGCTCATGCAGCTCAATATCAGAAAAACAAAAACCCAATCCAAAAATGGGCAGAAGGCCTAAATAGACATTTCTCCAAAGATATACAGACTGCCAACAAACACATGAAAGGATGCTCAACATCACTAATCATTAGAGAAATGCAAATCAAAACTACAATGAGGTATCATCTCACACCAGTCAGAATGGCCATCATCAAAAAATCTAGAAACAATAAATGCTGGAGAGGGTGTGGAGAAAAGGGAACCCTCTTGCACTGTTGGTGGGAATGTAAATTGGTACAGCCACTATGGAGAATAGTATGGAGATTCCTTAAAAAACTAAAAATAGAACTACCGTATGACCCAACAATCCCACTACTGGGCATATACCCTGAGAAAACCATAATTCAAAGAGTCATGTACCAAAATGTTCATTGCAGCTCTATTTACAATAGCCAGGAGATGGAAGCAACCTAAGTGTCCATCAATAGATGAATGGATAAAGAAGATGTGGCACATATATACAATGGAATATTACTCAGCCATAAAAAGAAACAAAATTGAGTTATTTGTAGTGAGGCGGATGGACCTATAGTCTGTCATTCAGAGTGAAGTAAGTCAGAAAGAGAAAAAGAAATACCGTATGCTAACACATATATATGGAATCTAAGAAAAAAAAAAATGTCATGAAGAACCTAGGGGCAAGATGGGAATGAAGACACAGACCTACTAGAGAATGGACTTGAGGATATGGGGAGGGGGAAGGGTAAGCTGTGACAGAGTGAGAGAGTGGCGTGGACATATATACACTACCAAACGTAAAATAGATAGCTAGTGGGAAGCAGCCACGTAGCACAGGGAGATTAGCTCGGTGCTCTGTGACCACCTAGAGGGGTGGGATAGGGAGGGTGAGAGGGAGGGAGATGCAAGAGGGAAGAGATATGGGAACATATGTATATGTATAACTGATTCACTTTGTTTTAAAGCAGAAACTAACACACCATTGTAAAGCAATTATACTCCAATAAAGATGTAAAAAAAAAAAGAAGCTATGGGTTAAGATTGATCAAACACTAAAGGATGTGTTCTGTATGAAGGATGGGCTCAAGAGACTCAGCCTGTGAACTTCAGACCTCTTCAATGGTGCCATTGTGGTTACACTGGTGCACAGACTTGTACTTGATTTTCTTCCTTTTTACCCGGAGAATCTACCTGTGTCTTCAGTTGTCACTGCCTGTTTACTTCCTTATTTGAATTTTAATTTATTTTCTTTGCTTTGGAATAAAAAGCAAAATTCTTAAAGTCAGGCTTTGGCAAAAAAAAAAAAAAAAAATTGCAATCCCGTTTTCTTGAGCAGGGTTTGGTGGGGGAGGAGTACAGCTTATTATTTTTGGAACTCACTTATTTAGAACCATTCTAGTTAGTGTTTTTGAAGAGTGTTGGTCATTCTGTACGATTTCTTGAGTGGAAAAAATTACTTTATAAAGATGTATCATTATTTTCATAATTTAACTTTACTCTTAAAATCTGAGGATGTGATCATCCTCTGAGAATTTCATTTTTTGATCTTCACTGTCTTCCTACAAGATACGGCCTTATTATAGCTAATAATTACTGTAAGGATGACTCTTCCATCCTTTTTCCTTTGCACCAACCTGTATATAAACTACAGAGGAGAAAAAAGCATATTTGAAGGAAAAATAATGAGTGGATTCTAATCTCGGGTATTGTAAGTTATGTTACACTTTGTGAACCCAACAAAAAATGAACTTCAAAGGGCAGAAATTCATGCGTTCATGTCACCCTAAGCAAGATACGTGCAAATTCAGCTGTCACTACATATGATATGGCCTAGAAATCATTGAGTGATGTCCATTTTAATTGTCTCAGCCAAATAATATGGGTGAAGTTTGAGTTAAAATAACTCATCTTTCATTCTCTGGCTTTGTTACTATTTCCTACCTCTATGTAATACTTCATAATAAAAAAATAGTCATCAAAAAAGTTTATTTTTATGTGTTATTGTAGTTTTAAGCTGGTACTGTTAAAATATATGAACATCATATTTTTTGTACTCTTACATGTGAATCTATAATACTTTATTGTCAAAATACCTTTGTTTTAACATATTATATATATACATATATATATAATATATATATGTATATATATAATAGGATCCCCTTTTAACAGTAATTATAGAAGGAAAGTGAAATAATTTCTCTGCCAATTATTAGGCATTTCTTAAGTCAAGAGCACCATATACATAGGATGCTTGCTCAAAACTTACGATAACATTTATTGGAAATCATAATATATTGCTTTGCTATACCTTTTTCTTCTCTAAGATATATCTTACAGGTGAACAGTGGAATGGATATGTAGTTTTGAAATATAAATGGCAGTATTCTTTGACAAGTTTGTTTAGATACTTCATTAACTTTTCTTTAAATCTTTTTTTGCCATCCAGTAAATTATAACAATAAAAGAAGTTTAAGAACATGTTTTAGAGGTTTAATTTATCCAGTACTGAACAACATAATCTTAAGCTGCCACTCATTTTATCACCATTATACGATGGCATTTTAAAGCTTTTGGGAAAAAATGTAACTTAAAAACAAATTGGTATATTGATGAATTTGTGATTTTTGGACAGATATGTTGGAGCTCACTCTAGTAGTTTAAGAACTGCAATATGAAGATAACAATAGCTGTTCCTTCACCGTGCATTAGCATGGAACGTGATGATGCTGTAGAGCATGAAGCTTTGTTTTCTTAAAACACAATTTATATACATCAGATTATTAACATAGACTTTCTGATGGGTTGGGCCAGCAGTTCTCTTGTCCTTCATTTAGTCAGTGAATTTTGAACTCCTACCAGCACTATGGTAGAGCTGGGCAAAAAGTGAAGAGATGACAACTTCTCTCATTTATCTTGTTTTTAAAAGTAAAATTAACAGGTAACTTAGTTAACTTCTAACAAGTGACAGAATGTGGAAACTGACTCATTCTATTTAATTTTACTTAAATGGGTTATTTTCCTCTGTATTTCCAACTCACATAAAGTACATCAGTAGAATACAGAACTCTGCTTATTCTGGAAAGCAACAGGGAGAAAAGTTTTTCTCTGAGTACTCCTTCCAGCTGCTCAGATAATCCTTTAATTTCTGCCTCCTCTTTATTTCTGGCTTACTGTCCACCAAGAGAAACATGCATTTTTGTAAGGCTAAGTTATATCAATGAACCAGTCACTTTTACAACAGGTCAGCTCATTGAATTAAATTAATATTTGATTTTCTCAGCTTAAATGAACCAGTTTAGGTTTTCCGTTAAAATTTTTGCAATCAGTTTTAACAATTTGGATACCACCTTAAAAATTGTATAACTGAGGAATACTGAAAAGCAGAATTATTGTTCCAGAGTTCCCTTTTGTGTTTCTCCATTCTCTCTTCTGGTGAATTCCACATCATAGGTATATGTGTGCACTGTGCATGTGTCTGCTCTCTAAAATAACCAGCTTTGCTCTGCTTAGGAGGAGAAAATGTGCTAGGGGAGCACTAACTATCCCTAAGCTTAATTTTTTTGGAGGTGCCTTACTGGAAGTCCCAGATTTTGTAAAGACTTCATTAAAATACATACACCTGAATAGTTTTTATAAATTATCCATAACAAAGCATTACACTAAATTTCACAAATAGAATTTTTTTAAAAAGCATTTTCAACACTACAGTGTTTATGCAACTATTGTCATTTTTGTCAATGCAGTATTAGTTTTCTCCATGCCCATGCTTTTTTCTTTAAGATGTATATACCAGTTTACATTCTGCTTATTTTATTTGCTGTGATATTAACTCATTTCCCATGTTTCTACAGGACATTCTAACCATCATCTTTAGTGATTGCTTAATATTCTATTGGATATATGTGCTAGAATATATTTAACCATTCTAGTAAAAGTTTAGGCTAACTCCAGTGATTGGCTATTGTGAATGTTGCAGTGAGGATTATGCACTTGTCCTTTTTCTACGTGGCTGAAAAGTACTTGACACATACTCTTCAACTACTCTGTAAGTACTGTATTAGTACACTTTAATGGACCAGCAAGGGCATGCATTCAGTCATGCAGTTTTAGCACAAGAAAGTACTTTATAATTAATCAAGTCCATGTCCCCCATTTATCACTATTCTGCACACTGAGACTCAGTTAGTGAGGTAATCTGATCAACATCTTACAGCTATTTGATGAGAAAACCAAAACTATTATTCAGATTGCACTTTTTGTTTTTTTTAAACATTCATGTGACTCCCTTTTTAAAAGAAGAATTTATTTTTTTTAATTTATATTTTTGGCTGCGTTGGGTCTGCATTGCTGCTCACAGGCTTTCTCTAGTTGCGGTGAGCGGGGGCTACTCTTCGTTGTGGTGCACGGGCTTCTCATTGCAGTGGCTTCTCTTTTTGCGGAGCACGGGCTCTAGGCGCACGGGCTTCAGTAGTTGCGCACGGGCTTAGTTGCTCCGGGGCATGTGGGATCTTCCCAGACTAGGGTTTGAACCCGTGTCCCGTGCATTGGCAGGTGGATTCTTAACCACTGCGCCACCAGGGAAGTCCCACAGATTGCATTTTCTTGTTTTCTTTTACATGAGTATGTCCTACATGCCAGATAGTGCCTTAAGTGCTGGGTATTCTAAAACGAAGACTCTGCTCTGCAGCCACTCAAAATCTGGGGAATCATGATCATAGTAATTACCATTTATTGAGTACTTACTATGCACCAGGCACTAGTGTAAACTCTTAGATTCAAATCCAGGCTGCCTGATTGCATATCTTTGCTGAGCTGCCTGGAGAGTTTAGCAGGTAGGTATATAGGTAAATAATTAGACCAATAAGTGGCATAATAGATGTGCTTTCAGGCTTTATGGAAGCACAAAGGAGCCTTGAAGTAGGAGTAGAATTTTATGAAGCAGCAGATCATGAGCAATTATGAGCTGAGATTTGTGAGTCAGTAAAATCTAGATTAAAAGCTGGCTCTAATATTTACTACTGGGCAAGTAAGAATCTCTCTAATGTTTCATATTGTCATCTGTAAAATTATGATAAATAATTGTACCTGCCCAACTTGCTGTTTGTGAGATAATCAGTCACGTGCTAAAGCTGAGAACTGATTGTTAAATTTTCAGGAATTTTGCCAGCCAGTTTTAAAATCAATATTAAAGAATAAATCATACAAACTTACAATTATATCAATTATATTTTAAACAAAAGTAATACATACTCAAAGGTTCCTAACTATTTTAATATAGTGAACTATTACCTACGTTCTTGAGACTATCTATGTCTATTTTATCTGTATGTTGGTGATACGACACAATGCTTATCTTTTCCAGTTCTGTCTTGGGAAGCTTAAAACTGTAGTGGGAATATTAGAGCATGGAGATTGGCAAATGCTGCAAATCAGGACTATTTTCTCTCACTACCTCCTCTGTTTTCTGGAGAGCCAAAACCATGTTGAAAGTGCTAAACATTTTCCAGCACACCACTAGAGATAATGCATGCAAAATGCTTACTTAGCGCAGAAATAACCCACAGTAAATATTAGCTATTTCTACATAACAAGCCATTTCACTAAAAACAACTTTTCTCCAATATTTAAAGAATTACTAACATGCAGAATATCTGAAAGAATTATGCATTGAATACCACTACAATTTTCCTTTTGTTGTACTTCCTATATCACATATTTATCGATCTTTCCAACTTTTTATTCATCTATCAGTACATCTTAACTTTTTAACATTATTTTTTAATACATTAGAATATTTTGTTCAAGGGAGTGATTTTTAAAGAATAGTTAAAGAATATGTAGTTTGAATATTTTTACTGAAATGTTTAGAATGGTTTGGTTTTTAGAAATATTTCTCTAGTGGTTGTTGGGAAAAGGATTGAAAGGAGATTTCAGGAGATTTAGAAGGCTTCTAATATCAGTCTAGGCAAAAAATTGATCAGTACTTGAACTGAAGCAGTGCAGATAAGGATTCCAATGCTGAGGAAGAGATGAAAGAGATTTGAGAGTTGCAATCAGTAGAATTTTGTGACGCATTGGAAGGAATTCTGGCTTGGAAAAGTAAGGTATAGTGACAGGTTTTAACTTGAAGGGGTAAAACATTGGGAAAGTGTTGGAAGGGAGGTTGCTATGTTTAGTTTTAGAAGTGAGATATTGGGTAGGCAGTTATATTCATGGATCTACAGTTCAATAGAGAGGGTAGAGAGCAGGATATACAGATTGGGGCATCATCACCATTTCATTCGTGATGTTGGAGTCATGGGTATGCTTTCCTTGAATTAGAAATTCAGGTAAATTTTGTTCAACCACATTTAAAAAAAATTTGGGAGAGGGTTGAATTATATTGTATACGTTAATATCTTTTTGCATGAACTATTCAGATTACTGAAACTGTTCAATGTTTTTATGTAGAACCAACTTAAAAAAATACAGTGGCTGTTTTTTATTTACAAATGCATTAAACTTGATCAGTATATACTTTAAAAAGACTGATTAGTTTGTCGAATTATGACATCCGTAGTTACGTTTTAAGTGTTCCCCATAATGAGCAGCTCAGAGCATTATGCTAAAGGCAGAATCAAAATGTGGTTTAGTTTTGGTTTTCACCAACTGATCCTAGACGAACTTGCCCTCTGTTGAGTGCATTTCTGTTCTCTTTCCCATTTGCTCTCTGACCTCCTTTGGTACCTCATCGCAAAGATTCATGGTGTTCTTATGCAGAATGCATGCACTTAGGAACTCCACACCATGACAGGAGAGGATCATGAGCACGTGTAGGAGGGATTAACAGCAGCAGAGGCTTGGTCATTCTTTGGGATGCGAGTATGGGACAAACAGTTGTGTTTGCACTGATATCCTAATAGAACTTTGAGTTATAACAACTTATTTTTTCAGTTTTGTATCAAATTCTACACTTGAGTGCTTTGAAAATGAACTAAAATAATTATTGTGATTCTTTATACCCTCAAACCAGAAGCCTCTGTAGGACAAATTTAAATAACTAGACTTTCCAAGGATTTTCACCAGAGCAAGTGAAATAAAGTACCTATTTCAGTGAATAGCAGAAAATAAGTGTTTCTTTGTCAGATTTTAGTGGAATGTTCTTGTAGTCTAAAAAGTAGGTCGGCAAGACTGAGATTGTATTGTAAAACAGCAGTACAAATATCTTCTTAAGGAAATGACTCTTCAGTTACCTATTATTAAAACAAAAACAAATTTTAGTGATTTATTCCTTAAACTATTCCTTAGTCTTTGAGTATAATGCTAATTATATGGGCTAGGTTAATTGGATTTCTACTTTTTTTAGCTGATCACTTTTTCTCTCAGTTGCAATATTTTATAATTGTAATTTTGTAAGTAATCAGTAAGCCCTTTTTAAACCTCTGTTTATTCTAATCATTTATTTAGTTGTGTACAATTTCAATGAAAGGATTCTCGAAATACATTCTAAAGTTGGTTAATCAACTCTTTTATTATCTTTTAAGAAGATGAGTTGGTATGACCTCTATTATGAAATTGACTCCGAGAGAAAGTGTCAAAGTTGGAAATCTATTAAGCTCCTGGAAATATATTTTGACAGAAATATGTATACATATATTTGTAACAGTAAAGTCAAAATTGGGTAATATTACTATTATTTTAAATTTAAAGTCACGAATTGATCTGATGCAGACATCTTTAGGAGTTAGAAATATCCTTTTAAAAAAAATAAGAGGGTATAATCACAGCCTTTTAATATACCTGTCATTGAAAGTCTGAATAATAGAGAAATGAACATGGACCTGCATGCAGCAGAACAGTAGAGCATAGATGCTCCCATATTACAAACAGTACACAATATTTTAATTTTCATGGGACTAGTAAACCATTTATTATATTATGGTTTTAGCAATGAATAGTGCATATGTCTTCAGTTAAAAATATATCCTTGGCTTGGAGAGGTAGTATTTAAGAAGTTTGGAGTGAGAAATGGTTTGGCAGTGTAACAAGGCATGTTAAAGTGCCTACCTTGAAAGGAAAGAAAAAGAGATAGACATTTCCCATTACTACCTACTGTTAAGGTGCTCACATTATCCCTAAACAACCTCATGCTTGTGGCAATAATCATGCACTGTCATTTTTTGTACTAATATGAAAGGGCAATTCAATCTTTTTGACAAATACTGCATCACTTCTGGCTTGGCAAATTTTCATCACACAAACCCAGTTGATACATATATAGGTTGTGACACTCTGGCTGAAATGACTTTGGATTAACTGTATCGAGGAAAGTAAAATTTTATTTAAGGTGTTATTTTTCTTCCATTTTCCTTTTCTTCTCTTCCCACCCCAGCCTACCCTCACTCTTGCCCTGAGTTCAAATTCATCCTACTTCCTTGTTCCTTTATAAGCTATATCATTATATCCAGAAAATGTCTTACAGTGAAATTGAAGGAAGCTTTCCATGGATGTTCGTAGTTTCCTTCTTTGTTTATATTTTCTCAGTTGTCTGTGCACATCTATGTCCACATGCACCAATGTACAGTCTAAGGGATTCACAAAATTTTTGCTTTCTTACTGGAGCTCTTTTTTCTAAAAAGACCTATTGTATAGTTTTTATAACCGTAGCCTCTCAGAGTCATTCATAGTCTCTGAGTTGGTGTGAAGTATGAACAAAAAAACAAAGCATTTTTGCTTTGATGATTTTATAGTTACAAGTTTTGTACTCCTAAAATGTCCTTTGCAATCATGCCTGGTTTGGAAGTAGTTGTTTTACTTTTTTTCTTCTTCAGTTGCTACATCTTCTTAGTTGCTATATATCTCGTGGAGAGGAAATGAAAGGTTTATTACATTATTACTTTAAAAGATGACACATGAATTCTGTGCTAACTCCCAAAGTGGCACTCCTGAGAAAGAGGTCATTTCTCTGGTAACTTAATATGCCAGGTAAGATTTGTTTGTATTTTAAATAAAGTTACTGAGTTAGGAAATATTAACTTTAGAAAATGCAGACTAAAATCAATAGTTTTTCTAAACCCCCAAACAAGATTACAAAGGAATTATTCATGTCTTTAGCCTCTTTATCATTCTTTCTCAGTGAAGTAGCCTATATTGAGTAAAAGCGTAGCAAGAATAACAGTAGAAAAATAATTTTATGTATGACTTTAATTTAGAAATTAATGATTACAGTCTTTTTTCCATAGCAAATAGCAATGTAATAAACTTTTGGGGAAAAATTTTTGGTATAGTTTTTAATTTAAACTTGTACCTTTAAGATTGATTTCATTTGATAGACTGCTTGCCATCAAGATATTAATGAAATCTTTACTATTAAAATTGGATTGTTTTTTCCTGGCTCTGTACATATTCTGTGCCATTTTGCTTTTCTCACCAACCAAGTTGTAATAGTATTTTGTATTGTGGTGAGGTTTGAACATATACTTATTTATAAGGCACCGTACAGGCTTTGTCTCAGGTTAAACACTGGAATGATTCCAAAGAAGTTTTTTTTTGTTATCATTGTTGATTAATTTTGGAAATTTGTATATTTTAATCCTGAAGTGGGTAGTTGTTGTTTGATGATATTGATAACTAAGTGAACTTAAGTAACAGAAAACATAATACCAGTGTTGATTCTACAGGATATAAAACATTATTCAAATAGTCTTTATTTTATTATTTATATATTTACATACAATTATATGTGTTATTTACATCCTTTTTAATTTCAAGAACAATTTGAGATGGTTTACTAGAATATACAAGATTGAACAGAAGAAAAGGAATTGATAAGTAACTTGGGAGAAAAAGGGACACTAGGGGAAAAAAAACAGATAGATTTAGAGGGTAATAAGAGCAAACAAACATTTATGTCATCTAATCTGGTGTTATTAGGGAGACCATGGATTTGGTTCTGTGTTTATCAGTAGTAAAAGCAAAATCTAAAACACAGGTTTATTTTGTTTATAATAAAAAGCTAATGTTTCAATCACTTACAGCATTCTAAGAACTGTGCTCAGTATTTGACACGTAATTATGTTATTTAATTATTGCAATGCCCCACAAAGTGGTGATTTGTTCAATTTTACGTATGCCAGAGAGGAATCTCAAAGAAGTTAAGAGTTTTGTCCCAGGTCACACAGCTATTAACTGGTTGAGCTCGGATGTGAATCTGGATTCTTCTGACTCCAAGATCCAAAGTCTTATCCACAGAAGTCATAGTTTCATAAGATAAATAAGTCAGTTTCTTCAGGAAAATATACCTTGTCTTAATTCTGAGGCTAAGAAAAAAAAAAAAAACCTTCTCTGGAGCTCAGCCTTGGTTTAAGGATAAAATGGAGCCTGTCAGAGGACTGTCTGTAATGCATATCCTTCAGGCAACCCTCTTGAGTATCTCTTTCTTCTTGTGGCTACCAAATTATTTTGTCTTGAGGCTATGAGCAAATTGATTTTCTAAAAGCTAGTCTCCTGTGAACAGTTAATATTAAAGCCACAGGAAAACTTGCTGGTCAGAATTTTAGTATCTTTTTCCTCATCAATATCTAGAAAAAAATACTCATATAATTGATACCTAATCTAGAGATTCATCT
Source organism: Grampus griseus (assembly GCF_964374135.1). Lineage (NCBI taxonomy): Eukaryota > Metazoa > Chordata > Mammalia > Artiodactyla > Delphinidae > Grampus > Grampus griseus. The sequence goes on along the minus strand of NC_139007.1, from coordinate 54,996,911 downwards.
ATCACACAGAATTTTGATAACTATCCAATGCTATATCACATAGTTTTAAACCATTTTTACATATCTGTTTGCTTTTTTGTCATCTTTTACCTATCGAACTATAATTGTTCTATTGTATAAACTTTTACAAAGATGATAAATTAGGTTTTAGTTTCATTAATTTTTAATAAATCCTTGAATATTCATTTACAGTACCACATGAACTTTATAATAAACTTTATTACTTATTTTATTAAGGTAGAGGTATTTTTGAAAGTTTGTCTTAGTGAAGGCAATGCAAAAGAATTAAAAAATATCCTCATTAGTGGTTATGAAAATCTTGATTATTTTACTTACCTAGTTGTGTGTAGGTTTTGGGTCTGCTTTGTATTACTTTATGTATGTAGATATTTTAAAAATAAGGTTTGTATTTCCTAATTGTTTTTAGTGCCCGTGAAGTCAGTTTGATTTTTCTATTGCATTCATATCATAGTTTTAAAGGTTGAAATCAAGTGTACAAGAAAAGAAAACAAAATCGCCTAAATGTTCTATCATGCAGGAAAAAAAAATTTGATCATTAACTTTTGGTGAATTTCATTTCATGCATCACTTTCTATGTGCATGTATGTGTATGTATGCATATGTGTGTAAAGAGGAAAAAGAGAGAGGAAAGGGTTAATGGTTGGATAAAATAACTTGTAAAATGTATTCCATAGGCACTAGTTCTTAACAATAAATATTTAATTAATTTTTATATAATAAAATAGGAAAGTAGGTAAAACTAAAATAATGACCATCAGCTAGGTAAAATTTTCCCATCACAAGTGTTTCTTTCCATTCTTTCTTTGGTTCCTTCCTTCATAGAAGTTTTATTCAATGCAATGCACCAAAAAGTCCTGGGTGATTTTATAGCAATTCTAAACATAAACTTGCACACATAAAATTTATAGGATATCCATGAAAACATGTAGAATTGCATCTGTGAGATTTGTATGAGGGAGTGTTATGTTTGTTATAATATGGGAAAACAAATCTAGTCAATGAGGTCAAGTATGTTTTAAAGATCACACGAGGTAAGAAAATGGATCATAAATAAATATTAAAGGGTCAAAATCATTATTTTTTGAAATTCAGTATTTATTTTGGATGGTAACTCTTGACTTTCTGCTATAAACATGAATATCCTAGTTCACTACCACTAATTATTAATTAATAATGTATCAGAAATATTGTTATTTTACATTGTGATGTTATGTAACATTTGTATTTCATTTTGTAGCCATAATTCTTACTGCTTTTTCACACTACTTCCACATTTAAGTGCTTGTAACCAGTCATTTTACCATGATTTATCTACTCCTTTGTTTTTCATTTGATATATCCCTTTTGTCTGGAATTTTCCCAGTAGATTGTTTTGGAGAATGTGGTGTTTTGAAGGTATTTTTTAAAATGTATTAAATCTATGAACAAATATATCAAATAACCTTTTCTCTTAGTTGTAAGTTTTGATAATTATCCATGTAGAACCATATCAGTCCAGTTTATTAGCTTGTGGCTGAAAAATTATTCCACTCTGTGACTTGTCATTTAGTACCATTCCTCTGTAGATGGTCATTTACATTATTTCCAGTTTTTTTTCAATTATAAACAATGCTGTAATGAACATTTTTTTGTATGTCGTCTTCTAGAATGTACAGGTTTTCCTCTGGTATATAACTAAAATTGGAATGGTAATGTCATATGGTATATCCATATTCACTTTTACTAGAAATTGTCAAATTGCATTCCAAAGTCTTATATTTGTTAATACTTTGACCATCAATTACTAGAGTCCCAACTTCTGTACTTCTTCTCTAGTATTTGATATCGTCAGACTTTAACTTTTGGCACTCTGAGTGTAAAACTGAAATTTGTTATTTTAATTTATATTTACATATTTTAATTATTTACCTAATTAACCCAAGCTTGAACATCTTCTTACTTGGTCATTTGGATTTCCTTCTTTGTGAATTGTGGCAACTTAATTTTCATCTCCTTTTGTTTTATAGCCCCTTCTTTGAACTTTAGTTGTTTACAATTAGAACATTTTTATTCTCTGAAATATCTTTGAAAATATGGAATCACTTGAATGTCTCCCTGTTTTCCTTCAGCTAATTTCATTTTTCTGTATATTGTCTACCTTTTTACAAATGTTCCTTTCCTCTGCCCTTCCTCCCACCTTCAGTGATTTGCTAAATGTTTTTAATCTTCCACCATCCCCAACTGTATCTTTATTTTATGCCTTTTTAAAGCAGTATTTATTAAATGCACATCAGCAAACTAGTTCATTCCAACTAATGATTAGAATGCAGAAATTAAGACCCAGTTCTGTATTTAATAACTTTTTTAAGATGGAGATATTAATTCTGTATTAATGGTGTCAAAGCCGACTCATATTTTTTATCATAAGTTGGAGGTGCTGGAGAGTTGTAGTTTTACCAGAATAAACCATAATATGCTGGTCAGGCAATTTCATGTAATATCATGTATAAAACTCAAAGTCTAAAGCTATTAATAATCCAGTACAACCAGTGGGTAAAGATTTTCTTTTATGGAGAAAGCAGCTGAGACATAAACATAGGGTCACAACTTGTAATAACTAAGACTATAGGATCATGCTTTATTTGAGAACAGATGCCATACTTTCTCCATGATGAGAGTTACAAATTTTTCTGAATTTGAACATTTGTGTCAGAGTATTGCCTCTGTCTCTGATCATCATTAAAGTTCCTTTTCGAATATCTTTATACATGGATGTCTATATTTATGTGTAAGATGTGCCATATAGTAGCTTCAGTGATGGCCATTACTGGGCGATGTATAGAGTTGGTTATGGCATGTCCTCTAGAAGACAATGGTTGGAGATAGTCATGAGGGATTTGTGTGTGTGATGGGAGGGAGTTGTAAGGAAAGATGATGGAGGAGACTGGAAAGTATTCCTTTGAAACAAGGGTTCTTAACCTGGGTGTTTTTGAACTGAACTCAGACTGCTGGAGAATTTGTACATAAAAAAAAAATTACATCTTATTTTCTCTAATTTCCAACTCTGAGTATTTCCTTTAATTGTGAATAAAGGCCACAACCCATGATAGTATTAGTAACATCGATGACTTTATTTCTAACAAACATCACAGATATTTTCATATCACATTACAGATGTTGTAGGTAACTTGAAATATCACTTACTGTTACCACTACTTTTAAATTGCAGTAGTTTATAGACCTGTCTCTATTTAATGCATTACTAAACACATTTATTACTGTATTACATATTTAAAAGATAATATATACTATTCATTATAACTTGTTTCCAATGCAATTCTCTGTATTTTATGCATTTGTAAACCTTCTTCTCATAAGAGGACTGGACTTCAGTAGACTGCCAAAGGGAGTCATGACATAAAAAAGTGTAGGAACCTTTACTGTAAGTGTAAGCTAACTCAGCTTGCTTTTAGCCTTCCTTTTCCAAATATGACAGCATCTCTCCATTTTCTCTGCCATCAAGCATAAAGTTCTAAGGGAAATTGAACTTTGAAATTGAAAAATATTTTTCTACCAATCTGTTTATCACATTGTTTTATTTTTATGGAATAAATGTACCCCAAATAATAGGGGAAAAGACAAATTGGTAACTTATTTATGTCTGTTCTAGCCCAAAGACATTTAAAACATCACAGTGGAGAAAAAGCAGAATGATAACTGCATTTACAAAAATTTCTTGTTAGAAAAAAAGGATTTTGTTTTAATAAATGATGGCGTAGAAACATCACAGTTCTATTCCTTAATAATCTTAGGTTTCATTTTGATGGTTTGAAATAATTCTAAGAAGAATTACTGATATAGTGATAAAGTAATAAGAACACCTAAAATTGTGCTAGTCACATAGAAAAGAAAAAGGAAAAGCATGTCATTGTTGATGTCCACATACTATTGTTTTCTGAGGTCTTGATCACCATCTCTGAGAATGACACTCTACAGATCTTATTAATATTTGCAGCTTTCTGTAATTTGTTTCACTGATCAATTTTGAACATTAATGGACCTCACCCAGATAGAGTTAACTGGAAAGAGAGTTTACTCATTGACTAGCTGAACACATAAGAACGTATTTAGCTCATTCCAGAATTGAAATGCAGCCTTTGCCCAGGATTTGACAATTATTTCTAAATATAATTGGATCTATTGCTTTTACCTCAGGCTCTTTCTCTATATGTAACAAGTTTAAGACAGTTTTAGTGAGTGTATTAGCTATGCCCACATTCTGGCTTTCTTACCACAGATAGACTTGGTCAAGCTTAAAAGATCCAGGCCATTATCTTTTTTTTCTCTCTCTTACACACAAACTCAGAAACACACCCACAGACATAGAGGAGAAAACAAGATAAAATGAGTAAAATTAGAAAAAAAAAGGTTAAGATTCAGTTCATTGGTAGTTGTGTTATATAGCATTTTTATTCACATATGTAAAATCTATGTCTTAAATAATATCAAACAGTTAAAATGCTTGCAAAACATCGAAGTCTTGCAGTCCTACATAAAAGATAAACATCAAAACTAATATCTCCATTAGGTTGTAAAATAGTATATTTTCAATTACTGTTACTTAAATATCATCCCCATTTCCTTTTTTCTAGTGCTGATGTTAACCTTGTGAGCTCTAAATTGTCTGGAAGTTAATGGTCTGTTATATGAGTATAATAGTTCTTAGTGAAAGAATATTAGATTATGTTATGCAGTTTGAAATGTAACAATCTCTATCTTGTAATAATGACATAGTCTTGCTTGAAATTAAGAACATTTGTTTCTTTTTGCTGATGCTGTACGTAGTATAAATGAAGGATTTTTTTTTTATCTTGATAAACATTTATTTGCCCATCATCACACCCTGGTTCAGGGTGAAACATAAGAGAATGAAAATGAGCATACATTCTAAAGGGTAGAGTGTTCTTTGTGAAAATCAAAATTTGAAAATTATTATATTAAAGTTAGCAAATTCAGAAACATTATGTTCTGTCAGGACCCATATATGACCCTGTCAAGCTTTTTGAGAGTTTTATTTTTTTTAATTTTATAAGAGTTAAATTTGAATTGAAGCTAATGTAACTGACAAGAGGGAAATAGAAGCAATTGGCTTGCACTAAACAAGTTTGAATGGTTGTTAATGTGAATGACTTTCAGGCAGTGAATGTCAGAGAACAGTAGATTACTTTCTTTACCTCAGGCGTTTTAAGCCATCTCCTGTGGTAGAATGACATAATTTCTCTCCCTCTCTCTTGAATCTAGGAAGCAAAGTAATTGGAGTCTGGTAATTTTGGCCTATGGCTGATGAAGATAAATCATAACGAGCTATGGAATACACACTGACAATTCACATAGGGCTACTAGAACATGAACTTTCAGTGATGCATCAATCAAATATTATTTCCTTCTGATTTATACTCAAGAAAGCCCTGGAAATGTTAATTATGAATGCAATCATCATTTGTTATTTTTGACAAAATTTCACATGCTAAACAAATTGTTTCAAAATGTAAGCTATTGTGTCTTTTAGAACATGGGCTAGAGTCTTATCCTTTCAATTATATCCAGTATATATGATTTTAAGCTAGCATATTTAATACAGACTATTTGAGGTTTGAAAATAATAGAGGTGGAAGAGAATTCAAGACCATCTGGTCTAGCCCCTTTCCTTAAGGCTCATGAATGTATAAAAGTCATCTTGAACAGATGGAGGTTTAGTCCCCTAAAATTTTATAGAAATAGTTCTAAAGCTTCCTTCAGTAACTCATTTGATCACTCTGTTGTTTGCTCAGGGACTCATATTCAAACTATTTTCATTTAAATCCATCTTCTAATATCATTTTCTAGGCTTTCGAAGACTAAATCACCTCAGTGTTTCAAGTGGTCAATATAAATTTGTTAAACTACATACTTATTAATATTTATTTAGTAGCATGTATTGATTATTTTCAGTGCATTAGACGCTGTACTAAGTATTCATTTACATTATTGCACCAGTTCAACAAAGGAAATGTGGACAAGACAGACATCCAATGAAAACTTGAGCTATAACTTTAATTCAAATTCTTCTGACTCAGTTCTTTTCCACTGAACTGTCTCCTCAGTGTGAGAGCCCAAACTCCTTCTTCCCTCTTTAAGTTAAATTTCCATGGCTTTGTGGTTCCTCTACTTTGTAACATGTTACTGACTCCCTTCCTTAGCTAATGGGAGTATAACCACGTTCTCATTGTCACCCACTCCCCTCAGAGCCATTTTAGAATTTTTAAAATCTCCTCCCATGAAATTTTAATTCCACGCACACACTATATACCTGTTTATGTACTGTATATTAAAAAAAGAGTAATATTTTTTGTCCCCTCCAAGAACCAATTTTCATCCCCTTGGGGTAAAATTGCTCCCCTTGAAAATGAATATGGTACATCTCTATTACTCTATCTCTTGGATTGTATAAGTGCACAGTTATTTTACTTGACATTAATGACGTCTATTTGTTGTAAGAGGAGTAATAATAAATCGGTAGTAATCCTTTTTCAAATTAAATGAGTTTTTCAGTGTCCTGAAAAAAGAAGAATAATTTTGAATAATTGTATAAATATCAGGGCATAAGTGAAACATGATACTTCTTTAACAATATATAATTTGTGCTACTGGGAAAAAACCTCTCAGGACATAAGTAAATGCGATACGGCCATTTTTGTCTATTTTGTAGACCTTGTGCCAAATTTTGTATCTACAGACATCCCATTCTTACTATAAATCTATATTCTTTTCTGTTTTGACATCACAATCTATTACCATAGAAATGATTGATACCTTACATTTATCTTTCTGTCTTCACAGCAGGTTCGTAAGGAGATTGTCAGGGGAATAAATAGACTTTATTGGCACCAGCAAACTTTTAAAGACAATGTACTTTGTTTTATGTTCATCTTCATTTTCCTTTAAAATTCAAGAGTTACAAATTGCTGCTTCAGAAAGTGTATAAACTTTGCTTTTCATTCTGTGATTTCTTTCAATAACCACATTGGAATGTGATGTTTTATAAAGAATTAAAATAATTGGTTTTACACAATTTTTATTTTATACCTTAAATATAAAATTAGCTCGTACCGCTGGCTAAGAAACTGTACTAACTGAACATATCCAGCTTTATCATGCTCTGTAGGAATATAGCAGTTAGGAGTAAACCTCACTGGTTGGTTCTTATACTGGGCAAGAAACCGGAAGGTGAGAGAAGTTACTTGGAGCTTCCAAATGTAGTCTGTGGAAAGTTTCTAGTCTGGGACTTGGATCTACTTCATTGGATCAAAAAAGTGAAAAACTGAATCTTGAAACATTTTCATACCTTTTTGGGGGTACACTGTATATGCAATTAGTCACAGAGATGAAATTGACAACTTAGGTTTTAGAATCTTCCTTTCATAATACTATCCATTTCTTTTTTTCATGAAAGTTATTTTGTTGGGTACTGAATTTTACAACCCTTCAGATTTAAGAGAGGCATTTCAGCGGTGTCTTTTGTCACCTAAAACTAATTTTGACCTCATTGATGACCCCATCTATGTCCAGAAATTAAAAGGAATGCTATATAATAAATTGAAAGCAACACATTTGGCCCTCAAAATCATTTTCATGTATATTAGTCCTGAGCAGTTCAAAGGAACTTCAGAAATTATCACTTGTGAGGGGAGACTTTTGCCAACTGTGACATTTTCCGGATACATATAGGAAAGAAGGGTAGTATATATCAAAGTGAATGAAATAGAAGAATTAAACAGGTTTCCAGTTCAAATGGAGAGAAAGGGGAGAAAAGCTAAAATAAATGACGATTTGATAAAGGTCTCCGAAGAAGACAGAGAAATCCGAAGTGGCCACTGCAAATATGTTTCAAGTTACTTAAACAGTCAAATATTTGAGAGCACTAGTGCTTCATGTGGTTTTAGATGTAGACCTCTGTAAGTTAACTCCTGGCGATTTATCTTGAAATGTCTGTGTGTTGTGGAAAAAGTACTCAGGCTTCCCTCAGCAGCCTTGCCCCTCTACTGTTAAGTGTGTTCACATCCCAGGATTAACTCAACTCAGTCAATAAGAGCTACACGGAGAGGCCATTCATTAAAGAGTTGTCATTTTATCATGATGCTTTAAAAATTATTTTGCTTGAGTATTTATATTTAATGCCTTTAGATGAAAGAGAAAATTAGATATTCAAATGATTGTGGAATGTTTTTGACCATTCCACAATGGTGATTGTCATAACAATCTAAAACAAATAATCAGGTCACTGATATTAGAAAAATGTCATTCTTTGTAGTGCTTGTGGTTGTTTTTAGTCAAATGTGATGTACTTCATATGTTTACTTTATGTATATATACCAATTAATGTAATAAATATATGTAAAAAATGATAATAAATAACATAATTTATATGTTTTAAGAGGTGAGATAATCCTGACAAGTCTTGAAGTACCTTTCCTCTTTAAAAGGAAAAGTGATAGTGTCCAAAGGATGCAATAGTGTTCAGGGAGTTTAAGGAGACTGTGAAAAATCCATAGTCTATGCTCAGACATGAAAGCATAGTAACTCTCCAGTGGGGACTAGAGCAACGTTCCGTGATCAGACACATTTATACCTCTGCAGAAAAAAGAAGGGGGATGACCAAACACTATAAATTACTTCATCAAAGTTCAGAATTCGGATAAACGATTATAGGCCTATGTTAACTCATTTAAATTCTCACAGTATCAAGATGAGGTATTAACCCCATTTTAAAGGCAAAGAAACGGAAACAAAGAGAAATTAGGTGCTTCTTTTTAGTCACACAGTTATTAAAAGAAGGAACCAGGATTTAAACTACGGCAGCCTGGCTCCAGCAATCCATATTTGTAACCCCTGATGCTATGGTTGCTTCTCTGACATACATACGTGCATATGTGCGTGCATGTGTACAGACAGGGACACTTACACATAAGTAAGCAAGCAAGACCCATTTAGAGATGGGTTCTTAAACTTCCAATCATTTATGTGATTGTTTTAAATAAAACTTATATTCTTATAATAATAACTATTTTATGTTGCATTTAAATTTTGTTGCTAATAGATATTAAGTTTTTTATTCTCTATTTTAATAAATATTGTTGAAACTTGATATAACTTATATTTAGTTTGTTTTTCTGGAAATTCCAAATTTGGAGTTTTAACTTAAGGTAAAATATAAATTATTAGTTTATGCTAGGCATTGCAATTCTGTGACAGATGATAGAAAAATACTTGGATGACGAAACACAGAACAAAATTAGATGAAGATTTGAACAAAGCAACTAATAACTATTGAGGCTAAGTACATGATGGTTTATTACATTATTCTACTTTGCCATATGTTTAACATTTTTCATAATAAATAGAAAAATGAAATATAATTTTGTGCATCTAACTGTATTTTCATCTTGTATCACTACCCAAGTAACAAGTTATGAGAATTTATAATAGCTAGAAATTGGGTTATCGTTTTCATTATATTTGAAATTATCTCTAATTGCATTTTTATCTCCTCTTTGATGAAGTAATTCCTTAGGTGAATCATTTATTTTGTACCATATATCCAGTTAGTTTTAATTATGTGTACTACATTGTGGTCACAAAATGAGATAGTACAATTTATGCCTTTTCAGAACTCATTAAACTTTTCTTCATTAACCAAGTAAATGATGCTTTTTTCTTTTTGCACAGATATGTGTACTGTGAAATGTAGGCATTCTCTTTTAAAATGTGATATTTCACTATAATTCAATCTTTTGTCATTATATTATTAAGGTCAGCTATGTCACTTTTGGTTACAGTGATCTTTTAGAGATGCTAATAATAGAATTATCAAAAATAAATTTTGAGCCCAGGACCATAGATGGCTTTGCAGGAGAATTCTATCAAACATTTAGAGAAGGGCTAACACCTATCCTTCTCAGACTCTTCCAAAATATAGCAGAGGGAAGAACACTCCCACACTAATTCTGTGAGGGAACCATCACCATGATAGTAAAACCAGAGAAAAATGTCACAAAGAAAGAAAACTACAGGCCAATATCACTGATGAACACAGATGCAAAAATCCTCAACAAAATACTAGCAAACAGAATCCAACAGCACATTAAAAGGATCATACACCATGATCAAGTTGGGTTTATCCCAGGAATGCAAGGATTCTTCAATATATGCAAATCAATCAATGCAATACACCATATTAACAAATTGAAGGATTAAAAACCATATGTTTATATAAAAACATATTTTTATATAAAAACCATATCTCAATAGATGCAGAGAAAGCTTTGGACAAAATTCAACACCCATTTATGATAAAAACCCTCAAGAAAGTAGGCAAAGAGGGAACTTACCTCAACATAATAAAGGCCATATATGACAAACCCACAACCAACATCATTCTTAATGATGAAAAACTGAAGCCATTGCTTCTAAGATCAGGAACAAGACAAGGTTTTCCACTCTCACCACTATCATTCAACATACTTTTGGAAGTTTTAGCCACAGCAATTAGAGAAGAAAAAGAAATAAAAAGAATCCAAATCGGAAAAAAAAGAAGTAAACTGTCACTGTTTGCAGATGACATGATACTATACTTAGAGAATCCTAAAGACTCTACCAGAAAACTACTAGAGCTAATCAATGAATTTGGTAAAGTAGCAGGATACAAAATTAATGCACAGAAATCTCTTGCATTCCTGTACACTAATGATGAAAAATCTGAAAGAGAAATTAAGGGAACACTCCCATTTACCACTGCAACAAAAAGAATAAAATACCTAGGAATAAACCTACCTAGGGAGACAAAAGACCTGTATGCAGAAAACTATAAGATACTGATGAAAGAAATTAAAGACCATACAAACAGATGGAGAGATATACCATGTTCTTGGATTGGAAGAATCAACATTGTGAAAATGACTCTACTACCCAAAGCAATCTACAGATTCAATGTAACCCCTGTCAAACTACCAATGGCATTTTTCACAGAACTAGAACAAAAAATTTCACAAGTTGTATGGAAACACAAAAGACCCTGAATAGCCAAAGCAATCTTGAGAAAGAAAAATGGAGCTGGAGGAATCAGGCTCCCGGACGTCAGATTATACGACAAAGCTACAGTCATCAAGAAAGTATGGTACTGGCACAAAAAGAGAAATATAGATCAATGGAACAGGATAGAAAGCACAGAGATAAACCCACGCACATATGGTCACCTTATCTTTGATAAAGGAGGCAAGAGTATACAGTGGAGAAAAGACAGCCTCTTCAATAAGTGGTGCTAGGAAAACTGGACAGCTACATGTGAAAGAATGAAATTAGAACAGTCCCTAACACCATACACGAAAATAAACTCAAAATGGATTAAAGACCTAAATGTATGGCCAGACACTATCAAACTCTTAGAGGAAAACAGGCAGAACAGTCTATGATATAAATCACAGCAAGATCCTTTTTGACCCATCTCCTAGAGAAATGGAAATAAAAATAAACAAATGGGACCTAATGAAACTTTAAAGCTTTTGCACAGCAAAGGAAACCGTAAACAAGACGAAAACACAATCCTCAGAATGGGAGAAAATATTTGCAAATGAAAAAACTGACAAAGGATTAATCTCCAAAATTTACAAGTAGCTCATGCAGCTCAATATCAAAAAAACACATAACCCAATACAAAAATGGTCAGAAGACCTAAATAGACATTTCTCCATAGAAGATATACAGATTGCCAACAAATACCTGAAAGAATGCTCAACATCACTAATCATTAGAGAAATGCAAATCAAAACTACAATGAGGTATTACCTCACACCAGTCAGAATGGCCATCATCAAAAAATCTAGAAACAATAAATGCTGGAGAGGGTGTGGAGAAAAGGGAACCCTCCTGCACTGTTGGTGGGAATGTAAATTGATACAGCCACTATGGAGAACAGTATGGAGGTTCCTTAAAAAACTGAAAATAGAACTACCATATGACCCAGCAATCCCACTACTGGGCATATACCCTGAGAAAACCATAATTCAAAAAAGTCATGTACCACAATGTTCATTGCAGCTCTATTTACAATAGCCAAGACATGGAAGCAACCTAAGTGTCCATCGACAGATTAATGGATAAAGAAAATGTGGCACACATGTAAAATGGAATATAACTCAGCCATAAAAGGAAACAAACTTTAATTATTTGTGGTGAGGTGGATGGACCTAGAGCCTGTCATACAGAGTGAAGTAAGTCAGAAAGAGACGAACAAATATCGTATGCTAACACATATATATGGAATCTAAAAAAAAAAAAAAAAAGGTTATGAAGAACCTAGAGGCAGGAAAGGAATAAAGACGCAGACATAGCGAATGGACTTGGGGACATTGGGATGGGGAAGAGTAAGCTGGGACGAAGTGAGAGAGTGGCATGGACTTATATATACTACCAAAAGTAGAATAGATAGCTAGTGGGAAGCAGCCGCATAGCACAGGGAGATCTCCTTTGTGCTTTTTGCTTTTCAGTGCTTTGTGTAGAGCAGTGGGATAGAGACACAAGAGGGAGGAGATATGGGAACATATGTATATGTATAGCTCATTCACTTCGTTGTAAAGCAGGAACTAACACACCATTGTAAAGCAATTATAATCCAATAAAGATGTTAAAAAAATAATAATTTTGATCATTTTCTCCTTTTTTTTACTAATATTTTTTGCTGCTGCTATTCTAATACTATAGTCTTAAATACATACTCTTTCGTAATTTAGCAATTATTTATTATGAATTAAGTTATCTCTGTCAGTATACAGTACCTCAATTAATTATTAATATGTTGATCATTTAGTAGCAAATGCCTATAAGAGATGTGACATGCGAATGGGATCACTAAATTATTTATAACAATTGTGACCCATTTGTTAAGTCTAAGCAAATAACCGACTCAGCTTTCTCCTTCCTTCTTATGGAATTTTTCTATCATACTCATAGCCTGTTTCAGTCATAAATCAGTTCTTAGCTAAAGAATACATGTTTCCAAATTCCTAATCTTCCATCATCATTATTGACGGTATTTATGGAGTTTTACTTTTTTCTTGGGACCATGGAGAGTGAAGCTTATTTTGATAAATGGAGGCTGTAACTGCACCTTTATATTGGTTGTCGTAAACCCTTTTTAGCTATTTTAATATTTAGAAGAAAAGGCCATTTTTATGGGAATATTGCATGAATACATTTCCATCAAATGAAATGATTAACAAGGACTTGATGAAGTTCATATTTTTCATTTAGCAGGAATTGTATCTAGAATGTTGTTGTTGTCTGTCAGAACAGCAATGTAATGCTTTTATCTTAAATTCTTTCTCAACTGGCTGATTCTTGAAGGGGAGGGCAGTGTTTTTACTTACATAGTCATTGTAGCCTGAAAGATGGATTTCAATCTGTAGAGCTGTGGTGAAAATGTAATGCTAATTGTAGTTTGAATGGTCCAGTCACCTTCTGATAGTACGGTTTTATACCCAAGTAAGCTAAGTCAAATTCTGGAAAACACATTTTCTTTCTTCTGATAGCAAATGCATAATATGCTCTAACTAATGGGAAAACCCACACGCTGGAGAAAGATGAACATGATTAAATAGATTTAATTATTTTTCTTATACTACATATTAATAGCTTTCTCAACTATGTCCCTGTGGCTGCAGCACGTCGTGCTATGTGACATGCTGAGAAAATTGTGTCATTTTATCAGTCTTCACCATCTTGCCTTTTTTTCACCTTTGCCATTTTAACTTATTGCAGTTCTGTTTTTCTCATGTCTCTGATCTTCTTTTGATTTCACATATAATGTATACCAGTTATTTATGTTTTGTTTTGTTAATCAACTAATTTCTTCATGTATTTTATTTTATTTTTCCCAAACACATTCTGTGCTCCTTGAAGGCAAAAACTGTCCTAGTTCTGGGCCATATTTCTTACTGTATTCCGTTTTAGAGAGATGGAAGGCACGTGACAAATTCTAGTTTGAGTTATTTCATTTTAAAAAGAGCAATTGGTCTTCCGTGGGTCAGTTCTTCAGATATGTTTGAGTCCTGGCCTGTCTTAGGCAGGTCACTAGATGTTTCCCCTGAGACTTAAGTGGCACCTGATAATTCTATCACCTTCTGTCTTTCCTGAGGTGCTCCCTCTTTGTGAGGCACAACATATAAATGCTGCTCTCGTTTGTCACGATCCTCCAACTCTCAGCGAACTTTTCTTACTTTTCATTGTCATTTTGCCACCTAGGTCATGCTTTTTCCACATTTCACTCTACTACCACTTTAGCTGCCTTAACTAGCCAGATAGGTAACTCATTTCTTAGAGTATTTTCTTTTTAAATGAATCCATGCATGCATTCCTCAGACCCTTTGATTTCTAGCATTAAACTTATCAATTCAACCTCTTCCTCTGTACTACTCTCATTCTGTTTTTTCTAGTCCCATTATAAACCCTAATTCCTCAGTCTCTCTCAGCTTGTCCACACCCTCCGTCCTCTATCAGATTCTGTTACTTGAGTATTTTACCACTTTAGTCCTTGGCTCAGTTGAATAAACTTTCATGTCTCCCCCTTCATGATACCGTGTGAACAGAAGTTCTTTCACTGTACTGATTGGCTTTACTGCAAGCCCTGTTTACCATCAGTACTTTCATTCATCAGTACTCTATTCAACTCATTTCTGAGAGCAAATGCTGACCCTAATAATGGCCCTTTCTTTCAAACACTTAATTACTCTCTTAACTTTCATTTGAAAATCTTACCTTTGATTTTAGTGAGAAAAATCAAAGCCATCTGATCTCAACTCTACAATTGATTACTCTTTCTTTCCTGAACGTAACCATTTTTCAGAATTTACTACTTACCACCTTCCTTCTGATCATGTGGCAAGTACGTCCTATGTCTTTTTCAGGTATAATAACCCTTTTCCAAATCCACTTAATCTTGGCTGCTTGTATCTTTCCAGAGACCTTTTCCTTCAAATAATTTGTCTTCTGTGTTTCTCTCATTCATCACATAGATTCTTTCAAACAGCCTGCAAATACTCATATTCTTAAATCTCTATCAAAGAAAAAAACCTGTTATTTTGGGCCCAATGGTCTTTTTTTCCTTCACTAATAAAGTTCTCAGAAGAGTTGCCTGTTTCTACTATACTTTCTGTCCGTATACTATTTACTCACTCGTCCATCATCTGTTATGCTGTTCCTTTGAACACTCCGTTGAAACTTCTCTTTTAGAAGTTTGTAATAACTTTCTAATAGGCAAACCCAAGTCATCTCTCTTACACACCACCTCTCTAGAGGAGATTTTGTGTAAAATACAGTAAGCATAAATTTATAGGATATGCATATTACTTGCATACATTTATGCTACACCTGAATATATACGTATTTTAAAATTTGTTTTAAAATTTCATCTATGAAGAATTTATTGTTTTTTCTGCTACTTGTTGGACATCAGCTCATTAGATGAGTATTGATCGCTGCCTGGGTTCTTTTACCATTTACATTTTCTTCTCGTATCTAATATAACAAAATAATCTACTAAAGTTGACGTTATGTTCTCCTGTAGTGATGAATAAACATAGAAAGTTTAAGTTAGTTCTCCGAGATCACATAGACACAGTCTGGGTTTGACCTTGAATCTGCCTTTTTTTATAGCCTGCGTTTTCTTCCTTCCATATTTGTATGTTTATAAACTTGTGACTCCTCAATAAAAATATGAGATCAAGGAAGGAAGAAAGAGAGAGATAAACAGATGTTTATGTTATATGATAACAAGGCACACTTTCAAAGCATTGGTAGCAGTCAACTGTTTGCAAGTTGCAGTGAAGCAGGGAAGGCTGAGCAAAAGGAGCGACATTTGGGAGCCTCTGGAAAGATAAGCAGGACAGGCAGGGACGGAAGGGATTTCGGATCACCGAGAGGGAACGGTGAGTGCAAAGTGCAGCCCCTTCTGAGTCCAGTGAATCTAGAATAGAGGGCATATACCAACTTAGTTCGTTTCGGTTGTTTGCGTCACAAACAGTGGAAGGGTTACATAGCTCCTCTCTCACGTCCAGTTGTTTTTGCTTTTTTGAACACTCAGTTTATTTGGCCTATTGCCTCGTATATATTTGTGTTAAGTCAAAGGAGTAAAATCAGAAATGATTTTATGTGATATTAAAAGCTTTTAAAAGCAGCACTAGGACCAGTGCAGTAATTATAGATCTGTTACCTCATCTTCACCCCAACCCCTGGGGCCTTTATTTTTTGGCTTGCTGCTTCGGTGATTGTATCAAAAATTACAGCCAAATTCACTGAACTTCTTGGTATTCTCGGCAACCCAAATTGATACTACTGAATGTTGTAAGACTACATCCTGCTTCTAGCCCAGGAGCATGCATTCTGTCTCTTTCACCTAGTGGAATGATAAAAATCACTTAGGGTTACTGAGGAAGAGCCCATAATTCTTATGAAATCCTGTCATGTTGTAACTCCCAGGCACCTTTCCACATAGCAAACATCTATAATAACCTGAAAGTGATCTCAGTTTTAAAGACATTTAGCAATAATTATTTCCTTCTCTTCCCTATCATTTATTTGCACACATATCCAAAGCTGATTTAGTTTGGCAGAATGGAAGAGGGAGAGAGGAATGATGAGTAATAAAATATGGGCTTCAATGTCGAAAAATAAAAGAGTTATGCTCCCAACACTGTATAATCTTCTATTTACTGAGACTTTGCCCACCCCTGCCTTTATTGAGAATTTACCAAGTGCTAGATTCTTTACCAAGTATTTGCATGCTTTATCTATTTAAATTCTCACAGCTACCCAGAATGTACATATCCTTAACCCCACTTAAAATAAGTGAAGCTCTAACCTTAGCAAGATTAGGCGAGTGTCACACAGTGAATGCTAGATCGAGATTGGACTTTATGCTCATCAGATTCCAAAACTGTCTACTGCATGTGCACAACACTGTATTGCTACTGCAATATAACAACTATTAAAAGTTTAAAAGAGTGTTCTTAAGTCAGACAAATCTAAAACACCATTACAGCACATTTCACATTTATTATATTCTATTTTCATCTTATGATTATCATCAGTTTATTATTTCATTAGCTATGTTATGTCATAAAGATTGTGTTTGATATTCAGTGACAGCCTATACCATAATATGAAGCAGGCAGATTCAATTTATGGTTCCCTTTGATTAAAATGCATCATTCATTTATGTAAGATATGGTAGATGAATTCCCCTTGAAATCATGGGAACAGGTAATTAAGTTCTGTCATTTTCCCAAACTTTGGCTTTGTTCTTTTTCTGGAAAGACATTATATAATCTTAGAGTAAACCAGATCTCATTCCCACAAAGTTAATTAACACGCAAATAAATTTCTTACATACTAGTAATTGTTTTTACTAAGTAAATCAATGTAGCTAGAAATATTTTGAATCAGAAAAATTTTAAACATTTTTTTTTCATAAGACTAACATGTTTTGGAAGTCTTGCAAAGATAAGAAACAGAAAGCTAATGCATTCTTTCTGCACAATCAGCCAATTCTCTGTTTTTGCTCTGATTGGTACATTGAAGAAATGCTAATAATATTTTTGGTGACCTGTTAAGGAGTATCAAGTCTTCTCAGGAAATGAATAACAAAATGCTAATGGTTAGCATTAACCATCTGAGTCAGAAGGGATTATAGAAGAACATGTGTATATTCTCCCTGCCAAGGGAGGGTTGCCCCGTGTAATTATCCAACACAGGAGTTAGTGGTACCTTCCAGATCATTTCTGGAGTAGAAATTCTTTGAAGGAAGAACTGTTTTGTTATAAGTATTAACTGTAATTCCTATTGCCTTGCATAGCCCTTTGTATAGTGTATGCTATATAATATATGATAATATATGCTAATGAAATTTCTGAATGAATACTTTTAAATAATCAGGATTTTCTACCTCACAAAGCAACCCTGTTTTATTTTTAGACAGCATCTACCTACTGAAGAAAATGTATTCTCATTCATCCTTCTGGCACTAACTAGCAACACCCTAATTATTCTTCTATGATGGTCCTGCAGATGTGCGAACAAGTTCGTCAGCGTCCCCCTTAAAATATTCAGTGGTTCAACCAATTCTGGAGGTGATAGGTTTTTCGCCTCCCTTTTTCTGGTCACTAAGATTACATTGCAATTCTTGGCAGCCGTTTCTTGGCTCAAGTTAGCAGCCAATTCAAATTCCTGTGTGTTTTTTGTTGTTTCTCTCCATCATATGATTATTAGATAAATTGAGCTTTTAACCTTCTCCGCCACAAGGAAGATTCCACACACTGTACGAACAGTGAAATGGGGGAAATTGAGCAGGCGAGCAGCCTTTGCTTTAGTGGGTATAGGGAGGAAGGACAACTATAAACTTACATTCATGGTTTTTGTCGCTCAGATATTTTCTTATGCAGAACACTGTCTCATTTCTCAGGTTTTGTTGTTTGTATGTTTGTTTGTTTTTTTATCTTATGTTGTTTTCACATGAACTGCTGTTGGGCCAGGGCACACACATATGCATTTATATGAGAGAAGTTTTAAAACACAACTGCAGTGCTCTTTGTTGAACCCTCACAGTCAATGAAGATTTCTCTGTTTGAGTATTGAAAGCTATTGACTTTTATTTCGTGCATCCATTTTCTTCTTAAGCTTTGGTGCTTATTCCTAATGATATTATGTTTTTGTCAATTGTATAGTCTTAAGACTCTATAAAATTTATAGATGTTTGGAAATAGCTCTCCCCTGGAAGAGAGGCACTGGTTAACTTGTTTGAATGGTGACCATCTGAAGGACCATCCTGGAAAAAAAAAATTAGTGTTTTGCTGTTTAGTGCTAGAAGGATGAATGTTTCCTCTGAAAACATAAAATGTCCCTGGTTTCTTATAATTTTAAATACAAAAATTATAGAAAAAGTATAACTATTTAGCCTTAAGCAGATTATTACTTTATTAGAACGTTTAAGTACTTCTAAATGTTATCATTTTTATTCATAAATGTTTCCCATACCTATTTGCATAAACCATGTGTAAAAGTTATGTTCTATACATCATACATTTTTTTTTTTAATTTAGAAATGTTTATTCTTGGAGATCTCTCTATTTACCTGGGCTGTACAGCACTAGTTCCAGATCGAACTGCTTTAACAGAAATATATTTTAATATTATGTGGATGATTTTCACTCAGAACTTTTCTAGGCAACCGTCATCTTTGGACAATCTCTTTGTCTTTTGTCAATTATTTCACAGGCCATCACAAATTAGGTTGTTCAAAACCACTTAATAGTAAATCAACTATACTTCAATAAAAATAAACAAATAAATAAATAATTTAAAATGCAAAAACAAACAAAAAAACCCCACCCCAAACCACTTAATAGAAAACATCCTGAAAAAATCCTGTCAAAGAGTAGAGTTAGCTCAATTTTTGTCTTATTTTCTTTTGTCTTTCTTTTCTTGGTTTCTTCTTTAGACTTGCATTATTTGGTTTTCACTTGTTAATTACTTTGGAAAAAATTGTATTATTCCTAATTATTATAGTCAATAACAAATTATCTTTGGGAATATGTTGAGTTTAAATCAGTGACGGCAAAAATTCCATATAAAGTATGTGTAGATCTATATTACACAATATATATTAAAACTTCTATTACATTTTTATATATGATGAAAACCAGTATATTTGCTACTTAAGCAAATAGTTAAAAAATGAAAGTAATATTCTTTTTATACAAAGCAATACCTCAGAAGATAAAAGGAGAGCAAACTGAGGTAGAAGAATGAGCTAATTAGATTGGAATACAAGAAATGTTCCCACTTTCGTTCTCAAGGGCCCATTTATTCAAGCTGTTCATTTGTATTAAAACATGTTCCAAGGCTTCCCTGGTGGCGCAGTGGTTGAGAGTCTGCCTGCCGATGCAGGGGACACGGGTTCGTGCCCGGGTCCGGGAAGATCCCACATGCCGCGGAGCGGCTGGGCCCGTGAGCCACGGCCGCTGAGCCTGCGTGTCCGGAGCCTTTGCTCCGCAACAGGAGAGGCCACAACAGTGAGAGGCCCGCGTACTTCAAAAAAAAAAAAAAAAAAACATGTTCCAAGTTAAAGCAATCATATGATGCCTATAGATTGTTCAAGTGATATATGCAATTGTTGAGCATTGTACACTGCTCCACAGAATGATATTAAAGTATTAATTTTAATACCTGTCTTGGCTTCTTATATCATATTTGCGGGATGGATTGCAGAAAAATGTCATTTTGCTGAATTCATCTATATATTAAAACCACATGGTAAAACACAACTCCAGCAAACAACAAATTATATAAAGAAGTACATTGGAATTTTAAAATTTTAAATCAGGTTGAGGTATTATTTAGATAGAATAAAATTAAATTTGCCCTTTTCAAGACACAGTCATTAGTTATCACAAACCACTTCCATAATCAGGTTATAAAACATTTCCATCACTCCCAAAAGTTTCCTCATGCCCCTCTGTAGTCACGTTTCAATGTCAGTAGCTTTACTGTCTCCATTCTTGCAGAGCCACAACCAGAAAGGGAGTAAACCTGTAACCCCAGATTCAGTGGAAGTAGCTGACCTAGGTCAGGGGCCACCCCTCCATCCATAACCACATGTGGAGGGGCAGAGGACCACACCTGACCCAGCTGTGGCCAAGCCTGGGTTTGTGAGGAGATGGGGCGCCCGTCAAACCAAATCAAAGAAAGAGCATTTCCCAGAAAATGCTTTGTCTTCCCAAAGGCACAGGTTTGGAGTGCTAGGAACGTAAAATAATGAATGTCTATTCATTATACTAATTTAGTAAAAATTAATTAACCAAATAGTTACAATTTTTTTTTAAATAGGAAAGACTTTTAATATGCTAACTGTGAGATATCTAGTTTGCAAGGTAATAGATATATCTGATGTAAAAGGAAATTTATTTGTTATGCCCATATAATTTGAATTTATGTTTACTGTTTATTAAAAAATAAGGGTAATCTTTTGAAACTCCTGTTTCTTTACCTCAAGAATAAAAAACATATGACTTTTAAATTTTAATTTGTTTTAATATTCTGAATCTCACCTAAGTATATTTGTTGTTTACTGTAATGAGTACACAGTAAAATCAGCTTTGATCCAAAGTCAAAGAGACTCAGGTCGCTTCATAAGTAAAGGAGCAATATGTTATGAATTGACTTATAGTTTTCTTGAAAGGCAATGTGATATAATTGTTCATGATTTCATTTCATTAGGTGGTTTTCTGTATAAAGCTTGTTACAGGTGATTGCATCCCAAACATCTTAAAGTAATTGTAGACACTTGTTCTTGCATAGCTTTTGTGAAGTAAACTTTAAACAACATGTCTAACAGTTAAAACTTAGCCCCTGTCATGACGGTACTGCCCTTCCCGAGGGATGGAGCTCATGCCTGCTATTTTTTCCCTAACTTTGGAGCACACAATAAAGAAACATTAAAAGTATAATTTGAAAAGATACATGCATCCCAGTGTTCATAGCAGCACTATTTATAATAGCCAAGACCTGAAAGCAAGTGCCCATCAACAGACAGTGACTGGCTTAAGAAGATGTGGTATATATATACATAATGGAATATTACTCAGACAGAAAAAGGAATGAAATATTGCCATTTACAGCAACGTGAATGGACCTAGAGTATATTATACTTAGTGAAATAGGTCAGACAAAGACAAATATCATATGATATCACTTGTATGTAGAATCTAAAAATAATACAAATGAATCTATATATAAAACAGAAACAGGCTCGCAGACATAGAAAGCAAACTTATGATTACTAAAGGGGAAAGGAAAGGGAAGGGGGTACAAACTAGGAGTATAGGATTCACAGATACAAACTACTATGCATAAAATAGAAGCACAACAAGGATTTATTGTATACTATAGAGAATTATACTCAATATCTTATAATAGCCTATAATGGAATGTAATCAGAAAACAATAACTGAATCAATGTGCTATACACCTGAAAGTAACACAATATTGTAAATCAACTATACTTCAATTTAAAAAAGTGTTATCATTGTGAAAGAAAGTGCACATGTATGTTTGCAAAACCACAGAAACCTTTCACCATTATCCAAATACTTGTGAGAATGCTGTACTAGTTGTCTTAGGTTATATATCTGGTGAAATGCATAGAGTTATTCAATACCATTGAATACCTGCTGTGTGCCAGGTAGTATGGGAACTCAGTAGCAAAAATTATAGACTTCATGGAACTGAACTTGTGTTGGAAGAACAAACAATAAAAAATAACCATGTAAGAATGCTAAGTAAAGTATAAAAGCTAGGAGGAAAACTAATGCAAGGGGATGGAAAGGGTCGGCAAGGTTTTATTTTGATAAATAACAGATGATGGTCAGGAAAGTCCTCTCTGAGATGGTGACATGAGAACTGAGGTGAATAAGATAAGGAGATAAAGCCATGTGGCTTTCTGAGGAAGAATATTCCAGCAAGGGAAACAACCAGAGCTAGGCCTGACCCCAGCAGTGCTGCTCAAAGTGTGATCATTGGGCTGGTGCTTGAGACAAGCTGTTTATCGCTGATGTACAACAAGACAAGAGAGAACGTGAGAGTGAGCTTTTATAGCAATTTGATATAGTAATTGTGTGTGTTGAATCTGGTATTTGATACATGGTGTGTGTCTTTGCTTTTCTATTTCAGTATTAATCATTTATTTTTATTGTATTCAACAGAAGTTTAGGTTCCCATTAGATTGGGGTGTAGGGGCTGGTCATACCGAAGATAATTTGAGAAACACTGTGTTAGAGGAAGAGAAAGGACCACTGGTGTAAGAGAGAGGACCTTGGATCACTGAGCTGCTATAGGACAATGAAGAGGTTCTCCTGAGTCAAAAAGAACCAAGCTAAGCAGCTAAGAGTAAGAGTGGGGATAGAAAAGATGTGGGGAGAGAGGTGTGAAATAGTCCTCCCAGGGGAGTGAATAGATTGGGGAATAGAGGACCCACCTCAGGTTTGTGGTCAAAAATTGAATGTGAAACCAGTCATCATGGTTGTGCAGGGTTTATTTGTTTTTTATCCTTGGGCAAATTTCAGCTATTTCATTACAAGTGCAGAATAGGCAGAGAACGGAATTTAACTGGGAGTTTGGATTTCTCCAGGAAAGTATTAAGAGGAACAAAAGAATTGAGAGCTTATGAAAGGATGTACTTATAATGATGTTCTTGGAATCTAGGCTGGGCAAGGAGGGAAGAGAGGTCATAAGAGGATGATGATCAGTGAATGGTTGGATCAGTGGACTAGAAGTCCCAGTGAGGTCAAAGAAATCCTGCAAGGGGAGTACTGGAGAGTGTGACCTGAGAGTTGAGAATAGATAGTCAATGAGAGGGATGCCCAAATTGGTGTTTTGGAAATGTTGCAATTCTTGGTAATGATTGAGGTGGGAAAGAGGTCACAGTGATTATGGTAATATGCTAAAATACTAATGAAGAGCCTCATTTTCAGACTTACGTAGGACAACATAGCATTGCACTACCATAGCGCTACACTACCACAGTTTTAGGTGAAGCTGTAACCATTGAAAAGAAAAATACGTAATTGTTCCAATGACATTTAACGTTTCAAATCATATCATTAAAAAGGTTTTCATCAAATGCTCTTATTAAGTGAATGTATAGTTCCCTTCCATTTCTGTGTCTTACGAGAGGTGAACTCTGTTCTGTGTTTGGTGATAAGTCAATATACTGGAAGAAAGGGAAGAGAGAGTGAGGAGTTGAGTTACAATCTTTGTGTCTGATATCATGTAGCTTAATACCAATCTCTTGCTTTTTCTTTTAGCTGCACTATGTATGGAAGTTGGAGAGGAGGCATTTCTAGTGGAGGGATCTGCATGATAGGAGAGAAGGGGTGGGGGAGTGTAATAAATTTCAGGATCAATCAGCTTTGGAAAAGTAATACTGAACATTTTGAATCATCTTTAATGTGGATAGGTTTTGAAATGCGTTTTGAGAATAAGTCAGTGTTTTAGATCAGAGACTATAAATGTCTTGAAGAGTTATATTACAATAATATAAAATTTTGTTTAAGAAGCAATGTACCAAATTGTCTCTGTTTTGCTGTGGCTTAATATATGATAGTACCAAAGCCTTCCTTGTGTGTGAAATATGCATTTATATGTATAATATCAGGATACTTAGATGATGAGGTATTGCATGAATAGAAGAGCATTCGTGCCTTATTAGACTTTATTTTTTGTTAAAGACTAAGATTTACCGGTATTTGCTTCTTGAGTCCACTTCTGTATAAAAAAAGCACTTCAAAAGTTTCCTCTACGTTACCATCTCTATAAGAAATATATTTTTATTTGCAAGACACATGTCTGTGAAAGCAATATATATACGTTGTGGTATTTATATTCATAACCTCCAAAAGAATGTTATATTCATAACTTTCAATGTACTTATGTGTTTGACTTGCCTGGATGAGAGTTGTGGTGGATTTGTTCACCTTAGATGATATTTATTCCTTTTGCTTCATTACACATAATCCACCTGTACGAGATCTTAAGGCCTGTGGTAGACTTTATACTCTACTAGACAGCTTATCAGCTTCTCTGCAGGCTTCTCAATTTGAATTTTAAAATAAAAACGAATGAATTTGTGTTGCTTGTTGAGCCCTTGTTCTGAGCTATGTTGGCTCTCTGGTTCTGGGATGATAACTAAAGAATCGAAAGCAAGTTCATGATTGTCATTTACAATGGCTGTATTGTATCTATATGGTCTTTATATATACATATACACATACATTTACATATACATATACTTATATGTCTAGATACACATTAATATTATGTAACTGTATGCACACATTTATGTTAGTGTATCTTTGGGGTATTTAAGGAGTAAGGGAAAAGAGCCGGTTATTGATTATCAGAAAGAATTTGATTCTTGGAAAAAAAAATACTTTCTCAATTTAGATGTGCAGTATAGTGTACCTTCTACTTAAAAAAATTATCAGTCTTATAAAATTAAAGGTAAAATTGGAAAACACTGAAATGTTTTCCTTCTGGCTTCTCTATGAAAGAAGGTTTAAACAAATTGTTAAAACGCCTCCCAGTACTTAAAAAAGGGCAGAGTATCAGAAACCCAAGGCCAAGGTGAGAGGGAACAATTTTATAATCAAAACAAATAAATATAAAATGCTTTTGCAGCCAAGGTTGAATTAATACTGTTGCTTTAGCGCATAAGAAAGCTTTTTAAAAGGTAGTCAAAGGCTGTTCCTCTATTGCGTTTAGCTGTTTGAGGACTCCATACTTCAAAACACCATGGAATTTTAATAGAGGAGTTTTCTTTTGTTTTGTTTATGCTTTTATTGTTCTAAGGTATATGTTAAGGACTAAAAGTATTTTAAAGTCATCCTCTCACATTTATTTCTTTTCGAAGAGCTTATTATTTAATATATTCTTTGTAACTTTTCTGGTAGTAGTTGAAAATATAAATAAGAATTTGTCCCATTTTTTAAAATCTATATCTTTTTCTCAACATATATAGAAGAATATTATTTTATCTTTGGAGATATGACAATATTAGTCAATAATTTGTACAGAAATTTTAAGCTTCTTTGTCAAGATTGTTCCCTTGAACCATAACGGGAGTAAATGTTAGTTATATATTTTCAAAGTTTCCTTTATGGTACAATAAATTGACATACTATTTAATAAAATATTGCACAAAAGAAAATAATCTAGATCTTCCTTTGTAGTTTAATTTCATCAAGAATCAAGCGTTCACATGCTTAAATTTTTCTCACCAATCATGAAATCAAGTTGTGTTTAATAGGTGATCAAAATGCATTGAGTGTAAAAGTGCCAATTAATAGGCTTCCTAGAAGAAAAGTGATGGACACCAAAACAAGCTTCAAGCCACGGAAGCAATTCTCCTTTATGATCCTTGCTTCTAAATACAGTCTTCTACCTGATGAAAGCAAAATGCTGTGTCCTTTTTACGTAGCTAATCTTCATATTTAAGGGGTATAGATTATTTCTGCCAGTATGAGATTATTTTGTTAAAATGAAAACTGAGCTTTTGTATGAATTTTAAAGTATTTTCAAATGCAAAAGCCAAGAAAAAAAATTAAACCTGTAAGACCAATTGCATTTATCTACCTCCTTCATTTGTATCTGGTCTTTTCTCCTGAAAATGTTTACCTGTAAAATGGGCATCCTAAATTCTAGTCATAATAGTTCTTGAGAGTGTATTCAGTAGCTCAAATAATCAATTTACTCCTTTTTGAAAAAAATCAAATTTTCCCACAAATCATTGAAAAATTACATGTATAAGACTCAGTAGTCAATGTATTCAAATCACGTTTGTTATAAGAATCGTGGAACCAAAAGACACCATAGCAATAATTCAGGCTGGGGATGGGATTGGTAAAATAGAGATCTCATAAGCATCTTGACATTTATTGTGAGATATTTAACTGCTGTTAAATATACTTTGAGTTATTTATTTCAAAGTTAATGTTTGAAATTAAAGGTAAATATGCTTATATATATATTTTTAATTCACCAATTTCAAAGGCCTCTTGTACAAATTACATCTCATCCCTATAGCATTATAATATTGTCTCCTCATTTTGTTTATCTGGTTCTAAATGATGCCTTATGTTTAGGGTTATTCTTCAAAATGGTGTGAACAGTATTTTAGCTGTTGTGTCAGTCATATACATCTAGATTCCCAGGTGTGCAATGAATTCTACATATTGCCTGTGTTAAAGAGTCAGGAAGCAACGTATGCATTTGGATGGAAGAAAAGTGTGCAGTAGCATTTTGAACAGGAAATGAGGATATGTTTCCTCCACTGCAGAAAAGGGGGTGATGGGATGATCGCGTCCGAGTAGTCAGAGTTGTTCACAGCATTTGTTGGAGTTCTGTTTTCTGTTCTCTCAATTTTAATTTTAATTACTCAATGCAGGTTTATTTGGGTTTAAAAGAAAACGTTGCTAGGGAAATAAAAGCAAAACCACTGTGTCCTAAAGTGTAGAATTAAAACTAAGCGATTGGTATCTGACATCAGTTGAATTTGGAGAACTAAAGCAGTCTACTCTCCTTAGCTCTTCAGTACCCCATAATTGACCCAGAGCTCCAGATGTTGATTCTCAAATCCAGGAACTGTCAATGAAGGATGACCTGGATTTAGGTATGTTTACATATTAGGATTAGTGCTAGAAAGAGAGAGACATTAAAGGAGAGGAGAGGAGAGGAGAGGAGAGGAGAGGAGAGGAGAGGAGGGGAGAAGAGGGGAGAGGAGAGGAGAGGAGAGAGATTTATTGACGCATTAACTTTATGATCAAAAGGAACCCTAATCATTCAAAAGGACTTCCCCAAAGTTTTATGTTTCTTTATTAGTGTAAAAACCTATTTTCCTATGATGATCTTAATGGGGGACCTTTGAGAGCCAAAAGAAGATAGGAGCTCTTTAAACTATAGTTTCATGAAATTCCACATTTCACATGTTAGTGACATGACTTTTTTTGGTGACATTTTATTCTTAAAATGTCTGCATAACTATAAAGCTATTCAAGCTCTCATCACTTCACATGTGGACCACGTAGCTGCTTCCAAGATGACTTATCTTTTTCCAGGCTTTCCTAGAAAAAAAAAAAAATCTATTCTATACACCAACAGATTTATTTTTTCTTACACTGTTTTTTATCATACTTGGTTTCCATGCTCTAAACTTGTAAAGGCTTAGCACTGGTTGCAAAAAGTCCAAATTCTTCATCTAGAATTTAAGATTCTCGATAATGTGGCTGTTCTCTGTGTAATTTTACCTCCTACTGGTCTCTGACCAGAGCCAAAACTTCCACTGGATACATTCTTTTCATTCTGCACTGTCTCCTGACCACAAGGGTTGTTCATGCTGTTTTCTCCAGACTGCTCCAGCTCACGTGATTCTCCCTTTCTCTGAACTTTCACTGATAAATACCCCTGCATGTGTTGCTTAGTTGCCTACCTCTCACTCCATTTGATTGAAGTCTCTTGGGGAGACAGAAACCTTGTCATTTCTGTTGTATTTCCCACATCGCTGCTCTGATGAGGAAGGCTGTCTGCAGAGAAAGCACTCAAGTGATTATAGAATATGTCCACTAAGTTTCCCCAGTGCAAGACCCTTACTTTGTCTCCCATTATGCTTCTACTCCGAAAACTAAACAGAGGATCTGAAATGCTCAGGATTGCTGGTGCTCCAAAGACAGGGCGTCTAGTTCCCTGAAATCCTGAGTAATGGGTGGGAAAAAATCATTGTTTCAGTATAAAAATGAAATTGATTAGCAAATGACATAGTAATAAAGAAAAATGAGCATGATTTCACTTAATTGAAAGAGAGGTGAAAATAATCAAAACTAGTACTTTCAAAAAAAAGTCAAGGTGGTAAAGGCATCAAGGAGAGTTTAAGAAGTTTTGGGTAAGTCAGTTGGACATTAATTTCTAAGATGTAGAAAAAACATTGAATCATTTTGAGTAAGAAATGAAATTATGGAAATATGCAAGTAAATGAGGTTTCCCCATCTTTGTTGATCACTGCTCAGGAATCTGTACCCAGACTGCCTATCTGATCTTCCCTACTGAAAGGCAGGACAGAATCAAAAAGGGAAAATGAGACACATAATTTAACTACTGTATATGGTTTGTATACCTACTTTATATTCATATGAAGTTGGCCAAAAAACAATCTTTAGTAGGCAAGATAAAATTATCTGGTCAATCTCTGGTATTTACAGGGCCAGTACATGTTCAACATCTCTTTTATATTTCTTACTATCTAAACAAGAAGATGTAGATGATTTCCATTTTTTATTTGAGGACTGAGTATTTATTAGCTCTTTCAAAGAAAAATAATTTGGCCCAGATCCAGAAACACATGTTCCCTTGATAATAATAAGCCTTTATTTTTATAAAGCTATATATGTTGAAAATGAAGTATTTGTTGCTTAATGAATTTGTAGCAGGTGTTTATGTTTCAAATGGACAAGAAAAAAACTGAAGGGGGAGATAACCAATTTTGTGAGCTGATCCTCCTTTGTTTTTCTTGATTAATAGTTGGTATTCTTGGAAATAATTCATAAGAGATATATAATCTTTGCATTTACTGCTTGGAAAATTCCATATGATCTACTAAATATTGCATTGCTATATTATTGTAGCTTGTGGGAACATTTAGTATAATTACTTTGGCTGTTCTTCACTAGAAGAACTAGAAGCCTCCCTTTGCTTCAAAAGGAGTATCTTGGATGCTGTTTGGGTTCAGTAAATAGCTATTTGTTACCGTTAAGAGATACTGAGATTTCTATTTTAAATAGTGTTTGGCTAGCAGCGCTGGACATAACATCTCTAAACTTCCCACCAAAATGACTATAAAGACCCAGAAAAAGATGAAAGTTCACAATATGGAAAACATAGACTTTTGGGCAGCTTGTTGTCAGAATTTGGGAGGAGTTCTGGATGTTTTTCCTGTATTTAGTTGCAGAAGACTTCAAGAGTACAGCAGTTGAAGTAATTTTATAGTGAACACCTGTATACTAACCAGCTATTATCATGTTACTCTACTTTCTTTGTCATACATGTATCCATAGCTCTGTTGTTGGAACTGGATTTTTAAATGCAGTTGATGGGTTACCTGTGCTGTACTTTCGGATAAAGCTAACTAAGCTTGCTTGAAGCACGAAGTAAAAACTATATTGAACCTGACTTTATAAAAGTTTTTCTCAAAGTGAAAAACTGGGCAGCTACTCCTATATTGTAGAAGTTTTGCTTTTCAAAGTAAACCCTATCTTCAAGTACCTACCTATTGGTTTAAAAGTACATTCAAGAAAGTAACAGAGTATAAATGAGAAATAGGGAGGAGAGAATATGTGGTTATATTCTGCACCCTGCAGGGTAAAGTTCCTGCAAGTGGGACACTATAAACAAAAGAGGAAAATCCCAGGTAGCATATTATGCAGGAGCTTCTCATTTTTAGGGTATTCCAGCTGTTCTGAACATTAAACTTCTTAGAATGGGAGAAGAATAAGATCCACCTTAGGGCTCTGGAGCTTCACCAGAGATAGTCAGCTAGATTCTAGAGCTTGGAAAGGAACCATGCACATCAACTAGCCATCACATAGCCATGGGATCAGCCATCACAAGAGGACATATGGAGTGGAACAAAGAGCAAAAGATGCATTGTTTTTGTTAGATATCACCCCAAGTTCAGTCTAGCTCTAGGCTTATCCAAAAATACATAAACAAAGAAGTAGCATAGGAACTTTTTTTTTTTAATAAAAATACTACAGAATTAGTCAACAATAGTAAATACCTGAAGAAAATGCAACAGCATCTACAGTGTTTTGAGGAAAAGTAGTGAGTCAGGAATTTTATACCAGTCTGATTAACATTCATATGAGAAGGCAACAAAAAGGCATTTTTATTAAGCAGGAATTTAGAAAATACACCCTCATACAACATGCATGAAAAAGGTTAGACTCTGAAGATGCCATGACATTCAATTAGTTGGACATCTTCCTTTACACATTTGGATCCCAGATCTGAGGAACTTAGTTGGGATGTATGTTTGATGTCTGTAATGCCTTTCTCAGATGTTCTGCTATTCCTCATTTTCTGATACCACATGTATGAGTTTGCCAAGGTTGCCATAACAGAATGCCAGAGACTGCATGGTTTAAACAACAGAAACTTATTTTATTACAGTTCTAGAGGCTAGAAGTTCAAAGATCAATGTGTCAGCAGGTTTGATTTCTCCTGAGGCCTCTCTCATTGGCTTGCGGATGGCAGCCTTCTCGCTGTGTCATCACGTGGTCTTTCCTCTGTGCACTTGCTGCATCCCTGATGTCTCTGTGTGTCCAAATTTCCTCTTCTTATAACACCCAGGGCCCACCTTAAGGGTCTCTTTTTAACTTAATCATCTCTTTAAAGACCCTTTCTCCAATACCATCACATTCTGAAGTACTGGGGTTGAAATACGAATTTGGGGGGGGCACAATTCAGCCCATAACACCATATTTAATCAGGTATCTGATGACCTCTTAAAACTCTACCAGATGCTGTTCTTTCTTGAGCACTTGACAGAAATGGCCAACCTCTTTACCTGAGTGTAACACTCAGAGGCAAACTCAGAGCACATCCTGTAGACTTGGTTCACTGTAACAAAACAGCAGCATTTGAAAATTAGCAGCACTGAGAGACTCAGAAATCACAGCAATATCCTAGATGCAAAGTTAGCTAAGAAAGCCTTGCTCCTAAAAGAAAGTGGATGGTGCAGACTCTCATGCAACTCCACCAGAGTGTCCATTTTGAAAGTGTATTAAGGTTCTAGCAGCCAGATGGGCATCACGTTGTTCAAGGTCACTTCCTAGGCAGAATCTCAACAGCACTGAAAAGCAGTGCTGGGAAACCCTGGCTTCACGTGGCTGAGTTTAAGCAAAGAGTCAACAGGGGCTTTTTGTTGTAGAAGCAGCAAGTGGCTAAGACTCAGCAATGGTTTCCACCTGGGGGAGCCTAAGCCATAGTGAAAGGTGGACCCTGGCACAATGACTTCACCAAACCAAGAGCTCCAACTCTCCATCGATAGCCCTCCAACTTGTTAAGAAACAGAGTTCAACAGCAGTTGCCATGAACTATGAGGGTGAAAAGCGGAGGTCACACAGGCTTTGTTTGTGAACACAATCAGTCATGGTTAGACCTTGCCCCTCATCTTTAAGACTAAATAAAGAAGAAAATAAAAAATGTGGTGATGTATTAGTCAGGGTTCTCCAGAAAAACAGAGCAATTTGAATGTGTGTGTGTGTCGGGGGGGTGGGGTTGCTGAGCGGGGTGGATAGAAAGGAAAAAAGAGAGAAAGACTGATGTTTAAGGAGTTGACTCATGGGGTTGTAAAGGTTGGTAAGTCCAAACCTTGCAGGGCAGGCTGACAGACCATAAAATCTCATGTTGTTGCAGTGTTGAGTCCAGAGGCAGTCTGGGGGCAGACTTTTTCGGGGGATCTCAATCTTTTCTCTTAAGGCCTTCCACTGATTGGATGGGGCCCATCCATATAATGAAGATTAATCTGCTTTACTCAAAGTCTACTAGTTAAATGTTAATTACATCTAAAATCTTCCTTTACAGCAACATCTAGTTTGGTGTTTGCCACACAACAGGGCACGATGACAACATAGCTAAGTTGGCACTTAACATTAACCAGCACAGGTGACTAGGAAGGGTTCCCCAAATTTGATGAATGAAGAATACCACACTCACAATGGAGTAGGAGAGCACAGTGATGACAATATTATAAAAAATACTTCAGAAAATATCATATTTGACTACTCGGCCATAAAAAAGAATGAAATAATGCCATTTGCAGCAACATGGATGGATGAACCTAGAGATTGTCATACTGAGTGAAGTTAAGTCTGAAAGAGAAAGACAAATACCATATGATATCACTTATATGTGGAATCTAAAATATGGCACAAATGAACCTACCTACAAAACAGAAACAGACTTACTTATAGACACAGAGAACAGATGTGTGGTTGCCAAGGGGTGGGGGTAGGGAGAGGGATGGACTGGGAGTTTGGGGTTGGAAGATGCAAACTATTACATTTAGAATGGATAAACAACAAGGTCCTACTGTATAGCACAGGGAACTGTGTTCAGTATCCTGTGATAAACCATAATGGAAAAGAATATAGAAAAAGAATGTCTGTATGTGTATAACTGAGTCACCTTGCCGTACAGCAGAGATTGTCACAACATTGTGAATCAGCTATATACTTCAATAAAAATTTTTTTTTTTTTTTTTTTGCGGTACGCGGGTCTCTCACCATTGTGGCCTCTCCCGTTGCGGAGCACAGGCTCCAGACGCACAGGCTCAGCGGCCATGGCTCACGGGCCCAGCCGCTCCGCGGCATGTGGGATCCTCCCTGACCGGGGCACGAACCCGTGTCCCCTGCATCGGCAGGCGGACTCTCAACCACTGTGCCACCAGGGAAGCCCAATAAAAAAAATTTTTAAATCAATAAAAAAGGAAAATATACTTGTATTCTTAGTACAACTTAAAAAAAAAAAAAAGCCTCTGAAATAAGAGCAACTAGAACTCAGGAATATTTTTTTCAGGTTATGCATGCTTAAGAGAAGCTATAAATATGCATGTATGTTTGTTTTGGCATCACAGAGGTGCATTTGGCTGCGGAAATGGAAATATATGCATCACTACAAATGCAGTTTACTCTGTGCTAATCAGTAGTGAATAGTTTTATTAATGAGTATTGCAATAATATTATTATTGAAACCATTCAAAGTAAAAAATCAGAACTCATGGTGTGCCAAAACTGTTTTGCCAATTTTGTTTCAGGGAACAGTGTTTGAATCTTAAAATAGTTGGAATTTTATACCATTCTAATGATTTATAGGTAGAAAAAAGCTAGAATGTTTGGCATTGGGACCATTCTGGAATAGAAGGGACATAGACTTGCGATAAGTGTTTGAAATCCACAGCATCCAGTGTATTACTTTTTACTTTGAAGATTTTCCTTTTGTCATTATTCCATACAGATAGTGATGAAAGTATTACTGTTTTATACTTGCTTGTGACTTTGCCCTTTAACAGCATACTCATTAAGATATCCAATTTGAATTTTTACATTGTGAAATGCATTTCTTCAAAATATAAACTCTTATTGTTTTGATCCTCCAAATGAAGTTTAAAAATGTTATCTCATTTATAATTTTTCATCAATTGTGGATACATAAACTTGAATCAAATGTAATCCCTTCATAAGGATGTTTCAAAGTAAAAAAAAAAAAAAAAAATCTAAAGTCATTGCATGTTTTGTTTTTAAAATTTTGTCCAGGCAAATGAGAAATACCAAGATTCCTAATATTCTTAAGTTTAGCTCACCATCTGTATGTGCCCTGTACGAAAATATGTTTTGTTTCTGATACTTACATTAGATATCAGAATGATACACATTTTGAAGTGGAAGAGATCTTAGAGATCGGTTGTCAGGATCATCATCTTATAAATCACATCATTCTATTCATAGTGTCCAAAGGAAAGTTACTGTATAGAGCAAGGGATATCAAACTCATTCGTAAATTATATGCCTAAATTCTAAATGTTCATTTTCAACATTTGATATTAAATGGCTGGGTTTTTTTATTTTTGGGGGTGTCTTTTTGCGGTACGCGGGCCTCTCACTGTTGTGGCCTCTCCCGTTGCGGAGCACAGGCTCCACATGCGCAGGCTCAGCGGCCATGGCTCGCGGGCCCAGCCGCTCCGCCGCATGTGGGATCCTCCCGGACCGGGGCACGAACTCGTGTCCCCTGCATCGGCAGGCGGACTCTCAACCACTGCACCACCAGGGATGCCCTAAATAGCTGTTTTTAATCTCTTCCTACATAAATACTCTGAGCTAAAATTTTCAGCATGTTCCTCTCATCCTTAAGATTGAATTTTGACTAATGACACCTTGTTAGAAAGGTATCTGTTCTACTTCATTTTGTAACTGATGTGATAATGTGAGTCAGTCTCTGACAGTCTCAGTAGCTTTTGAGTGTCTCTCTATGGAGAGTTGCTCTCTTACTGGAATGGAAGATGTTGACATCCAGGTGTTCAAATCTGGCTGATGGGAAAATCATGATCATTCTCTAGTTTACATGTCATCAGGTTTTAGAAAATGACATGAAGAATAGCTATTAATATTTGCTAGTTTATCATTAGACTTAAATCAGCATAGGTAGAACTCAGGTTGTGTGTGGTGGGAAAATTTTTGTGGAAGATAGAATAAACATGATATTCATATACTAAATGAAAATCAAGTATGCCATAAATTTAACTAATGTCGCTTATATTTTGTCCATGTAGTAGTGGTGTCATCTGTGTGATTCTGGAAAGATCTACGATAAAGCTTGATGTTAGTAATATTCTCCAGAATCAGGGAAGCAGCTGTAACTCATGACACTACTTCTTGTTTTAATTGCACAGCCTGTAAATATTTCTATTCTTGATCTTTTATCTTATAAAATGTTTTTAGTGTGTGCTTTATTTCACTGCTTTGATTGTAGATGTAGAGCATTTTGTAGTACAGTGGTTTATAATTATTTGTCTGAAAAAAGTATTTGGCCTTTGAAAACATCAATGGCAATAATTATTTAAATATTTTGTATACAAACTATTAACCAGTATCACTTTTCTTTAGTGCAAAGATCAGAGCTAAAATTTAAAAACACTAATGACTAGGTTTGCAGATTTTGAATCACATTATCACATTATCATAGCATTAGTTGCTTCTAACTTAACATTATGAAATAAAAATAGTGAAAAAATCCTAGAAGAGTTAATCATGCTTTCTTATAAACTGTGAGACGGTTGTTTGGGGATATCCCTTTTAAAACTCAGTCTCATTAAAAGAAAAAAAAAAGCACGATTATAAAACTTCACTTGACTTGAAGGAAGGCATTTTATTCTGCAGGTATCCTAATTTTACTTCTGGCTGGAGGGACACTGGAAGGTTTTCAGCCAAAATAGCAGTGAGAGTTGGATATCTATTCTATACTGAGATGCTGAGATGTCTCGGAACAGAAAAGAGCTAATTTTACTGTTGAGCAGTAGTTAATAGCCTACCTGTGTCCAAATGCACACCTGCCATCCCCTCACAAGCAGATGCAGACTAGAGCATGCTTAGTGGTCTCTCACCTGACGTGGCTCCCCCTAGATTTTTATTAGGTCATGTGTCCTTTGTTGCCCCCACCTGATCACCATGTTTTGCCACCAAGAAGTAGTTTTTCAAGTAACACACAGCTGAGATTTGGAAGATTGCCAAAGTCACAATTGCTGCTTTATCTTCCAGTGACTTTGAAATAAAGCCACGGCATGAACTGAATGCTCAAAACTCTGTCCTGGCACAATCTGTAATATATTATTTCAGTTATACTTTTTACTGCATCTTAGGTAATTGATTTTTCTTTTCAGTATAACACCCTCCCCTCAATTCTCTCCTCTTGAAATGGAAGAGAGAAAGAAAAAAAATTTAGTACACAAGGTGTTTGAAAGAGGAGCAGAAAGTAGGCATTT
Source organism: Grampus griseus (assembly GCF_964374135.1). Classification (NCBI taxonomy): domain Eukaryota; kingdom Metazoa; phylum Chordata; class Mammalia; order Artiodactyla; family Delphinidae; genus Grampus; species Grampus griseus. The sequence continues at coordinate 54,960,688 of NC_139007.1, read as the reverse complement.
ACAGTCCCATGAGGATGTGAAATGGATGGAAATTATAAGACAGAAGACAACAATTGCTCTTTCATGCAACAGCAAAGGAGTGGAAGACTGACCCCAGAACCTTGTAGCTTTCAAAGCAAGTTCCTTAAAATATAATTCAATTATTCAGTTGTTTGAATGTGTTTCATATCCAGTGTTTCCTTATTAGTTAGTGTGTCTGTTTCCAGAATCGTGGGCTTCTAAATTAGAGGTGAAATCTCCCCATTTTCATATACGTTCTGTACCAATGCCATCCTTTTGTCTGTGGAAAAACAGTTCAGTATTCAACTAGTCCCCAAGCATTTAATTGCCAAGTGAATTTTCAAAATGTGATGTGGAAAGTTAAAATGACAACAGACATGTTCAGTGCTCAATAAGTCTTCTGGTAAATACCTGTATTTAATTTGCTTAACCCAGCATTTCCTAAATTAGAAAACAAACAAACAAAAAGACCCTTTTACCCTATGATGCCTATTTTTTTTTCCTCACTATCTTGGATTAATGTGTAGATAAGAGAATTGCATAGATTCAAAAGACAGACAAGAAAAATTGATAGGACTTGATGAGATAGGAATATGCAGGTAAGGTGAGCCAGGTTCCTAGGTCTCCAACTTGTAACTTAGTGGCTGATGGTACAGCTCACTGAGATGGGACACTGGTGTATATGTCCTGGCAACAAAGTGAGCCTATTGTTCTTGCATTGAAGGAAAGCTGGTCAATCAGTACATTGCAAGATTTACTACTGAGAGCACATCCTTAGAAGTAATGTAATATTTACAGAAGTAGGTTTCGTATTCTAGCTATGTGAGGAAATTGAATTTAAAAGTATGAGCTAGAAAAATTATAGCCAGAATAATTAGAACAAATTATATTCCACATTAAGATGCCTTAATCTTTTGACCCAAGCCTTAATCTTTTGACCCAAGCAATTATTTAATTTATGCGTTATTATCATCTAAAAATATTCTATGATTTAGACAAAATATACCATATTATAACTCTTGCTGTATTCTCTTAAATCTTCTCACCCAGCAATAGGAGCAGAGTTGTGCATTCCGAACTGGAAAGATGATTGTCTGAATGTGACATTATCTGATGACACTCAGAAAGCCTTTAAACATAAAAGATATAGAGAAATGCTTCATTGCTTTCCTTGGATGGAATTTTTTTTTTTCTTTGAGCCTAAGCAAGATGAATGTTCTCAACTGACTTGATGACACATCTAGTCATGAAATGACAATGAAGAGAATACGACATGGGAGTAGGGACATGCCTAATAAAATGCGCTACCTTAATTTTTTTCTAAATACTATTAGTTTGAGGTTGTTCTGAAGGTAATGATGTTCAACTTGTAAATGGATTGAATGGGCTATTACGTTTTTACATTTATGTGCGTGCACTGATTTTGTTAGCAGTGATAGATCACCTCACGTCTGCCTTAACTCTTGTGTCTCAGAGAAGTGATGGCATTTCTTATTCCCTTCAGTTAAATTTAGCAAACATTTATTGAGTAATTTCTCTGTTGAAGGTACTGTGAAACTGCCTCTTGCATGAATGTAACAAAAAGGAAGACAAGGATCTGAGAGCATCAACCTAATTTAGGCAAATACTTAATTCCAGGCAATAAAAGCTAATTCGTGATTGAATGAAAAAAGTACCTAGCAGTGTTACATTGAAGCAATGGATTCTAGTGTGATAAGGCAAAAATATATTTTTATTTTTCATATAAGCCAATATATTACTGAAAACATGCACCACACATGAATAATACTGGTTAAATATTATATCTTGAATAGCTATGATGAGATGGCTTACTCTGAGAGGTATGGAAGAATCATTTGTGGAGCCATTGAGCAAGGAGTAGAATAATCAGAATTACAAGAAATAAGCAGATGTAGGCCAAGTCCCAAGCCAACTTAAACAGATAACGGATAAGGCAAATTGTATAATTTTCAAAGCAAGAATGAAGACCCATATTAAACCAAGATCTTTGGCTCTACAAATCATGAGTCAAATGAACAGTATAGGCAGCTAGTGGAAGTATTTCATGATGGAATCAATAGTTCCCTTTTAGCCTCACTTTTCAAAATGGGCACTGGTAACATCTTTGATAGAAAGAACTCTTGTTGCAGTACTTGGTTGAAGTATTAGTTCGTGTCATTTCTGTGGCTTATTTAGCTCTCATCTGTCATCCATTCCAAAAACATCTTTTTTGTACCTTATATTAGCTTGTAAATATACAAAATTAACTCAGCCATCAGACTTTTCCATCAAAGAACTCTAGCATTAGAGAAGAAGGACCACAACCTCTGGGAGAGCCTGACTTCTTCATCTCCAACAGGACAATTCCTTTGAAAGTTTTGGCTATGTCTTAAAAATTCATGTGAATTTTCTATTCTTTCTTCTGGCATTTTAACATAATTTCTCCCCTAAATTTTTGGAATCCACGGAAGGTTGGACATAGTTAACTTGTGGTTCCTCCTGTTTCTGGTGGACACACACACATATACCCTCATTTGAGATACAATATCATACAGATGTTGCTCTTAAGGACTTTACCATGAAGTTTTGAAACATTTGCTCTGAGTACTCTGAGAGTTCTGGGAAGGGAGGTGGTGGCTGGGCCTGTGTCCATTGAGAAGGAAATTTTTCAGCAGGGCCTTGAAGGATAGGAGTGCTTTTGGTACCTTGAGAAAAAGAAAAGGAGAAGACCATCCAATCTCAAGGAAGGTGCCAACACTTGCATAGCAGCGTGCCTGGAGGATGGGGTGAGAGTATCTAAAGATGAAGGGAAGATGGATAGATACCACCTTTTAGGCTTACTTGGAAAACTAAGGATTTGGGTCCTCATACAGTAAGTTTTTCTTCAGCGTTGAAAGTCATTTTTTAAAAATGAAATCAATGTGAAAGCCCAACAGATACTTCTATAAACATACATTTATTTCAAAAGTTTATAAACTTTTCTTATAAACCAAGGGTATTTTGATAAAAACGAAAATTGAACTTTGTTGCTTTGGGATGAGGGCTGCTGTCTTACTGGCCTCAACATCAGGTTGATTTCTGCACTTTATTTTGGTTTCATGGTATCAGGAAAATCTCAATTCATGTAGATAATTCATGTAATTGAAAAAATGTATTTTAGTAGTTTATTTTGCAATCTTAGGATAATCTCTTATAAAGCTGATTCAGAGGCTTAAAAGAATAATTGGAAATTGTTGTTTTAGTGCAGAATCACTAAGAGACTTCAACTGCTGTTCACAGTGCTTACCAGCAAAGAGTTCAGTTTGGGTGAAGCAAACCAAAATGTTGTAGGGTACCATTTCAAAATACTCTCAATTATGTCAAGGTTCTGCTCAGTCAGATATTCAGTACCAGTTTGCAAAGTCATTTTCACCTTACATTGTACGTTGAATCTAAATAGCAAGTTTTAGTTTCATCAAAGACATATTCCCGGCAGTAACATTTTGACCCTGCATCAAGAAAGTGAGTGTGTTCAGCTAAATAAAATCCTAAGCCAAAAGCAAGCCAAAACATTGCCTCTGTGTCCTAGTTGAGATGTTTATCTAAAAAGGCTCCTCAGCAGAAAAAATTTTAAAAAGTAATTATTCTTCTCATTTCCAGTGGTTGATTAACACCTTTCCTCATGAGCAGCAGTGAGCTTTGGTTTGTAACAAGAAACTCTGAAAGTCCCTGCTGTAATTTATTTAAACACTGTTCGTGACTATGAAATACAAGTTGTAGGCCATTATCTCACAGTGTCTGGAAAGATGCTGTCCTTCCTAAACAGAGTGTGCTTGGTAGTACAGCACATCACAGCTGCCTGCACGTAGTTCAGCCTTTACTTTCGTACAAGCTGCCACTGCGCTTGCTCCCACCAATGCCATAGCATTTTCCTAATGTGCTGCCCTGTGTGGCCTTGGACAACTGAGTAGACCTCTCTATAGCTCAGGGCCCTAACTGGATAATATGATGATCCTAGTAATATTTCATAATCCTAGTACTATTTCATAATAATAGTTGTGAGAATTAAAAGAGCTAACGTCTATTAAATAATTAGCCTTGTGCGTGGCATATAGTAGGTTATAAAGGGTTGAATTGCGTCCCTTCAAAAGATAGGTTGAAGTCCTAATCCCCATTACCAGTGACTGGGACCTTATTTGGAAATAGTATTTTTGAATATTAATTAAGATGAGGTCATACTGGATTAGGGTGGATCCTCAGTCCAATCACCGATATACTTGTAGGAGGAGAACAGACACTCAGGCAAGAAGGCCATGTGAAAATAGAGATGAAGGTAGGAGTTATGTTGACACAAATCAAGGAAAAAGCACCAAGGATTGCCAGCAGCCACCAGAAATTAAGAGAAAGGCACAGAACAGTTTCATTTCAGAACCTTTAGAAGAAACCAACTCCCCTAACACCTTGATTTCAGATTTCTAGCCATAATGACAAAAGTGAACATTTCTGTTCTTTTAAGCTATCCATTTTGTGGTAATTTGTTATAACAGCCCTAGAAACTAATACAGTAAGTAATCAACAATTTGTAGCTATTATTGTCAACACTGTTATTAAAACTAAGTACATATTTAATGTCAGACATAAATTCTGTTGGTTTTTAATAACATGGCATTATAGAATATATGCTAAAACAAACTCAGAACTTTGTTTCATCCCATGGTCATGTTGTAATTTGATTCCTCCCTGAAATAATTTTTCAGGTTTTCACTGCATTCTACACACTGAGGTCTCAGACACTTGTTATTGCCACAAATAGTGAACCCAACTGGCAGGAAGTAATCATAATATTTTCCATGTTAGATGAACCTTTGCTTCTGAGTGATAATTTTGGATATACTGCTTTTATACTGTTGTCAATATTGTCTACACAGGTTGAAAAATTACACTGTACAAATATGATCTGTCACTTATTATTGATCCTTACAACCTTGACCCTTCTATCATCAAATTTCTTCAGAAATTTTTTTAGTAGTACTTGTTTTGAATCACTTGAAATATTTTAGTATTAAAATTTAAATAAGCAGTACCCACAACTGAGCCCAACAGTTTAAATTCATTCTACAAGTATTTATTGGCCCCCTCATATGTGCCAGAAAGTTGTTCAAGGTATTTGGAACATGTTGGTGAACAAAACAAAGATCTCTGCCTTTAGGGGACAATAATATAGTAAATAAGTCAATTATATAATAAGTTGGAAGGTAAAAATTAGGAAAAATGTCTTCACCATGACAAGAACATGAGCCAAAGATACATACCTCAGCTTGGTTTGAAATTTAATTGAATGCACTGAACATACCTAAAAGTAATATCCTTCCCTTAGGATTGAGAACAAGGTAAAGATATCCTTTCTCACCAATTTTATTTAACAACATACAGTAGTCCCTCCCCCCTTTTTTATGGGGGGATACATTCCAAAACCCCCAGTGGATGCCTGAAACCACTGATAGTACAGAACCCTATATATGCTGTTTTTTTCCTGTATATGCAATCCTATGATAAAGCTTAATTTATATATTAGGCACAATAAGAGAGTAACAACAATAACAATGAAATTGAACAACAAAAAAGTTATGTCATAAAAGTTACGTGAATGAGGTCTCTCTCTCTCTCTCAAAATATTGTATGGTACTTCTTAACCCTTCTTCTTCTTGTGATGGTGAGAGATGATAAAATGTCTATGTGATGAGATAAAAAATGGTGAGTGACTTAGGTATTGTGTCCTAGCCTTAGGCTGCTATTGACTTTCTAAGGATGTGTCAGAAGTAGGATTACCTGCTTCTGGTGATCCTGGATCACCGACCCATGTTGATGTACATGGCTAGATGTCAGGATAGATGATGTGATGGTTGGGGTCTCAGGGGTTATGGAGTGGGACAGCTTGAGATTCCATCACGCTACTCAGAACGGTGCATAATTTAAAATTTATAAATTGTATGTTTCTGGAATTTTTCATTTAGTATTTTCAGACCACAGTTGACCGTGGTAACTGAAACTGTGGAAAGAGAAACTGTGGGTAAGGGGGGAATACTGTACTAGAAGTCCTAGTTAGTACAGTAAGGCAAGAAAAAGAAATAACCTGCATACAGAATGTAAAGTAAGAAAACTGTCCTTACTCAAAGATAACATAATTATTTATGTTGAAAATCCCAAAGGACCTACTAAAAATCTCTTGGAAATAATAGCAAATATAAAAATGTCACATAATATAAGGTCAATATAAAATAGTCAGTTGCAAAAAAAAAAAATAGTTGCTTATTTCTGTAGCAACAGTAAATAACTGGAGTTTCAAGTTTTCCCTCTGAAAATGATTTACTCTCTTATTTGGATTTCCCTCTCACTAGTATAATTTTCTTCCCCCTCCTTCCTGCACATGCACACATATGCTTTTTCATCCATTTAATTCATGTCTTCCCCTCAAAACTTAAAAATTCCATCTTAATGATGTAAAGACAAAAACTCTGCTACAAGCAAATGTAACATTTCTAGAGGCTAATAAAAGTAGGTAGTTGCCAGGTAAATGTATATGATGAAATAAGTGATTCAAATAGAACAATTAACAGATGGTAGGAACAATTATATATTCATATTCCTGGCCAACAGCATTTGGTAGATATAATTACCTTACAGGTGTTAACTGCCCTTCTATCATGGAATGAGACATCTCTGAACATTAGAGAGGCACAGTTAAATGACTGATGGTTAGTAAAAATTCTTTTGGCTCATTTTTTTAGACATGGACCAAAGAACTAAATTCAGTTCTTGGAGGCTAGTGCTAAGTTCAGCAAAAGTGAAACTTAAATAGGAGAGCAGGTGTGGTGTAATCTTAATGTTGATTGCTGGGGTGGGGGAAAAAAAAAAAAACCTGAACATAAAAAGACATTTAAAATTCACTCAATATTTGGAAGGTACAAAGTCCAAAAGGCAATCATTTAGGGAAAAAGAGGCAGCTGTTATGAAGTATTCCTTTGAGTTTTAAAAAATTAGCTAAGTTTCATATGCAAAATAATATTATAATACTATTTTCAAAAAAATGTTCTGTGTAGATAAGTTTGTATATATTTCATTATAGCCTTAAGAGTATTATACTAGAATGAAGAGAAAATATAACTTTTAATGTTGTTAATCATTTTGACCAGAAATATTTGAAAACAAAGACAAACACATACATAAATTAGGTCAGTCAAGCATTGCCATTTTAATTTTATTTTTGTATTGTGAAGAATAAATATTTGGCATTTCCATTTAGCATTTCCATCAGTTGCAGCTATCAGCCCAAGAAGGTGTTAAATGAATCTCAGTTCCCCCCAGGAATGATATTGTCTGATAAAATTTGGAGATTTCCTCACTTCCCTTCTAACTTCTAGTAACACTGAATCTCTGAATTTGAGCTATACTCAGCATCATCATTTAATGCTTATTTATATTACTGTCATTTAATTTTTCATTATGCTTTTCTAATTGTTGGCTTTATTGTTTTACAAAGTAATAGCTTCACAACTATTTTGTAAAGTCCTTGAACATAAATACAACTCTTCTCAATTATCTTATTTATTGCTGGACAAATAGTTATTATCAATAAATATCAATGGTTTTGATTGATAAAAACATTCTAAGTAATCTATTTTTAATTGTATTTCTTCTCTTTCAATTCTGTGCAAGAAAAACAGAATGGAGTTTTTTCTCTAAAAATTAGGGGGGAATATTCCTTTAATTCATTTAGTACTTTAAAATGTATATTTTTGGTAACACATTTTTAAAGTTAAGTTGTCCACCTAATGTATGGAGGTGAATTAGTATGGAGGAATGTATTTATTGTGGTATATTCCTTTTTTCTCTTGTAATGAAAAGTTGGATTTTAGTAATATAAATGTTATTTTATTGAAATAGCTCATAATTTTCCTTTAACATTATATTCCCTATGATAACAGTTGAAATCAAGTTATGTGTTGAAATCCTTTAAAAAAAATCAAACTGAAAGGCAGGATTTGACTTCTATTGTCTAAAATATTCGTCAACAAACCTGGTGCTTTAAATTTCTCCTTCTTCTTGTGAAGTTAAAGATGTTTTACTTTTCTGCCTTGATCATGGTGAATAGTCAATAAGTAAAGTTTTCCAAAAGCAATTAAATATATAAAATACAATCATTATCACACACCTCCACTCTTACCTGGTATTTACGTTATGACTTTGGTAATACATTAGCATTAAAAAATTGTCACTCCACCCACATGGCAATGTGTATGCAGTGCCTTTTTGATAGATTTCAAATAGTGGAATTACTGTATTCAAGATAAATAATCTGAAATTGAGATAAAGATTTATGTTCAGTGACACTCTTGCTTTAGGTTGGAAACAGCTCAGAAGCTTCTGAGTTGGAAATTGTTTTAAAAAAAGAAAAAACTTGCACTTCCAGATTGAAGACTTTTAAGAATAATATTTCAAGTATTTCTTAATATTAGGAGCAAAATGCCAAACTCATTATTGGGACTATAATCTCAATTTTTAACCACATCTGTGAGAAGAGATTTGTATAGGAAAGAACTAGGATTGGTATGAAAAAAAATTAATAGTATTATCTTTGAAAGTAGGATTAAGTTTAAAAATTATATAATGATAACAAAATATAAAACTGGAAAGTCTTTGATAAATTAAGAACATTTATTTCAATTAACATTTTTTAAAACTTTTATTGGATTGCAATATTGAAGAACCAGAATTCTTCCTACATTACTGTGACCTTGGACGAAACATTTAACCTTACTTTTTTTTTTTTTTGTTTTGCTGTACGCGGTCCTCTCACTGTTGTGGCCGCTCCCGTTGCGGAGCACAGGCTCCGGACGCGCAGGCTCAGCGGCCATGGCTCATGGGCCCAGCCGCTCCGCGGTATGTGGGATCTTCCCGGACCGGGGCACGAACCTGTGTCCCCTGCATCGGCAGGTGGACTCTCAACCACTGCGCCACCAGGGAAGACCCTTAACCTTATTTTTAATATGAATATAACAATAGGAATAATCTCATATTGTTGTTGTTGGAATTAAAGGGAATGACATGTAAAGCACTTAAGTTCCCGATTTACACCCACTATGCTGTCATTAATTAATTTTTAAAATATGTTCAGTAGTTCAGTTGAACTCAGGGGACGTCTAGCAACAATACATCAGAAGCTTTTCTAATAAGCATTGTAGTTACTGATTTTCCATTCTTCAGTGCATCATGGTGTTGCAAAATTCATCTGGAAACAGGCAAAAGCCATGACTGAGAAACTTATATAAAACTGAGGTCTTTCTCTTTTGGGATAAAGTCAGTTTGGTCCTGAGTAAATTTACCTTTCTAGCTATTATTTTCTCATAGACAGCTTTAGCTTATTCCTGGAAAAAACTGTCAAAGTCAGCATCACTATTAGAAATAAATCCTTTGAGGAAATACTTTCAAGCCATTATTATATAGTTCCGAATTTTTAAAATATACCTAAGGAAGTTTGTGAAATGTTTTTAGCAAGAAGGCAAATATTCAAAACCTTTTTATATTTTAAGAGACTTTGTATTCTTCACTTGGAGAATAAAGTTGATATTTAAGAAACAATCCATCTAAAATAGAATGTCATTTTGATCTTTGAAAATTAAAAGGAATAACAATCAAAAAGTATAAGTTTTTAACAGATCCACAGCTTGTCAATTTTCTGTTTAGTTATATTTTCATGCTAAAATTTTTTTAAAATACGCTTTTATTACTAGAGAGAATCAAGCCCGTATAAGTATGCTTTACTAGCATATTAGATTTCATTTAATTAATGGATTATGTATGAGTCTAACAGATGGGTGAAATTTGAATTTACTCATGTCACTTTAATTTGTTCGCCTGGCTTTTTCAAAGCAGCTAATTTATACTATTAGGGTATTTAAATTATGTTCCTGACTGTTCTGTTCAAGACTAAATAGACCCTTACCTGAGAGAAATCCAACAAATGAAGTGTACTGGCAAAATTATGTATAGGGAAGGGAAATGCTTGTGTGGTTCAGAACTTCTGAAAAAGTTCTTTACAAGACAAAGCTAAAGAAAGCTGATGACCAAGGATTAACAGGAAAATTTCCTTCTCAGATTTAAAACTGTAGAATTGATAGAAAGCAAGACCATAAATAAATGGACTTCTCATGTGGAAAGAGGTTAATAGTGGGTGCCCTCAGGATCAATTTTAGTACTGATGGTATTAAATCTATTAATGATTTAGAAGACAAGATGGAGAAGTTTTGCTAATGTCATCATTTTTTTATCATAAAAACAGGGAAAGATTAAGAACATAGCTTAAAGAAAAAGTGCATTTAAAAAAAATTCATAGGTCATTATAAACATAAAAATCAAAAGAGTGAATTCCAAACTTTTGTCTGTCCTGTACATGCATATTAATGACTCAGAGGAAACTGATGGGAGAAAACTTTTCAAGCTTTACTGTTAACATACCAGAAATGATGTGTAATTCAGCTTTCTTCTTGCTTTTCTGAATTCTGTTTCCCCTATTCATCAAGTCTCCGTATTAGAGAAAAATATAGTAAGAAAAAAAATATATATATATATATGTATATGTGTACACACACACACACACACACACACACACACACACACACACACACACACACATATATATATATACCAAAACTATATTTAGAGCAAACTGCTTATTCCTTTTAATTCCTGAATTGAGACTAGATAGCTGACGCTAGTGCCATGGTATTTGCTCAATGCAGGCATGCCATGATGCAAGTCCATGGTAATCTAGATTTATTGCCATTGGTTGTAAATCAAGTCAGAGATCCCTTTACTGTGAAGTCTGATGGATAGAAGAATAAGTGGAGTTATTTTAAATCATAGGTCATTATAATTATTATTTATTAGCATCATTTTTGTTTGCCTGTGAATGTTATTGTAATCAGAAAACCTTTGGATGACACCTGGATCCCTTCTACTTTGTGCATTGAGGCAGCCTCCTTGTGGAGTTTGTGCATTTTCTGGCTAAATCACAAATAAATAGCTTAATTATGAAAACACAAGAATCTTAGAACTTTGGAACAAGAATATATCAATAAATACCTATATCCCCCAAACTAAATAACACTGAAAAAGAAGCTATGTAGATCTTAATGGATTAAAAAAAAGTAGACTGGAGATATAAAATACAGAAAGCTGCAGAATATAAATATAATATTATAAAATGTCATCTTTGGGAAATACCAATTTCTGTAAACAATGCAGTTAAACTTATTAATTTGAGATTCCTCCTTCTAAAGCTTTCTGGAAGTCTGCACAACCAAGAATGTCATACTCCTTTTAGCAGTATTACCTAATCAATTTGTTTTTGCTCAATTGTTATTGAATATATACTGATAATTACCCCAAGTTACAATCACACACAGCTTAGTACAGAAATTGGTTTTCAAACTGCATTTTATAGAACTGTGTCTTCTGGGAGGAACTTTAGGAGATCATGAATGCTGTCATCCGTAAATCTGGAATTCAGATAGAATTGTTCATCAAAACAGCTTTGCTATCTGCCACATCTTACCTGTTTCTCTTTGGTTATTCCATGCCTTATCTGTTTGAAAGATTATTATAGAGAAGACTCCTAATTTTCTTCCAGATACATAATTATCAATATATTAACGTGAACTTGTAGCATGACCTTTTCATAATCAAAGAATAAATCAAATGACTTGATATTTTAAATAAGGATCAGATATTGCTACTACATTTCAAAGATTAAGTATCGAACACATTAATTAATTATAAATTAAATAAGGAAAGACAAGAAGCATATAAAACTTCTAAGAGGTTATGGACTCTAAATGTAAGTTTAGATAGTTCTATATCCCTGTTAACCTGAAGCCATATCTCACCAGTTAACAGATTCTGTAGACAGAAGGCAGACTAGGACATCAAGTATCGAAGATACAATTGAAAGCATCATAGATTCCCTAAAAACATAACGAAGACAGAAAAAATCTTTTGAGAAGCAACAGATCATTGAAACAAGCTGTGACTTGCAAATATATTAACAGTAATCTGTGATTAGGCTTGGGGAAGGTAGTAGTGGGAATTCAGTGTGAGAGTAGAGAGAGGTTTGTGATTGTATACCATTCTATGCATTTATTTTGCAATTAAAAATTTGTTTAAGTTTGTGGCTAGTATGCATTAAGGATTCAAGGTTAAAAAAGGATATTCATTGCATAACATATTCAATTAATTCTCATCTATTTTATTTTTAAGGTAAGACTTGGTCAGTATAAGAACATGTGAACATTGAGATTTTTAATTCTAAGCTCAAAACTAATAATAAAATGTACTTATAGATATATATTTTTTCAAATCCCTTTCCATATATAACTTAATGTCATAATCATATCAGCCTTGAGGGCTCTTTTAAGATAATTATTAGTATTCCCATTTTATTGATAGAAAAAAGCTTCTGTAAAATTGTAGTGTGAAATTTCTCTCAGTCTTTTAATTAATCTTACATAGTTTCTGTTTTTTACCACGTACTTCCAAAGTTTATTTTGATAATCCGTTTTTCTTGATAAAATCATTTTCTTGTAGCTGTATACATTTCTGTATATATCTTTTGGCATTCTGCACATGTTGACCTAAGCATATGTTGAATTGTGCGAGGGAAACACACATGGGAAAATAGAGGCAGGGTGGAGAATCCTAATTTATACATGAGCACAGAGGTTGTATTGCCTGGAGAACTTGCTTAGTTCTGATTGTCCTACATGTATGAGCCAGAGGATCTTGGGGGACAAGTGTGTTTGACTCAAAGACACAGAGAGTAAGTGACTGTGTTCAGTCACTGAGCCATTCAGGTTAGCTGGAGTCCAGCATGATTGTGGGTGTGGTGAGAGGTGCAGGCCAATAATCAGAAAATGCCCACAAAGCAGAGTGTGTGTGCTTTCAGGGCTGTTTGACATTATCCTGAATGTGATAGGGAGTAGAGGATTGACATGATGGCATTACATATTAGGAATATTACCTTTGAGAACAGTATTTTCATTTTTTTTTCAATCACAAATTAAGACACATGCATAAACAGACTGGTGATTGCAGAAAAACATAAAGACTGTAGTCTTTTTATCTATGGCACAACTTAACGTGGGTACCACCTCTTTCATAAGCCTCATCGCCTGCACTTGCCGCTCCTGTTTCTTTATCGCCACCACACCTGCCTTTATTTCCATGGCCTCTCTGGGCTGCCCTATGCTCTGCCTCTGGGCTTTCAAGCTGAGCTGCCTGCCTGGAACACTCCAACAATTGATTAATCAGTTCTCATACCCCTGCAAGGTGCAAGTGACATGGTTCTTCTTCAAGGGAGCTTTCTTGATGCCTTACTACCAGTCAAAACTCCCTTGTTGTATGTTGTCATAATTCCTTGTAGTTTACCTTTAAAACAGTAATCACAACTTTAATTAAACAATATATGATACCGGTAGGATATATATATTATATAAATAAAGGCAGTATGTATATGTGTGTGTATTTATGTATATACATATGTATATCTGTTATTGTGTGTGTGCAGAAAAAGTTAACATTGACACTTTGTAATTTTTTCTAGATATTTTTCTTCTATCTGTGTGTACACATGTGTATTGTATCTGGGTATGGTTAACTGAAACAAGTCCATAGATATGTTTTGTGTCCATCATTGTATGGCTATTATACTAAGAATATATTTTCCTGTGTAATTAGAAACAAGGGAAGGCAGAACTGAAGGAGATTAGTACGGAGGCTCTTTCATTGTTCTAAGTGAGATCTGGGAGTAATAAGGAAGGGATGAATATTAGAGTAATAAATAGTAAGACTTGGAAGTGGATTTGATGGGAATGTATGGAAGATGGGGACAATTAGTTTATACAGGGTGACTCTTGGCTTTGAGCAAACGGGTGGGTGATGTAGAAGGAGGAACCAGTTTGGAAAGAGAGGGAAAGAAAATGATGAGTTCAGTTACTGACATGAGTTTGAGTTGCTTGTAAGAACTCAAACTACATTTACCCAGTGAATTAGGCTATTCTATTTCACCACTAAAGTGAAAGCAAAAGAATATGACCTCTGAACTCAATGTGCTAAACTGTCTTTAGGTACCATGTTTAAAAAAGGCTTAGTGAATTATTAAGGGAGATTATGACTCCTCTTCCCCTAGAGGCATGTTTTACATACACAAAAGCATTTGTCTGCTTTGTTTTGAAAATGATCTTGCCAAGGCAAGGGAATTGCCAGCCCAGATAACCTGTCAAGAACTCTCACATCCCAGAGCTTGGAATCTGTGATAACTTATCTTTATCTTGACTCTATCACATGCTTCTTGTGTACCACAGGTTCCATAAACAAATGTTTTCCTTTTGCTAAGCCAATAAGAATTCATTGTAATTTACTAAAATGTTTTCTCCATTATAAAATAAATGTCAAGATCTCATATTAAATTAAAAAGTACTAATCCTTCAATACCTTAGTTTTCTTTTTAATGAGGTTTCATCTGAGAAAACTATAACATGTGCTTCAAAAACTGTATCATATATACTAGCCTTAAATGCAGTTGTTTTTGCATTTTTTACCCCATTTGCTTCATTCAGTTTCTTTTCAGTGTGACCTAAACTAAGTGCAGAAAGCAAGGGCTTAGCATCATTAAAAGCTACAATTTAAATAGGTATATTAAAAAGTTTGAATATTAAGTTAAAGTCAATTTATAAAAAGTAAACTTTTTGTTAAGTAAATCTGTAACTGTCCTCGTAACCATCTGTCTGGCTCATCACGGTTTACTTCACCTTCCTCAAACATGGATAGTGAGAGTAGTGATTAGAAGAATAATTTTATTAAAGCTATGAAACCTTTACCATTACCCTCCCCTCCATTCTTATAGGTAAAATTGAGCATTCATTTGATTGTAAGTCATGTTTTGATACATCTCCTGTGTATTAGATATTGGGCTAGATTCTGAAAATATAAAACCAAAAAGGAATTAGAGTTGCTTACATTCTAGTAGTAGAGATAAATATATACATTGATAATTTAAAAGTGTAAGTTCCATGATATCAGTATCACAAAGCCTTATAAATGCAGATAACTGAGCAAGGAGAAGATGTGAGATCAGGGAAAAATCCCTGGAGAACATCTAAGCTCATATAAAAAGAAAATATCTAAATGATATTGAGCTAAGTAATATTAAACGATGGCAAGGAGGAGTTAGCCAGATGGAGTGTTGAAAGAGGGAGGGTCTATCAGAGAGGGAAGTGTGTTATATTAGGGGACACAGCAAAACAGAATTATGGAGGTAAGAAAGATGCATGTAATATGAAGGACTACAGATAATTTGGTATTCCAGAAACATGCAAAGGGAAACAGTGGTGAGAAGACAGTGAAGAGGTAAAGGGAGCCTGGATCAATGAAGGTATTATGTACTTTGCCAAGGAATTTGAACTTTACTGATTAGGTCAGTGTTATTCACAACTTTGGTATCTACAGATGGCATGTGGGAGTTTAAAGCAACTTATTCTAACACAGTTATAGGTACATTTTTAAATAAAACTTTATTTTCAATTAAAACTGATACTTGTCTCATATTAGAAAAAATGTCATTAATTGCAATTTTCATTGTTACTTGTATGTAAATTTAAGATGAATATTCTGAGAAACATCTTAAATTCTAGATCCATTCTGTGTTTTCTCTTTTCCTTATTTCCTCTAACTTAGTAAGTACTAACTCTTAATTATAGGTCAATGGGAATGATCTCTAGCAAGTGTTTAGTGGCTCTCTGTTCTGGGTGTTTAGAACTAATGTGGAACCAGAGATGATGAATAGATATTTTATTGGAAAATACATTTAGCAAATTGTCAGAGTCTAAGTTGACAAGTGTATCCTACTCAGAAGATAGAGAGTTAAATGTTCAATTAAATGTTTTAACTTAAGACATAATGCCAAATTGATATTTATATACTCTTGTTGAATTCAGGACTAGAATTTTTTTTTCATGTTTCATTGCAGCATTGGATATGTTTTTAAATATATGTACCAACAGGACACCAACCTCTATCTCTAAAAATATAAAAAACCATTATGTGTTGAACTAGATTAAAGTTGCAGCAATTGTATTGTTGTATCGCTATTCAGTCATTTTAAGAAATCTTTCTGATCCTCAGAATTAAATATGGTGATATTTTGTCTTTGATGTGATAGGTTTAGACTATTCATTAAATTGAATATTGTGGAAATTGGGCATGCCACTTGAAATCATAGAAATGGTCTTGTGGAGGAAGAAATGTGTTTATCACATCCTTCATTTCGAAAACCTGTGTGAGCTTCTTTCCCCTTGACAGTATGGCAGGACAGTTTCGTATTCATTGCCCGTTTCTTCACTCAATACACAGAAAATCAACGTGATTATATTCCCCACTTTATTATTTCCTTCAACACTGAATGAATATCTGATAGCATTACGCTTGACTCTTGGCTGTTATCAATGAATACAATATCTGTACTGACATTTGAGTTTTATTTAATTCTCTATTCAGAGTGCCAACTTTCCCCTCTGCATACTTAGCTGTGTTCCACCGTGTTGAATTCACTGCCTTGTTCCCACATCTGTATGTAGTCCTGGTTTGGGGAGATGACCAGTACCCAAATTTATGGAGCATTCTGCTCTCAAGTTTATTCCACATATCCATCAAGAGCAAATCCTCTGCACATCAGTGATTTGTTCAACTGTTGAATGGAATGTCTGTTAGTACTTCCAAGAGGCCTTGCTCTCCCACATCATAGAGTTCCTCCATGTTGACATTTTGCAATGTCTAACAATGTTCATTGGTGTAGACATTTTGTCAATAATTTTTCCTGACTTTTTGAGTGTATAATATTTATTATTAATTGTCTCAGTGACTTTATGAGCCTCTCAGAAATAGTGTGAGTTTGGAATCTGCTTTTGGTCCTGTCTCATCTTTGGTGACTAAAGTTATCAACTTCATCATGGAAAGCATTACTTTGCTCTTACTCTGTAAAAACTTGTTTGGTTTATTACGGAGATTAATGAGCTTGTTTCATAAATGCTGAGAATGTGTCAGTAGATCTAAGTCACTATTTGACAATATTTTATTACAGACAGTACAGTGAGATTTAGAAATGTAAGAAACTGCAAGTTTCAAGTACTTAAGTTGTATGTAACTTGTTTAAGTTGTATGTAACTTGTCTTTTTAAATCACTGCTTGTCTTAGGACAAAGAGATTTACATTATATTTTGACACTTGAATCTTGTTCACTCTTTATTTTAAGGACATGGATATGTTGTTCCTTATGTTTTTAGGTTTCGATAAACCAATTCTGAGACATTAATACAAGACATTAAGACATAAGACATTGCCATTAATAAATGGCAACATTTTGTTGCCATTTAGCAACAAAAACTAACAATTAAAAAAAATTTAACATGTGTGAATAATAGCACACACAGCTTGAAAATAAATAGATGAGAGAACTAGACCAGCACAGTACTTATGGCAGGTGTGTGCCATTAATAATGTAACAATTATTAAGGATGTTAAGTGGGTTACACTGAAAATCATAATGAACCTTATATTTCAAACTTTTGACACATGTGAAAAAGGGCAAGGATGGGAAGGATGAGCTCATTTAGTGGGCTAGTTTGGCTATTCATTTGAATTTAGCTACTCTGATGTTATTTAAAGAGATATGGTCACAATTGTATAAATTAAATGTAACTACTAGAACATAGTAGGTATTTTACATTTCTAAAATGTTGTAGTAAATTTTAATCCCTTTCTGTGGAAAACTCTCTCTATATATATATCATTACTTATGTTTTCCAGATTCCTTAATACAAATTCTGTACACTGTTAGAAACTAGTTTTGTTTTTGAGTCCGCCAAAATTTGAATTCTGGTTGAGCCATCAATAAGTTACTCATATCCCTTCTAGTCTCAGGTTCATGTTTTATAAAATTTGGGGGAAAAAATATCTACCTTTTAGAGTTGCTGTGAGCATTGAGTGAAATAATATACTTGAAGCTTTTTCCATGGCATGCAGTATGTATTTAATGCTATGATGCCTGCATTTTTTTCCTGCGCTCTATAACCACATCAAAAATTTTAAATTTCGTTTGGCTTCTTTTGTCATTTTCTTGTTGTTGTTTTTTTTTACTGACAATGTTTAATTGTCTTAGGTAATGTTTATTTAGCAACATGACTAATTTGCTATTTTAGCATCAGATAGAGGAAGCAATAAATTTACTGTAATTTTTTACTTGAGAGATCATTTTCAGCTTCGTGTAAAATTAAGAGAAAATTGCAAGGATGAGATGGTTGACAAATGAAAAGAAGTACCATTGTGTCAAAGAGAAAGTAGAGACCTCTTGCTGCAGGGTCTGTGGCCTGTGCCCAGGAAGGGGGCTGCATCTTGCTCAGCAGGAAATGCTGTCTCAATTGTGCCTCTCAATGTGAGTCCTCACCCAGTGATGCAGAGCAGCAGTGAGGGGATCACACATTCTATTGGAGAAACTTGAAAGTCTTTCTTTCCCAAATTGTCACAAGTACGATTATTTAACACAGATATTTTCATCATATTTTTAAAAGAAACGTGATGGAGTAATACGCATGTAACTTAAGGCAAATTGATATACTATTAACACTTTTCTGTTTCAGTCTTTGAAAACATAACTAATGATTCTTTTATTTAAAATGATATATATATTTTAGTTGAACATAAAGTTTGAAGATATTGAATAAATATTATTTATTTCCCCATCACTTTTTTGCACTGTACTACTTTGGACTAGAGGTTCTATTACATGCCTTTTGCTCACTCAGGGGACATCAATCAAAAAATGAGATGGTTGTGTTTAAAGGAAACAGATTTAATGTGTTAACTACTGCAAGTTATTCATTCTTTCATTCATTAGGTTAATTTTAAGGAAGTATTTACTATGTGACATTCTGCTTGAATCCATGATGGATGCAAAGAAATATGGCATAACTCTTGTTTTCACAAAATGCATAGTTCCCTTGGAAGAGAGAAGACATTCTAAAAAACCAGCAAATATTCAAATTAGAGACCATTAACTTTACCAGGAGAGTAACAGCCATGATGATGAGCTTGAATAATTGTTTTAGTTAATATTTTCCATATATAGTGTTTAGGATGTCAGGAAAATATGGATGACATTCTTGAAAAAAGATTCCCTAAATGGTTATAATAATCAAAATGGGAATGCTTTAAGGAAAATGTTTCAAAATGTCTTTAAAATATATATTTCTGATGTACTTCATTCCTTGATGAACCAGAGAAATGAGTTATGCTTTACTTTAGAAAATGCACACAAAAATACATTCTCGAAGGGGGAAAAAAAAAAAGAATGAGATGGAACTGCCAAACCTCAGTTGCTGAGTACTACGTTTTTTTTTTTTTCTTTGCGGTACGCGGGCCTCTCAATGTTGTGGCTTCTCCCATTGCGGAGCACAGGCTCCGGATGCGCAGGCCCAGCGGCCTTGGCTCACAGACCCAGCCGCTCTGCGACATGCGGGATCCTCCCAGACCGGGGCAGGAACCCCCGTCCCCTGCATCGGCAGGTGGACTCCCAACCACTGTGCCACCAGGGAAGCCCTGAGTACTACATTTTAATTTTAATATATTTTTAAAGGCCCTTCCCTTATGGTATAATTTTTTTTAAACAAGCAAATCTTACATGCAAGTGAAATTCAGTAACCTTAATTGTTGAAGTATAATTATTTGAATTTTTATATGTGGTTTATTTATGAGAATGTATTAGTAGATGACTGAATATATTGTCCTATATTTAAGACAAATTATCATAATTTCAGAAGAATCCAAATTAACCACTTGGGTATTTCTTTAAGTTAAACCCAATTTTGAAGAATTCATAGTCAAGTACCTTTTGTTAAGCACTTAGATAGTTTGGGCTTGCCAAGTTCTTTTTTTACATTTACAAAAGACATGCTAAAATGTTCCAAGAACCATTAGCGTATATTAGAATATTGAAAATAGCTAAAGTTTGATCATGACATTTGGTTGCTGGAAATGTCCTTAAGCAACCATTCAGATAGAAGGTAAATAAACAGCAAAACCTCTTAACTGTCCCTATAGCTTTACATTCAAAACAAGATTTCTTGAAATTTTCAGTCCTAGTGTTTAATTATTTATTGAAAACTTCACTTATAGAGAAAAAGTGTATGCATTCACACGTGAAAATGAGTGGGTAGGCTCAAGGGATTAGTTTATGGTCAGCAGCATTATCTCTCCATTTGTAAAGTTCTCTGTTAGATTTCTGTTTGATTTTAGTTTTTATTTCAAGTTGGTGTTTTCCTCAGTACCTTACACACATATTCTCCAAGTACCTGAAAATGGGCCAAGTAATCCAGAAGCTATGCTTTAAAAAGTTTATTTAACTTGACATTTTGAAAATTATAAATGAATGCTTTTACTTTCTTCTTGGAGAGTAGAAGGTGGATAAATAGCTATAGGTGACAGGTAATCCAGTTTGGGGCGAGGCTGGGGAGGGGTGAAAACTTCTTCCCAAACTTCTCTGGGATTTTATTCTTACAAGTGATAATGTTCGTAGACCATCAATGTAGAATTATAATAAAATTAATAACTACATTTTATTTATAAAATGTGCCAGGTATTTTTCTAAGCACTTTACATATAGCATCTTCCTTTATTCTTACTACCGTTCTTTGAGGTAGGTACTATTTTTTCCCCAATTTTGTGGATTTGAGAATGATGCATACGGATGTTATGTAACTTACACTCTGGTAACCAAAAGTCTGGTTCCACAGTCCATTCCCTTTAACCTATTTCATATATGTATATGGTCTATTCACGAGCAGGGTCTTTGTTCTATTGTGGCTATGTTCAGTAACTTAAGAAATGTACCACATGTAGAAACACATAGAGGCTAAGAAATAGTCTTGTGAAATTTGTTCTAGGTCACTAAAATAAACAAGCTAGTATAAATAAAAGCAGTGCCCAAAGGAACTTGGCCCCAGGAATCAGAGAGCTTGATTGACAGTAAACTCATGGTAAACAGTACCATACTGAGGCAGGCTCTAATTAAAGAACTAATTCTTTAGGTCTCCATGCAAATGAAAAAGATGTTTAATATGTGTTTAATGACGGCATCTGTTCTACAGTGAAACCTAAAACAAAATCAATTATTTATGAATTAAGCTCAATTTATATAGAATATCTAATTTTTAAGCTGAAGTATCAAATAATCTAAGATACCAAAAATTTATTCTTCCTATGCTTTGAAAATAACATCCATTGACTTCAAGGATTTTTTTTTTTTTCTGTCTTGATGAGGTTTATTTTGATATGTAGTGTTCAAAGCCCTTAGATTTCATAACAACCCCTTTAGGGTAAATTTGCTTGAAGTTAATATATTCATCGCTTTCTTATTCTATTCTTAGCACTGAATAAGAAATAAGTGAAGTAGTAAATACGTTCCTTGCCCTGGAGAAACTTGCTCTCTAGTTGAGAAATTAAGAAAAATACTTGAAAGATCAAAAAACAATAGAAGGCAGTTTAAAATGAATATCATTAAACCAGCCTGATATTCATGATAGATAAAAATGTTAAAGTACTTTTCAAGTTTCTGACATTAAATGAACACTTCCTCTGTCAAAGATTTTCCACCTTAGTTTTTCGAAGGTCTGCAAGAACGTTTTCCCCTCCTGTCACTTGATTTCTCCCAGTAATTTGACATTTTTATTATTCAAATTGAAATCTTTACTTTGCTTCTTAAGAATGAAAACATGTTAAGGCTATTTCTAGAGGATGCATGTGGTCAGTAGTTTACATTTCATTTTATAGCTAAATTCAGATGTAGAATTTTAAATGTGGCTTTTCTGTTATTAAAAGTTAGCTTCAATCAGCCAAAATATGTAGCTCATTTATTATGTGCCAGGAACTTACTGACTGCAGAAGATACAAAGATCCATTAATTCATCATTCATTCATTCATTCATCAGCCCAAATATTTATTGAATAGTGATTATATACCAAGCATTTCAGTATGACAAAGCAGGAAATAATAAAAGTAAAATATAGGGGCTTCCCTGGTGGCACAGTGGTCGAGAGTCCGCCTGCCGATGCAGGGAACACGGGTTCGTGCCCCGGTCCGGGAGGATCCCACATGCCGCAGAGTGGCTAGGCCCGTGAGCCATGGCCGCTGAGCCTGCGCGTCCGGAGCCTGTGCTCCGCAACGGGAGAGGCCACAACAGTGAGAGGCAAGCGTACCGCAAAAACAAAAAGTAAAATATAAATGATATTAGATGGCAGTAAGTACTAGGGAGAAAAATGAAGCAGTAAACAGACACTGGATTTTAAATAATATGATCAAGGAAAGCTTCACTGACATGTGACCTTTGAATAAAGCCCCGTAGCAGGAGATGGAGTGAGACAAATGGCTATCTGGGAGAACATTCTAGGCAAAGAGAAGAGGAAGTTCAAAGGCCCTGCCAGAGACAAAAAAATGTGCCTGACATGTTTAAGTGGAGTCTACTGTGTAGATTAGACCAAGAGTAGTAGGAGATGAGGCCAGACTGGGAGCAACGTTGGGGGTGGGCTGGGTAGGAGAATGTGCAGCACCCAGAAGCCCACTGTGGTGACTGACTTTCACTCTTACTCTGACTTAGGTGGGTATCACTGGAGGATTTTTCAGGATCCCTCCGACAACTGTGTGAAAGAGGAGCAAAAGAAGAAGTAGGAGTTCATTCCAGTTTAGTCTAGATTCAGTTTCACTGATTGCAGCCCCAGCTGATAGTGGCTAAGATCAAAGAAATAACAGTGGTGGAAATAACCATAAGTGGTCAGATGCTAAAATTATGTTGCAGAGAGTAGGAATGGAATTGATGATGAAATGGATGTAAAGTATAAGGTGAAAGAAGGCCTTAGGAGGACTCCAAGGTTTTTGGCCTGGATACCTAGAATATGGAGTTATTTTACTGAGATGGAGAAGACTTGCATAAATTGTTTAATGATAAATAGGCTGTAGTATAGCAGTAGCTCAGCTTTGCAGATATTGTTTGAGATGCCCATTAGACCACTCAGCTGAGATGTTCGGAAGGTAATTGGATATATGAATCTGGAATTCAGGGAGAGAGCCACCTGGAGATTAATATTCAAAAGCGTTTATCTTTCCCATACACACTTTGCTTCTCCCTACATGAATGAATACAGTGATGGAGAAATACTGAAAGTATGTGGGTGGAAGTTCTTCTCTGTCCAAAATGGCAGCCAGGATTCTCTGCAACCCTGTTATTATTTTTGTTCATTTGTTTTTTTTTTTTCCCTGAAGGCCCTTCATATCCACTCCCTTCACAAATGAAAATATCTAGTTATCCATAAAAGAGCTTGACTGTTACTGCTATGGTGAAACAACTGATTGTTCCTGTCGTTGAAGTTGTACAGTTTCATTTACCTCTTTGGTCCAATAGTGTTTTATTCTTACCACATTAAGATACGGCTTACCTGCCTGTGGACCTGTACCTCACCACATTGTGAGTTGTACAGGGAAAGGAGTCATGCCTTAATTATTTTTTTATCCTAAGGAACTAGTCTGGCCCATTTGTATTTACTTGCTAAATATTTGTTAAAGTTAATTATTCTAGTAAGAGCTGATTTTAGAGTTTATTCTATGTTTTAAAAATTGATTCTATATGGCAAATGTATTAGCTGATTAATTATTTTAACATTTATTTAGCACTATTTCTTCAAGGCCCATTTTATATGTACTATTTATTTCTATATAGGGCATAGTTTCTGATTTCAAGTTTCCATATTAATATAGGAAACCTGAACACACAGACACACAGAATGAATGGAAGATATTATGCATTAAATGCCTTAATACAGGTACCGGTAAAAGTTTCTGAGAATTAAAGATCATTTATCACTTTGTCAGGCTTCCTGGGGCAAACTTGCACTGGGAAGATAGTATATTTCTAACTGGATGTTGAACTACTTCAATAGGAAGATCTACAAAAGGAAGATATTCTAAATAGATGGAATGAAATGGACAATAGTACATATGTTGGGCAGCTCTGTACTAGCTTTGGTACCTGATGAGTTGACTGGCTACAGTGCAGGGCATTGGGAGAAGTATATGATATAAAGTTGTATTAGGGAATACTACTATGTACTTTGTATTAAGAGATCCTTGGGTTATGCACCAAGTTTTTGGGGGCTTTGGGTTGTTCGCTTTTTGTTTTGTTTTGTTTTTTTAAAACTCTGTTTGTTTAGCCTACCTAGGAAACCTCCAACAATGGTTTGAATGGACAAGTTATGTAATTAGAAATACACTTTGGAAGATCTGGGTGAGGAAGGCACTGGGAAGTCTTGGTAGTAACAAGAATTTCAGGCCCTGGGTTAAAGAGAGGGACTGAGAAATGCCATGGGTCTTACAAAATGATGTAGTAAATAGATGTGGTAATTTATGAGGGGCTATGTGAGGAACAGAGGAGTCAATGATATGGTCAAGGTTTTAGTCTAGGAACTAAAGCCTTAAATAGAAGCAGGGAGGTTAGAATGAGGCACTCATGAAAAGAAGATGATAAATCTTGTTTTAAAGGTATTGTATTTGAGCATCCAGGTGGAAATCTACAGGCAATTGAAATTCAGAGCCACCAAGAGATGGTTTGGAACAGGTCACATGGATTTGGATATGGAAAGAATATGATGACTAAAGTAGCATATGCACAGAAAAACATAAAAATAATTCTTCAGTGCTTTTACACTTTTACACACTTTTTCTTTCATTTACAGTTTGTAAATGTCTAGAAATTAGGAACTTTCATAATACTTCTAAATTTAGCATTACTAGGACTTATTTGTGGAAACAAAAGAAAGCAATCTCCCAGGTTGTTGTTTCTATGTATTGTCACCGTTTTATGATATTCTGTGGAATCATTTAAAAATATTAGTAAATTTTATTTTTTATTTATTTATTTTTACATCTTTACTGGAGTATAATTGCTTTACAATGGTGTGTTAGTATCTGCTTCATAACAAAGTGAATCAGCTACACATATACATATATCCCCATATCTCCTCCCTCTTACATCTCCCTCCCAACCTCCCTATCTCACCCCTCTAGGTGGTCACAAAGCACCGAGCTGATCTCCCTCTGCTATGTGGCTGCTTCCCACTAGCTAGCTATTTCACATTTGATAGTGTATATACGTCCATGCCACTCTCTCACTTCGTCCCAGCTTACCTTTCCCCCTCCCCGTGTCCTCAAGTCCATTCTCTACATCTGCGTCTTTATTCCTGTCCTGCCCATAGGTCCTTCATAACCATTTTTTTAAAATTCCATATATATGTGTTAGCATATGGTATTCATTTTTCTCTTTCTGACTTACTTCACTCCGTATGACAGACTCTAGGTCCATCCATCTCACTACAAATAACTCAATTTCGTTTCTTTTTGTGGCAGAGTAATATTCCATTGTATATATGTGCCACATCTTCTTTATCCATTCATCTGTCAATGGACACTTAGGTAGCTTCCATGTCGTGGCTATTGTAAATAGAGCTGCTATGAACATTGTGGTACATGACTCTTTTTGAATTATGGTTTTCTCACGGTATATTCCCACTAGTGGGATTGCTGGGTCGTATGGTAGTTCTATTTTTAGTTTTTGAATGAACCTCCATACTGTTCTCCATAGTGGCTGTATCAATTTACCTTCCCAACAACAGTGCAAGAGGATTCCCTTTCCTCACACACTCTCCAGCATTTATTGTTTGTAGATTTTTTGATGATGGCCATTCTGACTGGTGTGAGGTGATACCCCATTGTAGTTTTGATTTGCATTTCTCTAATGATTAATGATGTTGAGCATTCTTTCATGTGTTTGTTGGCAATCTGTATATCTTCTTTGGAGAAATGTCTATTTAGGACTTCTGCCCTTTCTTGGATTGGGTTGTTTGTTTTTTTGATATTGAGCTGCATGAGCTGCTTGTAAATTTTAGAGATTAATCCTTTGTCAGTTGCTTCATTTGCAAATATTTTCTCCCATTCTGAGGGTTGTCTTTTGTTCTTGTTTATGGTTTCCTTTGCTGTGCAAAAGCTTTTAAGTTTCATTATGTCCCATTTCTTTATTTTCGTTTTATTTCCATTTCTGTAGGAGGTGGGTCAAAAAGGATCATGCTGTGATTTATGTCGCAGACTGTTCTGCCTATGTTTTACTCTAAGAGTTTTATAGTCTCTGAACTTACATTTAGGTCTTCAAGACATTTTGAGTTTATTTTTGTGTATGGTGTTAGGGGGTGTTCTAATTTCATTCTTTTACATGTAGCTGTCCAGTTTTCCCAGCATCACTTATTGAAGGGGCTGTCTTTTCTCCATTGTATATTCTTGCCTCCTTTATCAAAAATATGGTGACCATATGTGCATGGGTTTATCTCTGGGCTTTCTATACTGTTCCATTGATCTATATTTCTGGTTTTGTACCAGTACCATAGTGTCCTGATTACTGTAGTTTTGTAGTATAGTCTGAAGTCTGGGAGCCTGATTCCTCCAGCTCTGTTTTTCTTTCTCAAGATTGCTTTGGCAATGATTCGGGGTCTTGATTCGGGGACTTTTAGTTTCCATACAAATTGTGAAATGTTTTGTTCTAGTTCTGTGAAAAATGCCATCGGTAGTTTGTAGGGGATTGCATTGAATCTTTGGGTAGTAGAGTCATTTTCACACTGTTGATTCTTCCAATCCAAGAACATGGTATATCTCTCCATCTGTTTGTATGGTCTTTAATTTCTTTCATCAGTTTTCTGCATACAGGTCTTTTGTCTTATAGTTTTCTGCATACAGGTCTTTTGTCTCCTTAGGTAGGTTTATTCCTAGGTATTTTATTCTTTCCGTCGTAATGGTAAATGGGAGTGTTTCCTTAATTTCTCTTTCAGATTTTTCATCATTAGTATATAGGAATGCAAGAGATTTCCATGCATTAGTTTTGTATCCTGCTACTTTATCAAATTCATTGATTAGCTCTAGTAGTTTTCTGGTAGCATCTTTAGGATTTTCTATGTATAGTACCCTGTCAAACAGTGACAGCTTAATTCTTGTTTTCTGATTTGGATTACTTTTATTTCTTTTTCTTCTCTGATCGCTGTGGCTAAAACTTACAAAACTATGTTGAATAATAGTGGTGAGAGTGGGCAACGTTGTCTTATTCCTGATCTTAGTGGAAATGGTTTCAGTTTTTCACCATTGAGAATGATGATGGCTGTAGGTTTGTCATATATGGCCTTTATCAACACCATTTATCATAAATGGGTGTTGAATTTTGTTGAAAGATTTTTCTGCGTCTATTGAGAGGATCGTATGGTTTTTCTCCTTCAATTTGTTAATATGGTGTATCACATTGATTGATTTGCATATATTGAAGAATCCTTGCATTCCTGGCATAAACCCCACTTGATCATGGTGTATGATCTTTTTAATGTGCTGTTGGATTCATTTTGCTAGTATTTTGTTGAGGATTTTTGCATCTATGTTCATCAGTGATATTGACCTGTAGTTTTCTTTCTTTGTGACATCTTTGTCTGGTTTTGGTATCAGGGTGCTGGTGGCCTCGTAGAATGAGTTTGGGAGTGTTCCTCCCTCTGCTATAATTTGGAAGAATTTGAGAAGGATAGATTTTAGCTCTTCCCTAAATGTTGATAGAATTTGTCTGTCAAGCCATCTGGTCCTGTGCTTTTGTTTGTTGGAAGATTTTTAATCACAGTCTCAATTTCAGTGCTTGTGATTGATCTGTTTGTATTTTCTGTTTCTTCCTGGTTCTCGGAAGGTCATGCTTTTCTAAGAATTAGTCCATTTTTTCCAGGTTGTCCATTTTATTGGCATATAGTTGCTTGTAGTAATCTCTCATGATCCTTTGTATTTCTGCAATGTCAGTTTTTACTTCTCCTTTTTCATTTCTAATTCTATTGATTTGAGTCTTCTCCGTTTGTTTTTTTTTTGATGAGTCTGGCTAATGGTTTATCAATTTTGTTTATCTTCTCAAAGAACCAGCTTTTAGTTTTATTGATCTTTGCTATTGTTTCCTTCATTTCTTTTTCATTTATTTCTGATCTGATTTTTATGATTTCTTTCCTTCCGCTAACTTTGGGGTTATTTTTCTGTTGTTGTTCTTCTTTCTCTAATTGCTTTAGGTGTAAGGTTAGGTTGTTTATTTGAGATTCTTCTTGTTTCTTGAGCTAGGATTGTTTTGCTCTAAACTTTCTTGTTAGAACTGCTTTTGCTGAATCCCGTAGGTTTTGGGTCGTCATGTTTTCATTGTCATTTGTTTCTAGGTATTTTTTGTTTTCCTCTTTGATTTCTTCAGTGATCTCTAGGTTATTAAGTAGTGTATTGTTTAGCCTCCATATGGTTGTATTCTTTACAGATTTTTTCCTGTAATTGATATCCAGCCTCAGAGCATTGTGGTTGGAAAAGATACTTGATATGATTTCAATTTTCTTAAATTTACCAAGGCTTGATTTGTAACCCAAGATATGATCTATCCGGGGGACTGTTCCATGAGCACTTGAGAAGAAAGTGTATTATGTTGTTTTTGGATGGAATGTCCTATAAATATCAATTAAGTCCATAGTGTTTAATATATCATTTAAAGTTTATTTTTCCTTGTTTGTTTTCATTTTGGATGATCTGTCCATTGGTGAAAGTGGGGTGTTAGAGTCTCCTTCTATGATTGTGTTACTGTCAATTTCCCCTTTTTTGGCTCTTAGCATTTGCCTTATGTATTGAGGTGCTCCTATGTTGGTTGCATAAATATTTACAATTGTTATATCTTCTTCTTGGATTGACCCCTTGATCATTATGCAGTGTCCTTCTTTGTCTCTTGTAATAGTCTTTATTTTAAAGTCTATTTTGTTTGATATGAGAATTGCTACTCCACCTTTCTTTTGATTTCATTTGCATGGAATATCTTTTTCCCATCCCTCATTTTTGGTCTATATGTGTTGCTAGGTCTGAAGTGGGTCTCTTTTAGACAGCATATATACGAGTCTGGTTTTTCTATCCATTCAGCCCATCTATGTCTTTTGGTTGGAGAATTTAATACATTTACATTTAAGGTAATTATCGATGTGTATGTTCCTATTACCATTTTCTTAATTTTGGGGGGGTTGTTGTTGTAGGTCTTTTCCTTCTCTTGTGTTTCCTGCCTAGAGAAGTTCCTTTAGCATTTGTGTAAAGCTGGTTTGGTGGTGCTGAATTCTCTTAGCTTTTGCTTGTCTGGTAAGGTTTTAATTTCTCCATTGAATCTGAATGAGATCCTTGCTGAGTAGAGTAATCTTGATTGTTTTTTCCTTTCATTGCTTTAAATATGTCCTGCCACTGCCTTCTGGCTTGCAGAGTTTCTGCTGAAAGATCAGCTGTTAACCTTATGGGGATCCCCTTGTATGCTATTTGTTGCTTTTCTCTTGCTGCTTTTATTTTTTTTCCCCTGTATTTAATTTTTGATAGTTTGATTAATATGTGTCTTGGCATGTTTCTCCTTGGATTTGTCCTGCATGGGACTCTCTGCCCTTCCTGGACTTGATTGACTATTTCCTTTCCCATGTTAGGGAAGTTTTCAACTATAATCTCTTCAGATATTTTCTCAGACCCTTTCTTTTACTCTTCTTCTTCTGGGACCCCTATAATGTGCATGTTGGTGCATTTAATTCTGTCACAGAGGTCTCTGAGACTGTTCTCAATTCTTTTCATTCTTTTTTCTTTATTCTGCTCTGCAGTAGTTATTTCCACTATTTTATCTTTCAGGTCATTTATCCGTTCTTCTGCCTCAGTTGTTCTGCTATTGATTCCTTCTAGAGGAGTTTTCGTTTCACTTATTTTGTTGTTCATCACTGTTCGTTTGCTCTTTAGTTCTTCTAGGTCCTTGTTAAACGTTTCTTATATATTCTCCATTCTACTTCCAAGATTTTGGATCATCTTTACTATCATTACTCTGAATTCTTTTTCAGGTAGACTGACTCTTTCCTCTTCATTTGTTTGGTCTGGTGGGTTTTTACCTTGCTCCTTCGTGTGCTGTGTATGTCTCTATCTTCTCATTTTGCTTAACGTACTGTGTTTGGGGTCTCCTTGTCACAGGCTGGAGCTTCGTAGTTCCTGTTGTTTTTGGTGTCTACCCCAAGTGGCTAAGGTTGGTTCAGTGGGTTGTGTAGGCTTCCTGGTAGAGGGGAGTAGTGCCTGTGTTCTGGTGGATGAGGCTGGATATTTTCTTTCTGTTGGGTAGGTCCGTGTCTGGTGGTGTGTTTTCGGGTGTCTGTGACCTTATTATGATTATAGGTAGCCTGTCTGCTAATAGGTGGGGTTGTGTTCCTGTCTTGCTAGTTGTTTGGCATAGGGTGTCCTGCACTGGAGCTTGCTGGTCATTGAGTGGAGCTGGGTTTAAGCGTTAAGATGGAGATCTCTGGGAGAGCTTTCACCGTTTGATATGGAGCTGGGAGGTCTCTGGTGGAACAATGTTCTGAACTCGGCTCTCCCACCTCAGAGGCACAGGCCTGACAGGCCTGACACCCAGCCGGAGCACCAAGACCCTGTCAGCCACATGGCTCAGAAGAAAAGGCGAAAAAAAAGAAAGAAAAAAAATAAAATAAAGTTATTAAAATAAAAAATAGGGGCTTCCCTGGTGGCTCAGTGGTTGAGAGTCCACCTGCCAATGCAGGGGACGTGGGTTCGTGCCCCGGTACGGGAAGATTCCACATGCCGCGGAGCAGCTGGGCCCGTGAGCCATGGCTGCTGAGCCTGCGCGTCCAGAGCCTGTGCTCCGCAACGGGAGAGGCCACAACAGTGAGAGGCCCACGTACCACCAAAAGAAAAAAAAAATTATTAAAAATTAAAAAAATTTTAATGTAATAAAAAAAGAAAAGAAAGAAAGAAAAAAAGAAGAGAGCAATCAAGCGAAAAAACTCCACCAATGATAAGAAGCGCTAAAAAGTATACTAAAAAAAAGAAAAGGCAACAGATCCGTAGGACAAATGGTAAAAGCAAAGCTACACAGACAAAAATCACACACAGAAGCATACACATACATACTCATAAAAAGAGAAAAAGGAAAAAAAAAGTATATCGTTGCTCTCAAAGTCCATCGCTTCAATTTTTGGATGATTCGTTGTCTATTCATGTATTCCACAGATTCAGGGTACATCAAGTTGATTGTGGAGATTAAATCTGCTGCTCCTGAGGCTGCTGGGAGAGATTTCCCTTTCTCTTCTTTGTTCTCAGATCTCCTGGGGTTCAGTTTTGGATTTGGCCCTGCCTCTGCATGTAGGTTGCCTGAAGGTGTCTTTTCCCACCGAGGCAGAATGGGGTTAAAGGAGCAGCTGATTCGGGGGCTCTGGCTCACTCAGACCCGGGGGAGGGAGGGGTACAGAATGCGGGGCGAGCTTGTGGCGACAGAGGCTGGCGTGACGTTGCACTAGCCTGATGTGCACCGTGCGTTCTCCCAGGGAAGTTGTCCCTGGATCACGGGACCCTGGCAGTGGCGGGCTGCACAGGCTCCCGGGAGGGGAGGTGTGGATAGTGACCTGTGCTTGCACACAGGCTTCTAGGTGGCTGCACCAGCAGCCTTAGCGTCTCATGCCCGTCTCTGGGGTCCGTGCTGATAGCCGCGGCTCGCGCCCGTCTCTGGAGCTCGTTTAGGCGGTGCTCTGAATCCCCTCTCCTCACGCACCCCTAAACAATGGTCTCTTGCCTCTTAGTTCCAGACTTTTTCCCGGACCCCCTCCCGGCTAGCTGTGGCACATTCGCCCCGTTCAGGCTGTGTTCA
Source organism: Grampus griseus (assembly GCF_964374135.1). NCBI lineage: Eukaryota > Metazoa > Chordata > Mammalia > Artiodactyla > Delphinidae > Grampus > Grampus griseus. The sequence continues at coordinate 54,928,811 of NC_139007.1, read as the reverse complement.
CGCAGCCAACCCCAGTCCTCTCCCTGGGATCTGACCTCCGAAGCCTGAGCCTCAGCTCCCAACCCTCACACAGCGGGTGAGCAGACAAGCCTCTCGGGCTGGTGAGTGCTGGTCGGCACCGATCCTCTGTGCAGGAATCTCTCCGCTTTGCCCTCTGCACCCCTGTGGCTGCGTTCTTCCGTGTCTCCAAAGCTTCCCGCCTCCGCCACCTGCAGTCTCCGCCCGCGAAGGGCCCTCATAGTGTGTGGCAACCTTTCCTGCTTCACAGCTCCGTCCCACTGGTGCAGGTCCCGTCCCTGTTCTTTTGTCTCTGTTTATTCTTTTTTCTTTTGCCCTACCCAGGTATGGGGGGAGTTTCTTGCCTTTTGGGAAGTCTGAGGTCTTCTGCCAGCATTCAGTAGGTGTTCTGTAGGGGTTGTTCCACATGTAGATGTATTTCTGATGTATTTGTGGGGTGGAAGTAGATCTCCACATCTTGCTCTTCTGTCATCTTGAAGTTCTCCCCCTAAAAATATTAGGAAATTTTAATAGAAAATACCTTCATCAACTATCTTGCATAAAGTGTGATAAATAGGTTCCTTTTTTATTTTTACAATTTAAGGGGATTTCATTTTTTTCAAGTCCATTATAAAACACACTGAAACATTTGCCTAACCATGTAGACTGGCTCAAGGCAGTCCATGCTCTAAGACTAATTGTTGAATAACTTTTCAAATATAAGGAGAGGAATTCTTCAGGATTCCCATCAAGATGAATCACCTTTTACTTATTTCTGCCTTATGTGTCATCATATATAGGACTTAATGCAGATCTGGGACATACTCAATTAGAATAATAAAAGATATTTCACAAAGGAATAAATTTGAAATAATATTCAGAAATCTGTAATAGAATATTAAAAAAGTAAGATTTTTATTGTGGAAAATATTAGCACCACCACCCCCACCCCCCCGGCATCTGTTGAGTATATAGAGGTTTATTGATTTTTTTCTGGACAATCTCAGACCTTCAAATAGTGGACATAAAATATACAGCAGTTCCTTAAAAGTTTTTAAGGTAGGAATATTCATAAAGCAAATTTGGATGTGAATTTTATATTCACTAGTTTATTTGCTAACTTTAAAATGATTATATTTATTTATCTAGTGATTAAATTTGTCCTTGTTCCTTTATCTTAAAAGAGATCATGAATCTTCAGTTGTAATATAGGCTCAGTTTGTCCCAGGTGGAAGTTAAGGAGTTCATTATTCTTATCTCTGTCAATGTCCTAATTTACAAATGAGCTGAAGCAATTAATTCTTGCAAGTCTCCTGTATTAATTATAGTGTTAGGCAGGTTTCCTTGTGGTTTTGTAATTCTTTTTGTCACATTTTCACTCTCCTTACTATCTCAGCTTGATACTTGTTGACATGCTGATTCATGTTTTAGTGTACTAGAAGGGTTTTATTCATCTGGAGGAATGAGTGTAAAGAGGTCACACCTTATTATCACACTGGCATTTCTAGTGTGTGTCGAGCATGTATCTCCCTTTAATTTAAATCTGAAAAATGTACAGGGATTTCTGCAGCTAAGCTGTACAAATCGATAAAATTTGTAATCAAGGCTGTCTAATCTCTAAACCTGATATAAAACTTCACAACTATTGATTACATGTGAAGGTTCTGCAAGCTGTTAATCATGCATGAAAGCATAAAATAAATGGTGGCTTCAGAAAAGGAAATGGACAAATAATCATCACCCCTGCAGTCCTTATCTGTCTTTCTGTTCCCCTGAAGCAAGCATGTTACCAGACTTTCATTTTATTAAATCAAATGATGTATTAAAGTGTGTTAACAGCCATTATCACTTTGAAAATTTGTATTACTCTAGCTTTTTTCTATTATAATTTAGAAATTTTCTCATCTTTCTTCAGAAAAGTGATCCAAAGCAAATTAGTTTATTTTGTAAGTTTCCAGAAGGAATGAAAGAAGGACCTAAGTTGGTGTATTAAAATCATAATCTTTGCTGGGACTGAAATGAGCCATACATACTTGGAATATCATTATAATGTAATTGTTGTAGTTTATTTTGGGCAGTCTTGGCGGGTCTTCATGCCATAAGATAGCCTCACTTAAAATGGGCCCTCCTAACCTCTCATTTACTAATATACTTTATAATAATTTCCAAGTTTGAATTGACTGGCTTGACTCATTCAAGGACAGATGTAAGGTGTTTACAAAGGAGTTATGTAGTTGAGGAAAACATGTACTATTTCTGCATCTAAGTAGTATTAGAGGGATTTGGATTAAAATGTATATGTAAATGTATGTTTCTGTTAGAGCTATCCACTCAAAAGTAAGGAAATTTAGATTATATTGCTGATTCACTTTATATATACCTGTAAACTTATATTGATATAAAAATTAAAATATTTTAATAAATGTTGTGTTGCAGCGATGGATTAGGGTGCTAGAAAATGACTCTAATTATTATAGCTTAGAATAAAAATTGACATGTCTTATACCTCATAGAATTATTAGTCCAATATTTAATATATTAGTATCTGTGGGAGCATAGTGAAGAAATGAACCTGCCCTCAAAGAGCATACAGGAAATAAAGACAAAAATATATTCATTTAAAGTAGTTTTTTAAATCTTATGCTGCCACAATATTTGGCACATGCCAGGCCTTTAATAAATGTTTACTTTAATACTAAAAGAATACTAAATAAGCATGTAGTGGCTCAGCACAACTCATTATTAGCGAAATACAATTTGTAAAGTACTGTTCTATGGAGGGATCACTGACATAATCTTCACAAAAATATTAAGGTAATTTACCAAGTGAAGAGATTAGGGATAGGGATTATATCAAAATGCTGAACAATTACTAACCACAAAATCTCATCTGTGGCAGAAAGCCTCTGATGATCTTGTCTGGATCACAGATCTGCTGGTGGACTGACGATTGGCTGGTCTAGATGACCTCTGCTGGCACAACGAGGTGACTAACTCAGCTCTGTTCCACATGCATTTCTTAGTCCAGAAGTGATGGTGGAGTTGTAAGAGCAAGAGGGGCTCACAGGACTTTTTGAGATACAGGCTGAAAGCACACCGCCACTTTTGCTTCATTCTGTTGACCAAAGCAAGTCATGAGGCAAGCCCCAAATCAAAAGATGGGGAAATAAACCCCACTTCTTTGGTGTGAAGGGTTGTAAAATCACATGGCCAACAGAGTGGATACAAAGAGAGGTGAAGAATTGGAGCCATCACAGAATTGAGTTCTTAAGTTCTATTTTCATTAGCTCTTGAACATAAAACATATTAAAATTAGTTGCTTTATTGTTCAGAAAATGAAGTTTCCAAGCATATACTATGGGCCAACCACTTTGCTTGGCATACAAAATATTTACCTCATTTTTTAGTACAACCTAAGAAGTGTGTCATTTATCTTCTTTTTAGGGGTGGAGAAGGCATTGAAAATTACCTCTAGAGTTTTGTCATTGCTGTATACAGCTCCTCTCCAGTCATCTTATTTTATACACTGTATATTATGAAGTAGTTTTTTCCATATTACTTTTTTAGGGTAATATACAGCTCACTGTATGTTTTTGTATGTGATTAATGCTGTTGCTAAACATTTTTATGAAAAATAAAGTTTGTTTTTACACTAGGGGTAGATTATTCTCTTCTTTTTTTCCTTCAATAAATTTTTTTAAATGCCTTTTCTCTTTCTGTTTTATGTTTTATCCAAGTATAGGTGGTTAGCTATACAAAATGTTTTATTTTTTGCATTGTTTAAAGTATAACATATAAGCAGAATATGCAGTATGAGAGATGAATTGAAGTAGATTGATTGACTGTAATTACATGGTTCTTCCAACACAGTCTGGTATCATTAGATAAAAATTTAAGTGAAAAACATTAAAGGGCCCCTAAATTTTCAACTCCCCATGTTTTGAGAATTAGGTTTAATAAGACATTCAATAAGATTTATCTATTGGAAAAATAGTTATTTTGTCTTTTTTTTCCACGTCACTTTGGTAGTAAGTTCTTTTGAAAATCAAACAGTTTCCTTAGCATTATTGTAGAGAGTATGCAAATGTTATTAGAATTATCTGATGAACTTCAGTCAGATTCTTGAGAGCAGTGAAGATGACATATTTTGGTTTAATTTGATGATGTGCTTAGTATTGTTCTGATGGTACTGGGTAAATATTTCTGTGACTCTGCAGGAGAGCTGAGTGAACCATGCACCCCCTGTCATTCTATATCCCCTGAGGGCAAACATGTCATTTCAACAACACAGCCAGAAAGCCAAAAGAGCTGACAGTTGGTTTGTGGTTATTCCTGGACCTGAGGCTCCCTCATATTACAGTGCTAATCAAGTCATCTCACCAACTTATCATTAACTCAATTTGACCCGTGGGAGCAGAGATGAAATCTTTCTGGCAAGACTAATGAAGCTCTAAGACTGAAAAGATGTGCAGTGTAAAACCTTGATTATCCTCAGTCATTACCATGAGGAAAAGAATAAAAATACAAAGCATCAATAGAGAAAAGTAAAGACAATGTCTTCCAAAGCACTTCAGTTTTTTCCTCCCCCAAGGTATGCCAATGTTTTCTTCCTTTTTTAAAAAAAAAAAAAATTGCAACTTTGTTCAGAAATTTCATCTCAATTATTTTTTATTTTACACCAACAAATATTTTCTCTAACAGTCAGGAAGTTCACTTTCCTTGTGTTTGTTTTGATAAATGGAATGGAAATTGTGCTTTGCAGTCAGCTTCTAAGATTTCTGATGAAAAGGCAGCCAGGAGCAAGAAGCTCCCTGTCATGCTTCAGTGTTCTTAGTTTGTGACATCTTTGACAACATCTTCCTTTTCTTCTTGGCATGAGCTTTGGGACATCTTCTATTTCTCTCTGAGTGACAGCTGGATAATAAGTTTTATCATTAGAAACTGATTCTAGGGAAATGTGATCCCTGCCCCCGATTCTCTTGTAGCTGCTGAAGCTTTTGTTTTCACAACTCTTTCAGAGTAACCGAGATTATCACTAGAGAAGGACCTGGATACTGACCTGTCGTGTCATGTGTTGTTTAACAAATGCCCAAAATTGAATTTCCTTTTATCTGTTATCTAGAACCACTTATTAAATCATCTTGCTGTTGAGAGGTGACTCAAAGTCAACAGGTCCTGTTTACTCATGTTGCCTTAATTTTTCTTAATCTTCAGAGAATTATTAAGTAGTTCTTCATTTTATCCTATCAAGTTGTGTTAAATATTTGACACAAAAACTATTACAAGCATAAATCCCATGCTTGATCTGTTTAGAATTTAAGTAAGGGCAGTGATATGTTATTTCTTTATTTATCTGCTAATTGTATATTACTGGTCATAGATTTGATATGTAGCTTTTCTGCTATTTCTTTTTGATTTCATGTGGCTTTTCTCACTGAAACAACTAGGAAATAGGTGAACAATAAAAGGAAAAATGGAATGGGAAAAGTGGAATGATCAACTTTTGGCAGAAAAATAAAGAAAACCATTGTCTCCTGAAGTCACACTCCTTCTTGGCCCCTTATTCTCCCCTAACACATTGCAATCTTTGGATTTTTCCACTTCCAGTGTCTGCACACTTGACAAAACCTCCAAATTAATTTTTCTAAAGTAGTTAGTTAATTGTGTTAATTTCCTGCTCAGTTAATTTCCATTGGCTCTTAGATCAAGTTACCTCTTATCATGACATCCAAAGTTTTTCCAATCTTTTCCCAACCAATTTTTCCGATATAACCTCCTATTAGATAACTTGTACAGCAACCAAATGGGATTACATATTTTTTCCAATTGTGTTTGTATTTATTCATCTTGTTTCCTCTGCATTTTTATTATTTATCCAAGTTATGTCTATAGATCTTCTTGCCTTACCCATTGAGACCAAATGCAAATATCTCTTCCATTTGACAGGTGGAAGTTGTTTCTCTCTCTTGAATTCCTATAGTATTTTATTCCATTCATATACCATTTATATCATACTGCTTTAATTTTTTTTCTTAGCTTATCATCTTTACTGAATAAATGTTAAGCTCCTTGAGGTCTATTATTGTTTTATTCACTTTAGAATCCTCCACAGTGTCTGGTATCATACACTTTATATAATAGGCAATCTATTTTTGTTTCACAATAGATGGATTACTTGTTCAGAATATTTTAATATGATCCTTTGCTGCATGAAGGTCACTCCCTTGCTATATTTATTCCCAAGTTTCTGCCAGAATTTTGCCCCACAACTTTTTCCAATTCCTTGTTTCTCTCCCAAATTTCCTTTTACTAGAAAAGCAAAATGAGACAGAAGGAAAGAGAACTGTTTTATAAACACATGTATGGAATACCTAACAAAAATTTGAAAATGGAAAGTAAAAAATTGGGAAGAAGAAAGAACATTTAGTAAATTTCAAACCACCTGACAAGTAGTGCATTGATGAATGTGATCCCCATTGTTTTATCATCATTGTGGTGACCTATGTTGTTATAAATACTGTTTACTGTGACGCCTCTATGTGCCATTCACCACACTAGGTCATTTCTTTAAATTATTTAATCCTTAAAACAGCACTTATGCGCAGCTTTATATAACATAGTGAGTCCTGAGCAATATCCTTCTACTTCCGTTTATTCTACAAAAGTTAATTATTCCAATTTTAAAAGTTTAAATTTTTACTTATGCATTCATATCTCAGAAATACAACACAATTATTGGTGAGGCACAAGACTAATGGATCAGGTTGAGGAATTTAGTTAATTTTCTTGTCGAATTCTGATAGAATTTTCTTCGAATGGATTTCATAGTAGTAGAACAGTCTCAAGTCCCTGCTGTTTATATCCTGATTTTTAAAAATCTATGTATACGTGGTGGTCAGCCCATGTCAGAGCTAAGAGACTTCAGAGGTGTTGCATAGCAGAGTGCCTATTGTATGCGTGTATGTATGTGTATGTGCTTATATATGTATATGTGAATATATACATAGATGTACATGCATGGATACATATATGTGATTATAACATATATGTAAATACAGCTGAGAATATCCAACCTCAATAAAAACTGGAAAAAAATAGAGCGCATGTCAATTAAATAACTGTAATTAGACAGTGACTTCCTCTGAATTACTGCAGATGCCTTAGAGCTCAAAATAATTGAATTTTGACTTTAGATGTGTTTCTGCATACGTGTGTGTGTGTGTTTACTTTGTTGTATGTTGGTTTCTGAATATTGCCCTAGATGGCAGTAAGATTATATTTTAAGTCACTATTTTAGTAATAACAATTCATTTTGCAGCATTTCTTCAAGCCTTTGTGAAAAATATAGATGTTAAATACCATATTGACCTTGTAGAAAGATTCTTTGCCTATTAAAAAGCTATTTCTTTTCACAAATCTTTGGTTTTTTACCAGTTAATAAAGTGTGGGCAACTGATATTATGATTGTGGTTTATGCACATACGTATAGGATTTCTAAAGCTACCTTTTCCAGATTTTAAATTAGAGTTTTAAAGTCTAATTTATATTAGTGTCAAAGTTAGCAGCATTTAAATACACCAAAACAGAATTCTCACTCAAAGTGAACTCTGTGTATTTTTTTACATACTACCAATACATAATAAATATATCTTTTGTCAACTCTTAAAAATGAATAATTGATGATGTAGAGCTATTGTGTCTTTCACAGTGTCTGGGTATGCTTTTATTTTACTTTTTTTTTTTTAAATTTCAAATATGAGAATAAAAAGAGTGGGGGTAGTGAGTTACTTCTGCTTTCGACAGCGAGTCCCTCAGTATGCACACATTTACATCTCTTCTGGCTCTTCCAAGCCTAGAGAAACACTAAGTTCCTCCAAACTTTGACTTGCTCTAGGGCTATTCAGAATGTCAAGCAGTTCTAACAGGCAGTCAGCTAGCTGCAGCAGCTGAGCAGAAATTGAATAGCACATATATTCCCTATTTTCAGTGCTCCATAAAAGGGTGAATAAAGGAAGCCAAAAGGCAAAAGAAATTGGATATAATGAGATTAGCTAGGAGAAGAAAATTTCTATTTATTTTTATAATTATTTAACTTTATAAATAGAGAAATTAATTTTTAAAATTATTTTATTATTAGTTTGGGAGAAAATGTAAATATGTAGTCAGTAATTTGACAGGCAAATTGTAGAGGCTTTTAGTACATGAAGTGTTAAGTAGGTTTTTTTTCTTTACCATTTTGCATTTCCACTTTTTTTCACATTCATGTGTACACTTTTTTTTAATTTCTTTTTTTTAAAAGAGGCCTCTAAATTTGCTGTTCAGAAATATAGTCCCTCTGTGATGACTAAAGTCATGTGTAAACTTTAAACCATTCCTATGAATATCCACTTTTTTGTTCTGTCTTTTGGGGTTTTATTGGTCTTGTAGTTTCTACTCATTGCCAAAGTTACTAAGGTAAAATTTTCCTCCACTCCTACCAATGAAGTTGTGTCATACATCTGTAAAACAGATTCTTTTTAAATTTTTATTTCATTTTATTTTTTAATACATTATACCCCCTTTACTTATTTCTCTGACCCCTCATCCCCTACTTCTGGCAACTGCCAATCTGTTCTCTCTAACTGATCTATGATCTTGTTTTTTTTGGTTAATTTTTGTTTTTGTTTTTAAGACCCCACACATAAGAGAGATTATATGGTATTGTCTTTCTCTGTCTGATTTATTTCATTTAGCATAATACCCTGGAAGACATTTGCTGCAAATGTCAAGATTTTGCTCTTTTTCATGGCTTAATAATACTCCGTGGTATATACGCATAGATATGTATATGTAAACACATTTTCTTTACTCATTCATCCCTTGATGGACACTTGTGTTGTTTCCTTGTAAATAGTGCTGCAGTGAACATGGGGATGCATATATCTTTTCAGTTAGTGTTTTTATTTTCTGCAGATAAATACCCTGAAGTGGAATTGCTGAATCATATGGTAGTTCTGTTTTTAATTGAGGAACCTTAATACTGTTTTCCATAGTGGCTGCGCCAATTTATATTCCCAACAGTGCACAAGGGATCCCTTTTCTCCACATCCTCACCAACACTTGTTATTTCTTGTCTTTTTGATGACAGCCATTTTGAGAGGTGTGAGGCAATATCTTGTACTTTTGGTTTGCATTTCCCTGATGATTACTGACGTTGAACATCTTTTCATGTACCTGTTGACCGTCTGTATGTCTTCTTTGGGAAAATGTCTATTTGGATCTTGTGCCCATTTTTTTATCAGCTTGTTTGGGTTTTTTTGCTATTGAGTTGTAGGAGTTCTTTATATATTTTGGATATTAACTGCTTATCAGATATATGATTTGCAAATATTTTCTTCCATTCAGTAGGTTACCTTTTCATTTTGTTGATGGTTTCCTTTGCTGTGCAGAAGCTTTTTAGTATGATGTAGTCCCACTTATTTATTTTTGCTTTTGTTGCCTTTGCTTTTGGTGTTAGATTCAAAAAAATCATGGCCTAGACCTGTGTCAAGGAGCTTACCACCTTTTTTCTTTTCAGGAGTTTTATGGTTTCAGGTCTTACTTTCAGGTCTTTAATCCATTTTGAGTTAATTTTTGTATATGGTGTAAGACAGTGGTTGTGTTTCACTGTTTTGCATATGACTGTCCAGTTTTCCCAACACCATTAAATGAAGAGATAGTTCTTTCCCCATTGTATATTCTTGACTCCTTTGTCATAAGTTAATTGACCAGATATGTGAGCATTTATTTCTGCGCTCTCTATTCTGTTCCATTCATCTATGTGTCTGTTTTAGTACAAATATCATATCGTTTTAATTATTTTAACTTTGTAATATAGTTTGAAATCAGAGAGCGTGATGCCTCCAGCTTTGTTCTTTTTTCTCAAGATTACCTTGGCTATTTGGAGTTTTTTTGTGGTTTCATACAAATTTTAGGTTTATTTGTTTTATTTCTTCAAAAAAAATGCCATTGGAACTTTGATCGGGATTGCACTGAATCTGTAGATGCTTTCAGTAGTATGGCCATTTTAACAATATTGATTTTTCCAATCCATGAGTGCTGAGTATCTTTCATTTATGTCTTCTTCAATTTCTTTATGCTTTTCTTAGTCTTTTAAAGTTGTATTAGTATGCAGGGTAAGTGCAAATTGAATAGTGGTATAAAATGAAAAGATGTATGAAAGAGAATGATCACTCAGAAAAAGAGAAGTTTATAAAGGAATAAGATGTCAGGTTCAAAATGAAGGGTGTATGAAAACAGGTATATGACTACTAGACCTAAAAAAAATTAAAGCAGAGGGATAAATATTTATTGGTGTTTTCTCTTATTGTTGTATGGGATATTTGCATTCATATGCATCAGGTATTTTCTGGAGAAATTTCTCAATCTAGACACTTTTAGAACAATGTATGGACTAACTGCAATGTGGCCACTCAGTTGTATCTGATTGCTACCTGACAGGCAGCAAAGTCACAATTTATCTGGGAAGTTTTTGGATGATCCTGCCTATAAGTGCCTGGCCAGTTTGTGGACAGTGGTGCCAAACACTGTGTTTTTAGTCTAACTAGATGGAAAGGAAAATGTCATCATCTCACTCTTGTGCCTGGCGGGGAAAATGATAACATAGTGCTAGACATAGAAAGAGATTTTTTTAAATGATTAAAAGACCACATCTTTCTTCCAGCCTACTTAACACTGCAACAAAAGCGGTAAAATAGGGGGACTGGATATTGTAAACAATCAGAAGATCAGACAGAATTTAAAACCTAAACTTTGGATTCTACCAAAGATTAATTTGCATATATTTTTTTTTATATAGTTTTGAGGTTTTAAATTAAATGGCCACAAGAGTGTACTTCAGAGTTCACATCAAATATATTGAACTGGAATCCCAATTTGGGTTTGCCATCTGTGTGCCATGCTGATTATTTTTACACAGCTAAGATTTTAATCTCAAAAATGAAAATTTATAAAAACACCCATATTGGGCTTTTTGTATTACTTATTTTTCTTCACTTTTTCCCTACTGATTTCTATTTTTCATGAGCACTAACAATCCCTAGTGAGTTAATGGAGGCACCAACAAGGCCTCAACCTTGACCTTGACTTTAATCTCTTTGTCAAATCAATGTATTAAAGTTTTGCTGTGTATTGGTTTGTTTACTGTGTAGACTTTGCCATGGCCATGACTTTCATAGGGTAATTATTTTGATTAAGTTAGATGATTAAAGTTAGTCTTGCATGAGAAAAGTATACACTTGGGAAGCAGTGATGGATGGATTCCAGTCTTCAGAGTGTTTAGTTCTGCCAGCATTTTCCAGTTGAATGGAAATTCACTTCCCAGTTTGGTTTCGGTGACACTGGATGGATTGTCAGACCTGAGCAGTTCCTAGAGAAAGACAAAAAGAGATCAAGAAGGATAGATGACAATGTGAATATCCACATGTGTTCTTGCAATTTTTCTCAGATATTTTTCTGCTTTGATGAACAACATCATTACTGAAATAATAAATGTTAATTAATATCTGCATCATTTTTGTAAGTGGTAGTTTAGTGTTACGATTAGACTAATTAGTATACAGCATAGCTTGGTGACATGACAAATCAGAGAGCAGAACATGTTGACTCTTATCCATTATGATGTATTAGCTAATTCACTTGCTCAATAATGACCAAAGAAAGATGGGGAATAGGGCAGTAACAACAGAAACAACTATAAAAGCATTGTGGCCACATTTTCAAGTTTTTATTTTTCTGCCATGTTCCTGAGTACTATGGATTGTGGACATTTTACTTCCCATTTCTCTTCCCATTGGTAAATCATAGCCCTAACAGAAACCTTTAAGAATAAGATCATGAGTAATAAAGAAAATGAGAATAAACGATGACTTCCAGATTTTCCTAGGTTTACACATGCTATGTCATGCTCAGTGTTAAATTTTTTCAAGATTATTCATGGTAAAGTTGACAGCTATCTGTGTCTTTGATTTATTTTTCAGAGCCTATGCGAACCCCAAAGACTTTAAAGATTGCCGAGATACAGGCAAGACGCATTGCTGTGGACTGGGAATCCCTGGGTTACAACATCACTCGTTGCCACACTTTTAATGTCACTATCTGCTACCATTACTTCCGTGGTCACAATGAGAGCAAGGCAGACTGTTTGGACATGGACCCCAAAGCCCCTCAGCATGTTGTGAACCATCTGCCACCTTATACAAACGTCAGCCTCAAGATGATCCTAACCAATCCAGAAGGCAGGAAGGAGAGTGAAGAGACGATTATTCAAACTGATGAGGATGGTATGCTCATACTTCCTTACTTTTAAAGGGGGGAATTATATGACAAGAATTATGTACTTGCTTACAGTTTTGCCTAGAGTCCCCAAAATTGAATTGGATTCCGAAATCTGCTAAATACTTTTAACAGAGTTAACTTTGGAAAGGATTTGCCGTTAACAAAAACCTTAATATTCTTCAGGGTAGCATCAAATACTAAATGAACGATTCCTTTATTGTTTTCCATTTTTATACAATATTAGAAAAGTAGCAACTACACTAAAAGTCTAAAGTTTTTATCAAATGTTCAAAAATAATTTTCACCATTTGTGGCACTACATCGATTACCTATTGGTGAAATGCACTTAGTTAAAATTTTAGTTTTTTGCATTTTACAGATCAGTAGTAATAGCTTTCATTTCCTTTAGATTTGAAAGCAACATTGTTTACCTATTCTGTTCATTTTTAGATAGTTTTATGTAATTATAAAAATAAAAGAAGGTCAAAGTTTATATGTTTAAGTCTAAATAAAGGTCCTTATCAGATATTGGCAAGCTATCATCTTTCATCCATCTTTTTACCACCCAAGTAATTGAATTATAACTTGCCCAATTTCTATGTGTGTATTACTTCTAAATTATTGAATAATAGGAAGAAACAGTTATATTAATATTATAAATTACATACACATACTATAGTATGCCATTAATGTGAATTTGAATACATATTCTGATTTAAAAAAAAATGTATCCGAGACAAAAATGATTAATAATAACACTGTATTCTTCCAATGTAAGACATTTCATTTGCAGTATTTCCTTTTATGAATGAAAGCGTGCAGGGGGAAAAAGTGTGCTATATAGTGAATTGAGGCAAAACCGAACTGGGAGTCAGGAATCATGAGTTTTCAGTCCTGGCTCTAATAACTCTGTAACCTTAGCAAATCCTTTCACACCTCTAGTTCTCTATTTCTCAACTCTATATGAAAAGGTTAAATTAAATGATCTCTAAGGTTCCATCTACAATTTTTTTTTTTTTTTTTTTTTTTGCGGTATGCGGGCCTCTCACTGTTGTGGCCTCTCCCGTTGTGGAGCACAGGCTCTGGACACGCAGGCTCAGTGGCCATGGCTCACGGGCCCAGCCGCTCCGCGGCATGTGGAATCTTCCCGGACCGGGGCACGAACCCGTGTCCCCTGCATCGGCAGGTGGACTCTCAACCACTGCGCCACCAGGAAAGCCCCCATCTACATTTTTATTTGGGTTTCAGAAAACAGGATGTATTTGATACCTGAGTGTTCCCAATTTCCCTTGAGTTCTGAACTTTAGGCTCAGATGTATATTTTGATGCCTACCAAGTATTAGATTGCCATAAAATGGGTCAATATTCCATAGTTTCTAGAAATTCTCCTTGTTACTTCAAGCTTTCTCACGCTGAGAAATGGAAATGGTCTTGGTTTGTTCTGTTTTTTTTGTTGTATTAAAGGGAAGTGAAAGCCTTTTAACCTCATTTAGCTCAGATTTTCAAGGAAACAATATTGTCCTAAAATTATGCATATTCATAAAATTTCAAAGAATAAACCTAAGACTTATTCATGATAAATGTATTTTTGTCATCTTTGAGACAATAAAACACAGTCACCTCAGCTATCATGTTTGAACTTGCACTTAATCAAAACATTAACAACATTTTAAAGAACAAACCCTGCTTTTATACATAAACACACAAACACTCGTATTACCCCCCTGTCCCCCCACACATACACAACACACACACAACACATGCTTATGAAAGAAACAGTGGTTGAGTGTAGTTGTTTCATAGGTAGAGTATCAAAATGGGAAGTCTAAGCATGGATTCAAAAGCTCTGAAAAATCTCTGTCTCATTTTATAAGGTGGGATAAATATTATGTCTATATTATACTAGACATTTTTAAGTATAGTTGATTTATAAATTGTGTTAGTTTCAGGTGCACAGCAAAGTGATTCAGTTATTTTTTTTTCAGATTATATTCCATTATAGTTTGTTTCAAGATCTTGAATTTAATTCCCTGTGCAATACAGTAAATACTTGTGGCTTATCTATTTTATGTATAGTAGTTCATATCCATTAATCCCATACTCCTACTTTATCCCTCCCTCCCGCCATCTCCCCTTTGGTAACCATGAGTTTGTTTTCTGTGTCTGTAAGTCTGTTTCTGTTTTGTATATAGATTCATTTGCATTGTTTTTAGGTTCCACATGTAAGTGATACCACATAGTATGTGTCTGTCTGACTTAGATCAGTAAGTGTAGGATTCTCTAGATCCATCCATGTTGCTGCAAATGGCAACATTTCATTCTTTTTTATGACTGAGTAATATTTCATTGTGTATATATATACCACATCTTCTTAAGCCAATTGTATGTTTATGGGTACTTGGGTTGTTTCCACGTCTTGACTATTGTAAATAGTGCTGCTATGAGCATCGGAGTGCATGTATCGTTTTGAATTATTAGAGTTTTTGTCTTTTCTGGATATATACCCAGAAGTGGGATTGATGGATCATATGGTAGCTCTATTTTTAGTTTTTTAAGGAACCTCCATACTGTTCTCCATAGTGGCTGCCCCAGTTTACATTCCAGCCAACGGTGTGCAGATATTCCCTTTTCTCCACACCCTCTCCAACATTTATTATTTGCAGACTTTTTGGTGATGGCCATTCTGACCAGTGTGAGGTGATACGTCATTGTGGGTTTGATTCGCATTTCTCTAAATTAGGTTATTGACCATCTTTTCCTGTGCCTGTTGCCCATATGTATGTCTTCTTTGGAAAAATGTCTATTTAGGTTGTCTGCCCATTTTTTGATTGGGTTGTTTGGGTTTTTTTGACATTCAGTTGTACAAGCAGTTTGTATATTTGGGTATTAACCCCTTGTCAGTCACATTGTTTGCATATATTTTCTCCCATTCTGCAGGTTGTCTTTTAGTTTTGTTGATGGTTTCCTTTGCTGTACAAAAGCTTTTAAGTTTGTACATTTGTTCATTGTACACTATACATTTTATAATCCGTGATTTTAGTAATAAGAATGTACTCACATTTTATTGCCTGCACTTAAAATTGAAAAAAAAAATGATTTCTTTTTTTTTATCTTTATTGGAGTATAATTGCTTTACAATGGTGTGTTAGTTTCTGCTTTATAACCAAGTGAATCAGCTATACATATACATATATCCCCATATCCCCTCCTTCTTGCATCTCCCTCCCACCCTCCCTATCCCACCCCTCTAGGTGGTCACAAAGCACCGAGCTGATCTCCCTGTGCTATGCGGCTGCTTCCCACTAGCTATCTGTTTTACATTTGGTAGTGTATATACGTCCATGCCACTCTCTCACTTCGTCCCAGCTTACGCTTCCCACTCCCCGTGTCCTCAAGTCCATTCTCTACATCTACATCTTTATTCCTGTCCTGCCCCTAGGTTCTTCAAAACCTTTTTTTTTTTAGATTCCGTATATATGAAAAAACATGATTTCTTAATTGGTAATGTTAGTCTCAGTTATGTGAGTTTTGTGGTTCTTCAGTCAGTCATTCTCTAACAATATAATTCATTTTGATGGTATTCTTTGGTATGAGTTTTTAGTCTGCTTTTCTTTCCACAAACCAAAGAATGCAGTCAGGCTTATATAATCTTTTTTCATATTGCATTAAATTTTTTAATGTATTTTTGGGTACACATATGACTAGATTACTAATCAGGAAGTGAATTGCTATGGAAATTTAAATTATGTCTTAAAATTTATCAAACTCATGACTGTGTTATTTATTTCATCTAGAAATAGTTTTGTAAAAGTAAAATGGCATTAACTATTCGGTCTAATTTCAATAATATTTCTTACTTTTGTTTTATTTTAACCTCTGTTTTGAAGAATTTTTTTATTGTTTGTAATGATATTGAGGTGCATGTTATTATTTCATGATAGTACAGTCACAAAGTAATTCCTTCTACTGTAAGGGTTTTTTAATTTTTTGCTTTATATATAAGACTAAATGATTGAAGTACAAGCTTTCTATGAAGTATTCGCAAATAATTCAGGCTCCAAATCTGCTCATTATAAACTCCGCTTCTACATAGAGTACTTGATGTGTCTCAATGTTCCTGAATTGGGGGGGTGACAGAATATCTAAATCATAATCTATTGTTGGAAGATCGATGGATTATGATGATCTAATTAAGTCAGTCTTGCTAAGTTATTGCTGCCCCATATACATAGAAAAATAATAAATTATCAGCCATCTAATAAAAGAATATAATTTCATGAAAAGAACTCTGGGTACATCCATAAACCATGAGAGCAAAGCTAGAATGATTTCCCACCAGAACCTTAAGGTAGAATTTATATTTCATTTATTGCATGCATTTTTTAATGCACGGGTAGAATTTTGTGTAAGAGATTTTGTTTTCACTTTTTATTCTAGCATTCATAAAAATCAATATTGTGAAGTTAGCTCAGCAGAAAAGCCTGGTTTGGGGACATTTTTTGACTAATACAAAGCTATTTTTAAATGTACATTTATTATATTTTAAAGGCTGTAAAGCTTATTTAATATAATCTTGCCCCACCCACATTTCATTTTCCTCTCTTCCACTTCGAGAGTTATATTTTTAGGGACTTTTTTATGTGCAAAAAAAAAAAATTTAGCTGAAACAGCTCTCCAATAAATTATAAGTAGGGGAATAAAAGTCAGCATTCTGTCTTCATTAAAATTTGTTGATTTGGAAATGTGAGAGGACATTTCCTGCACTATGAAGACTGCCATGATGATGAACTTAGTAACTTCATGTTGTATTTGCACAAATCATATGTACATATAGATGTCTGTATAAAGAATTGTCTTCCTTCCATCACAGAAAATTATTGAATACAGGTTGTCTGTAGAAAATTATTGAACATAGTTTGTCTGTGCCCTCACTCCTTTCCTCCATATGTTTTATGTGTGTGTTTTGTAGTTCACCTAAGTGTAATTCTTTCTCTCATTCACTATGCTGGTCTCAGTGCAAGATCAGTAGTGTGGAACTCTCTTGGCTATAATTTTCCCACAAACTTTTCCATAAGTATATGAAGTGAATCCTGTTGACAAAGTAGAACATGTATAAGAAGAGCAGAGAAATACACAAATTCCAGGAAGGCTACTTTCCATTTCTACCCTTCTCTCAATGTAGAATTTACAAACATTTAAAACTATCCTTGGGACTTCCCTGGCGGTCCAGTGGTTAAGAGTCCGCACTTCCAATGCATAGGGCACAGGTTTGATCCCTGGTTAGGGAACTAAAATCCTGCATGCCATACAATGCAGCCAAAAAATAAAATAGAATAGAATAAAATAATAGAATAAAATAAAATACCACCTATAGCTTTCAAATAATAAAATTTTAAAAAACCTATCCTTATTTGTGAACAATTTGAAACATATCCATGCCGTTTCATATTATTTTTTTGACCAAATCGTGGTTGGTGAACATGGGTAGTAATTATAATACCATCAAATAAACATTTACTCACTAGTTGAGGCTTTACTTCCTCCTCCCCCCAACAGCCACCCTCTATGAGAGGTGTGGAGAGGCAAATAACTACAATTGTAAGCTTATGTCATTTGAGTGGAATGGAAACAACAGGTATTCTCTTAGGAAACAAACCAAGGCCCATGGTAGCCTCAGCAGATGCCACAGATTACACACAGGGGCCATCACGGCCCCTCTGCCTCGATAACTGCATAGCCTGTGCCAATACTGTGGACCTGGGGGTCGAGGGGAGTGGATGCCTTAGGTTAACTTTTCCCCAAGCCCTCAGCTGTTAGATGCATGAATATATCTTCTGGAGTTTAGTCCTGGCATCTTTTCTGTTTACTGTGTTTTTTTTCCTTTATGAATTAATTATTAATATGCCAAATTATGTTGGCTCTCCCAGAGGTCATAACATCATTCATCGTCTGCTTGTAGATTGAAATAAATCTTACTCTTTTGACATATCATTCAGAATTTCTTGATGCTGCTGGCCACATTGCAATGCATTTACTTTGATCCAGTGATTTTTAATTTATTTCAGTCCTCACAAAATTGCTGTGTACTCTGAAACTACATTTCTAGATAATATCATGTGTAAAGTTCACTGAAACGTTAGATTATGGAAAAATATTAATTAAAAAACATATTTGCCCAATATTGGGTTGATATTTTCAAGAGAAAGCATATTTTTAAGCAAAGTAGGATAGATAGGTTATATTTTTAAGAATTATGAGAACAAGAAACTGGATATTTATGTAAATAAATAGCAACCGAATATTTAAATAAAATATATAAAAGGAAAATACACAATAGCAAAAGTATCTCGTATCTTGTATTTTGTCTATAGAAACTGACACATCATTCATTGCTGCCACTGGGTTATATGGCATTTGCAAATAAGGACTGGAATGGTTTCTCAAATCTTGTCATACCTGGGGACACTTCAAAACCAGTTATGTTGATAGTTGAGTTCTAAAGAAGTCCGGTGTTATAAAATGGTTTGATTCTTAGCTTTGAAAAAGGGAATTTCATTCGAAAGACTGAAGCAATGACTTTAAAACCTATTCATCTTAAGGAGTTTTTTAAAAATTGTAATAATCAATGCTCTTTTTTTAAGTTATAGAAATGTAATAAATATAGCTATAAAAGTCAGATTGACTGTTAATGAACATTTCAATTCAGTACTATATAGTTTGGCTTTTGAGTCTAAGGAGTGTTAATTATTATTATAATTTATTATTGTATAAACATTGTTATGGAGACACTTTAGGAACTTATAATAATCTTCAAAAAATCTTTCAGGGAAATCTTTCAGGGAAAGCTGTGTTCTTGAAACAAATTACAAAGGAGATCTTCATGTCATTAGAGGTGTACAACAGAGAAAACTAGACTACACAATTTATTCAGCTCTCTAAGGTGATAGAATATTCTTCTGAATAAAAATAACTTTGCAGTTGTACATAATCTGCATTAGAAGCTTATAGATTGATTTACTTTGAATTCCCATGTATTCCCATGTATTAAAAACTTGCCATACAGCTTATTTTCTTTTTTAAGGACATATTTTTATTTATTTTATTTACTTTTAACCTGTTTAGCTTATATGTTTACTTTTTCTGTTTCTGATATAAGGATCCTTGTAACCAAAAATGTATTTATTTGTAGTGCCTGGCCCTGTACCAGTCAATTCTCTTCAAGGAACATCCTTTGAAAATAAGATCTTCTTGAACTGGAAGGAACCTTTGGATCCAAATGGAATCATCACTCAATATGAGGTACTGGGAGAATAAGGAAGTTTATTGAAATATGGATTGAAGGGGAGAGTAAAAGAAAATGTTAGCGAAAAATAATGGAAAAGAAATAAGTGAGAATTGGGAATTAAAATCAATGTTAGTTCTTCTCTGTTTTAATTTATAAATTCCTTGATTCCAAAATTAAGCATCAAAACAAATGTTGTATGGCACCTAGAGTTTTCAAATTCTTAAGTAAATGTTGTTGTTTTAGAGAAGTAGGATGGGCCTTGTCAAACAGACTTACTGGTGATTGTAAAGAATAAATTTTTATAAAATTAAGAAACTCATATTTCACACTATGATTTAGGAGAGGCCATTCAATGTCAGTTGTTTCAGAGTAGGGGAGAAACACCTGAAAAGCAAAATATATCATAAACCTGACTATTACAGAGCTTCATCTCAACTTTGAATATAAATCATTATCTTATTTTTAAATATGAGAACCTGAAAAGAAGAAAGGAAAGCATCATTTTAATTGCACAAATGTGTACTTCTGTTCCTGGGAAATCAGTGTTGATTATAGCATAAAACACTTACTTTCTAGTGGCAACAGAGTACATCACAGGAATGGGGAGTTCTGTTTGCAGAGAGTTTATTACACTATTCTATTTCACTTCTAGTGATTGGTCTGTTCAAATTATCTATTTCTTCTTGATGCAGTTTTGGTGGGACTTTCTGGGTTTCATATGCATTATATTATATATGTCCATAAGATTATATATAGATATATATTCATATTTAAGTATATTCATTTATCTTTTGATGGAAGAAAATAGATGTATATTGATCCAGTCAGATAACTCTAGGTTTATCTGTGGATGAATAGGTAAATAAATAGAGAGACAGCCAGACAGACAATAGATACAGAATGACAGTGAAATAACCATATCAAAAAGAGAAGGAAAAGAAGTGAAAAAAATGTGATTCATTCCACACAGATGCCCTTGAATGCTATCTTACTCAAGGGGGTTTATTTAGAATGTATTATGACTTATATTGGATATGTAATAGGAAATATATTTCTTAAAACAGGTCAGTTACAGCAGCATAAGATCATTTGATCCTGCAGTTCCAGTGGCTGGACCTCCCCAGACTGTATCAAATTTATGGAACAGTACACACCATGTCTTCATGCATCTCCATCCTGGAACCACCTACCAGTTTTTCATAAGAGCCAGCACAGTCAAAGGCTTTGGGCCAGCCACAGCCATCAATGTGACCACCAATATCTCAGGTATGCAAATGAATACAGGGCAAACAGAATTGGTTTGTAATAGCATGTCCTAGAGAATCACATATATACTGAGTGTAATTTACCTCATTTATTGAATCTTTAATATAATTAGTCATGATTGAAGGCACTTTAAAGTGCCTTCAATACAGATTTTACAGATTATTTGTTATATGTCCAAACCCCCCAAATCTCAAAATCTGTCATTTTTTAATTGACAAAGGTCTTTTTAAAGACTATATTATATCTTAATTAGAAATTTTTAAAAGTTCATTATGAAAGTTCATATTAAAAACCTATTATACGTTTGAGGAGTTGGTAATTATTATGGTATCTGATCTTTACTGTAAATGGATTTTATCAAAAGCATGGTAGAAGATCCTTGCAGTACTACATACTTTGTCTCTCTGTTCCATTTTTCCCTGACATTCTGATAATTTTATGACAAACAAATATGAACTTTTCTTTCTCTTAGAGATCTCACATAAATTCATCTAAATTTCAGAATGGTAATGTGCAGGAGAATTTTAGGTTGATTAACAAATACAATTAAATTTCACATTATGTTATGTTCACAATTTCATAGTTTGCTAGGAATTAACTTTGTAATATGCCCTATATCTACCCCAGTGTATGTGTATTAATATTTTATCTTATTTATTTAAGATTACTAAAACGGATATATGTTACTTATGTAAATGAAAAGTTAAATTTGAAAAATAAATGTTTTAAAGGGTCAACCACTTAACATATTAAAATACTAATTTTGAATTTGTAAATTCTTTTTGTTCCTTCATGTTCATTTTTATTATAGTTCTACATAGCATATATTGGTGGTATATCATAATACATCATTAAAAAATCTCTACTATTCTTCTGAAATTATATAATTTGAATCAGAAAGAAACCACATACTCTAATTTCTTTAAGTCTAAAATTTTATTTGGAAATTTTGAATATAATATAAAACTTTAAAAATTTATGTCATGGAAAAAATTATTCCAATATGAGTTATGGTTCCTTTTGCATAGCATTTGATATATCTTAATAGTCTAATAAAAAAGAATTTTAAAATAGTATTCATCATGTTAGAAAATAGCAAGGTATTAAAATTGCCAATTCTTTTCTTGATGGAACAATTCTAAATCATCAATTTAAATATTTATTGAAATTATTTTACTAGAAAATATGACTTAGTGATATGATGATATAATAAAACATATTTCCTACCCTTTAGAATTAGCAATAGTGCTATAAATAAGATCCTTCAACAGAGACATGTACAAAATTTACATAAACTTTATAAAACTGAGAACACTGAACAAATGAACATTATTGAGAGCCAAAATTTATTGTGGTTCAGACACAGTTTTTTTTTTATTGAGTAAAAAAACTTATAAGGACCAGAACACCCACCTAGCATTTTCTTTGAGTTATTTAACTGCAGTTTCACTTGAAGCAACCTATGTACATGGATACTTGATTTGAACTTTAAAACTTCGTTGCAATCACTGTATCTTGGGAACACATAGTAATCAAGCTAAGGCTAATGAAATTTATGGTTAGTGTGGTTCTCAGGCTCACTTGAACTTTTAAGGTAATTTATTGTTATTTATCCCTTGAGTCCAGTAATTCTATCTTTCAGCATTTTAAAAGCAACTTAAATTAAAGTGAAATCAAGTTATTGAAGGCATGATGCTTGGCAGTATTGTTTATATGTATGTGTGTGTGTGCGTGTATGTATAATACACATATGATATATTATACACCCATATAAAATAATACTCATATACATATTATGCCTATATAGTATCTGTTGATTCTACTTGTAAATAAGTCTCAGATAATTTGCCTCTTTCTAAACTGTTTCTTTCTTTCCATCTGGATCATATTTTAAGCAGATCATTGACATATCTTTCGAAGCAGCATCCTTGCCTTTAGACTTGCCTTGCTCCAGTGTTTTTTTCTATTCATCTTTGTACAACATATATTTCTTCCTTAATTTTTTTCAAAATCAAGTATATTATATCCAATATGATAAAGCCCAATCATCCTTGCATGATTAGCATTTATGACCCTTCATTTTATGGCCCCTCCCATCCTCCACTCCTACCCATGAATCCAAAGTTCCAGGCATAGCAAACTAATTGTAGCTGTTAGAACACTCTGTGTCCTTTCACGTGATGATATCTTCAGATATTCTGTTTCCTCTCTCTGGAATATTATTCCATGCATTCTCTTTCTGATGAGTTTTTATTCTTTTTTTTTTTTTTTTTTTTTTTTTTGCTGTACGCGGGCCTCTCACTGCTGTGGCCTCTCCCGTTGCGGAGC
The DNA here is from genome assembly GCF_964374135.1 of Grampus griseus. Taxonomy (NCBI): domain Eukaryota; kingdom Metazoa; phylum Chordata; class Mammalia; order Artiodactyla; family Delphinidae; genus Grampus; species Grampus griseus. The sequence goes on along the minus strand of NC_139007.1, from coordinate 54,905,620 downwards.
ACAGGCTCCGGACGCGCCGGCTCAGCGGCCATGGCTCATGGACCCAGCCGCTCCGCGGCATGTGGGATCCTCCCAGACCAGGGTATGAACCCGTGTCCCCTGCATCGGCAGGCGGACTCTCAAGCACTGCGCCACCAGGGAAGCCCCTACTCTTCTCTTAAAATTCAGCTCAAGCACTGCCTAAACAGTGAAAGTCTTCTGTTTCATCTTCCCGGTCCCCAACACTAGTTTAGACAGCTGTGGTCCCCCAGCATCCAGATCACCTGGAAATATCCTGGAAATGTACATTATCAGGCCTCTCCCCAGACCTACTGAATCAGAAACTGTAGGGGAGAGGGGCAGCGATCTGTGTTTTAAGAAACCCTCCAGGTGCTTCTGATCTCCCTAGTTTGAGAACCACTGTGTTGGCTAATTAACTGTCCCCTCTTTTGGTGACCTAAATTTTGCTATAATTTTTTTGCTTTTTATAAGACTCTCACTCTTGATAAATGTGAATCCCTACTTTTAATTCTATAAATGTCAAAAACCACACTTCATTTGCTTTTTTTTTTTTTTTTTTTTTGTGGTACGTGGGCCTCTCACTGCTGTGGTCTCTCCCGTTGCGGAGCACAGGCTCCGGACGCGCAGGCTCAGCGGCCATGGCTCACGGGCCCAGCCGCTCCGCGGCATGTGGGATCTTCCCGGACCGGGGCACGAACCCTCATCCCCTGCATCGGCAGGCGGGCTCTCAACCACTGCGCCACCAGAGAAGCCCTCATTTGCTTTTATATTTATAGCATGTCTCGTAAAATTTGACACATAATAAATATTCAGTAAATGTTGAATGAAATACTCTAAAATTTTTATTAAATACTATTTGTTCTCAATTTTTCTGTTAATGCACACATTTCACTGTTCATATACTCCCTTAAACATCTTTCTGCATGGAAAGCATCAAAAGCCATTTGAGGTTATTCACCCAGTTCAAGATTAGGAAGCCCTCTCACCCCCAAGCATTGTCAAATATTTTGAAAAATTTTAAGTTTCTTCTTTTCAAGAATGTGGCAACTAATGCACTAGTTCATGGTAAATAACAGCTAAAGTTCCCATTCCCATTCAACATACTTCCTAGATATGTTTCTATTGTGACCACAGGGGTGAAAGCAGTCCAGGCTAATGCTGGGTCATTCCACAACCATTAGGTCATAAGCAGCACCACCTCTCCCAGGCAGCCCTTTACCTAGGTTCCTGCCATTTCTATCTCCACATCTCCAGGTGCAGCCAGGCCTATGCTGTTGACACCTTCCTCCCATCCCATCAATGCTGATTTCACAATCTCAGGACACTAAAAGCTAAAACATCTTCACAAAATGTTTGGAGTGTGTGTCACAAGCTGCCAGATTATAATTTAAATTTCAACAACAAATCTTTGCTTCATATCTTCTGCTGCTTTAGATTCCTGGAGTTAACACTCAGTGGCATATGTTAAGGTACAGTTTAGATATTAAGTATTGATTTTTCCCTTAGTCAGGATCATTTATTCATCTTGAACTATGATATATTTCTGTTCATTGATTGAAAGCTTTTTTTCCTCATTCATCATTTATCAGCTCCAACTTTACCTGACTATGAAGGAGTTGATGCCTCTCTCAATGAAACTGCCACCACAATAACTGTATTGTTGAGACCAGCACAGGCTAAAGGTGCACCTATCAGGTAAGAGGGGGAGGGGATTTTGAGATATTCATGAACTGAACCATTCACTTCTCTGTGCTGTTTCATTTAACAGCTTTGCTCTTTGATTTTATTTTCTCTAGTCCCATTTCATTTCCCTTCCTCTGTTGGCATCTATGGTATACGAGCTGTGAAGATATTTGTCAGGTATAGAATGAGAAAATAACTCCTGTCCATTGCATTAAATCTGTTATGAATAATTTCATGAGTGATTGAAAAATAGGAAGCTTTGAGGAAATAAAAGGAGACTAGTTAAAATGAATGCAGCCAATGTGACCTTTAATTCCTAAATTGTTGCTTATCGGGAATTCCATAGTAAATATTAAAATTCAATTTGCCATTTACTTTATCCAGTATTAAAATCTCCCACCTTATCCTCATCTTGCAGAAATTATGAGCCATGTTATTTTCAGGGATTGAGTCAAATCATTCTAACGATTTTAATTCCTGTGTGTTTGTAATTAGACAGATTGTCCAAAACTTAGGCAAGTTTCCATTTGAAACTTGTAGATTTTGTGGATACTTTTGTTTTCATACTTCTGTTGAGAAATAAATCAAGGCAGAGAAATTAGTGCATGTAATTCATAATTGAGTTATATCAAGTTGTTTACATATTCATTAAAAAATAAAATTAATCTTTTTTCTATGTGTAAAATGAATACATTTGATCTTATGAGCACATATTAACCATTTAAATAATCCTATATCATTGGAAAGGAAGAAATATTTTTGTTAATTTAAAAAAAAATTGATAAAAGAACCTGAGTCCATAAAGGAGACTCTTACCTCATGTCTGGCTGAAAATCATGGTAATACCACACCAGAGAAAAAGAGATGATTGGATACATTTGTAATATAAACACTTGTGAAACACTGGCTACGTGAAGATGCAAAGTGCATACTGCTGTTCATGAATGAGTGATCTGTGAGTCTCATTGCTGATCCAAAGGAGGAAGAGAAAATGCCTGCATTCAACATCGTTTACTATTGACCAGTAATCAGAGTCATTCACATGTTCCTACCTGTGATAAAATTTACTTTATAGTTGTTCAGTTCTGCTACTGTTTAATGAGCTACCAGGTACTTGCAATTATCTTTTAAGAGTTAGATATTTGAGTGAACTCAGCTTTACTTAATGTAAGCTGCACACACAGTATATTATTATTATTGCACAATAGTGCTACATAATGTAAACTACCCTCTTTATTAATTTAATCAAATTATTACACAAACATTAACTGACCATGTATTTTGTGCCAGACACTGTGCTAAGCATTGTAAATCAAAGATAAAATGATCACAGCAAAACACAAACCTTTGCCCAGATTTGTCATGGACGATCAGAGGGGTCGGCAGCCTTGTAAATCCTTTGCTTGTAGTTGGTGTTCACAAACTTTATTGTATTAGTGAGTATATTATCGATAACATGTTTTTAAGTCAAAAGTCTTTCTTTGACTTTATTTACATTTACTTACCACAAAATTTCTAATTTCCAGGAATACTACAAGAAGAAATAATTATATACTTTTTAAAATAAGAAGTTTTTTAAAAGAATGTTACTACCAAGAAAAAATCTGTTTTCCAACTGACTTACCCAGCTACCTGGGATCACCCATAGTGGGGCCTGGTGGCAGGACCAGACTGGTCTAGTCAAGCTATTAGGCTTCAGATGAGCCCTGCCTCCTTTGCTTGTTTGACTCACGCAGTCGGGTAATCTTGTCTTCCTTCCTCTGACCACATCCCTACCTTCAACACCGCTACCAGTGACTGGAGGCTGATCTTGAGGCTCATCTTGTCCAATGCTCGAATTTCTTTGAAAATAAGAACACAATTTGATGTAATCCATTTTCATATCACTGTATTTATGGTACTTCAAATCTTTGATTGGATCCTCATCACTCCCTTCAGATTGTTGAAACTAGTTGACTTTCTACCCAGTTTCTTTTTATTTATGTCAGTCTATCAGAATCTCTTTTCTGCTAATGCTTGTTGCCATTCCACTTTGTGACCCATCACCTCACCTCTGGGTAAAAGCCAGACCTGTTTACCACCCAGCTAAACCTCCTTAGAGTATCCATTTGTTAGCTTTGTCTGCTATCACAGGCCCTAAATACTAGGTTCTATCTTTCCCTACTTTTCAGTACTACTAGCCTCTGCCAGACTGCATTTTACCATCAGTTTGTTCCAACTCCAGTGGAAATATAAATCTTTCTCCTCTGGTGTACCTAATGTCAAACAAACTCCAATTTCCAAAGCCTCTGTTATAGCACATAGGAAATCCTTGTTATGCAGAGTTTGTACATTTAGTTTAGTTTAGTTGTACCAAGAAAGCTAAAATTATCAATGGTTTCCATATAAATTTATTGATTCAGTAGCATTCAATATGTGCCAGAAGCTGAGATGGATACTTAGAATAGAAATCATGAAAGCAAATGTAGTATGTACCCTCAAGTGGAGGTGGTAGACTCATAAATGAATGGTAACAATGCAGTATGATAAGTGAAGTGACAGCAGCTAGAAAATGTGGTACTAGAGCTGAGTTTTGAAGGAGAAGTAGAAATGAGCTTAGCCAAGGGTCACTTTGAGAAGAGGAGAGAGGTTGCTCAGAAGAAAAGGGACAATGGGCTTTCCAAATGACCACAAAGAGAAAGACTGGATATGTGACATAGTGTAGCGTGTTCTATTGATAGAACAGCAAGTAGTTCAGGTCGTTGAGAAGGAAGGGTGTGTGGGAGAAGTAACAGGAGCTGAGAGTGGAGAAGAAAGCAAGAGCCCTAGCAAGAGGCTGTTTAGTGTCCATCTAAAAACTGAAGGTGGCCACAGAAGGATTTTAAGTGGAAACTATCTTGAGCAATTGTATATTCTTAGAAAGATCACTCTGAGTAGAAACATGGAGAATGAACTGAGGGTAAACCAGACCTGAAGGCACCACGGTCTCAATGAGAAGAGCTACTGGACCACACTACAATGAAAGCAATGGAAATGCAGGTGAGGCTATGCCTCCCATATAAGATTTTACAGTGGTAAGGTGTATAAAGCTTGGTGAGAGGAGTGATAGAATGGAGACTATGGGTGAGAGATGATGGTAGATTTTATTCTAGAGGTGATAACAGAGCAAAAAGTCATCTAAGAATTCAAGATATTGGTTTTTTGAGGTTTTCAAGTAATAACAAATATTTTTATTGTTTTATTTGATTACTACCCCAAATCAAACAAAAGGCGTGCTCTCTCTTTGGAATGAGTTCTTTGGTATATTATAAATTATATAATATTTCTGTATATTTGCCTATCTTACCAATGCTTTAACCTAGCTTTCTTTCTAAGGTGTCATGATGTGTACAAAATTTTGTACACCCCAGTGAAAAATCCTGTTCTGAATAATGCAGAACTCAGTATCACCAACCACTTTGTTCTTCAGTATTCATTAAGATGGTGTCCATATGCTAACGTAAAACTTGTGCAATGTAGTTCTGGCAAGTGTGGTTCTTTGACAAAATTAATTTTTGAATATATAATCATTCTAAAGGTTGTAAGTTGACTTAACTAGACCTTTGAATCTCCTTACCAACTTTTTTGAGATCTAGCCTTAAAACTGTCATCACTTGACAATCATTACTATGATTCAAAATGAATATTGCCCACATTTGGAATCAGTTCCCTAGAATGCATAATTTATTTTTTTCTGAAATATTTTATATTCTTCTTAAATGAACTCAAATTCTAACCTGAGTAGGTATAATTATAAATTAGAATGTGTAGAATGTCCCATTTATTAAAAGATTGACCCAATGTAGCTGTGTTTTCAAATAATGAAAATCGCAGCAGAATATTGCTAAAACACAGAGAAGAATTCCTCATTGGTGAACTCAGTTTATTGTAAGGTGTAGTAATGAATGTGTGTTTTATCACAGCATTTTCCAAATATAAGCTCTACCTATTTTAAGCTGGCAGGAAGCTATCTATTCTAGGGTGTAACTAAATGTTTATTTTGTAGGTAAAACCTAAACTGGCATTTTAAAATATTAAGTACCATATATTTTTAGATAGGTAACTAGGATATAGTCATGAAATGCCATCAAAACCATCATTTCTTCCACAGTTATATTAGGAAAAGAAATTGTCTGATGCTCAGTGTTAGCTTAACAGATATACGGATCAGAATATAGAACTGAGTTTAGTTGGAGTACAAACCTTGTATGTTGGAGTTATTTCCTGGGTCAGTTGGTCACATATACACAGCTTGAAACATTAGGACTACCGTCCTCATAGATCTGCAGAGTATTTCATTACAAAGAGATCAAATAGTTGCATCTGATTTTCCTTTGGCCCCATTTTATGGGCACACAGGTCATGTGGTCCAAGTAAAATCAAATAGATGTTATTTTAACTTAATGTTTATTCTGTAGAATCATAGTAGGTAGGATTTTTTTTTTTTTCTAACCGAAACCATGAGGAGGTGTGCCCTTTGTGTTAAATCTTCTTTCCAGCCTTTAGAGGACTTCAGCCCAGCCAACAACTTTTGCGACCTTGAGAAACTCTGAGCCAGAACCTCTAGCTGAGCCACTCCCAAGTTCCTGATCCCTAGAAACTGTGGGATAATAAATGCCTCTTGTTTTGAGCCACAGAGTTTGGGGATAACTTGTTATGCAGCAGGAGATAACTAATACAAGCACCCACAAAGCTGAAGCTTTCTCTTCCTTCAGGTTTCTGCTTAAAGGGCACATAGGTCTTTCTTGACCACTGCTTATAAAATAGAACTCTTCATCCTGTCATCCCCTATGCCCCATCTTGATTTATTTTTCTTTATTGTTTTTATCCCCTCTTCAACATATGTGTAGTTTTTTTTTTTAATTTATGATTATTTTTTTATATTTCCCTAGTAAAATGTAAGCTTCATGAGAGGAGAGACTTTTACTACTATGTTCGTTATTGTAACCTCAGCACTTAAAATGGTGCATGGATACTATTATAATAGTATAATACCAGATAGTATTTGTAATGTAGCATGGTAGTGATAAAAGCAATAAATATTATAAGACAGTGGTTCTTGGCCTTTTCTCAACCCCAGAATTCCCAGAGAGATACTACTGATGGTACCTATCAATGCATCTGTGGCATTACCATTTGTGGGTGGATTAACGACTAAATTGAAAAGGCATCCCACATGACTGAGTTCTACCCATAGTTCATCCTTTCGTTACCTCTACCTCAAGAATTACTTCCATTGGCTTTAGGAGACAGAGTAATTACTGAGTGAACTAGTTAGAGAAGGCTTTATGTCAGAAGTAGAAAAGCTAGAAAAGGAGAAAGGAGGAAACTCTTTGACAGTATATTTGGTATGTTTAGGTAACAATGGTCATACAAGTTTGAGATGGGTGATATACATTAGGAGGTAGTGAGAGCAAGATGGAGCTACCAGGATGTGGTAAGATATTAACCCCAGTGTAGTGAGAATAGATTTTGATAATGGGAGAGCATCACATAATTTTGACAAAGATGAATGTTGGAGAAGAGTAGTTAATGTCCAAAGTGGTGTTTTAGGAAAATATCAGCAGTGTTCAAAATGATTCTCTTTTGCATTCTCCATGAACAGTTCATGGCATACAGAGAATACTCAAAAGATAATTGACAGAATGTATGGCTAGGTAGGTGGGTGCCTAGATTACCTGAAGGAGAAAATGAAGGCAAGAAAACTAGACCAGTAATATGAACATAAAGTTATAAATATCTCCCTAATGCTGGAAGCAATGGATATAAAAAGAAATGGTATATTGCAAGGGAGCTAAAACATGATTAAAAATAAAATTGGTTAAAGTTAATGCCAGCATTTTGAGCTTTGTTGATTCAGAAACTGGTATTTCCTCTTACAGAAATAGGAAAGTTGTGATAGACCTGGATTGTATGTTTAAGGAGTGAAGAAATGGAGAGCAGGAAACATGATGTGCACCAAAATGGTCATTAAACCTTTACTTCTGTGCATTATCAAAATGTTGGCATTGGGGCAGTCAGTAGGAACAATGGTGGTTATGGGATCTTGGGAAGTCTATTGATGAGAGGAACTGTAAAACATTGGAGCTAGGGAATTTCTCCTGAAGCTTTAAGCAGACATTTTAGATAAAAAAGTGAGGAAGTATACAATTGTATAATTTGTTATTTGATATCACCTAGAAGTTGTACAAGCTAAAACTTAAACCAGAATCACAGAGGGTATACTTCCTAATGGGTTAAAAAAAAATCCATTGTAGGTTGTTATAGGCGACTTTGAGTTCATCTGCAACATTTTTAAACATTAAATAAGGAAGAATATCTACCATGTCTATCATACAATTGCTTTGAGCTAATGGCAAAATCCCTGCGCATATTTTTTTTACAGTCTTATAACTGAAGGGAAGTTGTACGATGAGAAGTCATTATTTGGCCTCCTAAAAAACTAAAAATGACTACCTACCAATGTTTAATCAAATTAAATTACAGTATAGTGAAATCATTTTTAGTTTTTTAACATAAAGAAATCATATTTTGAGTGTTAAGTAAAGATTCATGATGCCAGTATATTGATTTTAACTTAATTGTAGAAATATTTTAAAAATTAATTAAAAGGAATGGGGAAATATGAAATATAGGTAGAGTGAATAAAACTATCTGATGGCTTTGGAATATTTAAATTTGCCAGAGTACTAAGCTCAAATAATATTTAGATCTTGCTAGAGTTAAGTACCATTAGGTAATTAGACCCCACAAGGATGAAAGAGCACAGACCCATTACATGTAATTGGTCAAATCACTTCTAATTTGATTTCCCATTCCTTATTTTCTGTCCTTTAATTTGTATTGATAAATAAGAAAGTAGCAGGGAAAAAACAACTTTAGAAAAATGCGGAATATGTGGTAAAGAACAACCTACTCAGACAAATTGAACAATGAAGGTAAGATCATTTATTTTAAAAAGAACTTCATAATTTTTAGTTTGGGGCTCCATCTCAAGTTCGATGAGATTTTTCCCAAAGAGCAGATCGTACCTTTTCTTCGTTTACTCCCCTCCAACATCGGCAGTTTGCTTTTGTTCTTAATAGATCTGAAAAGACAAGCTGTCTTGTGTGAAGTTCCTTAATTTGGAATGTACAACCTATGTCATTTTAATAGAATTAGTTAAGACTGAATGTTCACCAGATGTTCTGGATTTTTCTAGAGGTATGGACTAATTAACAAGGAATTTATTTATAAAGATTAGGTTAAACAATTAACAAGGATGGGTAATTATCATTTTTGCAAGAATATAAGGTTAGATTTATTTGAGGAGTGTGCATGTGAGAGTTTATCTACACATATGTATGTATCCACAGGATACACAGATGTATAACATACAGATATAGATTCTAAATTAAAAATAAACAGAAAAAGAAAAGACTAGGTTTGTCTAACATACCATATGTCAGCTATGATCTCTCTCCTTTTTTTTTCTCTCCAAGGGCTATGCTTATGTATTTCCTGTATTTTAAAAGTGACAAGTGCCTGCTCCACAGACCCCTCAGAGAGCATGTATCTTGTCAATAGGGTTCCCTGGAGCTTAGAGAACCAACTTGGCAGAGGTATAGAGAATGATATAGTATATATAATTTCAAATAACATAGAATTCTGCCTTAGTTACTTGCCCAAATCTCAGTTTCTGACATTTGTACAATTTCTGTCCTATTTCTAAAGGAAAGGAGATGGATACCAACCTACCAATTTCTTAGCATTATTTTAATGAAAAATGGGAACTTGAATAATTAGGAAGAAAAGAAAATCTTTAATTTATAAAGCTCCTTTCTCTTATTCTATGTTAAGTTTTCTGTTTCTAGGTATAACAGAGTTTATATTAAATTAGAGTTTTATACTAGATTCTAAACTGGCATAAAATTTAATGTCTAATTGCCTTCGATGCAAATTTTATCTCTCTCTCGCCTTTCTTTATTTTTTGGAAGTTCATTAAAGAAAAGATTCTATTGCTGCTGGAGATCCCTTGAATAGCAACTGGTTTCTCCATATAGAATGAGCGTATTTGCCTGGAAGTTCAAGATTCAAACACACATCCCTACACACAGCTTATTTATATTTAATTTATATGTGACCATAGTGCATTCTCTCATAATTGTCAGGAATTTAAAAATATATTTCTTTTAAATTCATTATATATATGTAATATACAAAATATATAAAAATATATTGATAATGTCAGTTTTCTCAGGTGTACATTACCTAAAAACAGTTTGCCTAAAGAATGTCCTACAAAGAAAATTATTAATATACCAGTTGCAGAAATTGATTAAAATTTTAATTAGTGATGAGGCAGATCTTTATTTTAAAGTTGCATTATTTTCTCTCTCCTTTCCTCTATAAAAGATTAGCTATTAGAGAAAAGTTTTAAGACTTTTAAGAAAGGTATTAGAAGGTTTAAGTTTGAGGTTTAATAGGCCAAATGCCATCTGTTCCTACAATTTGTAACATTTTATTATTAACAACTCTAGCAGAAGGAGGCAGTCTATTTCGGTGGCGAGGACAGATTTCTGTCCATCTGTGCCCGTATTGCAGCGTGTCACTTGTGCTTTAGATCTGCATAGCTCTGAGCCGAAGTTGATGCCATGGCAAGGTCAAGAGGTGGAGAAGCCTGTCAGCACATTCTGTCTCTAACACGATGACAGCCACAAACTGGGGCTTCAAGCCCCGCCCTGAGGCAGTCACTCTGTTGGGCCTTGGAGCTGGGCCTTCCACACTATGATTTCAAAGGAAAATGTTAAGTTTAAACATTTTAAAATATCAGACAAAGAACTTAATGTATGATGTGTCTCTGCTTAATGTCAGGTTCCTTGTTAGGGTGGTTCATCTCTCAACATTTAAAAATGTGTGGAGTTCTGTGGTGATTCGTCTTTTTTTTTTCTTCAGGTCCTTAGTAATTACATTGGGGTTAGAGGGAAGCAGAATCCATGTGAAATTCTATTTTACTGCAAAATAGCTTGAAAACCAGAATGCAGGAGGATAAGTCTGACTTGAAAGACTTTGAAACGTTGCATGTTGACATTAAGTACGCTGTTCCTTTTTTGAGAAATCTCACTATCTAGAATCTCTAAATGTGTGCTTTTTTTTTTTTTTTTCTTTTTCCAAAAAGTGCCTATCAGATTGTTGTGGAGGAATTGCACCCTCACCGAACCAAGAGAGAAGCCAGAGCCATGGAATGCTACCAGGTTCCTGTCACATACCAAAATGCCATGAATGGGGGTGCACCGTACTACTTCGCTGCTGAACTACCCCCAGGGAATCTTCCCGAACCTGCCCCATTCACCGTGGGCGATAATAGGACCTATCAGGGCTTTTGGAACCCCCCTTTGGCTCCACGCAAAGGATACAACATCTATTTCCAGGCAATGAGCAGCGTGGAGAAGGTGAGCTTCCTTCGAGATTTTGCTTTTTCACTGACCCGAGGAAAAGCTGCTGTTGAATTTTATAAATACTCAGTAACATTTGTCAGGTGAAAAAAATAAAAAGTACGAAACAATCGGTGTGTAGCGGATGTGTTGTTTCTGTTCCCAGCAACATGCACAGTTTGGGGCCTACTGTAGGGCTGGGGCTCCATGCCAGTTACATCGCACAGCATTCCTGTTTCCTAGTAACTGCTTCTCCTTGAGCCCTCTTCAGGAAAGCCCACAAGGGCAATTGTGAGTAAAATGATTTGAAAAGGTGGGTGTGCTGCTGCCGGGACTCCAGCCCCAGTAAATATGGAGCATTGTTCTGTCTTCTTTGCTCAATAGTGGCACGCTTCAGAAGATTAAATTTACTGCAGGATAAACAGAATGCGTGTTCCACAGCAGGCTAATAAACCCTTATAAACTTTTCAGGGGTTACAAGCCAAATAGTAAATAACTAGTAACAGTCCTCTGATTACAAAGTAATACGGCGCCTGTGGTATATCGTGACAAAACCGAAACAGAAGGCAGCCTGGCAAGGGTGGGATGCTGTGCAGTTAAAGAAGTCTGTTTTCCCTCTCCCTGGCTGCCCTTCTTTTTCCCATTCTGGACACAGTTGTTTTTGAACACTGCCATGGATCCCAAATGAGTATGAAGAGGGAAACACAACAGGAAGTTAGAAACTACCAGTGGTTCCATACGTGGGGAAATAACCTGACCTTTCATATCTCATGCTGTTCTCTTGAAAGATTTTCTTTCCTAAAACATATTTTTTTAATTAATTAATTTATTTATTTATTTTTGCATGGACGTGTAGAAAAAAAAGGTTGAGAGTAGAAACCTTTTACAACTTAAAATTCAATAGAAGAATGACATTTTCACGTACTTGTAGCTATATAGGAAATTGCTGTATTGGGGTAATTGAGTTCCTGACGTGGGTACCTGGCAGATGTGAAATATGTGCTGTCCTATGGCAAAAGCCGTATTATATCTTGGAATAGTTTCATTGGAAGATATAACAATCCATTTGCATTTCTGTAAGGGGCCCTGAGAACTTAGGGTATTGACTGGCTGCTTTTGAATGAAAGCTTTATCTTTGTGCTTACCTGCATGGCTGGTTTACAGTATATGGAAAGAAAAATGCCACAGCATCTTCTAAGATGTACTTCAAAGCCAGAGGCTGCTCATGTTTTAAAATGCTCTTCTCATCTTCTAGTTTATTTTTACCTAAGTGGGAGTTGGCTGCCCACTTCCCACCCACACATCATTCCATGCCACTACCATGATGGGACTGCTCAAAAAAGAGACAACCATGGAAGTTTTATTCCATTCTGGGTATAAAGTAGTATGGTTCTGTGTTTGGGTATTCATCTTTAGAAAGGTGAGAGATTCCAGATTAACTTTTGTTACTTGGTCTGTGGTATGAGAGAAGTGTTAATGAATGTCTGTTACTTACAAAGAATTTCCTCTGGCACTCTTTAAAAGCTTTGATATGAATTTTCTCTTCTAATTGCTAATATGTCTACATGTGGTTTAATCAAAGTACAGAGTAGCAAGAATATATTTCACAGTTATCTTGGAAAAAAGTTTTAAAATTGACATGGCTCCTATCAGCAGAGGCTGGTAATCCTGATAGACTTAACAGCAATTGCTTTTAGGAAATCAAAGTCCCTTTGAGCCTTTATGGGAATGTGAAACAGTTTCTTGGAGCTTACTAGGAAGGCTTCAGGTCACAATTAAGTAATAGAAGTGCAGATTTTCATTTTTAATTACTAATTTCCCCCTCAATGCTTTATTTTGTTTAATTTAAAAATAATAAATGCCTAAGAGAAAAGTATATAAAGTCTTGGTTTATCAATCTATAGAACTGCTCAAGATGGAGTTACAAATACACCTTGAAAACAAATAGCCTCTGTTTTGTTCACTGTCTTTAACATCTAGAGGAGGAAAATAATCCCACCAAGAAATATTTAATCTGTAACAACTAGATTAAAAAGGAAAAAAGAACAGATAAAATATGCTGTAACTGTGATGCAATTTTTTGATGATCTTTCTAACTTTCATCATTTAGCTCTTTAGTCATGCTGGGATCCAAGTGAAAGTATGTAATGTTCAGCTTTGGTCTGAGTCTACAGCTATGAGGTGAAAATGAAATTTATATTTGGGGGACTTCCCTGGTGGTGCAGTGGATGAGACTCCGTGCTCCCAATGTAGGGGGGCCTGGATTCGATCCCTGGTCAGGGAACTAGATCCCACATGCCTGTCGCAACTAAGAGTTCGCATGCCACAGCTAAGGAGGCTACATACCTCAAATAAGGAGCCCTGGAGCCGCAACTAAGGAGCCAGCACTCCACAACTAGGGAGCCCTCCTGCTGCAACTAAGACCTGGTGCAACCAAATAAATAAATAAATATTTTTTAAAAAAAGAAATTTATATTTGGGTCTGATTTGTATTAGCTTTGCAAATACATTTTTCTTTCTGATCGTTCAGAAAGTACAATAAATGCAAATAGAATGGTATACTGCTTGTCCCAGACAAGATAGCCTGTTTCATTACAAGGTGAAGACAGATACCTATACCTTTAGAAAATACTAAAATTTTTAAGTTATTTTAGATTTTTTTTAAAGTCTCTGCATGAACATAAATAAAAAATCATGTCCTTAATACCGCTATTCTTTATAAACCTGTTTTGTAACCCCAGATTGATCTTCATACTAGTTATAGTTTATGAAATATCTATACCTGACCATTTTCTTTTTTTTTTTTTTACTCCCTCAGGAAACTAAAACCCAGTGTGTAAGAATTGCTACCAAAGGTAAGAGGTTTGCTTTTTTTTTTTCCCCAAATTCCATTCACCAACTTTCTAAAATGAAAGAGCTTTGTTCCCAGTTTCAGGGCTAATTAAATGTGGCACGTCTATTACAGAGTATTTGTAGTAGGGCCTAGTTAAACTGCCAGCCAAGTTCTCTGACTCACTTGGGTGTCTTTAACGTGTAATGGAGTGATACTTTCCATCCTCTAGTATTTGACTGGAGGAATCTTGTTCTGAGAATAGGAAAGATTTAGAAAACTTTAGAAGGACTTGTTTCTGCCATTTATTAGTATCTGAAAGGTCTTGTGCTGCTGATCAGCCAACATATTAGGAAAAGCTCAGCAATATCAGCTGAAAATAGCATATTCCTTATTTAAAAACCTCTGTTACTTTCTGTGGTAGACAATCAAACACAAAAAGATGGAGCTGGTCTAGGCATATGCAAGGGTATGGACAGAGACGGGTCCATATTGCTAGTGCAGTTTGATTGAAGATGCTTTACTTTTTTTTATCTAAAAAATTTTTTTAATCCAACTGATGCCAAGAAATTAGATCTGGGAACAGCCAAGACTTCTCCTCCTTATATTGCATATTATAGTTTAGTTGCCTTGTTTCTTTAAGAGAAAACATTTTCATCTTTGAATGAATATTTAGAGTTCAGAGTGGGAGAAAGTCTCCTGCATTCACAATGTTTATAATCTTTCACTTAAGAGTTATTTGGCTGTGCCAGCAAGGGAGAGAGAGCTACTTGGTGTATGTATTCTAGCAAGAGAAATGAGAAAAAGCTGTTCGTATGCAGAGGTGGGGCTCCGCAGAGGGTTGGTGCTTTGGGTGGTTTGCTGCCAGAATTAGTATTAGGCCCCCATTCATGAGCAGTAGTTGATTCATTTGGAGTAAAAATGAATGGCCATATTCTGTTTGTGCTGGCATCTTTCCTTTCATCATTTTTCTCCATCTAATCATCAATCTGCTCAATTAAGCATTTGTTTTATACTCTTGATTTGTAAAGGCAATAACAAAAGACTTCCCTTGACTCATGAGGAGTAATAAAAAAGCTTCACAGAAGAGAAAAAATATACACTTTTTCAATTCAAATACTAAGATTCCTCGTGATATTTTAAACAATAAAGCAATCCTAAATGAAGGAAAAGAGAAAGTATATACAGATGCATATAATGTATAGGCATTTATTTTATTTTAAAAACTTGGCATATGGATCAAGAATTAAAGTTGACATTTTTAGAAGATAATAGCAGAAGGCATTTAGGACCTATGCTTTTCCGGATTTGAAATAGAACCAGAAATGTAAAATGGTCTCATGTCAGCCTGTGAGAAGTTTTTTAGATATGGATAAATGATTCTAAAATTTAAAATTTTCTTATTCGGCTATTTAATTATTTGCATTTACATGAGCTTAAGTGTCATGTTGTCCCACGCTCAATACAAATAAAATTATGATGACAAATATCATATTATATTTTGACTGCAGGAGAGCTGGGATTATGGAAATTAGATTTACCATGTGGCATAGAATATTTGCCAGAAACTCAGAGGTAGTAAGATAGGGAGCATTTGTGGTAGTTTCTTCTTTGCCTAATAATCTAGCCCTGCTGTACTTCTGGGTCTCAGGTTGACAGCGTGGTTTACTGTGTGAAAGAAATCTGGCCTCAGACTATCTGGGTTCAAATCCTGACTTTGCCCCTTCTTACTGTTATTTAAAGTTGGGCAAAATGTTTAACCTTTCATTCTAAAAATAAGAATGATAGGGCTTCCCTGGTGGCGTAGTGGTTGAGAGTCCGCCTGCCGATGCAGGGGACACGGGTTCGTGCCCCGATCCGGGAAGATCCCACATGCTGCGGAGCACCTGGGCCCGTGAGCCATGGCCGCTGAGCCTGCGTGTCCGGAGCCTGTGCTCCGCAACGGGAGAGGCCACAACAGTGAGAGGCCCGCGTACCAAAAAAAAAAAAAAAAAAAGAATGATAAGAGTACCTACCCCTTACTAGTATTGTGAAGATTAAAATAATTTATATGTACAAAATGCCTGAATAGTACCTAGTATACTATAACTATCAGTTAAGAGTTAACTGCTGTTTTATCATCACCATAATTATCATAATCCTTTCGTACCTTGCTTCAGAAGGACATAATCTGTGTTATGTAGTAATGAAAGAAATAAAAATGAAACTAAGTTTTCGTGATAGATTACTTGGGGAAAAAGTAAGGGGTTTTGTTTTTATTTTTTATTTGTTTATTTTTAATATATTTCTATCCAGATCTAATGTAATGCCTTCTCTGGACACTTAGCATTTTTCTACATAGGAAAAAAACACATTATTAAGGTAAAATTACTTTTTGCCTGACTATGTTTTAAACTAACAACATACAAGTATGGTCAGCTTTCATACTAAAAATTTTCAGTATGAAAATTAAAACATTTCTGGCAGGGCATGTTGAAGATACACTTATTAAATGACATAACCATATTGACTAGGAAGGGAAGAAGGAACCTTCTGGGCAAGGAATGATTCAATATTTCACAGGTGTCTAGTATACGTAGGCAAAAACCTATTAAACTGTATACTTAAAATGTGTGCACTGGGGCTTCCCTGGTGGAGCAGTGAATCCGCCTGCCAACACAGGGGACACGGGTTCAAGCCCTGGTCGGGGAGGATCCCACATGCCCCGGAGCAGCTAGGCCCCTGCACCACAACTACTAAGTCTGCGCTCTAGAGCCCGTGCGCCACAACTACTGAGCCCATGTGCCACAACTACTGAAGCCTGCGTGCCTAGAGTCTGTCCTCCTCAACAAGAGAGGCCACTGCAGTGAGAAGCCCGTGCACCGCAACGAAGAGTAGCCCCCACTCGCCGTAACCAGGGAAAGCCCGCGCACAGCGACAAAGACCCAACACAGCCAAAAATAAATTAAAATATAATAAATAAATTTTTTTTAAATGTGTGCACTGTACTGACTTAGGGCACTGGAAATTCTTGTGGGAAATGTGAAAGAATTTAAAAGCCAAGAACAAGTAGCCCACACACTAAAATAGCATGATCGTTTTGAAAATATTTTGACTTGTGAAAATTATTCTAAAAAATTTCCAATGTAATGGATTGCTTCCTGCCTTCTTGGAAGTCACACCTGTTGGTAGCCAACACATAAAGAGAATACAGACATTGACTTGACTGGTAAAGAAAACATATGAATAATCAACGTCATAAGGTCTATAATAAATAGTGATGTGAATATATATTATGAGACAAAAGAAGCGTTCTGGGAGTTAGGTTCATTGCAGTTGGGATCATTGGTCCTGCTCTCTGACTCCCATTTAGTTAAGAAGTCCCTGAGAAGACATGTGTCAGGAATGGAGTGGAAAGGTTAATCTAAATTATACTGGAAATCATGAAAGTCATACCGTTTATACGATAGCATATCCAAACCCAAAATTGTAAACATACAAAAAGGAATTTAGTCCGCTGCTATCTTTGGAAAGCAAAAAGGAGAATAAGTCTCAGGAAAGGTTTCTGTCGTACATCAAGAAAAAGGGCCAAGCTTGGAAAGTCACTTGTCCAGTGAAGAGCATCGTGCAACTTGCATGCTCAACATGTATAGGTACAAGTCTCTCTGACCACTGAAAGAACACTGTTTAGACTGATATCAGTTTGCTTTATGTCTTTTTACATATAATTTATAACAATGCTCAAAACTGGTATACACACACAAAATTATTTGTAAATTAGCAGCTAAGAATCTTGTGCCATGGTACCATAAAGAATGTATACCACTATAACTTTATTCTTTTCTCAAGGAAAATATTCAGTGAGTGATATTTTAATGGTTAGATTTAAATATGAAAATATTATATGATTATAATAGAAATTACTCAATGGGTTTTCAAAAGTATTTCTCAGGAAATATGCTTTATCCATATTAAACTAACGAGATGTATTTCAATTGAATTTTTATTTTATCTTGGTCAATAATATCTCGCATATTATGTCATTTAAAGTGTTCTCAATATATAAATAATCATTTATGGAACCACATACTCAATTTACATAAAATTATTCTATAAGCAAGCAAGCATTGGTAAGTAATCAAGATATCAAATAATTCCCTAGAATAAAACTAAGAAATAAGACCAATAGTATATGAAATTGAAAGTATTATAATCTGTTTATATAAGTAGTTTACATTTTGAAACTATTTTGATTGTGTCCAATTTCCCCTCATGTTCATTTCTGGGTTTTTTTAGAAGAAAACTGATAATTTAAAATTTTAATTTCGATGGAGGTTCCTATGTTGGTAAAATCTGTCCATTTCCAATAAAAGCTATCAAGTTTAATAGAACAGAAAAGTGTAATATAAGTAAATTTATTTGAACATAGCATTTAAGGTGAAAAAGAGGATTTTTTCCTTAAGTTAATGAAATACAGCTACTTTTTATGTTGTGACAAACCCTTAAGTTTTCAAGTCAAGAATGGATTTTATTCCAAATCTCCATTTGTAAATAGTTTGCTTTGGCAAACTGCTGTTTGTCTACCCATTAACCATTCTTTGACTTCTTCCAATTTCATTTGGATATCAATATGCCAGTCATGTATTTAGCATTTATTTAATGCCTGTTTTACACCAAACAACGTTCTAGGCCTTGGAGATAGAGCAGTAAATAAATATAGACAAAGCCCTAACTTCTATGAACTTAAATTCCAGTAGAGGGAAACAGACCAGACACAAATTCTTTGCCGAGAAATAAAGCAGTAAGTGAGGATAGGGAATGCTGGGACTTGTGTCTAGGGCATCGCTATTTTGTATACAGTTATCAGAGAAAGACACACTGGTGAGGTGAAGGAAATGAGAGAGGGACCCATGCAGGGGAGCAGCTTTCACGGCAGAAGGAACACACGCAGAGACCTTGAGGAGAAAGTACCTTCGCTGCTCAGGGGAGATAGACTCAAGACGCAGGGGATGAATCAGATTGGTCTTAATTAGTGATTCTCAAACTTTAGCTCGAGTCAGAATTACCTGGAGGGCTTGTTAAAGCGGATTGTTGAGCCTCAACTCCACAGTTTCTGAATCAGTAGTCCTGGAGAGGGGCTCAAGAATGTGCATTTCTCACAGGTTTGCAGCTGAGACTGATGCTATTGCTCAGGTGACTACACTTTGATAGTCACTGGTCATCTAAGAAAATTTTTTCTTCCTGACTTTTGGAAGGAGAGATAGCAGAGACAACCCCCAACGCATCCATCTTATTTTGAGCATTATTTTGTAAGGATGTGATATTTAGAAAGTTGAGAACCAAATTGGTTAAAAAGAGGAGAACATTAAAGAAAACAAATAAGCCAACTCAAAGCCCTAACAACTCTGAGCTGAGATACCAATTGCTGGAACTCCTTAACTCCAAATATCGATGTGTGAAAAAAATAAATGTCCTTATTATCAAAACCACTACTGGTGGGTAATCTGTTACTTGCAGCAGGTAATGTCTGAACTGACATTTGATTTTTATTTCCCCTTAGGAATAATAATGAAAAATAGTAGTTTGGTTCCAAGATGAGGTATAAAGGACCAATTATTTCATGGAACGATTGGAAGAGAGCACTTAAACTCCATATAACTCAATCATTGACCTTTAAAAGTAGGGAATCTGGGCTTCCCTGGTGGCGCAGTGGTTGAGAGTCCGCCTGCCGATGCAGGGGACACGGGTTTGTGCCCCGGTCCGGGAAGATCCCACACGCCGCGGAGCGGCTGGGCCCGTGAGCCATGGCCGCTGAGCCTGCGCGTCCGGAGCCTGTGCTCCGCAACGGGAGAGGCCACAACAGTGAGAGGCCCGCGCACTGCAAAAAAAAAAAAAAAAAAAAAAAGATATTCTAATAAAGTTAAATTAAAAAAAAAAAAAAAAAAAAGTAGGGAATCTCCTGTTAGGTGTCAGTCTAGAATATTAGGAACCCGTTTGTTGCCTTGGAATAGGTACTTTGGTAGGATTATCCTTACTTGGTCCTCGAAGGAGCTGGAAAGGAGGAACCCACATGGTTCTTCTAGAAGCCATGGAAAAAAGAGAATTCCAAACACTAAAGCATGCATGTGTCCGTTCATCCATTCATTTAATATCAGCTTATTTATTCTTTTGATAAACCCAAAGTTGACCTGTGATTGTGAAAGGTGTTGGTTTAACTATTTTGTATATTCCCATCCTGGGAACGGTCTAAATCAGATCATTATTAATTCAGAATATTACTTATATTAAACAGTGATGATATAGGTCTTTGCCAACCCCTCAAAATATCTTGACTTCACTGCTAGCATGCATTTTAAACATGCATTCCAATATTAAGAAAAATTCGCTTGTTACAAAAGAGTAGGTGTGCATGGAAGATTTTATCCAATATATATGGAAGCATACAAACACTGGTAATATTTTATTTACTTTATTCTTTCTTCCCTCCTTTGCTATTTATTCCCTAATTACTGGATAAAGAATAGTTTCTTAAAAAGCATTTGCTTCATAGTTTTAATTTTTTCTTATGCTCCTTTTGTCAAATTTTTTCATTGGTGCCCTTTTCTCTGAGTGTGCAGATGGATGAAAGTGCCTTATTTTAAGTGATCAGGCATTCAAAAATAACAAGCATGAGAAGTAAAAGAACACTTAGCCTGTCAAGAAGTTACAGTAATACCATGGAAGCTCCATTTGGTTGTACCACGTGTGTAGAATCTTTCTGACTGAATTCATTCCCACCATGTTTATCACACATGAACTTGAGTACATCTCAACAATCTCGGCTCTTAAATTGCACTCTTGGGCAGTATCCTTCACAGCTGCAGAGAAGGGAGATTTGAAAGTAGGGGTGAGGTTTGAAGAAAAAAATATATTTAATTGGATTTCAGGCTCTAAAATCCTAACAGTTTCTTAAATTGTACGAAGATGCTTTATATTTTGCCAGCTACATGTTGAAGGAAATGGTAAAGCATCAGGAAGAAATTTTCAGATCCATTTATACCGCTTTTTATGCTGATGGAAACTAAGGTCAACTGTGATGCTTTAGTCTGGCTATTAAGAAATCCTGGGTAGGGGTGGGGCTTTTCTGGGTCCTGAGGATAGAATTAGCTTTGAGGAAGCTGCCAGCTCTTCTGAAAAATTGTAATCAGCGAGACTAACTTTGTTGTTCTTCCTCTGAATGCCTAAGTACTTTTGCTGGTACTCACACTCCTTTCTCTCACGAGGGAAAGGAATGTGCATCATTCTTCTTGCCTATTGTATCTATGTACTCGTTTTCAAAAATTAATCTGATTTGGGGTTTCCTTTTTCTTCAACTCAGAAGGGAGGGAATTGCAGGAAAGTATATTAGTAATAGACTACAGCCCGAGGAAAATGAAAGTATATCTAAGTGAAACCAAGCAGGGAGGAAGTACAGTTTTAATAAAGCTTAAATCGGTGATTCACGGCTTGGAACTAACCTCTGTCAGGCAGCAATATTTCCTTGTGCTCTGTCAAAGGCCTTATCCTTGTAAATTCTTTTTTTTTTAATACAGAGAAAGTTACAAAAAATTAACAGCTACTAGAGTTTTTTCAACTTATTTGCAAAACTAAAATATTCCTTTGCTTTTAAAAAACTGGAGGAGAAGAAAAGCATAATATTTCTACAGTGAAGTCAAAGGCTAATGATTCTCTAAATTATATATTCTTCCGAAATTTCTTAGGATGAAGAACTGTCTAGGTGGACTGTAAGGTTTATGAGGGTAGGGGTAACATCCGCTTATATTTGTGAAGTCCATGCCTGATATTTAATATAAATGCAGTCTCTTTGGAACGAATGAATATTAATTGTCCAGAATTATTTCACTTTTCAATGCCTTGAAGATATATTAGTCGTCTTCTTTTACTACATCTTTGTTTTATTGACATACTTTAGAAATAATTTGAAGTGTTTCTTTTTAATCTACAGAAAAAGAAAAAAATTAATGAATAAAAAGTTTGCCCTCTTGGTATTCCAGTCAGTTTTTGATTCCCTTCCATCTAAACTATACTACAGTCTTAGAATGGAAAAAAAATTATGTAGAAAGAAAAGTTTTGCTTGAGTTATTCATTTTATTTTTTCTTATATTAATTTTTACCTTTTTCTTTATGAGGAGAGTAGGTTTAAAAAGTAAAGACTAGAAAAAATAGAATAAAAATTATATATGTAATGTAATTATGTATACTGTGTAAGTATTCTGCTAAAGTAATGGGCAGTTTTTAAAAACAGAAGAGTTACTGATGGGAAATTTCTGGCTAGTGATGATTTTTAATTCATTTTAAGAAGACAATTGAACTTTATTTACTTATTATTATACTTATTATAATTTTTAGCAGTTGTACATTATGAAAATATTACTAATTTATTTTGCAGACATTTTAGAAATTTCAATAGCATTTCCTCTATTTTTATAACAAACTATTTTTCAAATTGAAAATAATGCTGACATACACACACCTGTTATATACAGAATATTAACATGAGCCAGGAATGCAGGTGGCCTCAGGAAACTAGAAAGGACAAAGAAATGATTTTCCCCTTTGAGCCTCCAGAAGGGAACACAGGCCTGCCAAACCTCAATTTCAGTGCCATAACATTCATTTAGGACTTCTGACATCTAGAACCATAGATAATAAATTTGTGTTGTTTTAACTCACGAATGTGTGGCAATTTGTTACAGCATAAAAAGTAACTAATACAGATTTTGGTGCCTGGAAATGGGGTCCTGCTGTAGCAAATACCTAAAAATATGGACATAACTTTGGAAGTGGGCAGGGGCAGCGGCTTGGAAGAATTTTGAGGAGCAAGACAGAAAAAGCTTGAATTGCCTTTAACAGACTGTCGGTAGAAACGTGAATGCTGAAGTGTCTACTGTCAGAAGAAAACAAGGAACATGTTGCTGGAAACTGGAAGAAGAAGGATCTTTTTTATGTGCCAGAAATTTAGCTGAATTGTGTCCTGTGGTTATATGGGAAGCAAAATTTGTAAACGATGAACTTGGATATGTAGGTGAGGAGATTTCTAAGCACTGTTGAAGGTGCAACCTTTCTGCACGTTCACACCTTCACACACACACACATTTATTATTTGTTGACATTATTATCTTTATATAGTGGCAATACAGATTCCCTATTGTAATCCTTTGATTTTGAACAAGGCAAATGCTAAACAATAGAAAACTTAAATTATTTTTATTCTTAGTAATTAAAAACAGGTCTTTAGAGTGAATCCCCACATCAAAAGGATTACATTAGTTTTATTGCAGTATTATGGTAACATGAGCTCTGCCTCTCTTTTCTTCTGTATTTATCCGATTGTAGGAATAAAAGATTAAAATCCAGTTTGGCCTCATTGAAACACATTTTCAGAGTGTTATAGTGCATTGGTTTATGATTATTGCTCCATAATACACAAAGTATTCTTTATCCCCTATCAGTTTAGTGTCTGAAATTATGCATTCTATTCAGTTTTTAATGAAATGTGGATTACTTTAAAGATTATCTCTCTGATTTAATAAATGGCATTAGAGTAGAAAGTTAATTGGATCTTTCTTGAATGAGCAGTGACCACTATGTGTGATTGATAGGAGGAAAATACAGTGAATGCCATTTTTTAATTTGTTTTATGTGTTTAAAACTTTTAGATTAGTAAAGTGGGTATTTTTGTGATCAGTTTTCTCAAGTAAATTATGTAGCACCTATTACCCTTGTAAAAATCATGGTAAAATTCTAATTTCTTTTAAAAATAAAAATTTCTCAGATTTTGTGAAATTGAGATATAAAAAATGCCCCATACTTGAACACATATAATTTAGTGTGTTTTCATTTTAAAAACAGAAACTGAATGTTATCACCCAAACATCGAAATAGTTCTAGATTTGTCACCTTCCGTTTTTTACACGAATTTCAACTGAACTTTAAAATTCGGAAACTTGTTCACTTCTTTCATTGTCTACTCTTTATTCCAAGAGCCCCTGCTGTATTTACTGACAAAGGGATTACCACTTACGCGTCCTTGCTTTAGGAAATGCAGAAATTCATGTTTGTAAATATGATGCTAGAGGTGACAAAGTGATTATCACCACATTTTGTATATCCCTGGTGGTAGCAGAAGGAAGTTGACAGTTTAAGTATCACTGGCCTTTCATGAAATATACAAATTGTCCTTTTAAACCAGTGTTACTCTTCCTGATAGATGTTTGTGTGTGCAGGTGTGCCTTCCATAATGTGAATTCAAAAAGACAGTGTTTTCTTTGCTGGCTGTTGCTGTTATTTACAACACCTGGCTTTACATCTGTGCCTTTAAAGTCCCAGTCTTTGCCTTTGAGGAAACCATCAATTCTTGTATACCTCCTGCTTTCTTGGTCTCTTTGCTGCTATTCTTTCCCAGGTGAAAATCCAACTAGGCTATGCCTTTGAGGTAGGATTTCACTCTACTAGTAAAAGTGTCCTCTGCTCTCCCTAAAACCGCCATCTCAGTTCTGACTCCTTTATAAAAAGCTGCTTTGGGGGGCTTCCCTGGTGGCGTAGTGGTTGAGAGTCCGCCTGCCGATGCAGGGGACACGGGTTCGTGCCCCAGTCCGGGAAGATCCCACATGCCGCGGAGCGGCTGGGCCCGTGAGCCATGGCCGCTGAGCCTGCGCGTCCGGAGCCTGTGCTCCGCAGTGGGCGAGGCCACAACAGTGAGAGGCCCGCGTACCGCAAAAAAAAAAAAAAAAAAAAAAAAAAAAAAAGCTGCTTTGTATTGGCCAGGTATTCTTCTGACCTATTCAGCCAGTAGGGGAGATAGTTTGAAGTAAACGTGGTTCATTGGTGGTGATCTCACAGTGCACTAAAGACAAGAGCAAATAAGAAAATTTTTGTGGAGAAATAAGGAAGAAATAAAACTCAAGGTCCTAGGAAGTATGTAGCTAAGACTCCACCTCACATAATTTAGCTTTTCTGTAGGCTTCCTACCATATCGATTTTCAGAAGTGCTCATGGTAAAAACTACTTTTGTTGGTCTGCTAAACATTGGGAATTTGGTCATCCATCCACAATGTATTTATTGTGTGCTTACTCTCTGTCAGGCACTCAGCCAGATATTGAGCTTCAAGTAGAGGGTTGTGGGATGGAGAGCAGGACACCTGTATGCAGTTACTATGCAGAGCAGGTTTGAGGTAAAAATAGTCATTGGCCACATCTGTCTTAAATCATGAGCTATCATCTTCAGGGAGATTCCTCAACTCTTTTAGGATCTGTTCTTGGAAATAGGATGCTTCTCTTTTCATTTTGGTAGGATATTTACAGTCTATGTTATAGAGTTGCTATAATCTAGAATTAACTAATAACCTCCATTAAACAAATATCTTCCTGTATGAAAACTATGGAGGTGTTTTTGTTCAGATTTTATGAATCTAAGGTTGTGTTGTAGATACAAAACTTTACATGTTTACCTAAAGTGGGGATCTCTTTCCAGACTTATTTATGATCATAGAGGCATATCTATATTTCTATTTCTACCAAAAGATAGATTTTTAAAAAATTTGCCATCATCCTAAGACAGTGGTCTGAAGCTTGCATTTTTTTAACACCTTTGTTGGAGTATAATTGCTTTACAATGTTGTGTTAGTTTCTGCTGTATAACAAAGTGAATCAGCTATATGTATACATAAATCCGCATATCCCCTCCCTCTTGCATCTCCCTCGCACCCACCCTATCCCACCGCTCTAGGTGGTCACAAAGCACTGAACTGATTTCCCTGTGTGATGCAGTTGCTTCCCACTAACTATCTATTTGACATTTAGTAGTATATATATGTCAGTGCTACTCTCTCACTTGGTCCCAGCTTACCCTTCCCCTTCCACGTATCCTCGAGTCCATTCTCTACATCTGCATCTTTATTCCTGTCCTGCCCCTAGGTTCGTCAGAACCTTTTTTTTTTTCTTTCGATTCCATATGTATGTGTTAGCATGTGGTATTTGTTTTTCTCTTTCTGACTTACTTCACTCTGTATGAGACACTCTAGGTCCATCCACCTCACTACAAAAACTCGATTTCGTTTCTTTTTATGGCTGAGTAATATTCCATTGTATATATGTGCCACATGTTCTTTATCCATTCATCTGTCGATGGACACTTAGGTTGCTTCCATGTCCTGGCTATTGTAAATAGTGCTGCATTGAACATTGTGGTACATGTCTCGTTTTGAATTATGGTTTTCTCAGGGTATATGCTCAGTAGTGGGATTGCTGGGTCATATGGTAGTTCTATTTTTAGTTTTTTAAGGAACCTCCATACTGTTCTCCATAGTGGCTGCATTGATTTATATTGCCACCAACAGTGTAAGAGGGTTCCCTTTTGTCCACACCCTCTCCAACATTTATTGTTTGTAGATTTTTTTGATGATGGCCATTCTGTCCGATGTGTGGTGATACCTCATTGTAGTTTTGATTTGCATTTCTCTAATGATTAGTGATGTTGAGCATCCTTTCATGTGTTTGTTGGCAATCTGTATATCTTCTTTGGAGAAATGTCTATTTAGATCTTCTGCCCATTTTTTGGATTGGGTTGTTTGTTTTTTTGATACTGAGCTGTATGAGCTGCTTGTATATTTTGGAGATGAATCCTTTGTCAGTTGCTTCATTTGCAAATATTTTCTCCCCTGAGGGTTGTCTTTTCCTCTGGTTTATGGTTTCCTTTGCTGTGCAAAAGCTTTTAAGTTTCATTAGGTCCCATTTCTTTATTTCTGTTTTTATTTCCCTTTTCTCTAGGAGGTAGGTCAAAAAGGATCTTGCTGTGATTTATGTCATAGAGTGTTCTGCCTATGTTTTCCTTTAAGAGTTTTATAGTGTCTGGCCTTACATTTAGGTCTTTAATCCATTTTGAGTTTATTTTGGTATATGGTGTTAGGGAGTGTTCTAATTTTATTCTGTTAGATGTAGCTGTCCAGTTTTCCCAGCACCACTTATTGAAGAGGCTGTCTTTTCTCCATTGTGTTCTCTTGCCTCCTTTATCAAAGATAAGGTGACCATATGTGTGTGGGTTTATCTCTGGGCTTTCTATCCTGTTCCATTAATCTATATTTCTATTTTTTTGCCAGTACCGTACTGTCTTGATTTCTGTAGCTTTGTAGTATAGTCTGAGTCAGGGAGCCAGATTCCTCCCGCTCCGTTTTTCCTAAGCAAGATGGCTTTGGCTATTTGGGGTCTTCTGTGTTTCCATACAAATTGTGAAATTTTTGTTCTAGGTCTGTGAAAAATGCCATTGGTGGTTTGATGGGGATTTCGTTGAATCTGTAGATTGCTTTGGGTAGTATAGTCATTTTCACAATGTTGATTCTTCCAATCCGAGAACATGGTATATCTCTCCATCTGTTTGTATCTTCTTTAATTCCTTTCATCCGTATCTTATAGTTTTCTGTGTACAGGTTTTCTGTCTCCTTAGGTAGGTTTATTCCTAGGTATTGTATTCTTTTTCTTGCAGTGGTAAATGGGAGTGTTTCCTTAATTTCTATTTCAGATTTTTCATCATTAGTGTATAGTAATGCAGGAGATTTCTGTGCATTAATTTTGTATCCTGCTGCTTTACCAAATTCATTGATTAGCTCTAGTAATTTCCTGGTAGCGTTTTTAGGATTCTCTATGTATAGTATCATGTCATCTACAAACAGTGACAATTTTACTTCTGCCTTTCCGATTTAGATTCCCTTTATTTCTTTTTCTACTCTGATTACTGTGGCTAAACTTCCAAAAGTATGTTGAATAACAGTGGTGAGAGTGGGCAACCTTGTCTTGTTCCTGATCTTAGAGGAAATGGTTTCAGTTTTTCACCACTGAGAACGATGTTGGCTGTGTGTTTGTCATATATGGCCTTTATTATATTGAGGTAGTTCCCTCTATGCCTACTTTCTGGAGAGTTTTTATCATAAATGGGTGTTGAATTTTGTTGAAAGCTTTTTCTGCATCTATTGAGATGATCATATGGTTTTTCTCCTTCAATTTGTTAATATGGTGTATCACATTGATTGATTTGCATATATTGAAGAATTCTTCCATTCCTGGGATAAACCCCACTTGATCATGTTATATGATCCTTTTAATGTGCTGTTGGATTCTATTTGCTAGTCTTTAGTTGAGGAGTTTTGCATCTATGTTCATCAGTGATATTGGCCTGTAGTTTTCTTGCTTTGTAACGTCTTTGTCTGGTTTTGATATCAGGGTGATGGTAGCCTCGTAGAATGAGTTTGGGAGTGTTCTTCCCTCTGCTGTATTTTGGAAGAGTTTCAGAAGGATAGGTGTTATCTCTTCTCTAAATGTTTGACAGAATTTGCCTGTGAAGCCATCTGCTCCTGGGCTTATATTTTTTGGAAGATTTTTAATCACAGTTTCATTTTCAGTGCTTGTGATTAGTTTGTTTATATTGTCTATTTCTTCCTGGTTGAGTCTCAGAAGGTTGTGCTTTTATAAGAATTTGTCCATTTCTTCCAGGTTGTCCATTTTATTGGCATGTAGTTGCTTGTAGTAATCTCTCATGATCCTTTGTATTTCTGCAGTGTCAGTTGTTACTTCTCCTTTTACATTTCTAATTCTGTTGATTTGAGTCTTCTCCCTTTTTTTCTTGATGAGTCTGGCTAATGGCTTATCAATTTTGTTTACCTTCTCAAAGAACCAGCTTTTAGTTTTATTGATCTTTGTTATTGTTTCCTTCATTTCTTTTCATATATTTCTGGTCTGTTATTTATGATTTCTTTCCTTCTGCTAACTTTAGGGGATTTTTTGTTCTTCTTTCTCTAACTGCTTTCGGTGTAAGGTTAGGTTGTTTATTGGAGTTGTTTCTTGAGGTAGGATTGTATTGCTGTAAACTTCCCTTTTAGAACTGTTTTTGCTTAATCCCATAGATTTTGGGTCGTCGTGTTTTCATTGTCATTTTTTTCTAGGTATTTTTGGATTTCCTCTTTGACTTTCTCAGTGATCTCGGTTATTTCATAGCGTATTGTTTAGCCTCCCTGTGTTTGTATATTTTACAGTTTTTTTCTTGTAGTTGATATCTAGTCTCATAGCATTGTGGTCAGAGAAGATACTTGATATGATTTCAATTATCTTAAATTTATCAAGGCTTGATTTGTGACCCAAGATATGATCTATCCTGGAGAATGTTCCATGAGCACTTGAGAAGAAAGTGGATTCTTTTGGTTTTGGATAGAATGTCCTGTAAACATCCATTAAGTCCATCTTGTATAATCTGTCATTTAAAGGTGTGTTTCCTTATTTATTTTCATTTTGGATGATCTGTCCATTGGTGAAAGTGGGGTGTTAAATTCCCCTCCTATTATTTTGTTATTGTCGATTTCCCCCTTTATGGCTGTTAGCATTTGCCTTATGTATTGAGGTGCTCCTGTGTTGGTTGCATAAATATTTACAGTTGTTACATCTTCTTCTTGGATTGATGCCTTGATCATTATGTAGTGTCCTTCTTTGTCTCTTGTAATAGTCTTTATTTTAAAGTCTATTTTATCTGATATGAGAGTTGCTCTTCCAGCTTTCTTTTGATATCCATTTGCATGGAATATCTTTTTCCATCCCCTCACTTTCAGTCTGTATGTGTCCCTAGGTCTGAGTTGTGTCTCTTATTGACAGCATATATACGGGTCTTGTTTTTCTATCCATTCAGCCAGTCTATGTCTTTTGGATGGATCGTTTAATCCACTTACATTTAAGGTAATTATCAATATGTATGTTCCTCTTACCATTTTCTTAATTGTTTTGGGTTTGTTTTTGTAGGTCTTTTCCTTCTTTTGTTTCCTGCCTAGAGAAGTTCCTTTAGCATTTGTTGTAGAGCTGGTTTGGTGGTGCTGAATTCTCTTAGCTTTTGCTTATCTGTAAAAGTTAATTTCTCTGTTGAATCTGAATGATATCCTTGCTGGGTAGAGTAATCTTGGTTGTAGGGTATTCCCTTTCATCACTTTAAATATGTCCTGCCACTCCCTTCTGGCTTGCAGAGTTCCTGCTGAAAGATCACCTGTTAACCTTATGGGATTCCCTTGTATGTTATTTGTTGCATTGCTTTTCTCTTGCTGCTTTTTAATATTTTTTCTTTGTATTTAAGTTTTGATAGTTTGATTCATATTTGTCTTGGCGTGTTTCTCCTTGCATTTATCTTGTATGGGATTCTCTGCTCTTCCTGGACTTGATGGACTATTTCCTTTCCAATGTTGGGGAAGTTTTCAACTATAATCTCTTCAAATATTTTCTCAGACCCTTTCTTTTTCTCTTCTTCTTCTGGGACGCCTATAATTCAAATGTTGGTTTGTTTAATGTTGTCCCAGAGGTCTCTGAGACTGTCCTCAATTCTTTCCATTCTTTTTTCTTTATTCTGCTCTGTGGTAGTTATCTCCACTCTTTTATCTTCCAGTTCATTTATCCGTTCTTCTGCCTCAGTTATTCTGCTATTGATTCCTTCTAGAGAATTTTTAATTTCATTTATTGTGTTGTTCATTATTGTTCGCTGTTTAGTTCTTATAGGTTAAATGTTTCTTATATTTTCTCCATTCTATTTCCAAGATTTTGGATCTTTAGTATCATTACTCTGCATTCTTTTTCAGGTAGACTGCCTATTTTCTTCTTCATTTGTTTGGTCTGGTGGATTTTTACCTTGCTCCTTCATCTGCTGCATATTTCTCTGTCTTCTCATTCAGTTTAACTTACTGTGTTTGGGGGTCTACTATTCGCAGGCTGCAGGTTTGTAGTTCCCGTTGTTTTTGGTGTCTGCCCCCAGTGGGTGAGGTTGGTTCAGTGGCTTGTGTAGGCTTCCTGGTGGAGGTGACTTGTGCCTGTGTTCTGGTGGGTGCGGCTGGATCTTGTCTTTCTGGTGGGCAGGGCCACATCTGATGGTGTGTTTTGGGATGTCTTTAAATTTAGTACAATTTTAGGCAGCGTCTCTGCTAATGGGCAGGGTTGTGTTCCTGTCTTGCTAGTTGTTTGGCTGGGGCATCCAGCACTGGAGCTTGCTCTCCGTTGCATGGAGCTGGGTCTTAGCATTGAGATGGAGATCTCTGGGAGAGTGCTCTCTGATTGATATTATGTGGGGCAGGGAGGTTTCTGGTGGCCAAGTGTCCTGAACTGGTCTCTCCCACCTCAGAGGCTGAGACCTGACACCAGCCCGGAACACCACAACCCTGTCAGCCACATGGCTCAGAAGAAAAGGCAGAAAAAAAGAAAGAAAAAATAATAATAAATTTTTTAAACATTATTAAAATAAAAAAAATTAAATAATAATTTTAAAAAAGGAGAGCAACCAAACCAGTAAACAAATCCACCCATGATAACAAGTGCTGAAAGCTATACTAAAATAAACATGAATATCAGAAACAAATCAGTAGCAGACAGCAAACCCAAGTTTATAGTTGCCCCCAAAGTCCACCGTCTCGATTTTGGGATGATTCGTTGTCTATTCAGGTAATCCACAGATGCAGGGCACATCAAGTTGACTGTGGGGATTTAATCTGCTGCTCCTGAGGCTGCTGGGAGAGATTTCCCTTTGTCTTCTTTGTTCGCACAGCTCCTGGGGTTCAGCTTTGGCTTTAGCCCCACCTCTGCGTCTAGGTCGCCCTCAGGCATCTGTTCCCACCCAGACAGGATGGGTCTTGCTTATTCAGGCTGGGGGGAAGTGAAGGGTATGGTAGTCATAATTGGAATGTGAGGCTAGCCTGTGGTGGCAGAGGCCAGCATGATGTTGAAAAAGCCTGAGGCGCTCCGTGTGTTCTCATGGGGAAGTTGTCCCTGGATCATGGGACCCTGGCATTGGCGGGCTGCACAGGCTCCGGTGGCGGGGGAGGGGGGGCGGATAGTGACCTGTGCTTGCACACAGGATTCCTGGCGGCTGCAAAAGCAGCATTAGCGTTCCAGGCCCGTCTCCAGGGTACGCGCTGATAGCCTCAGCTCACACCTGTCTGTGGAGCTTGTTTAGGCGGTGCTCTCCCTTCTGTGGGCAGACAGGGAAGGAATCCTCTCTCCTCGCACATCCCGAAACAATGGTCTCTTTCCTCTTAGGCAGGTCCAGAGTTTTTCCCGGACTCCCTTCTGGCTAGCTGTGGCGCACTAGCCCCCTTCAGGCTGTGTTCACACAGCCAACCCCAGTCCTCTCCCTGGGATCCGACCTCGGAAGCCCGAGCCTCAGCTCCCAGCCCCCACCTGCCCCAGGAGGTGAGCAGACAAGCCTCTCCTCTCAGGAGTGCTGGTCGGCACCGATCCTCTGTGTGGGAATCTCTCCACTTTGCCCTCTGCCCCCCTGTTGCTGCGCTCTCCTCCGTGGCTCCGAAGCTTCCCCCCCTGCCACTCCCTGTCTCTGCCAGTGAAGGGGCTTCCTAGTGTGTGAGAACTTTTCCTCCTTCACAGCTCCCTCCCAGAGGTGAAGGTCCCATCCCTATTGTTTTGTCTCTGTTTTTTCTTTTTTCTTTTGCCCTACCCAGGTACGTGGGGATTTTCTTGCCTTTTGGGAAGTCTGAGGTCTTCTGCCAGTGTCCAGTAGTTGTTCTGTAGGGGTTGTTCCACATGTAGATGTATTTTTGATGTATTTGTGGGGAGGAAGGTGATCTCCACTTCTTACTCCTCTGCCATCTTGTAAGTCCCCCCATGAAGCTTGCATTTTTTAACTTAAAATGTCTTGGGCATATTTTCAATTTAGAAAATACACATATTCCATTGTGTGAATGTATGTTTAATCCTTCCCCTATTGATGGACATTTAGGATGTTCAAAAGTGTTACTATTACATACAATAGTGAATTAAACGTTGTTGCCTAAGATGTTTATATTTTCTGTTATAGGACAAATTCCTAAAAGTGATATTTCTAAGTCATATATATATGTTAAAATATTACAAATTACAGTCAAAAAAATTATATAAATTTACATTTCAAACAGTATATTAGAATGCTGGTTTCTCCATACCCTTATCACTACTAACTGATACCAGTCTTTTAGGATTTTGCTTATCTAATGGGTTTCATTGTTAAATGATCCACATAATGATACCACTGATTGTTGCTTTAAAACCATCTGATAAAGAATGAAGGGGTGATCACAGGAACACAGTTAACTATTTATGTGGTGAATTTTGTTTCAAGTTGATGAATGAAAAAAATTAACAAACATTCCTAAGTCTTTTACTGAAGTCTGCTGCTTTGAGAAAAACCTGGAAGGACTTCAGTTTGCTTTGAAATATCTTCAGGTGCATAGCGGTCTTGTTACATTTCGTGAGCTACAGTAGATTATAAACCATCTTGGTTTATGATACGCGTTTATTAAGCACTGACCGTCTGCTTTCAGAATTCTTCAGACATTCTCACATTGAGTGGGGCAGTATTCATAGAAGTTGTGAAAAGTGTCCTTTTTCTTTATTCTTTAAAAGCAAACAAAATGTGTCAAAAAATAATCAAAGTGGAGGAAATCATGAGTAGCCACAGGAATAAGTTGGGATTCATTTGGTAAGCTGGTTGGCAGAGGCAAATGTGGAGAGTATTTTTAAATTCACTGCTAGGAAAAATTTTTAATCCAGTTTAAAGTAGCTATTTGAAAAAGTCACACAATACTTTGCAGAGTGACAACAAGACAAATGTCACAACAATCATAAAAAAATACATAAAGTACATTAGTAGTTTAAATTTCTCCTGGGAAAAAAAAAGTGGTTACATCTCTTTTAAGATATATATCCAAGCTGAAAAAAAGTTAGAAAAATATGCACATCACCAGCTAAGTTCAGTTTGAATTGTGTTTACCAGATGTTTTGATAGAAATCTTTTTCAGTGTTCAATATATGATGTCTGTGAAACATTGCTGTAAAACTTCTAAGCTGTATATCCTGTTTGTTGATAAAGAACATACGTTTTGGGGAATTGGTGTTAAAACCACATGGAAATTTATTGTAAAGCAAAAATTACAGTTTTACTCTCAATATAATAATTGTTTTAAAATTCTTAAAAAACAAAGGGAAATTTCACCATGATATATACAGTCATCTAAAGTAATATATTGCAGAGAAAATATAAGAATATTTCACACTGCTAAACTGTGGATTACTTCTTTTTCAGAGGAATTCAGTTTTAGACCTACCCAGATAACCTGTGATGTGCTCATCTCCCTAATACCTTGTCATGATCACAAGATATTTATTTACTGAAATGATGCTAAAAATGATTTTTGCAGTCGCCTAAAACATGACTTCCTTCTCTCTATTTTTCTGTATCGAAATAAAGACATCATTGAAATAAATATGTAGTAAAATCCTAATTATGCTAGACTTACATGTGTTAGTGTCATATGAATAATAAAATCTAAATTTGATTTTCTAAATATTTTAAATAAGCATCTTAAGCCTTGATAGGCCAAGGTCCAGGAGACTCTGAGAAGTCTGGGGCCTCAGGTAGAGAACTCTCTCGGAAGACTGACTTGCCCCGCATTTTCTTCATGCTTTTATTTGGATTCATTCACAGGAACAGTTGCTCATCATGCAAT
This sequence comes from Grampus griseus, assembly GCF_964374135.1. NCBI lineage: Eukaryota > Metazoa > Chordata > Mammalia > Artiodactyla > Delphinidae > Grampus > Grampus griseus. The sequence continues at coordinate 54,871,151 of NC_139007.1, read as the reverse complement.
GGGTATCGGGAAATGACCTAAATTAACTTTTCTGCAGGAAGTAGAAGGACCTCAGGATAGGAGACTCCAGTTTCAAATTTCCCCTGAGATGTAAATTAATTCAGTCTTTATCTGGGATGACTTAAACGACTTAGTATATAATGTCTCTTGTTTCTCCCAAAGAGGATCTATGGGCATCAGAGACCCAGGTCTAGTGATCAGATACACAGGAGTGCTTACTGAGAGGAGGCAGAAAAATCTGATCGGCTCAAAATAAAAGGGTGGGGGCGGGTGGCACTGTGAATAAGACTCACAACTAAAAGACTGAGTTAGGAGGAAGACTGAAAGAAATCAGGTCATTAATTAAAAAAAAAAAAAGGGATTATCGGTAGTCCTTTTCAAGGAAGCATTATAATTTTGTGAGGTACCTATTTTTTTTTGGCCATTTTGTTAATTCTTTATTTCCTATATTTATTTCAATATGTTATTAAGAACATGTCATGCTGTGTATTAAGTATAAACAGTCTCAGGAGAACAAAGATGAATGAGATATGTTTATTGATCTGTAGGCACTGACACCCTACTTTTCTACATTCTTTTTCTTGCCATTTTCCATTGATGAAGGTTATTTATCTTCTCTTTTGTTTATGGCTTGTAACTATCATTTCCCCTCTTAAATATTTTTTTGGTAATAATTTCTTACCTATAAAGGTAGTGTTATTTATACAACTATGTTACTAGCAGCCAACTTAGAGTTTGGTTATCTGAAAAACTATTTGTCTCCAAAGATCTCCTGAATGGAGCTGCTCCCAGGACCATGATGTGGCCACCACAGAATATAAGATTTTGTAAAACTCAGTGGTTTGTTGAACTCATTCTCCCTCGGCCCTTGGATTCCCTGTGCCTTAATTGCCTGGACCTCTTTTTGTTCATATTTTGAGGAATTTTTATGGAACAGAGGTTCCCAAACCATACTAGTCCTCAAAATAACAACTATTTGGTAAGACCTTCTTTACTGTCATGAAACAAAATCCATTCAGTGTACGAACATACATAATTTTTAAAAGTAATCAATAAAGTTTCCCAACACTAATATATAAAAGAGCTAAAGGAAATAACTTAAGACAGTGTGTACTTCATTACCTAAATGATTGGACACAACCACACAAAAAACATATGGAATACTCTGACGTTTGCTGCTATTCTTAGAATCACAGACTGCAACATGTATTAATGCAGACTGCTCTGCCGTCCCACAACTAAATATTATAGAGCCTCAACTGTAACCATTGGGAGACCTAAATGTCCCTACACATTTTCTAGATGCTTCCAGAAACCACTGGTTGCCCTACTGAGAACCACTGTTATAGAACTTAACCTGCCATACCAGTGCATATTTTTGGCATTTGTCTCTATTTGGTTGCTCCAAGGAATGCTTTGCTGTGGAACCTCTGTGAGCACAGAATCACAGAATATCTTCTTTTTCGAGTTCCCAAAATAGAACCCAGACATGCCACACTTGGACATGATACATTTTAGTGAGCGTATCTTCAAGTGGTAGATTATAAATTGAAAATCTGAATTTCCTTGTATCATTACCATGTTGCCATCATGTGTCCAGATGTATTGGCAGAAACCACTCCCTGAAGGATTTGGTAATGTTTCATGAAAAGATAATTAATATAATTGTTTTTAATAAGTAATGTCCTTTGAGTGGGAAGACAGCATTTTAAGCAGCAAAAAAAAAAAAAAGAACTCCCTTAATTTTTTTTTAACCAGCACAAACAACATTAAATAAGTAGTTTCAAAATCATGTGTACTTCACTTTCCTCCTTCTTGCTTCTATTTCTTTGTCACACAGTTCACATAGCCACAAAACACGACATTCCTTCACATATGTGCTTCTCTACCAATTTTTCACTTTATACCACTTTGATTTAAATGTTTCATTCAAATCAATCCACAAATATTAAGGAATTATATACTTTACATATCTCCAGTTCATGTTTCAGCATCACATCTTGTCCATCTACTGCTGATTTCCCAATCCTTTTTCTTCAGATTAAAAACAAAACAAGGGCTTTCCTGGTGGCGCAGTGGTTTAGAGTCCGCCTGCCAATGCAGGGGACATGGGTTCATGCCCCAGTCTGGGAAAATCCCACATGCCGCGGAGCAGCTAGGCCCGTGAGCCATGGCCACTGAGGCTGCGTGTCTGGAGCCTGTGTTCTGCAACGGGAGAGGCCACAACAGTGAGAGGCCCGCGTACCGCAAAAAAAATAGCATCTGACACAACTACTCTGCTCTCCAAAGAGGAATTGTAAAGTATAAAACTTTAACAGTTTTAAATGCTAAAACTGTTAACATTTTAAAATTTTAAAAACTTTTTTGAAGGCCTGTTTTAAAATCTATGGAGACTATAGGTTTCACAAAACCCAGATCCCTTGTCTTCTTTGGTATCAGTCTCTACATCACTTCATTTACTTTACAGTACCCCGGATATTTACTATTTTTGTACTAGCTACATGAATGAATGAATGAGTGAATGATTAAAATGTGTTTGTTAAACATGCAAATATAAAATATAAAAAAGTAAATATATTTCTTCAGTGAGGATTTCAATGATTCTTTTCCTTTACCAAAGGGTAGCTTGTACGAAACACTTTGGTTGAAACGCTGCTGATCACAAAAAGGCCATCAATTTGAATGTGTATTATAGCTTTTCAATCACGTTGTTGGATTATTTCCTGAAAACCTATAAAGAAGTTGATTGGGCTGCCTTAGTTGCCTTTCTCTGTAGTGAGACACATTTAGACTAATGGCTTTAACTGTGCACATAGTTCTTTTTGGTTTTTATTTTATTCTTTTAATGCACTGCCCTTCGTATTAAAAAATAATGTGGATAACACAATTTTGAAGATGGTTTAGTTACCATGTGTACATTTTGACCAGGGCATAGCTTGTACTGGAGAACCCATCTGGATTCAAGAAACTGGTCATATGTGTAAAGGAGTGTTTCTTTTTATGTAAAGACGTGTGATACCTGAGGGGTTCAAATTCTCATTGGCATTCATAGGACCCTAATTAGATCCAATGTTGTGTACAGTACTATTACTGACTTGTGAAACTGACATTTAATCACCAATGTTACCTTATAATACAAAATCTTTCATTAAATATAAAACCACCATTTCATTTAATTTCTAAACCTGTGTCAGTAAAATAAAACAAAAATTTATCTTAATGCAGTAATAGCAGACATATGCTGTTCTATTCTAAAATCCTCAGAAATCTGGCAAGGTGGAAATTGTGAACATAGCTATGATCTCATGAAGTTCGAATATAGTCCTAAACGTTTTGGAAAGAGATTTGCGAGCTGGATTTTCATGCTCTAAATCTGACTTCAACAACTGCTACTTTCTACCACAGTTTAGCCAGTATACCCCAGTATCTCCAGACATTTCTCAGCAAAATCCACTTTCAGACTAAGAGCATAGCTATGGCATCTGTGTCAGGTTCTAAGTGCTCCCCTTATGTACCAAAGTCTGTAGTTCTTTTCTTAGTTACTAAGCAGGGAATACAAACAACTGGAAACGATTTAGAAGTACTGAAAATGTGTTCAGTCTTTTCCTATCTTCTTCACATCTCTTACTTTCTCCACTTCCCAAAAGCCCCATATTGTCTTCACCCACATTCCCATCAGTTTCAGACATAAAAACTGAGCTGCTTTCTTTCTGGAAAGATCACATAGCTTAGAACTAGTTTAAGGTACACTTCTGTACCTTAAACTAGGTACACTTTAAAAGGTACACTTTTAAAGATTGATCAAAATCAATCTTTAAAAAAATATTTATTGGGCTTCCCTGGTGGTGCAGTGGTTGGGAGTCCGCCTGCCGATGCGGGGGACATGGGTTTGTGCCCTGGTCTGGGAAGCTCCCACATGCCGCAGAGCGGCTGGGCCCGTGAGCCATGGCTGCTGGGCCTGCGTGTCCGGAGCCTGTGCTCCGCAACGGGAGGAGCCACAACAGTGAGAGGCCCGCGTACTGCAAAAAAAAAATATATATATATATATATATATATTATCCAAGGGAATAAGATTTGGTGCCAGGTGCTGGCAATCCTGTCGTGACTGTGTTTTTGCGTTTCACCTGGTGAACCTCACTGCCGCCGATTTTCCTTCAGCAGCCAGACCTACATCTGTGCCAGATGCTACTGACTCCTTTCTTCATGGGACTGATTTAAAATATAAAACACTGTAGAAGCTACATAACCTTTCAACCCTTGGAAACCAGAATTACTGCATCTGTTCATCCTCTTAGAGAGCTGTATGTTTTCACCCTGATAGTTTGACTGTTCATATTTGATGCTTGGCTTTTTAACCTAATTATCAGTTTATAGGCAAGTAAGACATTATAAATAATGACCTTTATATTTGGTTGAAAATTTCCTGGATTATAATCAGAGTTTAGAATTACTCTCCTAGAAGTGTGACTTGATGAAGCTATTGGAGCGGTGGCCTTCACAAACCTTTAACAAAATAGGGAAAGTCCTGTTACTGATCTTCATTAGGTGACTGGCTGAGCTTGTGGGAATCAGCATGACGCATCGCACAGAGCCAGAGGCCAGAAGGAGGAAAACCACAAGGAGGCTGGGAAACTGCACAGAACCCAGAAGCATGGGTGGGGTGGGGCAGGAACCAACCAGTACTGACTTGAAGGGAAGACTGAGTTGGGAGGCAGAGCTTACATGCTGGAGGTGAGAGGCAGCAGCTGAGGAAGCCGCCAAAGTCTGCCTTCTGCAGAAGCTGGAAGTTAGGAACAGGTCAGAGGTCAAAATCAGACAGGATTTTGAGATCAGAGCAGGCACAACAAACAAGAAACGCTTGAACTGTTCAAATAAAGCCCGCCTTCACAGGAAGTCCCTGATCTTGTGACTGCTACTAGACTGCCACCAGCTGGAAGCTGAGACAAGTACAGCTTGGTAGCTTGTCGCACCTGGAGGGCCTTGACCTTGGGGGAGGGTACAGCAAAAGACAGGGCCTGTGCTCCAGGACACTGATTCAGACAGGCCACTGGACCAACTGGTCAGGTGCTTTTCTTATAGGGAAAGAAAGTAGGGGGTGATTCATCTCTTAGTCACTTTAAATTTTAGTGTTTCTTAAGCTGTCTTAACTTAGTTCAAAATCTACAAATTGAAAGACAAAGGAAAAGACAAGGAAAGATGAGAAAAGAAGACTGGGCTCAATTTGATTGCAGAAACAGTTGGAGGAATGGGTTATTGGGGAACAGAAGCATAGGTGATTTTTAAAACTGGAATTTGAAGTTTTGAGTACTTGCCTTTTTCTAATGATCTGTCTGCTCCCTGCAAAACCCCACAATAAAGCTGATTATCACAGTCTAGTCTTACATAGAACATACAGAAGTTTTATACCGACACTGAAATTACTGCATCAGTTTTTTTCTGAGAATGACTCAGGAGAGTTCCATTTCACATCTCTCCTCTTCTGAGTTTCCAGCATTTATCCTGCAGCATTTACATAGTCACACAACTTGTACTGTGATTTTGTGCATTTTATTTCCAGACAAGGTGCAAAGTTTCAGAAGACAGGAACTATACCTTTAGCTGTGATGTGAAAGAAAATGTACCAGGCTTTGGAGTCAGATAATCTGGGTTCTACGAATCAAGTTGTGTGGCCTTAGCCAACTCACCAGTCAACAGTGTTACCTAAACTGTACCTCCAGTTAGATGAGTGGTTTTCGAGGATGTGGGGCAAGGTGAAGTCAGAGCATTCAACGCTTAAGTTCCTTATCTCTGCTTCAGCTACTGTGTCTGCCCTCTCATTTATTTCTTTTCTTGGGCTTCTACATAGGATTTTTAAATTTTTAAAAAGTTTCCTTGCTATTAAAAGTTTTGTTGATATGGTGATGTCTAACATCACTTCCAAACATGGAGTTTCATTTTATTTTAATTTATCTGCCAGACCTATCTTTAGTGTCTTTCTTTGGACCTAGTAAGTGTCTAGTAAATATTTGTTAGGGGAGAAAAATGAATGCTGTGACTCAGTCATGCAATGTTCAGATGTTCATAACAATTTCCATGTGAAAAGTTTTGTGTAGCCTGTGGCGAACGACATTTTTGACTTTTGAGGAGAACTCCTTTCATGTCAGCTTGAAATTTTTCTTGAACTTGATCTCTGACTTAGGGAACTAAGAAGGAAACCTGATGTGCACGTGCTTTGTGCAGAGAATGAGCTGCTTTTAAGAGAATAATCCAGCCGCTATCTGATCAACCATGTAGGATTGATTCTGTGGAAATGAAGAAACCTTCCTTTTTCAGTTTGAGTCACACATATGAAGGCTTTGATAAGATTAAAATAATCCAAGGAAGCAATTTCAAGACACACAGCTAGAAACAGGAGCTAAGAAACATCCATGTCTCACATGACACAGTCACCTAATGGAAGAATCAGGTTTTAAGGACTTTCTACAGGTAATGTCAGGATATACAGATAAATATGAACAGCTCTGGCTGAGCTAGAAACACTGCTGGCTAAGTTAGAAATCCTATGATGTGTATCTTTCAAAATGTCTCTTGCTGCTTTATATTCTTCTTTTAAAGAGCTGGTTATGCTGTCACTTGAAGGTTGTACTTCTGTATGATTCTTGTCGCTTTGGGCGCTCTGTCTTTTACCAAGCCTGTGGACCCATTCCCGAGTTTCTGTGAGTGTTAGTTGCCAGTGGCTCACAACTCCCCTCTGCTCTTCAGAATCATTTCTGGTTTAAAAGCATTCACATTTCCCAGGGCTTTATGTGCTCACCTTCCAACTCTGTCAGCTTACAGCCAATAACTAACTGACATGAAGGTATAAAAGCCAGCTCCCTCATTTCAAGGTGAGGTCGGCTCTGGGGCAGTTCATGCTCCTGAGCTTCCCCTTGGGATCAGTCTGAAGTTAGACCCCAGCTGAGACCACAGTCTTATCTGTCTTATCCTGCTTCCCTCTCTCCTTTTCTCCTGTGAGCACTCCCTTCAATCATGTGCATCCGAATCCTTCTCTCAGGCTCTGCCTCTAGGGAACCTAACCCAAAGCAGTGATGCATTGAAGAGCATTGATCCTGTCATCTTCTCTCTTCCATCCTCAGTCTCCAGCATATCTGGAACACCATGCTCACAAGTATTTTGAAGAGTGGGCAAAGTAAGACATTTGACCTTCCATTGGCCAAGTCCTCACTGTGAAATATGGATCATTGAAGTCACAAGCAGTCTAGCACAATTTTAACCTTACTTTGAATCTGAATTCTTAGCTCACTAAAAGAATTAGGAAGTTGGAAGAATTGGGGAGCAGAATTATGACCATGTCAAAGTGGAATGAATTTACCATCTTAACCTGCCATCAGAAACTGTCAAAACATCATATCAAATACAAAAGGTCCCCACTGATGGAAGTGTACAAAAATACTCAATTAACATAATTATGTTGCACACCTACCCTCTGCCACATTGAAAAAAAAAAGATGTGGCTCATGCTTTCAAGGAATTGTGAATAGTGAGAGAGCCTGACAGACGAGCTAATAATTGTGATAGAATGTGCCAAGACAGAAAAAAGAATGCTGTACAAAATGACACTTGCGATCAGCTGGTGGAAAGACCGGAAACCTTATCTAGAATAGGGACCAGTACGAGCAAAGTTAATGGAATGTTCAGGAAAAGCTATGTAGAGAAATTAGGCTAAAAGGTATGTTGATGCAGGGTTATAGGAGGACTGTAAGACTCAGGATTAAACTTAATTTTGAGAGCAGGAGCCAGCTATCAATAGTTCTTTAGGGTTTCATTTTCTCCTCTGCTTTAAAAAATTATTAAAACAATTTTATAACATGAAATGTTTTGAAACTATATCCTTACAGAATTATTATTATTTTTGCTTGTTTCCTTCCTCTTATCAAATGCTTACATAAATATTTTCCATAATTGTAGTAATTGTAATTTCTTATTATTTGTACTTACTGTTGTATCATGAGCTTGTCCCACATTATATGTTTTCATTTTAGGTGGCTAAATACTGTTATTTAATTTACATTCTCATTTTCATTTTCTCTGAAAGTTTTGTAAGATATTAAACAGGCCAATAGTAGGAAAACCACACATGAATGCTGGAGATAGATAGAGTTGAGTGGGACTTGGAATCAGAAACTTCAATAAGGGAAGCACTGCCAGGTAGACCAGGGAAGAGGTGATACCAGCCTCTGTGTCTTCATCCTCATCTGTAAAGGAAGACACAGATACCTCCTACCAGCCTTATAGGTGCTTGTGAAAGTTGATTGAAATAATATATCAAAAGAACTTGGCATTTAAGAAGCTCTTAAGTAATCATTCATTCAACAGAGGAAGTTGTGAAAAAAATTTTTAGAAGGTCACTTTGGCTTTTAGGCGCACAATTTCCTGAAAGATTCATTGAACTCTTTGAAGGCAGGCGCTGTCTTAACTCATTTTCATGTGCTAACTATACCATTTGACTTACATTTTTGCCCAACGTACATATTTATTCAATGAATGAACTAATGAACAGCCAGACAATAATCACCTATTTGCTACAGGGACAAACAATTCTGTCTATTGGGAATCATGCTAGTAGAGTCTGCTTCTAAGAAAAATGATGTATGCGCTGTTCCAAGATACAATGAATAAGTGAAAATACTTTAGTCTTCACATGGTGATGTTAGGTATTTTCTTCTCTTGCTAGTGAAAGTGTGTGTTAGCTGTGTACATTAATGGGGCCAGACTAGTGATTGTTGTAAATTATGAGACAAGTGGTGAGGTCCCTCAAGAATCCAGACTTCTCTGGGCACTGTGAAATATAAGTCAAGTCTGGAAAAGAAGTGAATTGTCTTTTTCCTTTGTGGCACTGAACTCAGTTATAATTTTTTGTTTAATATCTGTCTCCCCTTCTGGACTGTAGGCTCCATGAGAGCAGGGCTTGGGTCACCCTTGAGTCTGCCCTCAGCTGCTTTCACAGCAGGTGCTCAAAAATATTAAATGAATTAACAAATACAAACTGAATGAATGAAATGGGGAGATGGTTAGAATGTTGGGTAAGCCACAATTTCAGTGTGAAGATGTGTTCTGTTTATTGCAAGGGGAAGGGAAATAATATAAAATGATTAATAACTTCCTCATCTACCACTGAATCCCTGTTCCATTTTAAAAATAATGTGAAAAAGGTTTGCATGAGACACTATGCAAAAAAATGCTAGTAATATTTTGCAAAATTATGTAATCTTGCCAAAGTGTGTTGTATGTTGCATGCCAGTAATTTTTTACTCCATAATTTTGATACTTATATCTATATATTAAGTTCCTGCTATGTGCAGAGCACTTCCAGACGTATATTCAATGATCTAAATATGTATTCAGTGATCTTCAAAACAAACCTAAAGAGCAGGATTTATCCCATTTTAAAGTTGAGAAAATTGGGTCTCAACAAAGCAGAGTAACTTGCCCAGAGTACACAGCAGTTGTTCCTGCTGCCCTTTTGATCTGTAAAACGGTGTCATACCTGGTTCTTTGGCTATTCTAATAACAGTAAAACAAACCTGTAAACTCTTTCTAAGATATTTACAGAGAGATCTCATAAAAATACAAGCTAGACATAATATGATTTTCATCATTATAATACAAAACCACATATGTAGATAAAATTTTCATGGACCATAAACTTTTGCAGAACTGTTGATATACTGTCAACTGCTTTATCAAATTTGTCCCCAAAATGCTCCTTGTCAACTTCTAGTTGCTATCTATTAATGGATTATAGGCTTTAGATGTATCATACTTAGTAACTCATTTATTCCATGCATGAGGTTTAAAATAATATATATATATTTTTTTCACTTTACAAAGAACTTAAGTCTTTTGTGCAATTTGAAAATGTCCAAATAAACATGTTCCTTGCCCTCTAGTTCTCATACTGAAAAATCACAATTAAAAATAACCTGTTGGGTAAATACTTCCCCTGTCTATCTAAACTTAGAATAGGACTAAACCAAGACTTTTGCTTTCCTTGGCTTCTTCCATAATAACCTACTATCATGGTTTGTTGGGGTTTTTTTTCCATCCACAATTTCTTAGCATGTTTTACCAGCTTTTACTCCTTTTTTGGTGTTTCTTGGGGCTTGGATAGGGGCCCTCTTCTCCTCTCACTTGGATTTGCTGTACAAGACTTTACCATAGCTGCAGTCATGTTCTGTTTTAGGATGACTTTCAAACCTGTATCTCTTAGATATCTCTTCCGAGTTACAGCCCTGTAGCTGTAATATCTCTTTCTCACTGGCACATAGACTCAAGAAGTTCAAAACTAATCTGATCTTTCCCCCCCTACAACTTGCCCCTATTCCAGTGTTCTTTATCTCAGTTTATATCACTACCATCCACTGAGTAGTTCAAATACTTGGGAATTATGGTTGACTCTTTTCTCTTCCTAATATCCCCTATCCAACCAATCATCAAACATTATTAATCCACTACCTACATTTCTTAAATCTGTCTGTTTTTCTTCCCCATGGCCACTGCTACTAATTCAGTCAAAGCCACTTTCATGTCTTGTGTGCACCGCTGTAGTATCACCATAGCTGGTCCTTCCGGTCTGCCATTGCCTTCTTCCTACTGCCTCTTCATATTCTAACCAGAAAGAACATTTAAAAATGAAAATCTGTTTATGGCACTTGTTTAAAATACTCGTTGTGGTTTCCAAATGCTCTTAAAATAAAGCTTATAATCTTTAGTGTGGGGGCTTCCCTGGTGGCGCAGTGGTTGAGAGTCCGCCTGCCAATGCAGGGGACGCGGGTTTGTGCCCCGGTCCGGGAAGATCCCACATGCCGCGGAGCGGCTGGGCCCGTGAGCCATGGCCGCTGAGCCTGTGCATCTGGAGCCTGTGCTCCGCAATGGGAGAGGCCACAACAGTGAGAGGCCCGCGTACCGCAAAAAAAAAAACTCTTTAGTGTGCCTACAAAGCCCTGCATTATCTGGTTGTAACCTAGCTCTCAAGTGTAGCCTTTTGTCAGTTCCCACTAGTTAGCCACACTAAGCTGTCTAATTGCTTGTTGCAAGAAGGCCTTTGAACCTGTCTGAAATGCTTACCCACCCTGCTACCTTTGTTTTTAACCCCTACTCAGGGCTTGGATCTGGGCCCTCTTCCTTGTACTCTTGCTACAAGATTTTAGTATGGCTGCAGTCACTATACTACAGTACACTAATATTCTATAGTAGGATGCTCGCAAACCTGTTTCTCTCATCTCTGACCTCTCTGCATAGTTACAGCCCTAGGACTGCAGTATCTATTCATTCAACATCTTTGTCTCACTGGCACACACCCTTGAGGCCTCAGTATAATTATCCTTTTCTTATTCCCCAAACTAGATTAGAATCTTCTCATAATACCCTATCTTTTATGTCAGAAGATTTATCACGATTAGCTGTATACTGTCTCTTTTCCCCTTTAAGCCAAAAAGATAGGTTCTAACTCTTACGGGCTGATACATCCCCAGCATCTATCCAACACCTAGCATGTAAAAGTATTCAAGTATTTGTTGAACAAATAAAGACTCTATACTTCTTGGCTTGGATAAAATAAATTTGTCTATGATCTCCTATATTTTGAAATTTTAAAAGTGATGTACTATTTGATAGTATTATTTGAATGTACACTTTGAAAGAGGTTTTTTTCCCCAGAGAAATTATATCATTTGAAAGACTAAAGCATATGCTATAATGTACTCCTTTAACAGTTATTTCTCTTCTTTGAAACAATAATTTTTATTCTGGGTAGCTATTTAAAATAACCAATTTCAAATATAAATCTTGCCCCTCTTTAGTCATTCAAATTCTTAAGAAATGTATATTATGTGCCTTATAGTAACTATCCTTTTTACTAAGAAAAGATCATCTTTCTCCTTTATAATTTGACTGGGGAAGCAAAGTCATATAGTCAGAACTACTTTGCCCAAAGTAGAGAACAAGCTTAATTAATTGAACAGTTATTGAACCTCAGCCATATGAAAGTCTCTTTAGCAACATATGGATGGATAGGGATGGGGATCAGGTCAAAGAACATCCATCCTGAGTAAGACAGTCCTTGCCTTTAAGGAGCTCACAGTGTGATGGGGGAAATATATGTACATTTAATGAAGTATGAAACAAAGAATAATCCAGACCTTTTTTTTAAAAGACTGTGAGATTCTAATTTTAAAAAGATTTTTTTCAAAAAAAGATCATGAGATTTTCATATATGAAGTGGTAATTTGTTACCAGAGCAAGTGGTGGAAGCGTCATGGAAAAGATGGATTTGAGATAGACATTGAAGGGACAAAGGAGATTGGACTTGCAACAAAGGAATAGAGCAGGACCGCAGCTGGAGATGCAAAGAGTTTGGAACATGTGATGAAGCAAGAGGAATTAGGGTATATACTCCTTTCATTATATTAAGGGCTTTGTGAAAATAAGCTTGATGTATATGAATGATTCTCATACCTTTTCCAAATATAGCCCTTCAGCTCTTGAGAAACAGCTATTATGACTGCATTGTGTTATCTTACCTGATTTAAAGGAAGGACCATTTTGGTACATGTACACATAGAATAATAAAGTTTTGAAGCACATCACAGGCCCTTCTCTAGCTACTGTGTGTATGAGTATGTGCAGAATGCGGAGAGGTTCTGTTAGCAATAAAAACAAATAACTAAACAGTGGGAATGAAGAGAAGCAGACCTGTGACAAGCACTGTCAAAGGTGGCAAATTGTCAACTTTGTCTTCTCTGTTCCCTGCCACTCAGCACCATCACTTTGATTTCTTTCCTTTGGGATTCTTTTGATTACCTACCACGTTTATCTGGAAAAATATTCTTTAAAACACATTAGAAAGCATACAGATTTTAATAGGCTGAATAATGGCCACCTAAAACTATCAGGTGCTGATCTCTGGAACCTATAAATGTGACCTCATAAGGGAAAAGAATATCTGCAGATATAATTAAGGATCTTGACAAGAGGATTATCCTGTATTAACTGGATGGGCCCTAATCCAATCATGTGTATATTATAAGAAAGAGGCAAAAGAAAACTTGACACCCAGAGGAGAAGACAACATGACCACAGAGACAGAGGTTGGAGTGATGTGATGCTAACAGCTGCCAAAGCTGGAAGAGCCAAGGATGGTCTTCTCCCTTAGAGCCTTTGGAGGGAGCATAAACAGGCCAATACTTTGATTTTGGCCCAGTTATACTGTTTTTGGACCTCTGATCCCCAGAACTGTAAGGGAATAAATGGCTGTTGTCTTAAGCCACCAAGTTTGTGGTAAATTTGTTACAGAGACAGTTGGAAACGAATATGTATCTTAGGTGTAGCTGTTTAGTCGGCATTTTATCTTTTTTGAGCAAGGATATAACCAGTGTTTTCTAAACTACAAACCATTGATTTTCATCTTTATTTAAATGTGTTTATGTAGTCTTTCTCTATAAGATAAGACAATTTAGCAAAGATTTATAAGAATATCTTGTCTCCTTTGAGGTTCAGCGTAGATAACTTTGATATTACAAAAGTTGGAGAAAACAATCTGTCTGAATCAGAGACTTTGGAATAAGAATTTATAGAAACTAATGAAGAAAAACAAAACTTGGCCTCATAGGGAAAGAATGTCTTATGCAAATCTTTGTTGTTAGCCAAGTTCACATACCCAGAATACAGAACTCTGTTTCAGTGTTTGTTGGGGATTTGGAAATAGCTTGAGATAATCTAATTTAAAAGATTATTATTATTCCTTTAGCTTTGTAGAATTTATTCCATATATGTCAGAGATATGCTTGTTGTACTGCAAAATAAACTAGTACTGTATGGCCTTCCTTTAAAAGGTAAATATTGCTGTTACATTTTATTCTTTCATATTCATTTTATTGGTACATGCTAGTGAACTGCAAAAATGTAGTGGTAATACTACAAAGTCTACTGGTAAATTCTGGGAATTATCATAGATCAGTTCAAATGTAGTTCTAATTTTATGTACTACAAAACTAGTAAATTATTAATTTATAATAATGGTTGGTTCCTGCTACTGAATTTATATTTATTATAAATGCAAACATATAATAGTAACCATTAATATTTTCTTTTCCCTTAAAAAATGTACTGGGTAGACAAGAGAATTCATAAGATTGTGGTTTGCTGATGCCATAGCAACACAGTCTTATATTGAGAGCATCATCTGTTACATTGCAATTAGTTGTGGTCATGTGCTTAGAATCGACTTTCATTTGCTAAAGTACATGGTGACATGATAGGATATGATTTATCCAGATGTTTACACGGCTGTAACGAAGAAATATTTTAGTGTGCTCATATGGCTTGAAATGTTATATATTTAAAGGATTGAGTTACTGTTATGACTTGGAATATTTAAGTAGCTTGAACTTCATGAGTAGGTTCAATGCCTGTTTTGAAAACAAAAATATGGATGGACAGAGACTAAAATCTCTGAATTATCTGATTGCCCTAGAGATGTCCTCTGATTGCAAAAATAAGAGATTTAAATGGTTCTATTTTAAAATATACTACTTGAGAAGTGATTGTTTCTTTGTTTTTATCATATTTTTGAAAAGAATACTTCCCAGAAGAGTTTTAATAGTAAACCATAGCAAAATATAGAACGTTCAAACACGCTGGAGGCAAATTCAGTGCTGGAAATAATATGAATGGTAGTGTATTACTTAGAGTTCTCCAGAGAGATGGAGCCAATAAGAAGTTAGTAGGGAAGGGCTACAGAACAGATGAATGGGTCTGAGGTTGTCTGGTCCTCTCTAAAGAGGGGTGCTGGTTTCAATATACACGTTTAAGTCATACAGATGCCCAAGTGAGTGGTAACCACTGATCTCTGATAGAAGCTCCCTGCCTTCCTCTCAGTTCTTAATTGGAACACTAGTATAGCTGGGCACCCTCTCTGTTCCTGTCCAGAGGTGGGTCTCTTCACTTAGCTATGCAGAACAGTAAAATGTGTTTATTCTTACCATGGTGTGCTGCGTAAAATTGCTTGTAAATTCTCTGATAAATTCTAGTAGTTTTCAGAGATTAGTTAAAATGTAATTCTAGCTTCATACCCTATTAAAATAGCACTTTTTTAAACTTGATACTAAATTTATACATTTATTGTATTGCAAACATAATAGGGAATCATTAATCTTGTCTTTTTCTTTAAAAATGCTACTGGAAAACAAAAGGATTTATAAGATCATAGTTTGCTGATCCATTTTAAAAGCCAACTGACTTCCCAGATCCGAGGAAATGGAGCAAATCAGGCCCATCCCTTCCCACCTATGTACCCACCCCATTTTGTTCCAGCAGATTAAATGGTTCAAACTGCAAGCAACATGGTTATTCAAGGTCTTGTCCTGAAGGAAGACTGTAATGGTGAAGAAGGGATAAATAGGGGACTTATAGCTGACTTAAGTATACTTAGTTCCTTTACCATCAGTGAGAAGCATGCTTCTATACTTAGACCTTCCACAAGAGGTTTTCTTTAAGGACACCTCTCCTTCCTTCCCCATTCTTTCCTTCTTAAAGCTACCCTGAGAGTCTTCAGACTCTCACTCCTTCTTTTAGAAACCATCAGGTGTGTCCTCAGAAGAATGTGTCACACTTGGCATCCTTCTTTCCTGCTACAAAATGAAGCCCTCAGTCATTAGCCAGATGTTCTATTTCTTCAGGCCTATGAGGCAGGTTAGAGGATGTTGAGAAGGTAAATTCAGGTGGATTATGATATGACTGCAGGAACCTAATTCCAGTGCAGTTTCCTTTCCAGCGAGAGTTGTGTCATGGTTGGTTCCTTTTATGAAATCCCCTGTGATAAAAGGATACCTTGCAAAGAGAAGAATATTTTTTTCTTTGAACACAGCACAGTTGAAACCCAGGATTGAATTTGTCTCCTATCAGCATGTTTTGGGGCTCATCATTTAGAATAATCAGACCTACTCCTTCCCACTATCCATTGGTAGCAGGTAAACATGTCCATGACTGAGCAAAAAGTTTGCGCTACCTGGGAACTGCCTGTTCACAAGCGAATTCACACTCCTTGTCAAGGTTCATTCATTTTGCTACCAGAGAGGGATGGGGCCAGCTGTCTTGTGTCGATTTGGATTCAATTCCTTTTGATTCTGTGTCCACTTCTAATGAAAGAGTAGAGGGTGGAATTTTGCCAGTTCACCCCTTATAAATGCAGCTTGGAAATCACAGGTGCAACATGGCTGTGCAGGTGAGAGTGGAGAGCTTGTGTGAGGCACACACACACACATGCACACACACTACTGCTCTTGTTTTCTGCAGACTCAAGACTAAGCTTTTGGAGAAATCTCACAGATCTAATATGATATGGAAAAGAGATGTGGAGCAAACTGAGTGAACGTTATCTAGAGGAAATGAAAGGAAAAGAAGTTGAAAGAAGGAAATGAAACAGTTAAAACAGACACTAATCT
This sequence comes from Grampus griseus, assembly GCF_964374135.1. NCBI lineage: Eukaryota > Metazoa > Chordata > Mammalia > Artiodactyla > Delphinidae > Grampus > Grampus griseus. The sequence goes on along the minus strand of NC_139007.1, from coordinate 54,854,670 downwards.
TTATTCTTGCAAAATTGAAGGAATTATTATGCTGCAAAAACCAATAAGAAAAACAGAGTAGAGCCTATGATTTTACCTGATTTTTTTGCTTGTAATTTCACCTTGTTCTTTGTCAAGGCAATTAGAAATCAATCTTCAGTTAAGAATCTTGGAATAATTGTTAGTATGCACATGATGTTATTATTAATAATTTATTGACTATCTTTAATGATCACAGTTCCTCAAGTTATACTTCATTGTTCAGATTTTAATCTTTGCTTTACCTCTGTTGCCCTTTTCCTGGCTTCTGTTGATCCCACTATTGAGTTCACTACAGGTAAGAGAAGTTCAGTATTCTTAAAGAAGAACAGTGTATTGAGGATGGGATTGTATGAAGCAAGTGTCTTATCTCTGTGTCAGAGCATGTTGGTTTACGCAGTGATCTCCAGTACTTAAGGTTAGACGGGATCTATCACATCATCTACCAAGTGTGTATAAACTTTGTAGAAGAGCACAATTTTCCTTTGAAACGTTTGGCTTTCTATATCCCCAAAATATAAAAACGTATTAGGTTGGGGGGACTGGAAAAGAAATATGCTTATAAAATCTAAGGCTCAGAGAAGCCCATGAAAAAGAGCAAGTTCACATTGAGGTTAATGGAAGAATTGTGGTTCAGCATTGTCCAAGAAGAGCAGATCTGCCAGCGAGTACTGAGGACCGGGAACCCAGCTGTGGGATCTGGTCATACTGGGGGACAGTGCCTCAGAGATCTCTTCAGAATAAATGACATTTTTCTTTTTCCCCATAAGCTAGGAGTCCTTGACAGTAGCAGGACTCCTTTGGAGTGAGGTGCTTAGAAACCAGCTTTAAGGAATTCAAAACAGAAAGTGGAAGAAGTATGTGAGCAGTGGATTCAGTGAGCTTGGAGGTAATTGAAAAAGCAGATATACTAAAGGTCAAAGAAAAATGAGGCCACTTGTTTGAGGGCTCTGAGAATTAGCTCTTAAGGGAAGAAGAGTAAGAGACCAACAGTTGGGATGGCAAACAGGCAAAAAGACAAAACAAACAAAACAAAAAACCCACCGTGGTTTAAAAATTAGTCACAGTGGAGTATAAAGCAAGGATAAAGGAGAAGAGGATATTTCTCAGGGTATGGGAGAGCTGAAGCCACCACTGATGGGCATTCTTCTTCTGAGAATGAATTTATACCAAATACATATCTTTTAAAATAATAGGCAAAAAGCTTAGGTAGCCTATTTGCATTTACACTGTAAAACTCTGTCTCCCAAACAGTGTCGTGCAGATTATTGGTGGTTAAATCTCTAACTCATGTGAGGGATTTGGAGATCAAGTATTTCCTGAATCCCTACTATTTGCTAGAGAGAGAGAGAGATGCTGGTGTATGCCCTCAAAGAAGAAAAGATATGGAAAACACACATAGGAAACAAACCTTGATGAATTTTCTTTAAGATTATCTCATTTATTCCTTAGAATATGTATGAAAGAGTATTATTGCCCCATTTCATAAAAGAAACTGATATTCAAAGAAGATGTCTAATTTCCTCCGAGTTCAAATAATCAGTGAATGTTAACCTTGCTCCTCCCAAAACTCCACCCTACCTCTATTAGGCTGTGATTTACAGTACAGGTAAGAAACAGAATCTATAAGGGCATAGGAATTCAGAAGAGGGTGAGATTGAAGAACAGAGGAAGCCTTCATTGAGGAGATAGAAATTTTCTATTGAAGGGGTCCTGTTTAGACAAGGGGAGGGCTTTGAGTGTAAAAATAAGGCTTATTATCTAGAAGTGTACAAAATGTAATTGATTAAAGTATCTTGGATTTAAGTGTTTGCTAGATATTTTGAGAAGTAGAAATTGTGAAATATAGCCAGGGCTTAGATAACTTTAGACCATCAAGAACCATTTAAAAATGTGGCTCCTAACTGTTCACTCACAGCCAAAAGATATTTTAGGATTAAAACCAATCTCAAGTTCTAAAACATATATTAATAATTTAGACTTTATACTAAATTATCTTAGAAAAGCTGGAACTCAAATAAAATCACTTTTTAATCTGGCTCCTCTGTACAATATTAAGGCAGGCTATAATTTAGTAAATAAACACCTGTGAAAATTGCACTGCAACCTCTATTAATATGATTTAAACCATGTTGCATGCTCTCCTGAGATACGCCAGATTAATGAATTTTCCAAGGCTTGGTGGAAAATGACCTGCTGAAAATGAAAGTGGGATTCATAACTAAAAGCAGCCCCAAAGCAGCTAATCTTAACCCCATTTTACAAATAATGAAAATGGAAATAGGTTAAAGGTAGGTCATATTTATTTTAGATTACATCACATCCTTATCACATCCACATTTGAGCACTAATAAAGGTTTTCTTTGGTCTCTGTTTCTTTCTCTATTATTTCAAATTATATTACATTCAAGTGTGTGTGTGTGTGTGTGTGTGTGTGTGTGTGTGTGTGTGTACGTGCACGTGCATGTGTGTGTTTCCTGTTTGTGCTCTAAATGACATATTGGGATGACTGGCCCAGATCTGGCATTCTGAGTTCTGTGCCAACAAAAATGTCAAGTGCATTTGCCTTTTAATTAAATGCAGTGCCTGGATTTTAATATTCCACATTTTTCCCTGAAGAAGAGACTTTCCTGATCTTGTAGTTTATAGGAGAAAAAAATATCACTGGCATTATCATGAAGCTTTCTTCCCCCAACAACACCAGATATCTACCTTATCACTTTATAAACATTTCACTTTAAGGTTCAGGTTTAGTTGTTCTGTAGCCTACTTTTATAAACACTGTGTGTGTATATGTGATCCAGCGTTGTTTGTTTCGATTTATTTCTCAGTAATCTTCAGCTCAATCTACTTTATTCTTAATAGGCCACTACTACTTGGATGTCCTACACATAATAATTAGTATGTGGAAAGTGTAGTTCCTTATCATTTACACTTTCCTTTCCACTTCCTGTACCTTTGGCATAAATGTTGGCCAGCTCATTATTCCCCAGGGTCATAGCATTATATTATTGGTCTTCTTATTTTTTTACTTCCCCAAGTTAATTTTAATTCACTCTACTGTTATTCGTTGATCACCTGTATTACTTGAGGTTTAAAAAAATAACATTTTTTTTAAATCAGGTAGACAGCTCTATAATCTCTGAACCCCCTTTAATACCTAGTACAGAGAAAAGGTATTCAAAACATTTTGCTACTGATATGGTACACTCTTCCTTTTGTCAGTAAAAAGCCACACTATCTACCTCCAGGTTTTGTTCAGAGAGATCGTTCCTCACCTTTGAATCTAAAGAGGTCACCATGGTCTTATGCCTCATCCCCTATTTTAATTCTCAGTGTAGAACTTCTCACTATCAGATGATGCTTATTTACTTGCGTCTCATCTGCTTCACAGCACAGGGATGTAAATTGCATGAGAGCAGAGATATTCTCTGTCTTGTTCAGTGGTGAATCTTCAGAGCTTAGAACTGTGCCAGGTACATGCCAGGGACGACAGTTAATTCATTTATTAATGAAAGGAAGGAAAACCATGCCTTCTTCATGGATTTAAGATTCCATTCATCCATCTATCTACTCATGACTGATTTTTTCTAGAAAGGATTTGGTTTGACTGCCAATTTATTTGTACTTTTATCTCTCCAACTTTACTCCTTTCTTACGTTTAGGTAGTGATTGAAGTTGATACCTCTCTGATCTCTTTCTCTCACTCTCTCGCTCTGTCTTTGAGTTCGTAGTGGCAAAAAATATTCCTAAAATAGGTGGCTAATCACATTTCTCCCAAGTGAAAGTGCTAAATAGGAGTCAGGAAGCATGAACTGTATTTTTAATTGTGTCAATAACTAATACTGTGACCATGAAAAAGCCATTCACCTCTTCTGAGTTTTTTCCTTATCTAAAAATCAGAGTTGGACTTTGATGTTGAATAATTCTAAGAAATGTTTTAGGATGTCAGCAAACCAGATACAGTTCTATGCCCCTATTCAGGACCCCTAGTTGTTCCTCTTTTTAGTACTTGGCATATTCTGCTAATAAGTACAATTATTTAAGTACTTACATTTTGCTTCTAGATTATATACTCTCTAAAGGAAGAGCATTTGTTCATCTTTCTGGTTTTTAGCCTAATACAGTCTTTTGTACCCCTGAGGTATTCGACAAATATGGGATGTGATAAAGAGTAATGTTAATAACTCTGTATTTTTAGAAATTAGACTTCTCTCCATTTGATGCTGTTTATTTGAACACGTATTAGCTATCGTTCAAAAATCTAGATTTGGTAAAAGAGTTTCATCCGAATTTAATTATGTTTTATTTAATTATTACACTTACTGAGACCTTATGTACCAAGTATTGTCCTAAGGACTTTATGTATTTTAGCACATGTCATCTTTCCATCGACCTAGAACCTAGGTATTTTTATCATTTCTATTTTACTGATAAGAAAACTTAGGAATGCCGTGGTTAAATAACTTACTCAAGATTACCCAGCTAGTGAGTGGCAGAGCGGGGACTGAAACCCAGATCAATTGTTTTGTCATAACAAAAATATAGAGCTGGTACTTTTGAGGGGTGCAGAGATGGTCCGAGCCCTATGTCACCTCATGGTTACTGGCAGAAGCTGATGCAAGTTCTCTTTTTTAGATGAAAGCATGATCAATTTAGGTCTGCAGGATTCTCACAGACTAACATAAAGCAGTTAACTCACAACCAAAGGTCCCCAAGCATTCATGAAAGTAATTCACTGTGAGGGATGTAGCAGAAAAAACAGATCTTAATTCCCAGAGGACTGCAGGGATTAGGATTGTCAAGTACAAAATACAAAAGAGCTAAAGGCTGTGTACAAAATATTTAAAGAAACAAAAGTGCAAATCATAAAGATTAGCAAGATACTATCAAGAGTTACTAAACAAAGAACCAGTTGCAAAGAACCAAATGGAACTTTTAGGAAGAGAAGCACAATTGTTCGAATTGAAAAATAAGCCTTTTGCTGTGGCTGGACTACTTTGACAGCAGCTTTAACAGAAGTGAAGGGATCATTTATCAGCTGGACTTTAATCTGAAGAAGTTACCCATAGCAAAACATAAAGACCAGTCAAGATACTTCAGAGGAAAAGGACTAGGCATGGAAACATGCCCATCATATATTATAACATACTATGGAGCTATAGTACTTAAAACAGTGTTATGTCAGTACAGAATATTGCCTCTTGGGAAATAATGGAAAATCTGGAAACTGAATTCCTCCGTTTATATAATTTGGATATAGGACAGAAGTGGTTTTGTAGATCATTGGATCAATTGAAAACTTGTCCACAGATAACTGGATATTTATGTCAGGTGGAGGGGCCTGAAATACCTTCCTACTGTATATTATACTCAGAGAGCAATTCCAGATAGAGCCAGTTTTAAAACTTTTAGAGAAAAAAGAAGAGATTGTTTTTATGAATTCAGATAAATGATTAATATATTTGACTTCACTAAAATTAAGGACTGCTATTCATCAAGATACTATATTTAAAGTGAAAGAAATGTCACCCACTAGAAGGTATTTGCAACACTTATAACTGACAAAGGATTAGTGTTCACACATAAAGTATTACTATAAACAGATAAGAAAAAGATGAAACCCAAATGGAAAAAATGGGTTAAAGTTGTACACCAAGCATTTCAGAAAAGAAGTACGTATAAATATTTCAAACAAGTATCTCAAAGATGATTTTAGTAATCAAATGCATATTAGATATCATTTTCTAGCACTAAATTGGCAAAAATTACAAAAGTCTGATAATACAAAGTTTTAAGATGTAATTTAAACAGAGTTTACATACACTGCTGTGGGTATGTTAAATCAGTAACCATTTGGCATTATCTTGTAAGGTGGAATGTTTGCAATCATAATAATAGTTGCAGTCAAAATCTGCTGGATGCAATCCAAGGGAGCACAGTTTGCCAAACCCTGGAATAGATCGAGGAGTATTTCAGAATTTGGGGAATGGCTGATGCTTTTAACTGATTCAGGTTGTAAGATACCCTAAAGCAGTGGTCCCCAACCTTTGTGGCACCAGGGACTGGTTTCGTGGAATACAATTTTTCCATGGACGGGGTGGGGTGAGGGGTTGGTTTAAGAGGTAATGCAAGCAAAGGGGAGCAGCAGTTGAAGCTTCACTCCCTCGCCCACAGATCACCTCCTGCTGGGCGGCCCGGGTGGGTTGGGGGCCCCTGCCCTAAAGTAATTGTCAGTAGATGAGATTGAAAAGGTTGATTAGAGCCTCATATTGAAAGGCCTTATATGCCATACCAAGAACATTTGCCATTCCTCTTGAATGGAAAGCAGTTAAAGGAGTCATTTAATCACATTTGCGTCTTAGAAAACTCATTTTGGTGGCAATATAGAGGATAAATCTGAGGAGGCCTACATGGGAAGCAGAAAGGCTTAGTGAAAAAGCAGGATGACTGGGTCTTGATCTGAGGCAGTGAGAAGATGGAATGGAGAATTAAGGACAGATTTCAGAGGTAACTTGGTAGACAGACTCCACTGTGTTTCAGAAGTAAGAGAACACAGTAAGTCTCTGCTTTACCCAATTAAATAAATTGAAATGGGAAGCTTAATGGAGAATCCATATGTAAAATTAAATATTTGCCCTTCGTTAAATTACTGTGAAATAAAAAGTAATATTTTACATGGTTTTTGACTTTTAAGTACATTCCTGAAATGTGATACCTATTTCTTTTGCTTTTTCAAAAAGTATTTCTATTATTTCTTCAGGATTTTATATAACATTTTGAACTATGGTTTTAAAAACAAATTCAGAGAATCTAAGACTACAAAAAGTTGCCTTAAGCAGTGTGAAATTAAGTTTAAATATTTGTAATATTAATCTATACTTTAATTTCATAGTTGTTTAAAGCCTCCATAGACTTCTGCACTGTTATTTTCCACATCAGAAATTTTCAGATAATACCCATATCTTTATTAAGAACAAAAATTATATTCTAGTTAATTATTTAAAGAAAATGTGTGACATATAGCTGTTTTCCCTTTTCACCAATATAAAACTCTGACAGACCCTGTGTTTTATTCAATAATCTAAGACAAGTTTCATAAGATCATATGACATGATGAAGCAAGTGACTTCAAAGAATCACTGAGTTAAATAATGCATGTTTCAAGATGCCCTTAAGGCTTAGACATCCACTGTGGCAGACTGTTTAATTAATAACATGCACTTTACAAAACTCATCATTATATATTTATACAATAGACTGCTAAGATTTTTTTAAAACTTTTTCAGTAATGTCAGTTCCCCTATTCGTAATTTTTAATTTTTATATGATAGGCCCAAAGGGCTAACATCTAGGCCATCTCTACCCAGGGCAGCAGCATCTACTTCTGCTTTCCACTACAAGTGTTTCAGTTTATAAAAAATATTTCCCGTCATTATGTCACGTACTATTTCTAAAAGCTATATAACATAGGCACTGTTATTATTTTTACTTTTTGATGAGATATTAACTCTAAGAGATGCTAACTTGCTATTGCCACACAGCAAGTAAGAGAAAGAACTAAGAATTAAAATAGAGTCTTGCTGATATCAAATCTCCTGTACTTCGCATGATGCTGGAATTTCCCTGCACTTGGGTTTGGTGGTAGATGTGGCAGACGGTAGAAAAGGTTAGCCTTGTGAAGGAATGGCTAGCAGAAGGGGTCGAAATTTCTAGAGACAATTTAGAAATGTATGTACCAAGTTCGTCTTATGCCAACACCCAGAAAAACAAGATATATGTCTGGTCAAATATATCCTTGTGTTTTTTTAAAAGACAACTGATTTTCTTTATGCCATTACAATCAACCATAGGCAGGTTTAGTTTTATTCTTCCATTTATGCAACCAATACTTTGTACTGTTGCTCCTTTCCAGGTCCTACTGGAAATACAATGGTAAGCAAAATAAACATGGCCCCTGCTTTAATGAACTTTATTTTAACAGCTGTGGGAAGCCGTTGGAAGGTTCTAATTAGTGGAGTGACATGGTACAGTCTTAGAAAGGCTATGTGCTGCAATGTTGGTTTTGATGTGGATTAGGCTTAGAGAATGCAGTCAGGGAGCTAAGACCGGTGGCAGCTGTAATTTGGGTGAAGGATGATGTTTACCGGAGTTAAGGCAGTAGCAGTGGGGATGGAAAAAGTAGAGACAGGAGATATTTAGGAAGTAGTAGTACTTTGCAACTAATTGTATGAGGAAAAAAAAGTCAAGTGATCATACATGCCAGTTTACCCAGGACAATTCTAGTTTTTGCCTTTTGTCCTGTCATAATTATTAAGAGTATCCCCCTTTACTTTCAAAAGCATTCCAGTTTGGATGATAAATTATATGTTAATCCTAGAGATAAGGAGAGGAGGATTCAAGAATGATGCTCAGGTTTCTGGCTTTGAACACTGTAGAAAGTTGTGTCATTTTCTGAAAGGTGACACACTAGGGGAAGAACCGGTTTGAGGGTAAGATTATGAGTTCAAATTTGGATATAGTGTGTTGAAGGTGACTTTCCTACATTGAGGTGCAGACATATAACAAGAATCAGATGACTATATGGGTCAGCAGTTCAGGTTGGAGGCCTTAGTTAGAGATATGTGAATACGGTATCTCTTTCTCTCTCTCTCTCAAAATATCTTATTGTATGTACCCTTCTTCTTGCAGTGATGTGAGATGATAAAATGCCTACCTGATGAGATGAAGTGAGGTAAATGACATAAGCATTGTGTCCTAGTGTTAGGCTACTACTATTGACCTTCTAACGATGTATTAGAAGTAGGATCATCTGCTTCAGGTGATCCTGAATCATGGAGCCATGACGAAGTTGATGGTTGGATGTCAGGAGCAGATGACGTGATGGTTGGGGATCCTGGGTGGGAAGGATTGGGATGGTGCAAGATTTCATCATGCTACTCAGAACAGTATGCAAGTTAAAACTTATGAAGTGTTTATTTCTGGAATTTTCCATTTAATATTTTTGGACCACAGTTTACCACAGGCAACTGGAACTATGGAAGGTGAAACTGGTTAAGGGGGGACTACTGTGTATTGATTTGAGAGTGACGAGCATGGATGGCAACTGAACTGACAGAAGTGGATGAAATTATCAAGCCAGAAAGTATGGAAAACTGTGTCAAGAGGTTCAAGTTTTCGCTGAGGAACTCAAAGCAGCACCCAGTTTTAAGGGAAACAAGGGAGGGACTCACTCACAAAGGAGATCTGGAAAGGAAAAGCTAAAGTCATAGGAAAACTGGGAGATGGCCAAGTAATGGAAGCCCTAGGAAAGGAGTGTTTCAAAGAGAGAGTGGATAGCAATGTCAGATGCTATCAAGAGGTTGCATAAAATAAGAAAATTTGTACATTGAACTCAGTAACCAGTAAGTCATTAGAGATGGTGGTGATGGTGGGGTGGTGGCATTGGGAGACATAAGCCTGATTCTAGGATTTTAAGTAATGATTGGAAAGTGAGTGTGAACAATTTTTCAGAATTATAACTGAAGAGGAAAGAAAGCATTAGTGAAATACCTGGAGAATATGTAGAATTTGCAGGACAGTGGTGTCTCTAAAGCCGCTGTGAGATCACCTAATATATTGTACTTAGAGGCTTCTATCTCTAATATCCATCATGAAGATGGATTGCATTTGTATGATTGCAGCTATTATGTAATTTTAATTTTTAATTAAATTTATGTATTTTTAGGTATTTGTATATTTTTTACCTAAACGTTTTAGGTAAATTCTTTTTAAGTAGTGGGAGCAAGGACACAATTTATAAAGTTGCTTTAACTATTTTTGCCAAAAAAATGCATCTCATAAATTTGCTCCATAAAAATAAAATACTGCCTTAGTTTTTTTCCCACTGTCCAAAAAATTATGCTGCTCTAGGCTTCAGAACACTGGGAACTCTTTGAATATTCTTTGGCAGATAAAAAAGGTAAAGATTTATGGCAAAGGAAAGCATTTCTGAAAAAGGTGCTCCACATTGCCTTTGTGTACGTGCATAAATTATAAACGGGGCTCAGGGGTGCAGTCACTATAATAGCTTTTTGCTCTCTTTGAAGAAAATAGAAAATGCTCACTTAGGGGCTACTGCTTGTGTTTCCATTAATGAATCTTCTAAGGTTGAATGATTTTTAATAGGATATTTATGTTCCTTGGTTTAGCAGGGCAAGAAGTGGGAGAAATACATGTGATTAAGGTATCTAATGTAATAAATTTATACAGACATTTAATAAGAATGCTGTTAGTAATAGTAATAATAAGTCATAGCTAAAGACTTTGAGGAGGATTCACAATCAGGGGAAAACAACCACCAAATCACATGTTCCTGGAGAATTTGATTAGCCTTCAATGCTCAAGATTTATAATGATTTGAAGCATTGACGAACAACTCTTTTGCACCAGAGTTGTACTCATGACAAACAAGCAGTCTTACCCAACTCAAATGAATGAACTTGGTGTTTTTTTCTTTCTTAACCACTTGGTAAATATTAATTGAAGTCCATTGTTTTACAAGTACATATATTCTATGACTTTAAAGTAGTAACACTGTTTTACATAATAGATTATAAATGTTTCAGTACTTTGCACCCTGAATACACCTGCAAGGTTATCAGTATCCTTGGTCAGAAATTTACTTTTAGATTTGGCTTTTCTTTTCTGGAAATATGTTTAGATTAATTTATAAGCAAATCTATATTTAAGTAATGAGACTTTTAAAAAATTCTTCATCTTCTGTATTTGAAATTGTTTAGCCATCACCTACATGTCACTTTTGTTATATAATAATTAATCACAGTATTAAGGCTGGATGTTCGTATTTCGTGATGATAGTCCATTTTGCACCTGTGTATATTGTGAGGGTTGTCTGCTTCTGGTGGAGCTTAGCAGTTCTGAAGATTCTTATGAAATATAACATACACTACTTACAGCATAATATCTTTGTAAAGTTATTCCATAATAGCATGTGTTTAATTGAATTAAAATGTTATATTAAAAATATATTTACTGGGCTTCCCTGGTGGCACAGTGGTTGAGAGTCCGCCTGCCGATGCAGGGGACACGGGTTCGTGCCAGTCCAGGAAGATTCCACATGCCGCGGAGCGGATGGGCCCGTGAGCCATGGCTGCTGAGCATGCGCGTCCGGAGCCTGTGCTCCGCAACGGGAAAGACCACAGCAGTGAGAGGCCCGCGTACTGCAAAAAAAATATACATATATATATATTTACCTCACTGAACAAGAAATAATCTTACAAAGACTTTCAGAAAGTTTAATTCTGTGAGTTAAGTCAGAAAATCACAAATGGATCATTATCATTACCCTTTGAAAGCCACGTGTAGCACAGAAACTTATGATCCTAAGCTTTAAATAGTGAATAATGATTCGTTGCATGCCCTGAAGTTTTTTCTAGAGATTTCTACATCAAACATTGTCTCCCTATTTCAAGCAGTAACTGTGTCAAACCAATCCAATTTGAGAATTACAAACAATAAATATATTCTTTTTAGCTTTATATCCAACTTTGAAATATACTGCCCCTGTTTTTATTGAATATATATGTATACATACATAAATACACACATACATTTATACATACACACACACTGATATACATATGTATTTCTAAAGTTGCTCTTGGGAAAGAAGAGATCTCCATTATATTTAATGCATGTTTTGATGAATTGAAACATAATATGTAGTTTGAAATGTGGTAAGCATTGAACTACCTCTGTTTGAGATTGGAAATTCCCTGAAGCCTGGATATAATGGAAAGTGTCAAGTCAGAAAGGAAAACTCCCTTGCTTACCAGAAGAAATAAACTGAAGGCTTGTTTTTCTTTCTTGAGAATAATGGGAACCAAATACTGGTCCATGGGGATTTTATCCTATCCAATTGAAATAGATACATTAAGACAGTTATAGTGAATTATTTTCCAAAGTTAACTGTGTTCTCTCTAACACTTTTCTTCAAACTATGTTTCCTACTGGTTTACCTTTAAAGCACCATTTTATGAAATGACACTGATATTAGATATATTAGTTCTTTTTAATTTCCTACTTGGAAAAATTAAAAGTTAACGACCTTGTGTCCATCCCCTTTGGGAGGAAACTGTGGCTGGTTGGAAAACTGAAGTGGACATTTAAATGTGCAGAACTGGAGGTGAAAGCAGAGGTTTGGGGGTAAAGAAGCCAAGAGAGAGAAGCTAAAGAAGAAAGGATTGGAATGTAGAAAAATGGGTAATTTTAAAGGGGAATTATCAAATTATCCATTGGGAAGGTCTGAGGTTGGATTTAGGGATCCTTTTGTTTGTTCATTCAGCCATCATCTCTTGACACTGATGGCTGCTTTAAGAGTTTCCCAAATGTGCCTAATTCTAAGAATCACCTGTCCTCCGTCACACAGATTATTAGCAAGAGGGGCCATGGGTCTGGAAACACTGAGAAATGCTGCTTTAGAAGATAGAAGATATGTTAGATTTTTGTCTCTGTTCTTGAGCAATTTCTAATCTGTCCTATATCTCTAAGCCTCAGGTTTTTTAATCTGTAAAATGTAGATAATAATGCTTTCCTTGCCAGTTTTCAAGGCAAATGAGGTAAAGGAAGATGTCTTCCAAGGGTTACTGGAGATTGTAAATTGAGTAGGATTTATAATATTAATTGTGTATGTATGTGGAGGATGGTGGTGGCTTTGAGAAAGAAAGAAAGTGAGGCGATTATAAAGAATTAAAAAAAAAAATTCATCTTCTCAGAGTTCTGTTTCCCAAGTTTAATACCTGGCTTTTATTTGTTAAGAGAATGTGAAATATTACTTAATGAATCTGTTTTCCTTTGCTTATTCTTGTCTTCCTCCAAACTGTTTATTTCAAATCTTTTTTACCACATCATAAACTCACACCTCCGGCACTTAGACTAGGCATTTATTTAACCTAACCCTTTGTGTCCAAGACAAATGCCGTTGACACTGCTTTAAAGGCCCAAGCACGACACCTTGCATTTTAGTGGAGAAGTGATTATTGAATGAAGTGATAAAAGAATGAATCTCTAAATTTGACCCTGTCTCTTTCCACTGTACTATTTGCTAAAACTCCTGTGTTCTTACTTTTAAGGATACTTGGAGAAAAACTGTTCCCTTTGATAGTTATTTCTAAGTTTTTATTTTTTTATGTTAACAAAATCTCCCTTCAAAAGTTTCTCTTTACCATAAGTCTCTCATGCTCGAGTTTAGCATGCTACTGTATTTATATTTTCAGATTATCTTTATTCAAATAAAATAAGTTGTCTTTTTGTGGTAAGCTTTAGCTGGGAATAATTTTCCTTTCTGTGATAATTAGCTGCTTTCAGTAACTTATATTTTTGATTCATTTAGCAGCAGCAACAGAAGAACCAGAAGTGATTCCAGACCCAGCCAAGCAGACAGACAGAGTGGTGAAAATAGCAGGAATTAGTGCTGGGATTTTGGTGTTCGTCCTTCTGCTTCTAGTTGTCGTATTAATTGTAAAAAAGAGGTAAGACCTGATTTTGTTCTGTCCCACCCACTTACCATATGTCACTGTCACTAGTTTTGAAGCACTTTATTGTTTCCCTGAGTGCTTTTAAATTAGAACACACAACAAGAATTGAATTTTAACAATGTTGCCAGCATCTGGGTCTGTTTCTTATGCTTTGTAAATAAATTCTTATTGGTTATTTGCAGTTTAATTTTGGATATAAAATATACTTTTTGTCAGTTTAACCTTGAAATTAGTGTATGAATTTAAATTCCTCAAACACTTGAGTTATTAACATATTTTATGTTTTGAAGCATTATGTATTGCGAATGGCAAAATAAGAGTTTATTATGATATTTGGGTTATGGTCTATGAATTATTTTGTACTCTTACTCTGTTTTTCTAAATGTTGGCTACAAATAAGATAAGAAGAATATGGGCATTATTTTACAAAATTGTATATTAATATTCACTGACTAAATATTTCAGCACTTTAATATGAAGAGTCAATTTTTTTTAATTGAGCATTAGTCTTTTATACTATATCAACCAATATCGCCATCTTCTGGAATTATATGAAGATTTTAAGACCTACAGGAATTTAAATTGAATTCTATTTGGGAGATTAAGGTATACTTCTACCAGAAAACATTTCAAAGAATACAGTTTTTATAACTTGAACTTTTTCCTATTCCATAAAGTGTCATTATCTATAAGGCATTGTTTTAGAAATTAATACAACTCTCCAATCTTTCCAATTGTATGTTTTAAATAATATTAAAATTTGGAAGGATTTAAAAACAAATCTTTACAGAGTATAGTCCTAAAATACCTTGGTGTATAGAAGTGTTTGTCATTCATTAATTATATTGAATATAATAAAAGATGTTGCTTACATTATATTAAATCATATAATGTACTATTTTGATTGTTATTTTGTACTCAAAATAAATCATTAATAATATAGATAAGACTCATACTACATGTTTAATGATTCCATGAGAGTTTATTTTAATGTATTGCCTCTTTACAATTATCCCCTGGAGATATATATGTTGGAGAAGACACATCTGCATTAGAAACATTAGGTATGCATTGTAGTGTTTTGTGTTAAATTAGCTACATACGTGCTTTCCCCAATAGTGCTTTCTCTTTTTGCTGTTGTCTACCTCTGTGGTTGGAAAATACATCATATTTGAGACAGGAAGATTTAAGTATTTTACTAACACAAATTTGCCAATCAAGATCAATAAAATCTTTGAATATAACTTTCAGATCTTATGTTTCTATTTAGTTTAAATTTATATTTGGAGAGTTAAACTAAACAGTTTAGAGAGTTAATTAAACTTTGCTTTAGAGTTAAAATTATCTCAGCCACTTCAGATTGGATATGAAAACATAAAAATGGCCTCTGGTTATGTCTTCACTCAGTTAGAATTGGGTTAAACTTACTGATTTTATTGGTTAATTATTTGAAAACACTTATTATTGTAGCCTTTCTTATCTGTGGCCGTCTGTTTTAAAAATAACCCAAAAATTGAAACATAAATTTTCTAAAGTACACCAAAACAATCTCTAAGCATGATTTTTTTTGTGTGGGTAAAATGCTCTGACAGCTCTCTAAAATTGCCTAATGCATCACATTCTTTTTCTAGTTCATATTTTAAATGGTTGGATAAATGAGCCTTTCTATTAAAATGTTTAATGTTTGAGTTTTCATGATTATGCTTTAATTGATTGTCTTCTACTAGAAAGTATGCTAGGGCTTTTGTTTCTCTTCCTCATCACTACCTCTAGGACTAGAGAAGTTGCAATTTTATAGATAGATGAAGTTACATGTTTAGATATATTACCTTCTAGTGTGTAATATAACTAAGAATCCCTTACTTACCTAAGAAACTTTGTAATGACTTTTAGTTGTATGTAGTGTGTCACACATATATTGTGTATGACAATCGAAAATATGTTTATTATACATACACAAAAGCATAGATACATAACAGTATTGGTTAGTATCAAAGTTAACAATTTTAGTATATAATGTAGTTTCCCTACATTATATACTAAAACACAAATTTATAATAAAAATAATGGAAAAGCAAATTATTTTAGCCCCTTAGGATCTTTATTTTTGTGGGAAATTGTTAAGTTTCTCAAGACTTTATCCCTCACTGGGAATAGTATTTGTAGGTATATTTCTCATGTTGAAAAAAAAAAATCTGTGTATTTTTGGTTGTTGTATAAAGAAATGGTTTGGAATTTCATTTAGTAAAATTCTACAGCTAAGGGTGTATATAAAGTAAGTTTTTAGGCTAAGAAAAGGGATATTGCATCTTTCAAAACGCACTGTCATTTTAATTTAATCACTGTTGAATTATTTCCAAATGTATGCCATTTTTTCATTGGTTATGTATTATTTTAAATTCGCAGCATGAGTACATTAATAATTCCAAACATAAATTTGAAATTATGCTTCAGTACAGTAAATGTTTGTGTGTGATATCATGGTCACATACATCCACTGTAGAAATATCTTTGTGCGTATATAGTGTATGGTGCATATGTATATTCACATAATATATGTATGTACCTGTGTATTAATAAGATATAATGACTTATTTATAGAAATTTAGGTGTCATTCTGCATATATTCTGTATTAACCTAATAGATCTTTATGTTTTGTATCTAAAAAAAAATAGCCAATTTAGTGTAGAAGTTCTATACACAGCTGTTCCATCTGTCATGACATTTAGATGGTAATGGATGATATTACGCTTAAGTGCATGTTGAAAATACACAATCCATTTAATTTTTCAATTTTTTTGGCTATAAAAAAGTCAGCATGTTATTTTTTCCAAATTATGTATTTTATATTTTATTTTCTATTGCGTATCTGTTTAATTGCATGGCAAAAGATATCTAACCAATGCATGAGCAAATTGAAATACAAACCAAAAAAACATGAATTTTATTTTATTTTATTTTATTTTTTAACGCACATTTTTCTGCTTTATTGAATGTGACAGAGTCACGCTTTTCATTCACCATTGCTTCTCTTTTTCCACTGTCTGTGATTTGCTTGCCAGGAGGAGCTACTATTCTTACTCCTACTACCTGTAAGTAGAAAATGGGTGATATATGACTTTACATGTGTTAAAGATGCAGTATCCCTTTTCAAAAAAATAAATAAATAAAACCCAAACCAAAAAACAGAATGTTTGCAATTTTGGTGACATTTCAAAAAATATGTTTTCCTGGACTCTAAAACTATAAAGTTTACCTATTAACCTATTTTGTTAATCTTTTTAAAAAGGGATATTGTATTTCTGTATGTTCAGCTACTTTTAATTTTTATTTACAATTTTCCATAAGTAGCCATAGTCTACAGCCTAAAGCATCATTTATTTACTTAAGTCAAACCTGTACCTTATCAATGTGATGTCTCACTATCTGGTAAAGTAGAGATAGGGTTTGTAATTCACTAATACCTATCTTTACATAACACTTATGTTTGACAAAATGAGCCAAGTGATGTATTCATAGAAGAACATTCAAAATAGCTTCACAGAATGTGAATCAGGTCAGGTCTTACTGTGATAACATCTCTCTCCACATTTCCAGGAATCCAGGATGGGTTATAACTTCAGAACACCTTTTGGGCTGCTAAAAGCATAATGTTGCAGTGACAAAGAAATAAAAAATTCTTTTTAGAGAAGAAATTTTGAGTTTGTTTATTATGACTTAAATAGGAAAATGATTTTGTAAAACCAAGACCAAAAAAAGAAAAAGAAAACCTGTCAACCTACACAAAACACACCTAGGTGTCACATATCTCCTTTTGTCCTCCAAAGTTTTAGCTATTCCTATGCTTAGGTATGAAATGCTACTTTGGATGACGAAGGCGAGTATTGTCCACTCTATTTCACTAATCATTTTCAGTTTATTACCTTAAATTCCAGGGTATTCATCCAGTCCAAAGGAATGATACAACAAAGTTTTCTTGGTCTTTGCTTGATCAGTATTTGATCCACAAAATTTTGAGACTTAAGGATGGTGATTAAGTACTTTTGGGACATATATCCCACAATATTATTTCACTAGGTAAATTTAAGCTAGCTTTACTAAAAATTTTGGTAAGAGTCTCAATGAATATAACGGAATTGTGCCAACATTTTAAATATTATAAACATTTGGTTTCTTAAAATCTGCTAAAATAAGCAGGTGTAAACTAGCAGTACTCCTAGCTTATTTTGATGAATTATAATATCCTTGTTAAATCATGTTTGATGAAGCCAAAGGTAATTAAATGTACCATTTCATACAATGATGGAGCACTTTTCCTCTTTATAGCCCACCCATATATCCACCTGCAGAAGTTTATGCTGTTGGCTGTTTTGATAATGAAAGTCATTTGCACATCTGTCAAACTCAAGGAGTTGCAAAATGATTTGCTTAACTGTCCTGAAGTGTACATTATATATGCTGGTTGTTCAGAGAGAGACAAAGCATCAAACATGCAGGAATCAATAAATGTTTAATTATGAGAACATCAATAAGCTTACCATTAGCCATCCATTCATCTATAATGTTAGAATGGGATTGCCTTTTTAGTTGATAGGTAGCATTTCTATATTCTAGACTATGTAGTAGGTTTTGATACTGTCATTGTAATACTTAGGGTTACTGGCATTATCAATCATAATTAGAAAAAAATGCCACAGACATATTTTTAAAAGCTGCTTAAATAGATGTAGTGAAGCTACTATGAATTAGACATTTTTAAAATAAAACTAGAAATAAAATAGAGTAAAACTTAAAAGAAAACCAGGTGTGATCTTTGAACTAGAATTCATTGGCATCATCATAGTAAACTGTCAGTTCTTGATCAAAACACTTAACTCTAATGCTGATTTTTATTTCTTTTGTAATAACCTGAATTAAAGCCTACCTCACAGGGTTGTTGTGAGGATTAAGGTATAAGAACCAAGGTGATAGTGTACAGTTGGCAGATATTAACAAAGGTTATATATATTCACCCATAATTTGTCGATTACCTTCAGTGCCATGAAAACTTTTACCTGTCATACATTTGACAAGTTCATTACTTCTTATTTTTCCTCAATCATAAAATATGTTTAAAATTTTACGTTTTAAAGTAAAGCCTCAAAATTTAAACATCTTTTCCACTTGCCTTGAACTATCCATCTTCAAATTTTTTACATTATTTTTAATCCAAATTTCAAGTTGCCTTATTTTTATCCACTTCAATCTCTCAAATTTTTTGAGGAATGAATTCATCCTTTCTTCTTATCCAAGAAACAAAGATTGGAAGTTATTTCTTAAACTATTTTTTTAACTTTAAAATGGCAAAACATTTGTGCTACATTCATATTATTCTCAAATTTGTAACAACTAATGTTTAACTCCTAGAGCAATGGATGCTTCATATTACAGTACACTTGGTAATGTGGCAATTTAAAAAACAAGTGAGAAACTGGATATAGTATAAGGGCTTAGGCCTTGGAAACAGGTCATTCTTTACTGCTTATTAGATTAATAACCTTGGGCAAGTTATTTAACTTGTCTGAGCCTGAGTGAGCTCATCTATACAATTAGAATTCTCATGGCTTTTTCAGTTCATTGATCTGAGAATTAATTGAGTTAACATGACAAGCGCCAAGCATATACCAGACCTAATTCATCTATTCAGCAAGTATTTATTGAGTGTTTGCTATATGCCAGACACTGCTCTAAGTGCTAGGGATATACAGATGGTCCTTCCCTTCATGGAACATACAGTGGGGAAAACAATTAAAAGGATACTCACAATAATAATGTGATGAGTGTTATTATAGGCAGAAAACATGTTGCTATAAAAATACCTACCAGGGAAACCTAACCTGAGACAGGTTGTATTGGGTTCAGTCAGAGAAGTCTCCCTGATGAGGCAAGACAGAATGGAAGTTAACCAGATACTAGAGGTAAAAAAACACTGTAGGTCAAAGAGGTAAGTTTGGAAATGTCCTAGAGGTGAGTTTGGAAAGTGAAGCCTATAGACTAACATATGACCTGCTGATGTGTAATTTGCCCCACACATTCTTTCAAAAAATAGAACCACTTTAAAGAATAAGGAAATTTAACATAAATATTCAGAGTCATGACTTCTCTTTAAAAATAATTTTAAAATGAGAAACTCAGCTCTGGGTTCAAATGCCAATATTCACTTAGGCAAGTTGCCCCCTAAACTGCTCTCCAGTTCTCTGCAGTCCCCACCCTACTATGCGGTGTCTCATCACTGGCAGCAGCACTATTTATATTCCCTGTGTGAAACCTGTAAGGGTTTTACAGGGTTTTTGCCTCCTAACCTAGAAAAAAGAGACAAGAGATCTTTCAGTGAATAGAGTAAATATTGCTACTAAGTGATGGTGGTGGTGACAGTGGTTGTCATGGTGTAGTGGTAGTGATGGTGGTGGTGACAGTGGTTGTGATGGTGTAGTGGTCGTGATGGTGATGGTAGTTCTTGTTACAGTTTTGTCATTGTTTTCTTATTGATAATACTTATCATTATTATTATTTCTAAAAAAATTCATGCCATTTCCATCCCTAAAGCCTAGTTTATGACTATCTTACTTAGGTATCAGATCTGCTATGTCAGTATATTGGGTATTGTTGGGTATGTACACCTGAAGCCAAGTACTATAATTCTCTAAGAAAAATATCTTACACATGAGTAGCTCTCAAATCATCAGATTAATTTTCTAAAGGAAAAGCCTTTGGACATAAACACAACTACTAAGTGAGTCTTTTTTTTTTTTAGGTATTTGTAGTATATTTACTCTAGTACAGATACTCATGAGAATCAGAAGAATTTATCCTAGCTAATAATCCAGCTGAGAAATGTTACTCTTAAAACAACTAAAAAATACTTCCAAAGCACCATAAACTGCTGCCATAAACTTAGAAACATAATCTGGCTACTACAGGCATTTCGAGTTTCTTTATTTCTTTTTAGAGTGCCTTATTAATGTGAGATAAATGTTTTATATGCCTTTAATAGGTTTTTAATTGCATGTTTCATGTGTAACATTCACAAAGAACCAGAATGTATTTCACATCCTTGTTATGTAAGATAAAGATATCAGTGTTTGAGTAGCTCAAAAGTCTAACTCTGCTAATTTCCAAATCCCCTGTGTCATTTGCCTTGCCGCATTCGTAAGGCCATTCTGTAGTTGGTACTCTGCCATGGGGTTCTGAAACACATTTGTAGGATTTGACCATGTTTGTCATCCAGTATTATGATCATTTGCATAATACCTCTGCATAGCATTTTCCAAACTTTTCTTAAAGTACTTTCCTTATAAAGTATATAATTTTCCCATATATTCCTGAGTATTTGCATTATATCTAGCTGCGGTTGATTCTACAAGTTTCTAGGTTAGGTTTGGATTAATGTTATAAATACATTGCTACATATGTTAATTCTACATGTTGCATTTTTACTGAACAATAGAACAAAGACTGAAGAATGGGATTTCTTTATCTATTTTAGTTGGATGACTATAGTAAAATATACTTGAAAAAGTAGTCATGTTCTTCCCCCAGAAGAACTTCTAAAAGTTGCTCAAGCGTGTTAATCACCCAGAGGAAAACCAGAATTTAGCATTAGCTTAAGTTTTCCTTGAGCAACTCTACTAAGGAAGTATTTACTTACTGTTCTAATAAAGTATAGTCATGCTTTATGATAATTTATTTATTTTTTATGATAATTTATTTTAATGATAAAATAGAAGAAGTGATGAGACATTTGGGTTGACAGCTTGAATGTTGAAATATCCATATGACAAAACAATTTTATAGCAATCAACAAATATCATTTGGATGTCAAACTTAATTCCTGAAATTATGACATGTTTTTAGAGTTTCTAAACCAAATCTGTATTCTTATCCTCGGGCTTCCCTGAACTATTTACTGCTGGTGTCAACTCTCCTTCAAGCCTCACGCTAAGGTTTCCCTTTGGTATTTGTCTTGGCAGCAAGCTTGCTAAAAAACGCAAAGATGCTCTGGGGAACACCCGGCAGGAGATGACGCACATGGTGAATGCTATGGATCGAAGTTATGCTGATCAGAGCACTCTGCATGCAGAAGACCCTCTTTCCATCACCTTCATGGACCAACATAATTTTAGTCCAAGATGTAAGTTGTTCATCAAAATTTTAATCAAAGATTTTTAAAGATCTTTAATGTCTCTCTGAATTCAACACATTACCTTTTGAATAGTGAGGGGAAATAAGAAAGAGAGATGGGAAAAGTAGCTGGAAAGAGAAAAAGTGATATAGAATAGTATGGAGTTTATCAGAAGGCTTATTTTCAGTCTTGATATTGGATTTAGTTTAACTTCAAACTGTATGAATTTTATTACTGTGTTATAAGACATATCCATATACCACTCACCAAATCTTATGTTATTGCTTTAGGTTAAAATATACTTGATGCCTACATAAAATTAGTTCATGTCAGAATTTTTTTATAATTGTTTTGCCATTTGAGTCTTCCTTTGTGTAAGGTAAAGTTCCTTTTGAGATAAGAAATATCATAATTCTTTCTGGGAGTTATTGGCATGGGAAAGTTATTTTATTTAATTATTCTATAGACTCCTGGAGAATTTCAGTAATAAAAAGTTAACCAGGGGAAAGAGGAATCTACATACACTTAAGTATCTGGTGTGAAGTCCAAAAGTTTACTTGAATTGAGGGATTGGCAGGGAACGGTGAAATCCGTCCATTCACCCATCCATGTTAAGAATTCCTCATGTTGATCTATGAAGGCAGATCTTTTAAAATACTGTCTTTTAAAATATTACCTCTGAAGTAGTTTACTGCTTCACAATCAATATTATTATCTTCAATTTTTCTCTGATTTTTATATCTTGTTCTATAGCACTGTCTTTATTTTGTTACTTTAAGTTAAATTACCTGTCTCTTCAAATCCCCAAGTAAAATTGGTATTTGAAGAAGGCAAATTTTGTTTATCCTTGGCCTTGTGTACACAGAGGCATTTTGTCACAGATCCCAGAGGTATGTTTACCTCAGTTTGGGAAACACATGTATAAGGAAAGAAGTAAACAATAGAAGTATTATTTTCGATACAGATTATAAATATATGGAATGGTAAGATTGAGAAAATAAAGTATTTGTAGGTTGTATGCATTTATGGCTTTTCAGAAAGGGATTTTTTTCTGAAATGTTCAGCTTGGTGAAAACTTTTAGTAATTATTGGCCATCATTTTCCCTGATATATATCTATACCAAATTATTAGTTAGAAATGTTGTAATGAGTCATTTTGGATTTAGTTTTAATAATGATAGAGCTTTTCTGATCTATTTTATTTTCATTTCACTATAAGATAAATGATAGAGAAAAACAAAAAATCTTATTATTGTTGAAAGTAAGTTTTGTTAAAAATATAGATGTATCATCTCTCTAACCACTTGCTTTAAAAATTAATCAGTTAAGGATTTGAAAGGATTTTTGTTTCCAAAGTTTTTCTATCTAATGACTGTGTACCTTATTAGGAGGCTTGAATTTAGCAGTATAACTATAAATATACACTTATGAACTTGGAGAAAGGATTAAATCTATTTCCCAAAGTTAACTAAAAATATTTATTTGGAATGAATGTAAGATAATTACTTCTCTAAGTACCTCACACTTGATAAATCTAAAATACATGTTTTTCCCCCCTAATTTTATAATCCTTATAATGTCATGCTGAATCTTCTTGGCTTTTAAAATTGAACTGACTACTGAAATATAATTATAGATGCACCTTTCCTGGTATTTTGAGATAACCCAAGCTTTGAAAAAGAGAATTTTACCTTTGCAGGTTATAGTAATCAAAGAAAGTTTAATAGATACATTTCTTAAGAAATGATAAATCTATTTTAAAGGGAAAAAAGAGCATAAAATACAACTTTAGGGCAATATGTTCCTTCATGAGCTTTGTTTTCCTACAGTGCCCAATGATCCACTTGTGCCGACTGCTGTGTTAGGTGAGGCCCTAATTCTTTGTCATCTTTTTTTGCATGGATCACCCTTCCTTGCATGGGTTATAGCTTTGTCCACGCAGTAATTATTTACAGCACAGGAAGCAGTTTGATTTCGAAAATATAGTCCTGGTTTTATCAAAGAGAGCAACTGTGGTCAACACAATTAGATCTAGTGCATTTCAAATTAGTAAGGTATGCTTTTTGAAAAACAACATATTCTTTCATTCTTGGTTCTGTTAGATTTGGAGTGAAAGTACAAGGGCCCCCAATATATATCTAATGTTTATACATGCAAGTAAGTAGAATGAACCCAAATGCACACATTTCAGGGGCCAGTGCTACCTGAATCATTAGTTTATATATAAAAATCTACCTGATTTAAAGGGCTTTTCTAAATCCTCCTAATTTTATAGCAACTAAAGAACACATTTCCAAGTAAACATTAGGAATGTGTGCATTTGCTTTAGTTTTGTCTTTGTTAAGACTTTATAAATGCAGGTAAAGTTGCTACAATATTGATATGGAGTTTTGCATTCTATGTGCATCTTACATAAGCATTATCTTTCAAAAAATTTAGAATAAGCCAAGATTTACCACTATATAACATCCAAGACAACTGATATTGCTAGTGATGAATAAGACCTTTTCAGCACTAAAATTAAAATAATGTTTAATCCAACGGTATATTTAAGAATAGAATGAGTTTCATTTCAATTTGTACTCTATTCCTTGACTAATTATACACCAATGATTCATGACCAGCTTGCTCATATGTTCGCAAGTTGTCTTATCAGTTTGACCCCCCTGCTTCTAATATTTAAGATTTAACCAGAGAAATGTAGAAATTGCCAGATAAATGTATCTTAAAAGTTCCCAGTTCTCATGTTTTATATTTAAATTTCTTTGAACACAAAACATTAGCTTATGCATGTTTTTATTATCCATGTATTCAATGTTTAATTATATTTTAAAAATATGTTGGAACAATACAACTAACTCAGTTAAGCAAAATATACCTCTTTTTCACTAAAATAATTATTAAAAATTATAATTTTATAATCTAAAGATATATTCTAAAAGAATCTGTCTCTGATTGCACTCTCCCTTTGATGTCCACACCAGTAATGGCAGGGAAGTGAGCTGGGGAATTTGCCCCAAGGGATGGTCTGATCATGTAGGAAGGAGCCAGGAATCATGATCTTTGGGAGGCATCAAATGCCTCTGAAAACGTCATCTTCTGTTGAGAGCTGTAGAATGCTGTCAGCATCAAACTAATAAGTTAAATTCAATTAAGTTATTAAAAACTCAAGGAAAAAGATAGTTACCTCACTGTTAAAATTTCGTTACAGTAATATTCAAGGACATGTAGAATTGGGTCTAAGTCTCAGTCCTCTTGTGGACTCACAGTATGAACTCAAGAAAATACCTTTGTCTTTGCTTCTCCATCTGTAAAATAATATAATATTTCTTACCATACCTTTTCCTCAGAGCTTAGTGAAGAGAAAAGGAGATAATGTATAAAGTTTAAAAGACTATTGTAACAATTTTCCCCATGAAAGAAGATATTTTTGTTTAAGGAAGCCTAGAGTTAACACAATAGAATTATAAAATCTGTTCATTTAAACAGTCAGTGTGCATTTTATTTCACTTTGAAGGTCAAGCTGATTTTTTTTTATGTTTCTTCTTAAAAGCTAAAAAGCTCTTTAATCATACCAGATTTAGAAATGATTTGTTGCATTTTTTCATCATTCTTGGAATCACTGTGTTTACAGTTGTTTTGCATCCAGCTGATTTTGTATTTATAAAGCAATTTTTGAAGTCACTTCAAATATTGCTTGATATTAATATCTGCTTACTGATTTAAAAAGAAGTTAGAAATTTTTGTATTGATTCATATTTTTGTTTTTTGTGTTCTACTGCTTCATTGGGTTAAAGTCCCTATAACTGGTAAGTGTATTACAAAGAACTCTAGGAAACCTTTCCATCAAGGAAATATTTGAAGTTATTCTTAAATGTGTGATAAGGATAATGATTAGTACATGTACTCTTACTTCTAGTCACATTATTAGGTAATTTAATGAGGTAGAAATGTATAGAGATTAATAATTCATATGTGATAATTTAAAAAAATACTGCTCATTGTACTAATGTATTAAAGCTTAATGCAAAACAAAAGGCACTGTCTACTTCATGTTGATAATCATGTAAGATTTGGAATATGGGTGAATTCTGTTTTTCTCACTGAGCCTTTTACAAATGTAAATATTCCACTGCTCCAGCAGGTACAACGTGTGCTCTGGGGCTGCTTCACAGAGCACTGACTACCTTATTCCAGCTTGGGTCATTGCGTTTTGCCTCCCTGACATTATTCTCTTTACTTCTCATCCTAAGCTTTATATTCTGTGGTAGTGCCCAAATCGGTGGCTTCTGAATTTAATTTTACTGGGAGATGTATATATTCTTTATGTCAGTGTATTGATTACAATATTTTAGCAAAGATAGATCAATTGAGTGTTGTCTCATAGAAAAAACAGGAAACTCTCATAAATCATGTTTGCTAGCAAACGTTTGTGTGTAGAGGAGTGGGAAACCAGAGTAAAGAGCATTAATTCATTTGGGTGTTTTTAGGTCACAACAGAATCCAGCAGAGTTTTGTTTTTTTAGTTCAATGTAGAGTTTTAGAAGTAAATTCAAAAAGAAAAACTGCATTCATCCTAATAAGAGAAAGTAAAGTAAATGCAATCAACCTAAATTATAGAAGCATACAAATCTGATTGTGGGGTTCTTTTTTTTTTTTTCCTTCTCCAGGAAGAAAAAATGTTTATCATGGGGACAACAATTCATTTTTTGCCATATCCTATTTGTAGAGTTGGTGATAGAACAGGCAAATGTACCAGCACTTGAAATATGTTTAACTGTTAACTAAATATCGTTCTCTACAGTATGCATTATCATTAAAACAAAAGTTCCCCTAAGAGTGTATTTTCTCCTCTGTTAATGAGTATGGCAGTGTAATGTTTTCTAAAGTAACACCCCTTAAAACATTTGTTTTTTTTTTAACATGGTAAGTTTAAATGTGGTAACTATAAGCATGCTTCTTCTCATTGTAATGATTAGTACTGTGGTCATTAAAGTAATATTTATTTTTCAGAGGTAAAATGTTCTTGTTCTTTTCTTCCTTCTTATGACAGAGACTTAAGAGTTTCTTTTCATTTTAAGCTAACAACACAGTTGAGATGGGGCCTATACTTAAATGTGGGTCGTGAGGGATTTAATAGATTTTTAACTAACTGAGTCATTGAAATATGTATTGAGTGACTGCTTTGCACCAGGCACTAAGAATAAAGAGAAAAATATGACTCTTGTCTCTACATGCTAAGTATTGAGAGTTTAGTGAGGAAAATAGATCAGTAAGTAAATGATTAAAGTACATTGTAAGTGAAATGAATGTTGGAGAACAGGAGGCCATGAGAACACAAAGCAGGTGCTTTGTAGCTCAGCCTCAATGGGCCGAGGAAGAATTCCAGAGGAAGTACCTCAATATTTTGCCCCAGAGACATACCCCCATTTCTTTTATACAGTAGCCAGAAAAGTCAAAATGTATCAGCAATAAAAACACAACAGTAATAATAAACCAAGGGAATGGAGATCAAGTATAAATGCACATGTAACCTGGCTAGCAGACGTAGTGGGCCCAGGGGCTGATTCTGTAGAATGTTCATGTTTCCCAGTCTGGGAGTGTATCGTGGTAAAAAGCCAGAGGTGGAAGGGCATAGTACGGCCGCAGGGCAAGAAGAGCAGCCCTGTGGGGATGGGTTGCCTAGAGGGAGGTTGGGATATGGGTGGGAAAGGATTTGTTCAATTTAATCAAGAATGAAAACACTCTCCAATTGGCAACTTGATCTTCTGGTCCCACTCTATACTGCTCTGACTGCAGGTACAAGAAAAAGGCAGAACTCAGCAAAATCTCCCACTTATAGTTTTTAAAAGTGGATCAGGTGTCTCCCTCTACATCTCACAGCATGTATTGTCTTACTGATAGACACATAATATACCCTGACCTCCTACCTTGAGCTGAAGTAAAAGGCTTTGTCTTTATAGGGGTGCTGCCCTAGGTCTATACTATATTTCTTTCCCTTCCTCCTACTATTAGAAAGATCATAAGATCTTAAAATCTTATTTGCATAGATATATATTAAACAAGGTAACTTTGTCTTTTTTTTAATCTTCTGGAATCTGAAAAATGGCAGATGAGAACCACAGTGCTACAGCAGAATCCAGTCGTCTTCTAGATGTACCTCGCTACCTGTGTGAGGGGACAGAATCCCCTTACCAGACGGGACAGCTGCACCCAGCTATCAGGGTAGCCGACTTACTGCAGCACATTAATCTCATGAAGACATCAGACAGCTACGGGTTCAAAGAGGAATATGAGGTGAAAGTTTCAATACTATATTGAATTTCATTTCTAACCATGATACCCAGCGCCATGTAACAGCTTTAACATAGCAAGCAGTGGAATACTCTGTCGACTGTCTAATCCTTTCTCTGTAAATGTACAATCAAGTGTACATATGAGGAGAGGGGGGTAGATGGATTGAAAGAAAAGGGTACTTCCTGGGGATATATCTGGGTCAAAATTCCTTTTAAGAAATAAAAAAATATTGGATCCCATAATTTATTTGACTGTTACTTAAAAACCACTTTGTTAGACTTTATATTTCCCCCGCTCAAAAATCCATAGCAAGATACCTTGAGTCCCATTGTATCATTGCAGGTTCTGCTATTTGAAAGACCTAAGCAGTGGATACTTTTCTGCCTCTTTGCTTGTTGACCCTCTGTTGAGAAATAAGATCTAGCTTTTTGCCCTAAATGTACTACTTGTCACTCTGAGTTTTGTTTTGAGGATTATAGGTTGAGGGGGGCTGGGAGGAAAAACAGAGCACGGAAAATCCAGACAACAAAAAGAAGCCCAAAAAAGGACATGGGAAATTCTTCTTTCATCCTTATTGCCCCTTGTTACTCAAACCAAAATACCAAGATTATACTACAAAAGAAGTGATTTAAACTAAACATCCCAATAAACATAGTATAGCAAAAAAGAAACAGTTCCTCTGACACTTTTCAATTACTGAGAAATATCAGTCTGGGGTGTACAAGAAAGTTCCTCCCCCACTGTACACACATATGTAAAGTAAAAGAGAACAAACAGTACTTTACTTTGAAAGACCACCTAAAATACATCTAACTTTGTAAGGAATCTTCTAAACATTACCTTTAATTTAAGATTACTTGTTATACCTTAGTTTAGGAATGAGTAAAATTATTTTTGAATTTTGAATGTTGATTTTAGATATATGCAGGAAACACTATGCTGTGTTAACAAAATAGTGCAAGGAATTACAATATTCTGCCAGAGCTGGGGTGTTTTTTGTTTGTTTGTTTGTTTTGTTGTTGTTGTTCATTACATGTATATTCCTGTGTACCTCGCTTCAAAGACCGTTGACTCTTTGAAGACCCCATTTCCTGTGTTGAGCAAAGTTTAAGTTTTTCTGCAAAAAGAAATCTATACCCATATTTTAAATTGCTGCATATGGTAATTAAACCAATCAACAATTTCATCTGTTCCAAGATTCTTGGAGATAGTGGCTCTTTTTAATTTCCATATGGTCTCTTGTAGAGACTCAGTCCTTTCCACGATCTTCAAAGAAACTGAAATGTGGTGTATTGCACACGATTTAGTGAATAATTATGGGAGAAAACAGGTTTTCTTTTTCCTGTTAGAAATGCTAAAGGAAGCATACTTTTGAAAGATGCTCATTAAAAGTAGTTTTGAAGCTATTGATGCTTCCTCTAGTTCCATCTCACAAAGTTATAGTGATCTTAAATTTGAAATACTTTCAAGGTCCTTTTTTCCCCCTAAAGTTGTTTCTTGTCCTTAATTTAAACTCAGTCCAATCCAAGATGAGCAAGTAGGAGTCCAACAAACAAGCTTTGAGGTCTGAAAATTGAACTTGTTTACTGCTGTAGTACTCCCTTCCTCCCAGAGAAGATGGCTTTTACTGTTTTGTCTTCAGAACAAACAGACCTGATTCAAGAAAAGGAATTAAATTCAGTGCGCTTGTTAATTTTGGTTTTTTTTTTTCTAGAGCTTCTTTGAAGGACAGTCAGCATCTTGGGATGTAGCTAAAAAAGATCAAAATAGAGCAAAAAACCGATATGGAAACATTATAGCGTGTAAGTTCTCTTACAATTCTTGGTGAATGTAAATACTGTGTGTAGAAGATAAAGAGTAATTTGCAATTCCTCCTTATATGGTTTTAAACTTTAAAAAAATCCCAGAGGGTGACACATCTGTTCATAAAATAATCCATTTAATATTAGAACAGCATTGGCTATTGGCAGGGATTCAGAAATTGTCACCATCCTCATTAATTAATTGACTCAGACTCTTCACCCTGTGGAGATAACGTGCCGCTTGATTTTATGTTTGTACATAAATATATGGGGGTGTCATTAACAGCTGAAAATATTAGAATAACAAATACGAAGGATTTTTTCAGTGATAAATTGCTGTAACTCTTCCACCAAACATATTCAAGGTGGGAGTGTTATTCTTTCCATATACCATATTTCCTTTCTTGGAGCCAGTGCCTGAACCCCAGGTGTTCCATGTTACTTATCATAAGGGACTTCCTCCTGATGAAGTCTTTACAATGTATTCATGAGATAAATAAATTGATTATCATATGAAACCAAAGGGGCAGTAAGAAAAGTAACAGATAGTTTAGCTTGTAACTAACTGCTGATTTACTTAGACCACTTTATTCTCAATTTAAATTATTTTACACTGTCTTTTGAATACATCAGAATTTAACCTTGACTCTCACAAAACAAGTTGAGAGCAGGGGTTCTAAATTCACTCCCTAGTTCTGTGGCTCATTTTCTGTAAAGTACGGGGAGAAAAGATCCCACCCATATAGAATCATGCCTAACAAGCAAAATTAGGAGTTAAGGCAAGTTCAGTTCTTTAGAAAAATTTATGACTCAAATGATAATTTATCAGACATTATCATGTCCCGTAAAAGCTTTCTGACTATAAATGTTAGTCATTGAAGCTTTATTAACAGAATATTATCATTGTAATAAGTAATGAGCTCATTAAAGTTCTTGCATTTCTTCAAATGACTGGTATCCAAGGAAATTTTGAAAGTATATTATGGATAATCAGCTGTTAACCACCGAATTATTTTAAGTCTCTACTAGGGTCATTGTCTCAGAACAGGGGGAAAATTTAATAGCTTTTATTTTATCCTTTAAAAAATTTAGATGATCATTCCAGAGTAATTTTGCAACCTGTTGAGGATGATCCTTCTTCAGATTACATTAATGCCAACTATATAGATGTAAGTATTTTTATCCTTCAGTATGCCCAACTTGTTGGCTTATATATGTAAATCTTTTTGCTTGTTATTACCTATAAAGTGATTGCTAGCTTTTTAAAATAAAGAACAAACTGTACACTTTTCCTTGTTCTACGTCCTAGTACTTACTGACGTTGTTGTGCTTTCTTTCACACCTGACTTTGGTTTGGGCTGTAGATTTGGCTGTACAGGGATGTAAGTACCACTATATGTAAATAACAGCACCCTATCATAAATATTTAATGTTAACTGCTCAATTACAGTTACTACTAATGCTCACTACTAGCTATCTCTGCATGCTTCCCCTAATTAGCCTCATACGGTGTACCTATGTTCATTTTTTTGTAACTCCTTTACATGTGTAAAGATCTACTTTACCTCTTTCCCTTTTCTATGTTTAGAAAAACAGGACCATTTTTAGCTTTTGACAATTTATTATGTACTCGAGTTTTATTTGTTGATGGTTTCTGTTTCTGGTTTTTATTCCTTACCCTTCCCCAAACATATGTGAGAAGCTGGATAGTATGATGTGTATTAGTGTTTCTGAAATTTTACTTTTTTACATTTGACTTCTGATGTTAAAACTGGGTAGGGAGACTATTTTGTGGTGTGTGGTATTGGTTTGTAAAGTATTGAAAATCCTTAGGCAAAATAATTACTAAACTGCATTTGTAAAATACGCATATCACACATATATATTGAATCATACAAATGAAAGTTTGTTTTGATCATACATTCTGCTGTTCAGTTTTGGTTGCAAACATATCTACATGTAAATTCTTTATTTAATGGAAAGTAATTATCAAATAAAATAAAATATTAAGGAGGCAATATATTACATTACATATAAGAAGGACAGGCTCTGTTCATACTTCCTGGTTCAAAATCACACTGGAAATTGTGAGAATGTTGATTCATCTCTCTGTGCCTCAGTTTCCTCATCTTTACAGTGGGGGTAATAATAATACCACTAACCTCATCATTTTGTTGTGAGAATTAAATGAAGTAATTCATGTTGAGCATTTAGCACAATGCCTAGCACATATTAAGCACTCATTAAACTTAAGCTATTTTTTAAAAAAAATAATCCAAACCTAGGTGTGCTGAAATTAATTAATTCTAAATATGCATTAATTGTGAGGCAAAAGGTAGAAATATCAAGTATTGCAGCATATATGATACATTTTTAGATATATAAAAGATACGAAAATGAGGACCCAACTTTTTCTAATTTCTATAAATAGGAAATAATTTTTATCACATTTATTAAGCTCATGTTTTACTGTTATTTTGTGAATTGTCATTATTTATATATTTGATGAATGAATTTTATTAAGTATAGTCTCTGAGTATATTGGTTAAATTTCTGCTCATCATTTTACTCTCATTCAATATTTCAAATTTATCAGACATCTCAACATGGAAAACTAAACTTAACAGTCTACTCTCTAGAGTAAATATATCAGCAGTCCTCTGACAAATTTATACTTGTTCTTACCTATTTAGTTTAACCTTGGTTTTCTGCCAAGACCCTGGCAGGACATTTGGTCCTATCCAAAATGTCCATGGAGACCTTTGGTCCACGCCAAAAGTTCTTGATATTTGGTGCCATCCGAAACCATTTGGCATGGACCTAGTAAGCTCATGCACATTTTAGATGGAACCAAATTTTAAGGGCCTTTCAGCATAGACTAAGTGTCTTATGGACATTTTGGACACAACCAAGGGATCCTGTAAATATCAAGAACCTTGACGTGGACCAAATGTCTTATGGATATTTTGGTTAGGACCAGATGGTCTGCTAACTCAGGCTTTTACTAAGGCCCTTTGCTCAAGACACAACAAAGTCAAAGCTTAACCTTATTATACCATTAACATTTTTGCTATTCATGGTCTTTTGGAATTCAAACCAGTTGAAAGCAGCTAACAACTTATCCCTTATCTGGAATAATTTCTTTATTGAAACAATATTAAGTGCTTAACCACATAGAACTCAAGGCACACTAAAAAAAGAAAGAAAAAAATACTAAACCTTTTGTTCAGGATAAGATGCATTTTTTAAAAGATTTCTTTCCCTATATATGTGTGTACCTATAATTATGTGTGTGTAAATTAATATTATCAGCACACACAAAATAGTTTTGGCAGATTCCTGAACATATTATAGAACAGAAATATTCTCTAAAAAATCTCAGCAGGACTTTGACTTGATGCACGCATGCATTGTCCAGCTCTAACATTGGAATGTTCTGTTATTTTTTTATGGTTCTAATATGTCGTTGTCTATTTGTAATGCAGTGTGTTGTACTTTTGGATGATAAAATAAGAATTAATATTTTTGAACACAGTTTTGCCAGGAATGAATGACTAAAGATTAACATGAAGGCATAAACATTTTAGTGAAACCAAACAAAATCTATGAAGTTATTTCCTAGCAAACAAAACTCAATTATGTAATATATATTTTAATCAGAGCCCTTAAAATATTTAATTTTTGCTTTATTTTTACCTTTCAGATAACCTAGGTTTGAGAAGTGAACTATGAGTTCACTACTCATTTCTGGACTTTTTACTGTAACTTAATCTTAACAGGTGGTTGTCTTCATCTTTTTATGCCTTCATTCATTTATTTCTGATGCTGATATAAAATGATGACCAATTTGTGCTCCTATTTTAGGGCTACCAGAGACCAAGCCACTACATTGCAACTCAAGGTAAAACTTTGCCTTTTTAAATGTAATAGAGTAACCAAACTTGCTTAAATCATCCATGTGATTTTTTTTGTAATTTTATCTGAATTAACTGAAAAAAAAAGATCAGATTTTCTGCTTAACACTGCTTTTTATTCATTTGTATAATACAAATTGTTTTCTCTGTTTAAAATGTATATAAATTAAACCTTGATTTATTTTTTTAATTAAAAGTAAACGAGAAGCTGCTGGTAGTTTTGAGATTTGGTTCTTAGTATCCTGATGTCCCAGAGCACTAGTCAACAGGGATGGGCAGAGAAATTACTTATTTTTTGATGAAAGCAAGTTAGATCTCATCTTGTGTAAGGTGCCTGTTTTCTTGCAACAGAGTCTGTCGGCCTGGCACGTAATAGTACCCAAGACCAAAACTGCTAATGAAATACTGGACTTTCTTGCAACAATTGTTTTAAAGTCAAGACTAAGACAAAACAAAGGGCTAAAGGGAACTTAGTCGAGTTCATTCTTCGTGGAAAATAAGAAGACAGTAAAGAAATCTTGTTATAGTGGCACACTGGGAAATAAAAGTATACTAACAGTAACACCAAAACTACTCTAGTTATCTCCCCAAACTGACCACTGACCATCAGAAGAGAAACCTGCACATCTTATTTTATAAAAGAGGAAAGTAAAACAAAAGTTAATTTGCTCTTTTGACAGCGGTCATTTTCTAAGTGTTTTTCACATATCTTTGGTGTAATTGAGTTTAATTATAAACTCTTTAAAGTTAGAAAGATCACCATGGTGAATAATATTCTGGTTTCATGGTATAGGGTAGAGTAGAGCCCAGTAGCTGCTTTTGCAGTTCAGAGATGATACTGTAAGATTAGAATGTGTCCTTATATGTATGATAGTTCTTCATTAACCCCTAAACATGCACTGTTTATAAATGATGTGTGTATATTTAATTGGTAATATGTGCTGTTTGGTTGATGGTGGTGTAAGACTTCCTATTTTGACATGTACATGAAGATGCATTAAAGTAACTTAGAGGTAGATATAAGTACCCTAAAAACTAGTGATTTCTTCTTCTGAATTTGGAAACATAGAAGGCAAACTGAAACAAACAAACTTGTACATGCCTATGTTTTTGCCTTTAGTGTGAATTTAGATATGAACTGAATTTAAGTACTTTCAGTGACATTTTGTGTTACACCTTTAATTTTTCTTCTTTGGGTCATTTAGTTTATATTGCTTTTTATCTTGTCTAAACTTCTTAATAACTACAAAATTTCTCTGATAACATAATATTCAAATTAATTTTTTATAGGCCCAGTTCATGAAACAGTATATGATTTCTGGAGAATGATCTGGCAAGAGCAGTCCGCCTGCATTGTGATGGTTACAAATTTAGTTGAAGTTGGCCGGGTAAGAGGCACAAAAAAATCTGTGTGTCACAGAATATGACTGTAAGTTGAATAGCAAAACATAACACACTTAAAATAGAATATCATTCAATTGTTTGAAAAAAAATTCTTAGGCATACCATTTCAAGTGAATGCTCCTAAGTGAGTCTTTGATTGCTGAGAAATTATTTCTTATTTAATAAATAAAATAAGCTTTGATTTTATACTAGAATCTAATTGCATTATCAGGCTTGTATGTTTTTATGAAACTGCACAAAATCTTTCTATTTATTGTGTAACAGATTATTTTATCTCATTTGTAGATTTTTACACTGTCTTTTAATTGTGACCTGAAGAGTTATCACTGAAATTAAATCATCTTGGTTAATGGGTATTATATACTCAGGTTCACCTATATATACTTTTTGTTGTTTAGGTTAAGTGCTATAAGTATTGGCCTGATGATACTGAAGTTTATGGTGACTTCAAAGTAACTTGTGTAGAAATGGAACCACTTGCTGAATATGTAGTCAGGACATTCACCCTGGAAAGGGTAAGTACCCTAAAGTTCTACAAAAATATGTATATTGAAGCTTTTTTTTTCTCTTAAAATCCATGTTAAGATTTGTCTTGATGATGCTATCAAATCTATTCATTCACTCATTCCACAGATATTTATTTGAGAGCATAACATGTGCCGGGATGTTTCTAAATCTTGGGACACATATTAAATCCCTGCTCTTGTGGAGCTTATAGTCTGTTGAGGGGAGAAAGACATTAAAAATTAACAAACAAATACACCATATATTTTGAAAAGTACCATGGAGAAAAATAATGTTGGGAATGGAAGTAGGGAAAATTGCTGAGGTAGAGGAAGGAATGGCCTACAGTTTTAACAGAATGATCAGGAAAGGAGTTGTTGAGAAAGTAACGTAAGTAAAGGCTTGAAGGAAATGAGGGAGTGAGTGATACAACTATTATATATCCCAGGGAAGTTGTCCCAGGCAGAATATTCCTGATGGAGGCAAGAGTCATTTCAGAGACCTAAAGGCATGATATTCCTGACATCATGAGAAACAGCCAGGAATCTAGGGTATTCAGAGATAGGTAAGTGAAGGGGAAAGAAATACGAGATAAAGTCAGAGAAATAACAGAGCCAGATAAGTGAGCCCTTATGAGCTACTATGATGATTTTAGTTTGTATTAAAGGTAAAAGTAGGCAGCCATTGGAGGGTTCAAGCCCAGGAGTAACATGATCTGACTTTTTTTTAACAGGATCAGAAAGACTGAAGCAGAGTGGGCAGTGTAAGTAGACTGAAGTAAGACGTAGGAGCAATAACATACATTGTTGCAGAAAAGTTTAATAAATTTGACCACACAAAAGTGTAAAATTATCTGTATCAAAAAATTTTAAATTAAAAGATGTACACGCAACAAAACAAATCTGTGATTATTTAATATTCTTAATTCATAGCATTAATATAAATAGAAAGGAAACAATAGAATCCCCCCCCAAAAAAGGAACGGCTAAGCTGCCTATTGAAAATGTTTAACTTCATGCTATACCATTTTGTACTTTCAAATCAGCCAGACCTTTTTAAAAAAGAATTATAATCCTCATTGATTTTAAGGATATGGTGAGACAGATATTTTCATATGTAGCTGATCGTACTTAAATTGACATAAACCCTCTGTAAATCAGTAAAGCAGTGTATCTACAGAACTTTAAAATATTGATGTCCTTTGACCAAGAAACTTACCTTCTATAAATCTATCCTGAAAAATTTATTAAAAATACAATGACTCATATATAGTCATAGAAAATTATAGATAACCATAACTGTCCACAATAGATAGTTAAATTATACATCTATGATCTGGAAATACCACTCTTTGCAAATGATATTTATAAGTAATTTTACCATCATAAAAAATAATTAGGGGAAATATTAAATGGAAAGTACCATCATACAGAACAACATGATTATGATGATCACAACTATAAAGTATGTATGAAAATTTCTTAGACAAATCAAGTAGAAAAAAATAAGCAAAGATGTAGGAGATTTCAAGAAAAGAACCATCAAGCATGATTTAATGAATAGCTAGATCCCATTATTATGGAAAGAGAGAATTTGGAGTATACATTCTTCTTGTAAGTTCATTAAAGTTTTATAAAAAAATCAATCATGTACTTAGTTATAAAGGAAATCTGAATGTATAACGAAAATTCAAGACATTTCCAAAACCAATGGAAAATAAAAAACAAATTACTGACCAATGATCCCCCAGATTAGGCTCAGAAATCACCAAAGCCTCTTTTGAATAATCTTTGAACTATAGCCTTAAAACTAAAATTATATTGTAAAGATAAACAATTTCATGTCAAAATTTCCCACAAGTTATCTTATGAGAAAAATATATACTCAAAAATGATTTCTATTTTGAAAGGCAGTCTAAAATCTTGTGAAAATTCATAAAATTAGAAAATCAGGGAAAAAAAGTCAATAAAACAAAGGAAAAATTAAATATAAAACCAAAACACAAACAAAAAAGAATAAATTTAATCAAAGAGCTATTGCCTTGAAAAGAGGAATAAAGTAACTAAACCACTTGTCAATTCCAAATGAAGAACAATCAAAACAAAATATGCAACATTAGATAACACAAAAGGTATATAACTACAGTTACAGTGCTATTAGGAAAATTATAAAAAATAGGACGTGTGAACTTGGAGACAGATTTTAGTCTAGGTACACTGATATTCTAGCAAATAATAATTTCCAAAAATTGACTCAAAGAGAGTTAGGAATCTGAACAGATAGTAAAAGAAAATAGAATGAGTGTTAAAATTTGCCATTAAAATTGTATTATGGTTTCGTAATTGAGGTTTCTTTAACCTTTAAAGAATAACTAATGAATAGCTAATGCCTAAGTTAATCAAACTATTTAGGCCATAGAAAATCATTAAAACCAACTAAATGTATTTTAAAAGCTAGCATAACTGTGATAACAGAACCACATAGAAATAGGACTCTCTCAAGCTCTTCTCTCTGTCTCTCTCTTTTTCAGTCTCTCTCTCCCTTTCTCAAGTATGTACACACACATACATTACAGACCAACTTCATTCAAGAACATGCTGAAAATTTGAATCCAGCAGTGAATTAAGAAAAGATCGCAACACGATCTTTCATGATTGTTTTTTAAGAATACAAGGATTTTACAACTGTGGTAGGAAATCTAGCAGGATATTTCATTATTTTAGTGCATTACAGGAGCAAAACCATGGGATTTTATTAATAGATATTGTAATGCACTTAATTTTATTTAAAAGACATTTATAGGCATACTCTAATTATATTAGAAAAATAAGGAGACTTGCTAACATTGTTAACATTGTAACATTATTGGGGTTTTATTTTTATTTTATTTTCTTGTTATTTAGAAAAAACACTGAAAAAGAGTGATTTTTTTTTACATCACATATTTGAAAATTACTCAGGAATATTTAAGTAAAATGAACAATAAGGGAACATGCATTGCCAGATATTAAAATTTTCTAAAAAGAGCGAGGTCCTTACAGCAACTCCAGCAAAAGGATCAATGCAGAGGAGATGAAGTGATTGTCTAAAGTCAGATCTTTGAATAATTTATGGCCTTCCTCACTGGAGCTGACTTGAAAAGTAGTTAAGAAAGTGATTTTATTTGCACAATTCCATGGTGATGTTTTTCATTGTCACTCTTATACTTATTTGTTGAGCCCTGCTTTGTGTATGGTATTGTACTAGGAACGGGAAAGAAAAAGAATTATAAGATATGATCACTGGCTTCCAAGGTTTGGGTGGTATTAGTCTGTTTAAGATGGAATCTAGGGCTTCCCTGGTGGCGCAGTGGTTGAGAGTCCGCCTGCCGATGCAGGTAACACGGGTTCGTGCCCCGGTCCGGAAGGAACCCACATGCCGCGGAGCGGCTGGGCCCGTGAGCCATGGCCGCTGAGCCTGAGCGTCCGGAGCCTGTGCTCCGCAATGGGAGAGGCCACAACAGTGAGAGGCCCGTGTACCGCAAAAAAAAAAAAAAAAAAGATGGAATCTAAAGATAAACTTTCTCAATTTAGTTCATTTATTTCATGCAATTTTCCCACCTTTTCTGAGGAACAAGTGAAACTGAGATTCACAGATCTCACAGTAGAGTTGGAAATATATGGATCATAGTGGGGTTTGGGGGGCTACAAATGTGGATTCTAAAAAATAAATTATGCAGCATTTCATCTATATTCTCCAAGCACTGCTACTACAATGTACAGGCTTCTTTTAACAAAAAGGAAGGGGGAAAAAAGAAAAGGAAGGGAAGAGCTTTGAAATGTGCATTGAAAGGGTTCTCTTAAGTTAACCCAACAGGAGAGAGACATGACGATGGATGCTTTGCTTCTTTCATTTTGTATTTTTGTTGCCATAAGTAATCCTCTGTGTGCTGAATTCTTTCACAGAGTTTAGAAAAATAGTCTGCCCAAAGAACAGTTTAGCTGTCTGTATATTTTTACAAACCAATCTAGAGTAGTACTGTTCTGGAAAATCCCTACATGCTATACATCAAAACTATTTTCAACATGGATAAGCAAGGCATCAGAATCTCTTTGTGAGGTGAGAAGTAGAAAGTTGCTTTTATACACCACTTGAGAACTCAGTGCATTGGGTCAATAGGGCAGCGTTTTAACTTCCCATTTCTTCCTTTTCCCCTAATCATTTTATGTGTTGTCATTCCAAGTAAGGAACAGACTGTCAAGGTAAATACAATTTACCCAGACTTATAGAACTGAGCAAGACTTCTAATTTTCTTTCTTTGGCAGTTGTCTGACAATAAAGGTAAGCTCCTAGGCCATGTCCGCATCCTTTTTCAGAAAAAGCATGGTCTTTGATAAATTTCTGATTTTTTTCATTGTCAATCAGGTCTAGTACTCGTGGTTGTCTTTAATGGCTCTATTTTGGTCCTTTTGAAAACACTTCTTTACATGTTTGCACAGAGGGGATACAGTGAGATGCGTGAAGTTAAACAGTTCCATTTCACCGGCTGGCCTGACCATGGAGTACCCTACCATGCTACAGGCCTTCTTTCCTTTATCCGGCGGGTCAAGTTCTCCAACCCTCCCAGCGCTGGCCCCATCGTTGTGCATTGCAGGTAAGTGGTAGTCCACATGGCATTGACTGTGTGCAGTCAGCTTTTTAAAAATATCCAGACAAGGCTTGTAAGCACAAAAACTAATGCATACTGACAACAGGCGTCCCCACCCCCTGGGCCGGTAGGGCAAGAGGTGGGGGGGGGGAGAGAGAGAGAGAGAGAGAGAGAGAGAGAGAGAGAGAGAGAGAAGTGAGCGAAGCTTCATCTCCCACTCCCCAGCGCTCCCGAGCGCTGGCGTTACTGCCTGATCCATTCCCCTACCCACCCCGCCGGGGGCTGTGGAAAAATTGTCTTCCACAAAACCGGTCTCTAGTGCCAAAAAGGTTGGGGACCGCTGGCTTACAAGGTTTCAGCTTTCATGTATTACAGATAAGGTAAAACAGTAATAAAATAAAAGTTAACTCTAAGGAAGATATAAAATAGAAACTTCAGAAATAAATATATTCATCGTAATGTGTGTAGTACTGTCTATAATTGCGAGTGTAGAAACTCTGCCTTTTAGTGGCAACATCTGTGTGTGCAGATGTGTTGTGGTTTGTTTTTTTTTTTAGATCACTTTTGCAAATCCCATATTATATTTTGGAATGGTAGGTAAAGATAGAGATTTCTTGCCTATCTAGTAAATTCCCAATAGAATCCCAGCTTTTAAAACTAAATTTGGTAAAAATAAAATACAATGTGTGTGTGGAGGGGGGAAGATAATAATTCCATCATTGCTAAAAGTTTTCTCATACCCTATCCAGTTTATTGTCCTTCCCACACAGAGGCAACCATTATTCTGATTTCTATCACCACAGATTTTCTTTGCCAGGCCTTGAACTTCACATATATAGAATCATACTTATGTCTTCTTTGCGTCTGACTTCTTTTGATCAACTTAATGTTTTGGAGATTCATCCAGTGTGTTGCTTTTATCAGTAGTTTATTTCCTTTTACTGCTAAATAATATTCTATTTTATGACATATATCACAATTTGTTTATCCATTTTCCTGTTGATGAATATTGGCTTTGGTGCCAATTTTTGGTTAGTATGAATAAAGCTTCTAAGAATAAAAAAAAACTAAATTTGAGGCATACAAAGTTATTAAATGGTTTAAATTGCAAGAATTTGTGCTGTAAAACAGCTACCTAAGAATTTTCTTTTTTAAAAGCCATCCATCAGAGAACCTTGAAGACTACATCAGTAAAATCCAGCAAATATATGCCAGAAAAATCTGATTATCCAGACTTTCTTCTGATTAGAAACTTCTCTTAAAACAAGCATTCAGAGACACTAAAAGCAAATTACATGGCCTCATTTTGAGATATGAACAGAAAAATATGTACTGAATCTGAAAAGCTTTTCCTAAATGCTGCACACTATTCTCAAATACTGTCCCTTCCAAGCTACATAATAGATTGTGCTTAAGCATTTTTTTTCTTTCTGAAAATCCAGACTATTCAGTATTTAAATGACCATGTATAAAAGGGGGAAAATAAAGCACAAAGAATACAATAAAAGTAAGGCGTCCCATTAGGATCAGATACTGTGTACCTTGCAAAAAAAAATCTGTTCAATCCTCCTCAAGAAATCTGATATACTCTTCAATTACTTTCTTGTCTCAAACCCTGGGAACAGTGATTGAGAAGATGGTAGGCAAAAAAAAGAAATAGAGATAGCCACAATACCTTTTACTTAAATTTCTTAAATAACAGTAAGTTTAAGAGAAATGACCAAATCTGGACAACAAAGAAATAATGTTAATAGTCTATCTATGCATTTAGAAAATGAGATAAATGGGTTTTCAATTATGGGGTGTCCTGACTTATCATAGAGGTTTACTTTCCTATGAATGGCTTGCTTCAGAAGTGCTCCAAGATTCTCAGATACTCTCTTGAAACAGAAGTGTCATTTTTCTACTTACACTTGGGTATCTGAATTTATGGAAAAGAGGAAGCTAACTACAAAGTGAATTTCCTGTAAAAATCCCAACTATATCTTGTTTGCTCCATTGACTTCTATATATGATTGGAGAAATATTTGTAGAAATATTTCCAGTGGGTAAAACAATCAACAGTGAATTATGATTCAACTACTGAATTAAATACAGTAAGATAGTGGCATCTTTGTGACCTGTTAAGAATTATATTTCATACCTCACAATTCATTTTCATTTTCTCTTTGTATCACCATTCAAATATTCTTTTTACTGTTGGTCTCCTCCCCATTGATAACCGCCATTTTCTTCCCCACCCTCACTATTAACACTTCCCCTGAATTGTGACTCCTCAGATTTTCCATTTAAAGGTTTTGGAATTAATGTTCTTTTGCCTTGACAAGAGTCTGTCTGACTAAGACAGCATTCCTGCATTTTGCCCGAGTGCCCACAACCACGTGAGTGCGAGTCTCTCAGTCTCAGGTGAAAGTTTAAAGCACGAATCCACTCCTTGATCAATTCTACGAGCTTGAAATTTATGTAAAGCGAAGACTGTAAGAGAGCTATGGAACTTGAGTGACATATATACATTATTTTCAAAACACAGTTTGATTTGCAAAGCTTGTATCTTTTCATTTGTTCCAATCCTCAGTTTACACCAAAGTAGATACTCTACATGAAGTTATTTGTTCATTAATAAGCATTTACACAGTAAGTACAAATTATGTCTTATACTTTGTTAAATCAGTTTGATTCCACTTATTTGAAAATCAGAAGGCTCTTTCAATTTTCATAGACATGCTTCCTGCAGTTCTTTAGATCTGTTTATTTTTCAGTGCTGGTGCTGGACGAACTGGTTGTTACATTGTGATTGACATCATGCTGGACATGGCTGAAAGAGAGGGTGTTGTTGACATCTACAACTGTGTCAAAGCCTTAAGATCTCGTCGTATCAATATGGTCCAGACAGAGGTGTGTTGATTGCTGATTAACCTCTAGTGGCCTTTTTTTGTTGTTTGCTTTCCAATAGTTATCAAACTAAATACTAGGTGCTTTTCACATAGAATCAATATTAGCTCATCAAGTCATATAGAAAAAATTCTTTGATGAAAGAACATTTATATTAAATATTATGAAATTTTTCTTTCTTTTGATAGGAACAGTACATTTTTATTCATGATGCCATTTTAGAAGCCTGCTTATGTGGAGAAACTGCCATACCTGTCTGTGAATTTAAAGCTGCATATTTTGATATGATTAGAATAGACTCCCAGACAAACTCTTCACATCTCAAAGATGAATTCCAGGTATTAACTATTTCTACAGCCTCTTTTTTGAACAACTTATTACAATTTATTCTGGGCAGTCTTAATTCTTCTAAGAAACATCTTTCAAGTCAAATTTATAACCTTTGACCCTATTTTAAGTATAATATAATACCCGTCTCTTTCATTATACGTATTATGGAGTCACTTTTGTGTTAATGAGCTCATATCTGCTGTATCTTGAAGGGCAAATGAGTTCAGACTCACGGAAAAGTGCAGGAAAAGGTATCATAAAAGTCAAATTTAGTGGTAATTTGGGTGTGTTTAAAACCTTTTTCCAAATGCAGTCTTATGGATTTTAACCTTCTGTGTTACTCACAACGTGAGATCAAGAACATTAATAATAATAGCTAGAGTTTGTGCTAAATATCGTCTCTCAATAATCCCCAATGTTTTCATTGCCCTTAAAACACCCCTAAAGCTATGTGACTGTGAAGTCAAGAATAACTCTAGAAACCTAATACTTTGATTCTTTGCCCAGTGCTCTTTCCAACATGCAATAGCATGTCTTCAAATATGGCATATTAAAATGTTATTACAAATGATAACTTTATGATGGGTCATCATCATGGGCCATTTTGATTGCATTTTCTTTGGTTAGACAATACATTTTGCAGGTTGCTGTGTTGTTTAGCATCCCTTTCCCTTTTAAGAAGAGGCCCATTGTACAATGTGTGTATTGTTTCTTTGTCACTTCTCTGGCTTCATTAGCTTTAACTACAAAGTCTATCAGCGTGTCATCGTGGCAAATGCCATTGGCTTGCACAAATCCTTCACTTTCTACTTGGCCTCCTAAATGCTTGATAGATCAGTGTTATGCTATTAAATGGGTCACTGTCTTTTAACCTGGGTTCCCTTTTCTTTTCAGACCTTGAATTCAGTCACCCCTCGACTACAAGCTGAGGACTGCAGTATAGCTTGCCTGCCAAGGAACCATGAC
This sequence comes from Grampus griseus, assembly GCF_964374135.1. Taxonomy (NCBI): domain Eukaryota; kingdom Metazoa; phylum Chordata; class Mammalia; order Artiodactyla; family Delphinidae; genus Grampus; species Grampus griseus. The sequence continues at coordinate 54,810,216 of NC_139007.1, read as the reverse complement.
AAGAACCGTTTCATGGACATGCTGCCACCTGACAGATGTCTGCCTTTTTTAATTACAATTGATGGGGAGAGTAGTAACTACATCAATGCTGCTCTTATGGACGTAAGAGACTGCTCTCTTTGTTAGTGTAAAGTGTCATGAAAAGCTGCAAAATTGATGAACACTGGCTAGTTCTCTTTTCAAGAAAATTTAAATGGCCTAAAAAGGAAAATTGGAAACTTTCATTGAAATACGAATTTTTTTTGGAGAATGATTTTGAATTTCCCTTACAATGATTCTTAGGCACTATAAATTTTAGACTTGACTATAAGTTTGGCACTTGGTTGTCAATTATTAAAAAATTTCTGTACAAGAAATATCTACAGGTGATAGTTTTTATCCTAATTATTTTCAGGAAAGAGAATCATGCTTATCTATTTCGAAGTTTTAAAATCACAGAATGCCATATTCTACTGAAATTGTGTTAGTTTGGAAATTTTTATCTCTGACATTTAGTGTTCCAATAATTTATAGCTAACTTGTTACATTGGTTATTAATTGAGACTAGATATAAATAACTAAGGAAGGCATGGAAGATATCATGTTAACACATCGATCATAATGAAGGAACTCTCTTACCCCACCCCAATCTTCACACTGTAGATGGTAGAGCATGTACTCAGCGTGTTAGCGTCCCATAGACAGAACAGTACAGAAAGAGAATTTTAAATTAGTCTTTGGCCACCTTATTTTGCTTACCTTGGGAAGAAGTAAGAAGCGTTTCAAGTTCAGAATCCTTTTAGTTTATCACCTTCATTCATAAGCATCTCTAGTTTTTGCTCTTTAGTCTATGGAACTGTAGTAAGGAGAAATCAGAAGTTAGGGTTCACTCCTGGGTGACTAATAATGAAGCTTTCTAAGTAATTGCTCCTATCGTGTTTCCAAAATTAGCTTCTGATAGTAAGACTTAGAAAAGCCCACATTCCAATTCTAACTTTCACCCAGTTGCTTTGATCTTTTTTATTCTACAGCGCAGAACAGTTTAAAGGCAAGCTCAAGTAGAAAGATGCCACTCCTGCTGTGACCAGAGTCTTGCCTAGTCATTACTCATATTTCCTGAAATCACATTGGATCCTCATTGTACTTTTTCTTCCAACTTTAATTGTCTGGAAAGGCAAACATACTAAATACAGAGAAAACACACAGAACTTTTTGTTTCTGAGCCAGTTTGGATTTGGATGAAAAAAGGCCGTGTGAAAAAGGGGAAAAGAAAATATTAGGAAAGAATATTGATGAGGCATGTGTTTGAGGCATTTTTTGTCTTTGGCTTTTCTTTCAAATTTTTTCCTAATTTTCAGACTGTTTTCTAGTCAATATGAAGACTGAAGCTTGTATTCTACCTGTTCTTATTCTCTGTTTAATTCCCTGTGATTCAACACAGATATATTTTGTAGTTGAAACTGCCCTGTGGATTTAGTAGTGTGGTTAGGGCTTCAGAAATTTCGGTTCGGTTTGGCTAATAAGAGTGGGCTCACTGGTCAACACTCCCCACTTTCCCTTGCCCTCTACCCCCATCGTAAGGGTCATATACCCTGCGCCATGCCTGTGAAGAATTAGGAGGTAAGGCCAAGGATCCTGTGATTTCAAAGCCTTAGATGTGCTCTTGCACTTAGAGAGGAAGGAACCTCCCCTCCCCTCCCTTGTGACTCAAAAAAGGAATAAAAGGCTTTTAGCCTTCCTTGACTTACTTTCCCATGGAGCAGACGTTTAACTGGAAGGGAAGCTTACTTCTTTCTTCTGATCCTTTCCCATGAGCTTTCATACCCTCTTTAGGAGGGTACTCACCCCAACTGTGGGTGTGACTTTGTAAGGTCTTAAGGTTAAGTAGAAGCAGCTGGTGAATTACTATCTCCTCAGATTTATCCTGAAGTTTTCCATGGAGTGAAACGCTATGGTTAGCAGCATTTCCCAAATGGTGATAGGATCTATGAAGTTTAAAGGTCAATTTCTACACTGGTTTAAGACACTTGAAGGACTTAAAGAGTAGTATGATACAGATGAGTTAGGAGATCACTGACAATTTTTATCATCATTAAAGAAATCCATCTCAGGCAACTGTTTAGTTATAATTTTACAAATCATTAATTTAGTTCATAGAAATATATATTTCATTGTTAGTGCAGATCATTAGTCTGTAGAATGACAGATTGGCCAGATGAGCCTATCCTCTCCTTCTGGAAAGAGATAATGCTCTGTGTCCCAGTCAAGGGGCATTTGGTAAACAAGGAGACATTCCCTCTTATGTGGGCCCAGGACATGCATTGGTTTTACTCTTTGGCACTAGAAAAATCTTAAATGATTGAAACCATCATTCTGCTCATTGATATACATTAGAAATGCCCAGAAAACTATGGAAAGTGGATTGCCTACAAGATGTGTTGATAATGTCGATATAATATAAAAGCACACGAGTTTGAGGCACACGTGGTTTTTCTAATTTGGAGTGGAGGAGAGCCAAACAGTTCCATTCACAGCTGATAGCATTTAGACATAGATAGATACACGGAGACACACATACATGCCAGGGAATTTTATGCCTTTAACCTCTTAGACTTTGGAAGACTGAAACAGCCCAACAGGTACCTCACGAAGGATGTTAGCCTCAAGAAGTTTTCTTTTTTTTTTTTTCTTTTGGTATTTGTGCTATATTTACTTTTATAAACAAAATAAAACAAATTCTTGGCTTAAATTACTGCTGAGGCATCAAAGTCATACAACAGATTGACTGATTACTAGTTGCAGTATATTGCAGTGGTCCAAACCTGTTATTCCAGGGCTTAAGCAGCAGGCTGGCTCCATCTCCATATGAAGCTGTTGTGTCTTACTGGCCCTACACTGAAGTGTGCTGAATCTGTTTGTACAACTAATTATTCATTTGAAGTTCTTATGTTTCCCCATCTCCCTTGTTTTTTCACAGAGCTACAGGCAACCAGCTGCTTTCATCGTCACACAGTACCCTCTGCCAAACACTGTGAAAGACTTCTGGAGATTAGTGTATGATTATGGCTGTACCTCCATTGTGATGTTAAATGAAGTCGACTTGTCCCAGGTTAATGGTTATAGGTTGCTTTTGTGTACTTACGCACAACTTAATAAGGTAGTAATAAAATGGTAAAATCTGCTTTATACTACCCTATTTAGAAAAAATAATGCTCATTTTCTTTTTCTTTCAAAACATTCATCATCTAGGGCTGCCCTCAGTACTGGCCAGAAGAAGGGATGCTACGATATGGCCCTATCCAAGTGGAATGTATGTCTTGTTCAATGGACTGTGATGTGATAAACCGGATTTTTAGGATATGCAATCTAACAAGAGTAAGTCATTAATGATTTTAACTGAGCTGATCCAGAACCAGGTGACCATAATCATGATGGGGTATATTTCCATTCAGACAAAAGAGAGAGTAAAATTAATAAGCTAATAAGCATTATATAATCATTCCCAAAGCTAGTAATCATCTTATGCCTTAGCACTAGAATAAAAATGCATTCTAAAAACAGGAAAGCAGAAATGCTGGAAGCTAGGTTTCCCGGTCAGTTACTAGCCTATTGTAGTCTATATGGAAATCTAAATTCAGATTCCTAGGTTCACGTGAGTTTGATTGTCTGTGCCTGGCCCCTGAGTATAAGTAGACTTATCTCGAGGTTGACTGCATGTTTTATTAGCATTGATAGTCCAACCCAGAAGAGGCATGCCATTGAAAAATAAGAATATAATACTGATGACAGGAGGAAGTGATGTGTCGGACTAGCCATTATAGAAGGGTTCCATGTCACTATTCCAGTTCTGCTTATAAGAGAGGGCCCCAGGCATGAAGGAAAAGATAAATCACAGCCATCACTGATTCTGCTCCTACAGCTCATCTACGATTTCATCTTTCTAAATGTCCCAGCATCTGGCTTTGCCCAGATCTATAGCCAGATCCAGTGCTGCTACCACTGTGCCTTTTCCCAGCAGCTAAGTAGGAACTGTGTCCTTCAGAAGTCTTTCTTTCCTTGACACTTCATGTGTTTTGCCTTCAGTGACAAATTGTGTGGGGTCTCTCCTTCAAAAAACCAAAAAGTACTAATGAAAACTGTTTATATTATGTAACCACATAGCAAGCAGAATTTGAAAAGAAAACAGTAATAACTTCCATGGAATTATGGTCTTTTTAAAGAGCTAGGTTACTCTCTTTTAGAGCAGCAATTCTATGTATATGTCTTGTTTTAAGCGTGTGATTAGAATTGTCATGTTTCAGTGTTTCTCACATCAAAATGGCTATATGTGTTTCTGCTTAACGTCTCTATGTGTATAAGTAGAGAAGAAATTCATATCCAATTCTATTGCTCATTTCAGTGGAGAAAAAAAGGATAACTTCAATCATGTCATAATATTCATGCATATCTTAGATTTTAATTTAAAGGAATCTCATTATGTCTGCACATCTGTTACATTATGGTTCTAGTAATATTTTAGCTGAGAAACCGTAGCTGCTAAACTAAGAAAGTAAGACCTGTCTGTTAATTGAGCTGTTTATATGAAAAATATTCTAGGAACAGGAACTGAAATTTGCGTTACATTTTTTTTTGGTCAGCATATTTATCTTCCTCTATATTTGGTATTCTGGTCCTTACTAGTGCGTGATTTTTCTTTCTGTTCCCATTCTCATTATTTAATATCATTCACCTCACCAAATATTTAGTATGCGCCAACTAGAGGTTGGGTGTTATACTAGATAGTTCCCTGTCCTACCAAAAGATGCATGAGCCCTTGCCATGTGAAGCTTCAGATCTGATGCCTTATGATATGGCTCACTTGTGCATTACAAATTCTTCCTTACATTTTCATATGAAGGTTTATGGTCTTGATTCATTTATTCAACAATACTGTTCTTTGGAAAGTATTTTGCTAGGTTCTAGGGATAGATATTTTAAGGGAAAAAGACTTTCTTGTCCTTAAAGAATTTGTATTTTATCAGGGAAGACAAACATTAAACAACTTATATAATCATTTACAAATAAATGAAATTTTACAGAGAAAAATACAGAGGATTTGAGTGATCTGACATAGCTGGGTGATCAGAGAAGACTTCTTTGAGTTAGTGATATTTAAGTCAAAATTTGAAAAAATTTGTAGGAGCTCTTTGGGCATGGGATATCCAGCTACCTTGGTTTACACAGGACAGGAAGGTTTCCTAGAACACATGAATTTTAGTGCAAAGACCAGAAAAGTCCAAGGCAAACCCAAGACAAGTTGATCACTCTGTTTGGGACTGAGAAAAGCAAGCAAGAAGGAGATGTTCAAGGCGAAGGGGAGAGTATGTGCAAAGTTCCTGAGGCAAGAAATGACTTGATAAATAGATTAAGGGAAGACCAATGTGTCTAGAACTTGAATAGGTTGTTCGAGTAAAGTGAAGTTAGAGAAAGAGGTGGAGCCTTATCATATAGGTATTTTTAAGCCTTGGCAGCAAATTTGGGTTTTATGCTAAGATCATTTGGAAGCCATTAAATCAGGAAGTGACAAGATCATATTTGCATTTAAAAATAATCATGATGCCTTCGGTAAGAATGGTTTGAAAGGAGATCGAAGTTTGTTCAGGGAGACCAACTAAGAAGTGATTATTATGATTTGTGATTGAGAGTGCAATGATGTCAGTGGCAATAAAGAGGAGGTGAATTTGAAAGTTATTTACGAAGTATAAACATAGGAATTGATTATTGGATATGGAGCTTGAGGGAGAATTTTGTATAACTGATAATTCTCATGTAACTTAGAATGTTTCTGCACTGGTATGTACATATTTTGGACTTGCATCAGCTAGATTCAATCCATTGTCAGTGTCATTTATGTCATGGTGTAAATTGATATGAACCTTTTACTTTTTAGTAAAAATTCTAGCCCCAACTCATTTACATAAAAATACTTTTCCCTCTGCAGCCACAGGAAGGTTATCTGATGGTACAGCAGTTTCAGTATCTAGGGTGGGCTTCTCATCGAGAAGTGCCTGGCTCCAAACGGTCATTTTTGAAGCTGATACTGCAGGTGGAAAAATGGCAGGAGGAATGCGAGGACGGAGAGGGCCGAACGATCATCCACTGCCTGTGAGTGTGGCGGCTTGGCTTGGCCACGTGGGGGGCCTTGGTGGTCATTTCCTTATTAGCCTTCACGTCTATGTTAAAGAGTAACCGACTCCCATCTTACAGACCTTGACTAGGCATTCTTTTGAAACAGTCTTCCTGTTTCTTCATTCTATAATTCACTACTAACTTCAACTTTTGTATTTTTTAAATTGATTATCGTATAGTTATTATATAGTTTAAACTCTTTTGAACACTACTCTGAATAACTTTTCCGATTTACACTGTGTACAAATCTATCAAAATCTCAAAGTATCTAGGTTGCAGCCATCTATGCCTGTAACAGGTCCCTAAGTATAAGCTACTAAGTTAATGTCATCCTCAAGTATCTTTCCTTTCTGCTCTTTACACATACATGCACACATGTGAAGCAAAATTAAAACACAAAGGGAAAAAATTTAAAAGATAATGTTTTCTTTTCCCAAACATGATTGTGTGACCTGTGGTCACCAAAAGCTTCGATCTAAAATGCCTTTGCTTTCTTTGCTTTTAGAAATGGTGGTGGGCGAAGTGGCATGTTCTGTGCTATAGGCATCGTTGTTGAAATGGTGAAACGGCAAAATGTTGTCGATGTGTTCCATGCGGTCAAGACGCTAAGGAACAGCAAGCCAAACATGGTGGAAGCCCCGGTGAGTCACAGTCTTGTACACAGAAGGGAGGGTAGAGATTAGTCAATCATATACCTACTTGTTGATTTGACTTGATACACGCATAGTGAATCATATGTATAAATGTGTCTTTGTGGGGACTTTCCTGCCTAATTGATGAACTGCCAAGTGTCCCTCTTTACCCACATAAACGTAATCACATATTGCCTAAGCTGCTAATGATGAAGAAAACTACTTTCATTTAACTTGGGAAATGTGTAGGATTTTTGTTCGTTTCTTCTGAGCAATAAATATTTGCTACAGTAAAATTTGTTAAATGGTTCTATAATAAGAAAATCCTGCTATCTAGGTTTTATTCTTGTTTATTTTTATTTCTTAAACAATATTAACTGGTAAAACATTTTGAGGGATATACTCATAGGTTGCATCTAGCACTTTTTATGTCAGTTTTTTTTGTTTGTTTCTTTGTTTTTTTAATTTATTTTTGGCTGTGTTGGGTCTTTGTTGCTGCGCACGGGCTTTCTCTAGTTGCCTCAAGTGGGAGCTATTCTTCATCACAGTGCGTGGGCTTCTCATTGCGATGGTTTCTCTTGTTGCGGAGCACAGATTCTAGGCATGTGGGCTTTTGTAGCTGCAGCATGCGGGCTCAGTAGTTGTGGCTCGCAGGCTCTAGAGCACAGGCTCAGTCGTTGTGGTGCACGGGCTTAGTTGCTCCACGGCATATGGGATCTTCCCGGGCCAGGGATCAAACCCGTGTCCCCTTCATTGGCAGGCAGATTCTCAACCACTGCGCCACCAGGGAAGCCCTGCATCTAGCACTTTAGACACCCAGAGTTTTTAAAGGGCAAATGAAATTTATTTTAGTCATTATCTATAATTCTTCATTGCTGGTCAAATTATAATTTTTTAAACTATCGCCTTTGACAGTTTTCAGCTTGACCAATTTTAGAACGTAGTTCATGTGATATTATTTGAATTAGCCAGGGCTCACTAAATCACAACACAGATTACAAAATAAGAGCAGGGAGGTAGGTGTATGTAGGAGCTCATCTGGTTGAAGCTGTATGCAGAGGAAGAAAGTTAAACTTCTCTAGCACATTCGACTTCTAAAGTGATGGCTGTGGGTTACACATATGTGCATGGCAGGATAAGGTCAGGGGCAGCTGTGTAGTTTATGCTCACAGAAAAGTAAACCAGGAAAACCAAGACATCATTGTTGCTTGCCCTACATTTATCAAGATGATCAGATAACAAAAGTGAGCAATTCAATAAACCTTTAAAGTATTTTTACCACTTCCTGCTCATGGATTGTTCACACAAGAGGTGCATTGCTTCCTGAGACAAAATCTGAAGTTGCATTTATACCGTTTCACTTTGAAGAACGGTCACAGACTTCTTCCCCTTCTACAAGTCCTCAAAGCCCCTCTACTCCAGCTTATACCTTAGGTATTGCTCTTGTCCCAATAAGATGATATTGGCTTTGACTGGGGTGTTGGCAATGGAGCTGGAGGAAGGGGGGTATAGATTTGAGGGATTTTTGAGGTAGAACTCTGAGGTCTTTTTACAAAATGGGCAGGTAATGGTTAGGTCTTTAAACTCTCTGCTGTCTGAAGAGTTTTTAATGTAAACTCTGCCTCTATCTCTCAGATCAAGTCTTCCAAAATCATCAATAAGATCACTTCTGCCCGCAGCGTTCAAATCGTACTTCCAAATTTAACTCTGATTTCTCACTGTTCCTTAAAAAAAAAAAAGTCTATGATTAAACTCTGCCATTCTAGAACCTTCTTAAGAGTTACTATTTACCTTTACATTCATGTCCCATGAATCCTGACTATACACCCAATTTGTGTTTAATCGAGGTTAATGATTAGTTCAGTGTGCTGTTGAATTGAACTGACGAGTTTGGTAAGAAAATTTAGAGAGTAAACCAAATTGCTAGAGACTGATTAAAGAGATGTAACAGTTCCCAAGCACTTTTTGGTTCTTGAGATGCACTTGCCACAGTGGTAGGCTAATTTAAATCACAGCTACTTGATAATTAGGGTAGGATTGATAAAGACCTCTTGGGGAAAGTTTTTATTTCCCTCATTTATTGCTGGAGACACCTGGAAGTTCTCTTTAGAAATAATATGTGTTTTAGATTGGTCTCTAATTCAGCCTGAATTTTACCCACTTGGACTGAATTGGGAAGATTTTAATACATATTGCAAGTAATAATTTGTAATGCAGTCTGAATTTTTCTAAATTCTTCATAATGGAGCGACACACAGATGGACTGAGAGGAAAGGCAGTTTTAACTCAAAAATTTTTGTTAACCAAGTTGTCTTAAATAAATAAAGGCAGGAGAAATAAATTTTTCTGGTAAAAGTAAGCTCAAAAAAATTTAAGGACCACTAACCATTTTTGAAAAATTTACTTAAATTCTCTGATAGACCAAAAACTGTGTCAAAAATTAAGAATTTGGAGCTTCCCTGGTGGTGCAGTGGTTGAGAGTCCGCCTGCCGATGCAGGGCACACGGGTTCGTGCCCCAGTCCGGGAGGATCCCGCATGCCGCGGAGCGGCTGGGCCCGTGAGCCATGGCCGCTAGGCCTGCGCGTCCGGAGCATGTGCTCCGCAACAGGAGAGGCCACAGCAGTGAGAGGCCCGCGTACCAAAAAAAAAAAAAAAAAAATTGAGAATTTGGATGTTCACGTATGTAAGTCAAATCGTTATGCCGTACACCTTAAACATACAGTACTTTATGTCAATTACATCTCAATAAAATTGGAAGAAGAAATTAAGAATTTGGACTTGTTGAGTGGCAATCTGAAATGACTGGCTTTTTTTTAATAACACTAAGGAAAGTATCTGAAGTGAGGAGAAAAATATTTGCATGTTCACTCTAGGATTATTTATAGTAAAGAAAAAATAAATGCAATATTACAGTCAATCCACATATTAGACTTTTATGAAGTATTAACAGAGGTGTTAAATAACATAAGAAAAGGACACATAACAATGCTAAACAACAGGAAATAAAATATAAAGTTATATCCCCAAACATAGATAAGCAATTAATATTTATTCTAAAGTAATTATTATTTCAACCATGCATAAAAATGGACTGAATTGACACTAAGGTAGTATTTTAAACAGTTGTTTCTGATAACAGATTTATAGAAACTTTTTCTGATTATCTTTTTCTATACTTGGAAATTTTTCTGTACTGATCAGGTATTACTATTATAATCAGATAATACTGAAGATTTTTGTAATTTGATATAAAATATGAGGCAAAGACAACATATCTTTTTACATCAAGTTCCTTTTTCTTAAAAAACAGCAATCATTAGACTCAAATGTAAAATATGCATGCCTAGATGCTAAACTTGTATATAGAAAAAAAATCTGTAATTCTTGAAAAATCTAAATTGAATGCAAGTATTCATTTGATAGCTATTATTCTCCATTCTTCTCCTTTTTCTTAACCTTGCTCCACCCTTTTGTTTTAACATCTTTCAGGAGCAGTACCGTTTCTGCTACGACGTAGCTTTGGAGTACCTGGAGTCATCTTAGTTGGGGGGAGACTTCACAGTGCATCCAAGCAGAGCCCATTCATCTGTTGAGCCAGCAGCTGTTGTACGTGTCACACCTGTGCAGAAAGATTTTAATGTGGGGGGTGGGAGGCTTTTACATTTGAGAGGTAAAAGTATTTTTCTTATGAAGTTGTGTATCTTAATAAAAAGGACTCAGTTTCTATTACTGTATGAAAGCATCAACATTTCGTGCCACATAAATTTTATTTAATAAGAAGCAGATTCAAATGAGAACTTCTCAGTGTTTGTCCAGTGAACATGCAGCCTTTTCTCTCCTGCTTTGGTAGAGCAGCCACCACGTGTTGCATGAATTAATACTTTCTATGTGGCATTTTTCTCCCTTTTTCAGATAAAAGATGTTAAATCTTTCAAGGAAGAAGAAAGAAAAGCTGTGCAAATTCATAGGAAAGTTCATTTTTTAATGTTTCAAGTGTAGCAGATCTCTATATAAATATATAAATATATATAACTGGCTTATTTTCCTTTAATGTGCAATGATGGCTGGATCATTTAAAGTTCTTTTTAGAAAACAACATAAGCCAAAGACTCAAGTGTAAATATGTCTATATGGAGAAAGCACATTATATTTATTGGTTACTTACATTCCTTTTTTGATGGCTAAACTACTACCACCACACAATCATTTTTTTTTCTGAAGAAAGCTTTTTCTTTCACTAAAATCAACTGTAAACAATTTTTGTAGATTATTTTTTGTATGTTTAGTGTAAGTAGAGGATAAACTTTTTATTCATAAACGAGGAAGCAATGTTCTTTATAGTGAATCTCTTGTGTACATGCTTGTGAATTAAATTTATGTAAAACACCTTGGCAATTGGGTCTTTTAATGTAGGACCAAATTTAAGCATTTTGCTGGCAATATAATTTTCCACAATTTCCTTAGGTCAGTAATGGTTTGGTGATCATATATGAGAATTGCACACATTCAAAGGCCTTGCTGATGACTTGCATAATGTTGAACATAACCTTTAAGCAGAATTTAAATTTTAAAGGAATTGGTCTTTTCAGCCTATGACCAAGCACTGGTCAAGAAATCAAGATGGCAACATTTATGCTTTCAAGGTCAAGTGTTAGCAAACTGTAAACTGTCAAGGTGAACCAGTGTTTCTTTGGGTTCTGAGCATAGGAAGTGTGAACAAATTGATGCCAGAATCCTGTTTTGTGCATCATCGTGGGATTCTCAAGTGAACCTTTCTAAATGTGGTCTTGTACACATGCTCCGTGTAGCTGTAACTTCATATCATCAGCTTGCAGTTTGTTATTGACTAAAGCATTCCAGTATCCTCTTTCTAGATTGCCAGTTCATGACATGGTGCTTATGAAGATTTAATTAAAGTAAGAGTGAAATAAAATTTTTATAATTACAACAGTTATTGTTTGCACATCATTTTCTCCCCTTAATTTTCATACCTTCACTCCCAAATAAATACCTTATTCTCATTGATACAAGTAGACCACATAAAATGTATTAAAAGTAAAACTTGGGACTTCCCTGGCAGTCCAGTGGTTAAGACTCCACGCTTCCCCTGCAGGGGGTGTGGGTTCAATCCCTGGTGGGGGAACTAAGATCCTACATGCTGTGTGGCACAGCCAAAACAAAAAACAAAAAACTGATGTCCAAACAGTAATTTCTTTCACTTTTTTTCTTTAAATTGAATTTCAAAAACTCCAAATGAGTGGAAAGAAAAAAAGGCCAGGGGATTGACATTGATTTTTTTTTTTTGAGTTACTATATTTATATGTTACTATCCCTTTATATACATTTCCTTATTTCTTCCTTATAACAAACTTGACAGATAGTAATTGTCATCCTTATTTTACCAATGTTAAAATTGAAGCTGAGAAGGTAAATGATTTGTCAACAGATTTAAATCTGAGTCTGCTTTAGCAGCTCGCTCTCTTCCAGTAAACACCTGCTTCCCTGACGGCAAGGGAAACTTGGCACTTCATTCTTCTTGTTCCTTTGATTTTCTCATAAAGTATTATCTTTATGGGTATCTTCAAACTCCCACTTGCTGTGTACATTATTAGAACATTTGTGACTTCCATTAGTAAGAATTTAGATAAGAGAACTTATCGTTTCCTAGGAAAACTAATTTTCATTTAAACACGGATGCATTTAACAAAAAATCCACAAACTCACTCAAGATTGCATTACCCAGTGATGTTCGTGATGTTAACTGAAGGATTCTGCTTTGCAGCATGACCCTGATTTCATATCTGTTCACAGGATTAAACCCACACGTAACCAAAATCACCATGAATACCGCTGACCACAAAACTCAGAGGTCCGTGTGGCCTCCAAAATTCAAGCAAAGGACAAAAAGAGTCCTCTTTTTCTCTAACAGAAAATAAAAATATCATGCTTTGTTCAGGTACCACCACAGAGGCCAGTGCATCTGGAGACAACTGTACTGGGGGAGGAGGGTGGGATGCTAAATCTGTTTTTCTTAATACTCTTATTCAAAAATTCATACTTTATACCGTTGTGGAGAGTCCCTTGCATGGCCATGTCCCACTCAGCTGTGTCCCTTTAGGCAGGAGATGTCTTGGTAGAACTCTTAAAATGTGCTCTGCTTTTCACAGTTAAAGGCCTCCTATCTGTATGTCATTTATTCCTTAAATGGCTGTCATGACGTGGAATTTTATAGATCCCCTTCCTCTGTATTATCACAAGGGAAATGTTGGAAGTGGGTGGGCAGAGACACACAGCAACTGGGGATTCGAGTTTTAACCAATCTTGAAAATAAGTGTTAACCTTCTTGTCTGTGCTGCCTAGCCTTTTTCTAATATTTAGTCTTTGAAGAAAGGGAAGGATTTTGCATGAATGTGTTGCAGCCAGATGATCTCTGACATTGAGAGATAAACAAAAAAGAAGATATTTCTGACTGGACCAGTAGGGAGAGGAGACGTGTTTACCTCTCTACTGATGTGCTCATTCAGTATTCACCTCACGATCTCTTGGGTTCCAGGTCCTCATGTAATAAGCCTGGAGATCAGACATCAACAGCTGCTCCCTCTCAAATCTGCTCTGTTGCCAGAAAATGGTGTCCGTAAAAAATGTTCCCGGCATATTATTTCATAAAGTCTCCCTGCAGCTTAGGGAGGCTTGGAGTGGGAGAGATATTATCTGAATTTGTTCACAGCTCTGGTCTATTCAAGCGGTCTGCAGAGTATTAGAAAATTCTCTCTCTGAAACTAAAAAGAAAAGCTCTGTCTTGGGATCTGCTTTAAGTAAGCTATCAGTGGCTTCTGGAATATAAATTGTCCAAAAATCAATGGAAATGTGGTAGATCTATAACACTTCCGAACTTCCAGCTTCCTCCAAAGTGAATTGAAATGCTAACCTGGAAGATAACAAACACCAGAGAGACAGTGTTGTTATCAAATCCCGAAAGAAACCACTGGAAGGGGTTTCTAAACTGTTGAAGCAAACATAAAGTCCCTGTTGAATATCTGAAAGCTCTTTCTTTAATGTTCAGATCTGCTTGGGGGTGGGGGGGAATGGTAGGGAGATTTTATGACAGATACTATCTCTCGTGATGCACTTGCCAGTTGTAGAAAAGGAGCTACGATACCTGAAATCTAACCCAGAAAATTGTGTGCTGATTTATTCTGATGTAGTTGTGTTCATTTCAACTTAGCCTTATTAGTCTTATCAGTTTTATCAGTCTTAATTCAGACAGAGGAAATATAGCATTTAAGACAAAAATACAAACCCTCAGTACTTAGATGCAATCTATGTGGATATAGAATATGAAGAATAAAAATATCTAAATTGAATCACCAATGAGTTATTTCCTTAAATAGATGTTTGAATGTACAGACGGACAAAGGCCATGTGTTCCTACTTCGTTGCATGGTCTAAGAGATAAAATCAAACTGGAAAAGTAGAGAAAACAAAATCGTCATGGCATCCACTTGTTATTTGTTGAGAAAGAGGAGATGCCTGCGGAGCCGGCGGGTATTGTGAGTGAGAGAATTAGGCCAGGTATATTTCAGAATGGTCATTCAGGTTGTATTATTACAACAGACATCTTCAGTGTATGGATTTCTAGTAGGGGTATTTTTCATCTCAACAAAAATATATCTGCTTCCCATTTTTACTAAAACACATATTCCTTTTGGTCCATTTGGCTTTTTCCTACTTTTTTTTTTTTTTTTTTTTTTTTTGCGGTATGCAGGCCTCCCACTGTTGTGGCCTCCCCCGCCGCGGAGCACAGGCTCTGGACGCACAGGCTCAGCGGCCATGGCTCACGGGCCCAGCCGCTCCACGGCATGTGGGATCTTCCCGGACCTGGGCACGAACCCGTGTCCCTTGCATTGGCAGGCAGACTCTCAACCACTGCGCCACCAGGGAAGCCTGGCTTTTTCCTACTTTTGACTGAAATATGGATAGTAGATATTCTGCCATCTTCAGCTCTACTACAAGAAACACAATAGCATGAAACTGATGATAAATGACAACTGTTGTTTGACATGGGGACAAGAGGCAACGATGTGGGGAGGCCGACTCCCACTTGGACCCGAAAGCACAAGTGATGCCCAAAGAGAACGCTCCTCATCTCCCAGCAGTGTTCGCCGCATGAGAATATGGCCCAACAGTGTCTCATCTCTCAAGAGGATGTGGAAATCTAAACTTTTATGTGAACTCCTAAAAATTTTGAATATTAGCAACCAGTTAAATTCAAAAACAAAAATATACCTCTGGCCCAACTCTGTGAAAAACAAAACCTGTCAGAAGGCTGCATCTGGTTGTCTAAGTTTGTGACCTCCATTGTAGAATAATTGTTGTTTTACTGTTCTGACTTTCTAAAAATGTGTTTTAGAGAAACATGAGTTGTAGTTGTCTCTGAATAGATATCATAACTTTTTCATACTTGTTCTTGGTTTCCTATTTACCTTATTTTCTCACATATTTTTCTGTTTTAAAAATATATGTCGTTGAATCTTAACTCTTAAGATGAAGAAAAACAAGGTCGATGTCCCCGCTCCCTCCTACCTGGACTAAATTCAGAAGAGCATATTTCAGAAAGTAATTCACACATTTCACCTAATAAGCACCCCCAAAATGATGACTAGAAAATAATTCTTCTGGAGATAATAGTACTGAGAGCTCAAAAGGGGAGCCCTTGTTCTGTGAGCCATGGGATAGCCTGAACTGTTTTAGCACAAGTGCAGTAAAGCATCTGTGGAAGCACCACACTCCAGATTGTGATGGTACATGCTGACTTACCTGGCAGGTGCAAAACATTTTGGGCTCTTGCCAGCCCACAGTGGGAACCTGAACTCCAGTTCCATAAATCTAATTACCTGGCGCACAGTCAGCAGACTGGATTTCTCTTCACCTTCATGTTATATTCTTGGAATGATAGTGAGTAAGTATTTGTTAATTGCTTGCTTTCCAGTGTCAAGTTCTGTATTGCCTGAGTGCTCAAATGTGGTCATTGAGGAAAAAAATACCTTCACATAAGAAATCCACATGAAATCATGGATGTTGCAGGGATATTAGAGATTATCAAATCCAATGCCTTTATTGTTAAGTTTAAGAAATTAAAACCTAGAGGAGTCATATGTCTATCAGTAAAGGGTCAGATAATAAATATTTTAAGTTTTGCCCACCATTGGTCTTCGTTACCTTTGTCGTTAGACCTTCCTAAGAGAATGGCTAAAGGAAATTCTTCAAACAAAAAAAGAAATAATAAATTAAAAAAAGGAAATTTCAAGCATCAGAAAGGAAGAACAGTGGAAAGAGCAGAATTATGGGTATATACAATAGAATATCCCTTTCCCCATGTATGTGTTTTATAAATTATATTTGATTATTGAACCAAAAATTACAATACCATCTGACATTCAAGAAAGTAATATTTTAAAGTAGGAAAGAAAAAGGGATCTAAATAGAAGTAAGGTTTCCAGACTTTACTGTAAGTGGTAAAATAATGATACCACTAGATTATAATGTCATATATTTATACTGTAATGGCCAGAGAAACCACTGAGAAAACTACACCAAGAGACACACTCAAAAACACTATATATGAATGAAGATAAAATCTTAAAACATGTTTACACAACACACAGAAATTAAGGAAAGCAAAACTGGAATAAGAACCAGAGAAAAACAATAATGAAAAGGCAGATTTAAGTGCTAACATACCATACTCAACAGAGAGAGTACAAAAACAGTAAAATTATAAACAAATATGTCATGAATTTTACATAAACATTTTCAACAAAATATTAGCAAACTGAATCCAATAAAGTAAAAAGAAATGATGCACATAAACAAGTGGGATGATTTCCATGTATGCAAGGCTGGTTCAACATTTGAAAATCAATCAATGTTATGCATCATATATCAACAAGCTAAAGGAAAAAAAACGTGATTATATTAATTTGAAAAACCATTTGATAAAATCCAACACTCATGCATGATAAAAACTCTCTAGAAGGGAACTTCTTCAACTTGATAACATCTAAAAAATATTTACAGCTAACTTCATAAAAAATAGTGTAAGACTGAATGCTTTCTCCCTAATCCTGAGAACAAGGCAAGTAAAATATCACTATTTTATTCAACACAGTACTGGAATTTCTAGCTTGCAATAAGGCAAGAAAAAGAAACAAAAGCCATACAAATTTGAAATATAAAATAAAACTTTTCCTGTTTACAGATGGCATGATTATGTAGAAAATCCCAAAGAACCTACAAAAATCCTAGAACAAATAAGTGAGTTAATTCACAAGATACAAGATCAACACAAGAATTTCAACTGCATTCTTATACATTAAAAATAAAAGTTATGAAACTGAATAACAATACCATTTATAATTGCTCCTAAGAAAATGAAATACACAGATATACACTTATCAAAACATGTACAGGATTTACATGCTGAAAATTACAAAATTCTGATAAAAGGAATCAAAGTATACCTAGACAAATGGAGAGATATATTTGTTCAGGGATTGGAAGATTCAACATAGTAAAAATGTCAGTTCTTTTCAACTGATCTATAGGTTTAATGTAGTTTCTATAAAAAATTTTCTAAAAAAAGTTTTTTTAGATATAGACAAGCTTATTCTAAAACGCATATGGAAAGGCATAGCTAAAATAGCTAAATAATCTTGACAAAGAATAAAAATGTGTGGGGGAGGGAATCATTCCATCCAATACTGAGGCATCTATATTGCTATATTAATCGGAAGAGGGCAGTATTGGTTTTAGAAAAAAAATAGAAGATTTTCTGGATTTAGGACTAAGCAGAGTTCTTAGACTTAGCCCCCAAAACATGATTCCTATAACTAAAAATTGATAATTTGGGCCTCATCACAATTAAATAGTTTGCTCTGTGAAAACCCATGTGAAGAGGATGAAGGCCACGATTAGAAGAAAATATTTACAAATTATATATCCAGTAAAAGGACCAGCATCTAGAATATATAAAGAACTCTCAAAACTCAACAGTAAAAAAACCCACAATTTTAAAATGTGCCAAAGACATGAACAGACACCTCACTGAAGAGGATATACAGATAACAAGCTTATTGGAAAGATGTTCAACATTGGTAGCCATTGGGGAAATGGGTATCATAATGAGCGTCACTGCACATGCATCAGAATGGCTAAGACAAACCTTAATGACAACATCAAACACCAAAAGTTAGTGAGGTTGCAGGGAAACTGGACCAGGCATATATAGCTGATAGAATGGCAGAGCCATTCTGGAAGAGCATGACAGATTCTTATAAAACTGAACATGCAATAACATACAACCCAGAAATTATGCTCCTAGGCATTTATCCCAGAAGAATGAAAACTTAATGTTCACACATGAATATTCATAGCAGCTTTATTTGTAATAACCCAAAACTGGAAACAGCCCAGAGAGCCTATACCAGGTAAGTGGTTAAACAAACTGTGGTACATCCCTACTATGAAGCACTACTCAGCAATAAAAAATAAAAAACTACTGATATAGGCAACAACTTGAAAGAATCTCCAGGGAATTATAATAAGTGAAAAAAGCCAATCCCAGTAGGGTATATGCTAAAAAGCCAATCCCAATAAGGTATATGCTATATGATTCCACTTACATAACATTTTGAAATGACAGAATTTTAGAAATGGAGAATATATTACTTGTTACCAAAAATTAGGAATGTGGGTGTGGTGGGTGAATGGGAGGTGAGTGCGGTTATAAAAGGGCAACATAAAGGATCCTTGTGGTAATGGAACCATTTGGTATCTTATCTGTGGTGGTGGGTGAATGACCCTACATATGTGACAAAATTGGACGATATTTCAAGTGACCTGGCTAGCTGCAGATAATAAGGGAAAGAGTCCTTTCAATCCAAGACCCCAAAATAGGAAGAAACTGGATGTGTACAGGGAAGAGAAAGTGGCCAGTGAGGCTGGCGCCCACTGAGCAGAGTAGTACAATGTGAGGTCAGCAAGAGTGGTCCACGGCATGTGGGCTTAGTAAACCAGAGCCAAGAGTTTGGATATATTATTCATCTTTGTCCTCCATTCTCTCCACCCTCACAGTGTAAAATTCATGGCTTAACGCATTGTATTACACATGGCAGATTTCAATAAATGTTTATTAGGTGTAATTTAAGCCAGATCTAGAATCTAAGCGTCGTTTTCCTTCTGTTTTCCTCACAACATCATACAGTGTCTCTGATTCTAAAAAAAAAAAGCAGACAAATAAATGAAACCCACAGGCATCTGCTCCTGGGAACTCTCCAGGATTTTCCTTTGAGTACACGAAGTAGCTCATTCCCCTGAGTACTTTGGCACTTCATACGTAGTATTCATGAGTTCAATGAGCTGTTTAGTGAGTAATTTGACTCTGGACCATGAGAAACAGAAAATAAATCTGGGTCTAAGGAGACTATGGCAATTCATCCAGTTCAATATCACTGATGGAATATAAGCAAAATCTTCCTCCATTCCAGTCCAAACACATAAATGACAGCAACATATAAACATATAAGCGCAGAGGCTACTATGAAAACTGGAAATGAAAATCTCATCAATCAGAAATGGAAAGGCTTTCCTAAAAGGTATATAGAACGCAACAGCAGCAAGTAGGGGCTGAAACCGTGTAACCTGCGGGTGTCAGGGAAGATGGGCTAGCCCCAAACTGAAGGCACAGGGCTGACTGTGGGCTCTTGGACCACACTGTGTCTGCATATTGGAGCCTGAACTGTATCAGGGCAGGAGAAGAACAGCCTGCCCTTGACTGAAAGATGGCATCACCCACCTATACCTAATAGAGACTCAAAGTCGAGAAACATGTTACTTACTCTGGGTAAGAATCCTGAGATTGTATTAGATTCTTAAGGCTGTTGTAACAAATTACCACAAACCAGGTGGCTTAAAACAACAGAAGCATATTGTCTCAGTACCGGAGGTTGGAAGTCTGAAAATGAAGTGTAGGCCAGGCCATATGCTCTCTGACATCTATAGGGGAGAATCCTTCCTTGCATATACTAGCTTCTGGTGGGTTATCAGCAATCCTTAACACCCCTTGTCTTGCAGCTGCATTACTCTAATCTCTACCCACATCTTCACATGGTATTTCCTCCCGTGTCTCTTCTCTTATGAAACCGGTCATGTTGGATTAAGGGCTCCCCTTACTACAGTACGACCTCATTTTAACTTAACTAATTGCATTTGCAATGACCCTATTTCCAAATAAGTTCATATTCTGAGGTACTGGAGGTTAGGACTTCAACATGTCTTTGTGGAAGACACAGTTCAAGCCACAACACACAGCAATAGATAATTAACACACCCAGCCAAACTATGCAAGTGAAAGGGGGGAATGAAGATATTTTCAGACATAGTCATCCCATAACAGTGATGTATACAGAACTGCATCTGCAGTGGTTACTGCTAGACTATCCTTTTTTACATATTTATGTATGCATAAAATATGGTTTTATTGGACTTTAAATATTATATAAATGTTATAGTGTGGGTATCCTGCTGCTGCTTCCTGTTTTTCACTTGTTATATTCTTGAGATTTACTTACTTTGGAATGCTGGTTCAATTTTTTAAATTTCTATATGGTATTTGATTGTAGACATATAACCTATTTTATCAAAGTTTTCTCTCATGGAGGAATGTATGTTATTCTCTATTTGCCTTTCAAGAGTGCATATTTTTCTCTACTGATCTTTTAAGAGTCATCCTCTGCCCTTGTCTACCTAGCTGTGTGTCCTGGGAAGCTGACCTCTTAGGACAGCATCACTGATACTCCCTTGCTCTCTGACTTAGTGCTGGGTTTGGCCAAGGCCAGGCACCAGTGGGAGAGCAGGTGGCAGGAGGACAGTGTGATGGTGC
Organism: Grampus griseus; assembly: GCF_964374135.1. Classification (NCBI taxonomy): domain Eukaryota; kingdom Metazoa; phylum Chordata; class Mammalia; order Artiodactyla; family Delphinidae; genus Grampus; species Grampus griseus. The sequence goes on along the minus strand of NC_139007.1, from coordinate 54,789,497 downwards.
TTTCCCCCTGCTGGTCCACATTTTTTATAGTGGCTGCCCTCTACCAACATTTTGGAGGGCAACATTTCACCTCCGACTTCAGCTCTCCAAATTCTAGTAACACTGCTTCATCCTTCGGGTCTCAAGCTGATAATGACTTTCATCCCTTTCTACTTCCTGGGTGCTTTACCAATCTTTGTTGGTCCCCTAACCTTGCTAAAACTTGTAAAGAGTCTTTTTTTAAAATTTTTCAATTTACTGTTTGACTATACCATCTATTTCTTGTCCAAATCTTGACTGATACACTAACTGGTTCCAGAAGTTGCCCTAAGACACAGTCCATCAAATTGGATTACAGAATTAGGTCATTTATACATTTGATGAGTGTGTGGATGAACTCTTCACCAAGGGGAAATGGGACCTTGGTAATATGAGGCAAACAATAGCTGTTATCTTTATTAAAACAAATCTGCCTCTGGCATGTGATATGTGCCTACTGAACTAGCAAATGTCTTTCCTTTAGTTTCCATCAGCAAGTATAACCTGCAACATCTCACCTTTGCCCAGGGGTTCAGCAGTACACCTTTGCTGTCTTTTATCAAAGCAATGTCTGATCTTTGTCATATTATAATCTAGACTAGAGCAGTGATCCTCACCAAGTGTCATTTGTGAACTGGTTTCTGGTCCATGTTTCTTACGTGTTCCCAATGAATTAGGGAGCTTGCACCAGAATGTGAACTATGGCACTAAGTACACTGTTCTGTTCAGCTGACAATTTTTTCTTAGCAAGACTTTTTCGATGAGGGAGCAGTGCATTGATTTACATTCTGGTATAAGCTCTTTTCATCATTGTCACAGACCATGGCTTTGAATAGCTGATATTCTGGTCTGGGGGGGACCTTGATTACCTTGACATGGAACAGGATATCATGTTGGGACATCAGGAAGAAACTAATAACCAGATGCCTTAGGAAGAAAAAGCGTAGCTGAGGAAGGGAGGCAACGATGTGAAAGTTCACAGACCTCTGATGTTATGAAGTTTCTAGTAGGACAATGGTATAAAAACATCAAGACATTCCCTCTTAAATGAGAGACAAGTTGCCTCACTTTGCACAGCCCACAGTGGAAAGAGCCCTAGGACTTAGCTTATCTAAGGCATTATATTTGGGCATACTGCTCTGATCCACCTACAAGGTAACTTGTAAGGCTTCCTGTTGCAAGAGATATGTGGAGCAAGAGAGGGTCTGCAGCAGGTCCAAGCTTTTATACAAGGTGACCTGCCACTTAGGCCTATGACCCAGAAGACCAAGTGGTACTTGAAAAATGTATGGCAGAAAGGGATGAAGTATGTGCCAGCAATAATAACATCACAAAGCAGATCCCTGAGGTTTTGGAAGGAAGCCTATTTCCTCTTCTGCCAACCACTATTTTCCAGTGGCAAAGCTGCTTTGTGTTTACTACTAGGCTCTAATAGAAAAGGAACAGCCCAATATGGTGTAGAACACCACGTGACGCTAAGAATGGACTATAAGAATGTCTACCATCGGGGCTCCCCTGGTGGCGCAGTGGTTGAGAGTCCGCCTGCCGATGCAGGGGACACGGGTTCGTGCCCTGGTCCGGGAGGATCCCATATGCCGCGGAGCGGCTGGGCCCCTGAGCCAATGGCCGCTGAGCCTGCGCGTCCGGAGCCTGTGCTCCGCAATGGGAGAGGCCACAGCAGTGAGAGGCCCGCGTACCGCAAAAAAAAAAAAAAAAAAAAAATGTAAATGGTTGGGGGAAAAAAATCAAAAGAAAAATAAGAGTTTATAACATGCAAACACTATCTGAGATTCAAATTTCAGTGTCTCTATGTACTTACTTTTCACACTACATTGACAAAGCCTAAAATATTCACCAACTGGCCCGTTATAGAAAAAATTTGTTGACTCTGATCTGGAAGCCTGGAAACTATGTTGCCCAAAATTCCTAGTAGATTAGATCCCACTAATGAGAGGTTCTCATAGGAGATTTAGAAGGAAGAAAAGAAGCAGAAGGTAGTTTTCTCCTATGAGGTGTTAGGAAACATCATGAGCTTTGGCAAACAGCTGATAGGAGGTGTCACTAGCAGCTTCTAGGCTTCCTCTTGTGAATTAGCCACAAAGGTCCAGCAGAGATCACAAGGGACTCCTGTACTTTATCGTATCCTGAATTTGAATGGCATTTTCCCCTAGGCTTCACTCTTCCCACCCTTCCAAAGACTTGTGTGGGCTTTGCATTCCCATATTTAATTCCTTCTTCCTGGAAGTACCTACATTAAGTATTTCTGATCTTCTACCCAAACCTTTCTGAGCCAATAAGAAAAGTACTGAATCACTGAGAGAAAGAGAGTAACTAGCACATAGCTGCTGCCATAACTGGAATTATGTGTTCTGTGAGAGCATATGATAAAGGAATTCTTACCTATTCTGAGAAATCAGGTAAAGTTTCCCTGAGGAAGTGAAGACTGATCTTAGATCTGAAAGAATAAGAATTAACCAGGCAAAGGACTGGAACTTTCAGGCCAGAGGAAGTGTTATAGGAATGAGAGCTGGTATGCAAATAACACTTTAGAACGAAGAATATGGTGCTATAAAGAGAAAAATGCCAGTAGGACTGAAACTTCGAGAGCAACATGCAAGAGAAAGCTGGACAGAGAGAGAGAGAAAGGCCATATAATGCAGAAGCTTCTAGGCTGTGTTAAGGATTAGTGTCTTTCTCCCATGAACTATGGGAAACATTTTCGTGACCTCTGTTGGTCACGAAAACTTTATGAAAGAGATGACATGAGAGATGGGATTCACTAGCGGGTGGAAGAGTGGTGAGAGAGGAGGGCACTCCAACAATGGCACAAGACATCTTAGTGAATTGTATATCAGCCAGTGTAGCTGGAGCAGAGTATAGTGGAGATTAATTTAAAGACAAAGTGGAGAACCTACCATTGCAAGGGTTTTAATTTAATTTTGTCGTCAATGAAACATTATTCAGACAACCATAACGACACTTCTGGGGATGGTTTTTGTAGTAAACAAACTGAAATATCCAATTTGAATTTAGGTTGAGAAATACTGCTGGCTTTTGTTAATGATAGTGTTTTTGTGGTTCTTGAAATGAGACGAGGCTTAAAGATACAGGAAATTGGTGGCTTTGGTAAAGACTTTACATTGTTTCATATTAACAAGAGCTGCTGCGGGGGGTTCAAAGGAAATAGGTTATGGCACTTTTTAATACTAGATGAGTAACTGCCACATCTCCTAGACTGTGTCTTCAGTATCCAGCACTGGCAATCTTATCTCATGAAGAAGGCAAGAAAAGGATGCTAATTGAAATTTGACACACAGGTCTTGAGAGACATGCGCACAAGCAGTTTATTGGAGAACAGCATACGAGAGGGGTGAAGAAAGCAGGATTGAGCAGAGGGAAAAGTTTAACCATGGTGCAGTTGCAACAGAGCTGGGATGGCCCTTCAGAGTTGCAGGTTGCCCCGACTGAGGCAAAGAGGTTAGGTTTTGTACCCTGCATCAACCAGTCACTGGCACCAGGCTACCCAGAGGGAAGGGACGTAACCTTGGATGAGGAAGCTTCCACTAACCAAGGGTAATTCTCAGAGAAGCGTTCAGCTAAGAGCTGTCAATAGTCAACACTTCTGACAACTGGGGAATGGGCACATAGGCTTCGAGGAGGGGCCTGGGAGGTACGCCGCAGCATTTATTACAGTTTACCCCTGTGTGTCTCTTGTATCCATTTACTTCACATAATGAATTCATCCTATCTGAAATCAGCTCTTCCAGGATTCTGGTTGGCCTCTGTTACCGGGAAAACATGCAAGAGAACAGTTAACAGCACAAACTGAAGACCCCACTGCTGCAGCTAAGTTCAGGGATATACATCATCTCCCTCCTTTACTACTCATTCTGGATTTACCTCACCATTGACTAGCTCTCTCCTGGTTTTGATGGCTTATGTGGTTGAGTGATGCAGACTCTTATCCATGAGGGATGAGAGCCCCTAGTCCTGTGCATTTCCCAAGCAATAACTGCTGTACTTGACTATTTACTGTCAATAATGAACATAGGAGAACCAATAGATGCCCCAGTGGACCACTTGGATGCCAAATGAATTCTTCCCTGTCCCAATTATGAACCAGCAGCCTTGCCTCCCTATGAATATCAGGATCAATTATACCTGCCATTGATGGTGCCACCATTGCTTGCCTGCTGAACTCTGGGTACAAGAAGTTTGAAGTGTCCAATTTTGACTTAAAGTTTGGTGGGACTCTTACTGTGTCCTCTGGCGGACACAGTAAGGGGTTCTCTGTCTGGAAACCAGAATATCTAGAGCCATGGGGTCTAGAGTTAAAGCTATAGGAAGCAAAACTCCAAGTAGGTCCCTGAGATTGATTATCATTAGAGACACTCTTACCTGCACCCCTTGGTTCCTGTGTCCAGGTGTTTATATATTGGGGACCCAGCACAATATAACGGATGTTGATTTTGGGGATGTGTCATATCATGAAGGATGGTGCCCCATTATCCAAGCTGGTGTCTCATCTGCACATTCCATCACCCCACCAAGCTGGTAGTTTCCGGGTAACACAGAATGTAACAGGACCAATGGAACCCATGACCATGTGTTCATGACTGGACCACTTTTTCTTTAAAATGTTTCCTCTGGTTTTGTTGGTTGTTTTGAGGGATCCCATGTTGGTAAATCAAAACTCTGTAAATCTTTGTATAGTGATACTGGTTGAGGTCCTGAAAGCAATAAAGGTAACCTGTACTCAGAATAATTGTCGGTTCCAGTCAATATAAATCACTGGTTTTTGCAGTGTAGAAGGAATCCAATGTACTCAACTTGCCACCAGATGACTGGTTCATCTCCTCAAGGGATTGTACCACATTGGAGGCTCAGTATTGGTCTCAGTTGCTGTCAGATTGGACATTTGCCAGTGGCTAAGGACATAGGCTGTGTAAGCATCAATTAGCTGTTGAATTCTGTCCACTTCGTTGTGGTGGATATTCTCTGGTATTAACATACAATACAAGGATCTTCATACTCCGTATCCCCCTTGATAAATAGAGCCAATACATCTTTCCCAAATATCTTTACCTGCAGTCTTCCAATTTTTCTCATATCAGGGCCCCGAACAAATAGCCAAGCCATTCGTCACTGTCCATGAATCAGTGTATATTCATACATGACCATTTCTCTTTCCATACAAAGTCAATGACCAGGAGCACTGCCCAAAGCTTTACTGAGTGCTATAATTTTCTCTAGCCACTGTCTTTCAGGGCCACCACTAAGTGGGGCTGTAATGAAATAGCTGTCTATTTTCAGCCTATACCCATATGCTGAGTCAACCAATTTATGAATTTAGCTTGGCCTTTTCTCCTCCAATTTTACATGGTCACTTCTCACTTAGCTATTGCTACCTGATGAGAGAAGAGTGTTGGTGCAACGGTAATGGGTGACATGGCAGTCTGCACTATTTCACCAGTATCTCATTCCAGTTCACCATTGGTAAATATTCTAAGAATTGCACTGCAAATGATAGGGTCCTTATTGCCACATAGCCAGCAGTGGATCTGGATCCAAAATCACATTTCTGAGTTTGCTTCCTAGGTATACTCCTAGTACCAAATCTCTCAGGTTAAATTCCACAGTAAATAGAGTCTAAGACTCTAGCATCTGCATGCAGGTTTATTGGGGAGTGCTTTTACTGGGGAACAACACAAATGAGGGATGAGGAAGGCAAAATAGGGCAGAGGATGAAACTGAACTGTGATTATTTGTAACAGAGGCTTCACCTGATCCTATGGAGGTTTCTGGAACTGGGATAGCCCTTCAGAATTGTCTCAGTTGAGTCAGGAGGACCAAGAACTTTGTACCACAACTTTGACTACTCATTAAATTCAAGCAGCCCTCAAGGAAGTGTTTTAATATTGACTAAGGCTATTTCTTTCAACCAAGGATAATTCTAGAGATGAACTCAGCTGAGAGCCATTGGCAGCAACACTCCTAGTAGCTAAGAGAATGAATGCATTAGTTTTGAGCCCTTAACATTTATTTCAACTGAAGTAATAATCAAAAGTGTGAAAATAGTTACTAAAGTTACTAAAGTAATAATCAAAATATGAAATCAATATATATTTAGGCTTTTAAAAAAGGAAAACATGCAGAAATATGTAATCTTGTAATATTTGTATTACAAGAAGTGGAAAGATAAAAGAACAGAAGCCCTAAGCCTTTGGGGCCAGTCCACCTTTAATGATTTATATTTCCCCTCCAGCTAAATTTGACTTTAAAGAAATCCCTGCCCACTATACCGGGTTTGAAGACCCAGAAAAGACAAGCACTGAGGATTTTATAATAATGCTCTAATCAACTTTGGGCAGAGGAAATTTTTCAAAACTGATACCTCTGACATTAGGAGTTCTGGTTCTTAAGGAAACACAGGGGAACTCTCTTATAATTTCATAACCACTTTTAAAGAATTTTAAGTAGTTCCATTTTGCCACTTGAGACATCTCTTTTACATAAAAATTAGAGGAGGCATAGACTGCATCCTAAATGTTTGGTTTCAAGTCCTATCTGCCACCTAATAGCTGGATGACAAACAAGTTTTTAAATTTCCCTACGCCTCAGTTTCCTCATATTTAAATATATGGGAAAGGTAATGAACCTACCTCATGGGTTGATAGGATTAAATGAGCTAAGAAAAGTACTTTGTATGGTGACTGACATCACTCAATCAATGATTGTGGTTATTATTTTGTTGTCTAAGTAGGTGTTTTGCTATCCCTTCATACATAATCCTGATAATCTTATGGTATCTTAGCAGATTAGATACACTGTGTCTTCTCTATTGTGTTGTGTTGATCTTTATTTAGGATTCCGTATATTGCTGTTGGGGCAGATGCAAACTGGTTCACTGAGATTAACTGTGGAATCTGTGTCAAAAATAACCCATTTATGCCAGGACTGACACTACAAATCTAGACCCTTGGTACCAAAATAGGAAACGATTCTTAGTCCAGATTTTGCCATATTTCAGTGTTTTTAGAGATCATGAGGATTATGTGATATTCCTTTTTAATTATTTATTTTTGGATATATTAAGGCTAGATAAAGTACGAGTGCTATCATTGTAACATGTTTACAGAATAATCCAATCTTGGTAGGGTACAAGCAGGAAAGTCTAATTTTTCTTCACTATTGCTTTCAACCTGTTTGGTTTGATCTAGTCTTCATCCCTTGATGAAGAAGGGCGGACAGATGTCATAGCTTCCTGAGAACTTTCAATTAAAAGGAGCTCATGTGTTATAAGTTCCACATCAGACTACAACATGACTTACATCTTAATCCAGTTTTTAAAAGCAACTTCCTTCCCTATCCTAACTCACGCTGGCCTGGGGCTTGTGGTCTTGAATTAGTGGAGGGCCTATTCATTTATTCCTCCTCCCTCTTACCTGACATGAAAGAAATCTGAAGCAGCACGGTGAAGGAGAAGAGAGATTAGAACCAAAGTGTAAGCTTTTAATTTACTTTTTACTTCTTTGGTCCTGCAATTTTTTTTTTTTTTTTTTTTTTGCGGTACGCGGGCCTCTCACTGCCGTGGCCCCTCCGGTTGCCGAGCACAGGCTCTGGACGCGCAGGCCCAGCAGCCGTGGCTCACGGGCCCAGCCGCTCCGCGGCATGTGGGATCTTCCCGGACCAGGGCACGAACCCACGTCCCCTGCATCGGCAGGCGGACTCCCAACCACTGCGCCACCAGGGAAGCCCGGTCCTACAGTTTTATTTTCTCTTGGCTACTGTTGATAGGTTGCCTGCTCTGGGACAGACATCCAAATGCCAGCTTGTGCTGCATTTCATTCTTTGACGGAGTTGTGTGGATTTCTGCACTGCATGGTTTAATGATATCGACCATGTCCTCTCTGGCTGACATCTTGTCATGCCCAACTCAGACCCTACACCTGGTGGGTTTATTCCACAGTCTCTAACTTTTGAGCTTCCACTGTGCCAGCCATCCACCTTCATAAATGGGGACCTTCAACATAGATTCATCCTGGCTCTGTCATGGCAAACTGTTGGGAGTTGTGACTGTTTATGGCTCCCTACCTTCAGGCCCTGCAATAAGGGGCTGCTTCACTGAACTTCAGCGTTATCCAGATACGAGGTAGGTATATGATTCTATGTCTGTGCATGCTCCCAAACTCCAGAGGACGCAGGTTAAGCTACTGAGAATTCTCTCACTGCACCCCAGCTTGGTGCAGTGAGCTTGGGAGGGTCTATGAGTTTCTGACGCTTAGCAAATATGGGAGTGAGATGAGCATCTCAGGATTCTTCTCTTGGGCAGCCCAGCTCTTGAGGAGAAGAGGGATGTAGAAAGAAGAAAGGAAGATGGGAAAAGCCATAGCCCTTTTCTTCAACCTAGTAATGACTATCTGAAAAGACAACAATTTTTACTTCCAAGAATCCCTTTCCAAACTTCTGGTCTTCTCTGGATGTGGGTGATGGTCTGATGATGGCAGGATTGTTTGACACACCTTCAAATAAGTCCCTCAGAGTTGTGTATATTGGCCCTTCTTTAGGCTGAGTGGGTTCCTATAATTTGTGACGTATAAGGTTGGTAATTTAGACAAAATTCCAAAAGATAAAAAAAAATTCAATTTATCTCTGGGGTACGGTGGATAATTTTGCTCTTTGTTCTTTGGCTTTCTCATTTGCAAAAGGGATAAGATAATAGTACCTACACAGAGAGTTGTTGTGAAGCTTAAATAACGTAATCCATGTAAAAGCTATAGCTGTTTAACACACTTTTTTTTTTTTTTTTTTTTAAACAAAGCAAACGGAAAAACCAAAAGGCAAAGCAACCCCAGGCCCCAGGATGGGTGGCGCGGGGCGGGTAGGAGCTCCTGCGGCTCTGGGGATGAGCGGTGGGCGCCAGAGGGCGCGGCTGCGCTTGCGTGACGTCCTGCCGCTCGGCGGCCGGCGCACGTTACGCACGACGCACTTCACCGACGCTCTCGCGCAGCCCCTTGCCTGTGAGGGCCGAGCAGGCCTGGGTCAGGCTGTCGCGCCCTCCCGATCTTGGAGGTGCAGTCCCTGGACGCAGTTTGGATGTCGCGGATCCCGAGGCAAGTCTCAACGTCCTGCTTGCTGGCCAGCACCAGGATGGGGACGCCGCCCAGCGCCTCGCTCGTGACCATCTTCTCCAACGCTTGTACTCAGACAGTCTCTCCTCCGTGGAGCCCATGACACAGAGAACGCCGTGGCCCTCTGCTTGGTCCTTGTACCACAAAGACTGCAGCTCTTCCTGCCCCCTGCTAAGCCGCACAGCAGGAGGCGAGGCTTTCCAACGTCCACAGTGCCGATGTTTAGACCCACGGTGGTGGTGATTTTGGACAGACTCCTCCCCTTGGAGTTCTTATGAAACCGGGTTTTTGACCGCTCCAGGACAGTAGTCCTCACGGCATTGTCCAGACCCAGGATCAGGATGCAGTACTGGTCCTTCAGAAGCATGTCCTTGTACAGGTCTGACATCCTGCACCCACCCCTGGCCACCGGAGCCACCGCGTGCCTGACGCACAGACCCTGCGCCTGACGGCACGTGGGCCGTCCCAAGCACAGTTCTGAGTACACGGTAAGAATTCAGTCAGTGTGAGCCACCATCGTATAACCTGGTATCTTTATTTCACTATACATAAATGTTGATGGAGTGTATATTTATTCATTTACTTAACATATATTTACCACTTAACTGCCATAGGAACTTTGGGGAGAGGTAATGAACAAATCAGCCGTCGTGAAGCTTATGTTATAGCGGGGGGAGGGAAATAATAAACAATCGAATAAAATTTATAATGTGTCAGAGAAAGATTGCTGCTATGAAGAAAAATAAACGGGGAGCGGATCAGGAGTGCGAAGAAGTGCTGCTATTTTAAGTGATGTAAGGACTCACTGATGAGGTGGCATTTGAACAGAGATCTGAGGTAAAGAATGTTATTCAGCATGTTAGCAGAAAATGTGTTAATTAAATTCAGTATTACAATCTCCAAAAGTTTGATACTATTTATAACTCAAGCAGATAACTAAGCCTTTTGCCCAATGAAGAAAAAATTACCTTGAATCGAGTAGATTAATTCAGTTGTTCAGGAGAGAGTTTATACTGTATATTAAAAATATATATTGGTCTAGCCTGGAAATCTTCCTTTTTCTTGCCTTTTAGCTTGCCTTGTGATTTTTTTGTTTGTTTGTTTAAGGTCAGGCATGAGGTAATAGGAATTATAAACAGGCCCTTAGCGTGAGGTTCTATGTTAATCTGGCTAGAAGTTGGGCTGTGTTTAATGTTTGCTCTAGCCGTAGGTGCCACTGGCTTCAGATTCCTGGAGTGTGCTTGTTTTTGTCTCCCTGTTTTTGGAAGCTTCCCTAAGAATTCCTCCTTAGACAAAGTCTGCACCTTGCAGCTCTTTCAGTGTTATCTATTGTTATTATACTGGAGTCCTGTTGGCGTGGTAGTAGGGTGTGTGGGTGGAAAAGTGATCTATAATCTTATGATTAAAAGTCAGTCATGGGCTTCCCTGGTGGCACAGTGGTTGAGAGTCCGCCTGCAGATGCAGGGGACGCGGGTTCGTGCCCCGGTCCGGGAAGATCCCACATGCCGCGGAGCGGCTAGGCCCATGAGCCATGGCCGCTGAGCCTGCGCGTCCGGAGCCTGTGCTCCACAACGGGAGGGGCCACAACAGTGAGAGGCCCGCGTATCGCAAAAAAAAAAAAAAAAAAGCCAGTCATTTAGTGGGCCTGTGTCCCTGGGTTTTGACTTTCATAAGTGTTTCTTTGCTTTCTCCTTTCCCCCTTAGGTGAGACAGGAAGGCTAGAGGGAGCTGGAGTTGGGTGAAGACCCTTCCTTCTACCTAGGGTAAATTGCTGGTAGAGTCTTTTTCCCTGGAGAGCAGGCCTTTGTTATAGAGAATGCTCCAGATGTATTTCAAAATGATGACTTTTCCTCCGCCTGCCAGAGCCAGGATGGGATAGTTCATAGCTCTTCACTGAAAACCTGGAGGGTTCCCAGAATGAAAACCAATGAAAGTATAGGAGCAAGATCTTATTTTTAAAAGAATAATTATTGACATATAGCTTATTAGAGATATGCACAAATCATAAGTGTACAGCTCAATATATTTTCACCAAGAGAAAATACCCATATAACCAGCAACCTGATCCAGAAATAGAACATTGGCAACATCCCAGAACCCCACTAATGACCACTTCCGGTCACTATGCTTTCCAAGGTAATCATTATCCTAACTTCTCACAGTATAGATTAGTTTTGCCTATTTTTGAGCTTTATATAAATGAAATCATAAAGAAGGAATTCTTTTGTGTTTGGCTTTATTTCAATCAACATAATGTTTGTAAGATTAAACTGTGCTCTTACATGTAGAAGGAGTTCATTCACTCTCATTACTGCATAGCATTTCATTGTATGAATGTAAGATCATTTATTCATTCATTCTGCTGTTATGAACCTTTGAATTGTTTCCTTTTTTACTTTATTAAGGAGAGTGCTGCTATGCACTAGTGTACATGCCTTTTCGTGAACATATGTAGTTGTTTCTCCTAAGTGTATATCCAAGTTTATATCTAGGAGTGGAATATACACGTTTGTCACTAGTAGGTATTGAATGCCAAATAGACGTGCAAGTGTCTGTAACACTTTAAACATATGAGAGTTTGAGTCACTCCACATGCTCACCAATACTTGCTATGATCAGTCTTTTTCCATTTAGCCATTTTTGTGCATGTTATGTGAAAACAGCAGCTGATAAAATGTAAAACCTACCTGTTAGTTTTGAATATTGGCTGCATGGCAGTCTTGAACTCCGAGTTTTGTCTCTTCAGCACGTTGATATTTTCAGAAGTTCTCTGTGGGTTCTCTGCCTCTGTTCAGTTGCCCCCTGACTAGACCCATTTTCCAGAACCTTGGTCTCTCACTGTGTTCCAGAAATTGGCAGATTCCCTGAAGGAAGTATGTTTTCCATCTCCTTTTTTTTTTTTCTTTTTGTGGCTTGAAACAACATTCATCATTTTGTTATCTCTCACAGTTTCTGTGGGTAAAAAATTTGAAAAGGTTCAACTCAGGGTATTGCATGAAGTTGCAGTCAGTGATGTGAAGCAAGAACAGTGGAAGCTGCAACAGCTGGGCACTGGCTCTTCATGTAATCTTGGGGCCTCTCTCTTCATGTAGTCTTGAGTACCTCCATATGGATTCTGCATGTGGTCTAGTTTGGGCTTCTTACAGCATGCTGGCCTCAGGGCGGTTGGACTGCTTATGTGGTGGCTGTAGGACCTGGCTCCTCAAGTTCTGTGCTTCAGCAGTTCTCCAGCACCTTCAAAATTGTATGTGTGTGTGTGGTATATACATACATACATATAGACATATGTATATATGTATGTATATATACATATACATGCATGTATATATCACACATCATAAACAGAAGTAGAAATAGAAGTCCTATTTGATGAGTCTTATTTATTTGTTCTTAGGAACACTTGTAAGGGTTTCTCTGAAACAAAAAATGATTTTTGCTATTTGATTCGTTTGCTTGTTTTTTAAGAGAGAAAATTCTGGCCAGTGTAGTCTCTAAACATTATATCTCTTCCACAGGAGAATCAATATAGAATAAGCTAGTCTGAAATTTGTGGATTTCCAATTCTAAATAGAGTGTCATGAATTCATGCTTAAAGCTTTTGGTATAACCCATTTTCAGAAGTGTTGAGGACAGCACTTATAATACACGGTATACATCAAATGCCCTGCATTGATCGACAGTTTAGTAGAAAGGCAGACGGATAAATGCATTGACATCATTTTGTCATCCACAAACATACCACTAAATGTATTTCTGAAAGTGTTGAAAAGAGCAGTGTGTACTGTCATTTTATGAAATGTACTGCATTTGTATTGAGAACTGATGGGGAAAAGAAGAAAATAATCCACTGTGAATGTGCTTTAACCAAGAGACTGGATTTTTCTAAAAACAAAAAAGCAAAAAACAGTAAAGTAGTTGCCTTAAGGTCACAACACTCAAAGAAGTGGTGAGTCATCAAAACAAAACTAAGATAAATCATCAGGAGGAAGAAAATGTCGAAAGGCAAATATAGAATTATTTTTGTTCCTTTGGTTTTTTATTTTTCCAAATAAATTACTTGCAATTTAACCAAGGTCTACTCAAAGGGTAGAGAATTGTTCCGTGATTTTTTTAAAAGAGCAAATATTACATGATGCTGTTATCAAACTTCTAACCCCAACCATATTTAAGTTGCTAAAAATTTAAAGCATGCTTTACTGTGTGAATGGCTACACCAAATAACAGATTTTCAATTGTAGCGAAAACAGCCTTATATTGGAAGAAGATGCCATCTAGGATTTTTATAGCTAGAGAGGAGACATTAATTCCTGGCCTAAAAGCTTCAAAGGACAGACTGACTCCCTTGTTAGGGCCTAATGCACCTGGGGACTTTAAATTGAACCCAGTGCTCACTTACCGTTCTGAAAAATCCTAGGGCCCTTCAGAATTATGCTCAATCTACTCTGCCTGTGCTCTATAAATGGAATAACAAAGCCTGGATGACAGCACATCTGTTTACCTCATGATTTACTACATATTTGAAACCCACTGTGGAGACCTATTGCTCAGAGGAGAGATTCCTTCCAAAATATTACTGCTCATTGATGATGCACCTGGTCACCCAAGAGCTCTGATGAAGGTGAGAATAATGAGAATAATGTTTTCATGCCTGCTAACACAATATCCATTCTACAGCCCACGGATTAAGGAGTGATTTTGATTTTCAAGTCTCATGATTTAACAATATATTTCATAAGACTATAGCTGCCATAGATAGTAATTACTCTGATGGACTGGGGTAAAGTAAATTAAAAACCTTCTGGGAAGAATTCACCATTCTAGATGTCATTAAGAAAATCCGTGATTCATGGGAAAAGGTCAAAATATCAGCAATAACAGGAGTTGGGAAGAAGTTGATCTAACCCTCATGAGTGACTTGGAGGGGTTCAAGACTTCACTGGAGGAGAAAACCGCAGATGAAGTGGAAATAGCAAGAGAATTGGAATTAGAAGTGGAACCTGAAGATGCAATTGAGTTGCTTGCAATCTCATGATAAAACTTGAATGGATGAAGAATTGCTTTTTATGGATGAACAAAGAAAGTGGTTTCTTGGGATGGAATCTACTCCTGGTGAAGGTGCCGTGAAGATTGTTGAAATGGCAACAAAGGATTTGTAATATTTCATAAACTTACTTAATAGAGCAGCAGCGGGGTTTGAGAGGAGTGACTCCAGTTTTGAAAGTTTTATTATGGGTCAGATGTTATCAAATGGCATTGCATGCTACAGAGAAATTGTTCGTGAGAGGAAGAGTCAATAGATGTCTCAAACTTCACTGGTGTCTTATCTTGAGAAATTACCGCAGCCATCCCAGCCCTCAGCAGCCACCACCCTGATCTGTCAGCAGCCATAGACATCGAGGCAAGACCCTCCACCAGCCAAAAGTTTACAGCTTGCTGAAGCCTCAGGTGATGGTTAGCATTTTTAATTAAGGCATGTACACTGTTTTTAGGTATAATGCTACTGCACACTTAACAGACTACAGCACAGTGTACACGTGACTTTTATATACACTGGGAAACCCAACAATTTGTGTGATTCCCTTTATTGTGACATTTGCTTTATTGTGGTAGTCTGGAACTGAACCCACAGTATCTCCGAGATATGTCTGTATTTTCTGCTACTAATTGGGTGAAGAGTATCTTACTTTGAGGTGGTGACCAAAGCATAAAGGTCAAACAGATGCCTGCCCTTGTCAGAGGCTCCCTCTTCCCCTTCCATGTTCAGGAATCTTGTGTGTTTAGCGTTGGCCAGGTTTGCCAGTGCTGTTCAGTCCGAGATCTCAGAGCTGTTACCGGCCCCCAGTGTATGCCCTGAGATTGGAGAATGGTCTGCACCCACCATGTTACTGGGTTTTTATGGTACTTCTGGCATGCTGGTGGACCTGTAGGCCTGAGAATTATAGGGGTGGACTGGAAGGCTTGAGTGCTTTCTCCTGTTGTCCAAGGTAGATAGGCCTTCAAAGAGGGAAGCTCCCTCTCGTTCCCTCAGTGTAGTGTCAGAGAAGTTCAAAGCCAAAACTGTTTTGGATTCCCAAAGCTACAGCTTCTTTTGTTACAATAAAGTGTTGTCACTGATAATACGGTGTTTACAGTGAAAAATAGGTAATATTAACAGTAAGAATTTATTACATTGCTTTTAAGCTTAGCTTATATAACAGACATGTAGTTAATAATAGGTACTATTGGGGCTTCCCTGATGGCGCAGTGGTTGAGAGTCCGCCTGCCGATGCAGGGGACACGGGTTTGTGCCCTGGTCCGGGAAGATCACACATGCCGCGGAGCGGCTGGGTCCATGAGCCATGGCCACTGAGCCTGCGCGTTCGGAGCCTATGCTCCGCAACGGGAGAGGCCACAACAGTGAGAGGCCTGCGTACCACACACACACAAAATAATAATAATAGGTACTATTATTAACTTCATTTCACAGGTGAGAAAATAGAGGCACAGAAATGTTAAGTAAATTACACAAGATCATGTAAAACAGAAGAATTGTCCACAGTAAATAAGTATCATCATTGATGGTCAAGTTCACAGAGATGTAGTTGGATTATTCCACTCTTCTTGCCATGCTGATGGCTGCTAGTGCAGATTCCTGGCCTGGGCAGAGGGGATAAACCCCACTCCTCCGGAGATACTGTGTCAAGAGATCTCCATGCAAAAACTGGCCAGGGCTGTCAGGGCTACAGTTTTTGAGATGCATTCACTTCCCCAGAGTGTCAGTCTATTCTGCATCAGATCTCCTTCCAGTTTTTTCAGCTCAGAGATCAAACATTTTATTTTCTCCTTTTCCTCTATTCCAATCCACTGCTTCTGTCTCTTGTGGTAGTTTTATTTTAGGTTCTCCATTGTCCTTCCTGTAACTAAACCTTAGTCAGGCCTTCCCTTTCTCTCTCCAAAAGGTTTCCTTACTTTTATGATTTTCTCACCGAATGTAATCCTGAAGATGATGCAGTGTGCAAATAGGTATAACATGATAATGATGATGATGACGATGACGATGATGATGATGATCGTGATGATGATGGTGAAGAAACTTTCCTATAATACAACTTTGAATCAAACTTTGGCCATAGTATATAATATTCCAGATATGCTAGTATCGGTCAAGTCTGTCTATTTAGAGCTTCATCATGAATAAGGGAGTACTCACAATATTTACCTCTAAGGCTTGGATAAGTGGATTTGAAGTTTCTTCTGGTTGTATTAGAAGAAAGATTATTATCAATTTCTAACTTGCCAAACAGCTACACAAAGTTCCTGCTGCTTCATGTTTGCTGTGCACACCATTTGTTAAACATTTTCTCACTGCACACGTCTTCCCTCTGAAGGACTCCTAAGAACCCTTGACTGCTGTTTTGATTCCATGAGCATTTTTTTGAGAGCCCATATATGTTATATATAGTGTTGGGAGACCCAAACTCGAGTTAGACAAAGTCCCTTTCTCCAAGGAGCACTTTCTATCTGTTTGGGTAATAATCTCTATGTCTAAGGGTAGGATATATCTAATACAAAAATGTGTTCCTTCCCTCAACTAAACTTCATCTAACAAATGAAGACATAAGTGTCAAAAGGCTAGATCTCTGATTTTCAATGGTTAGCAAAAAAGAAAAAATGTTTCACGTTTAACAGCTATATACAAAATATATAAAGACACTGGATTGTCAGATAATTACGTCATCCAGTTAAATTTGAATTTCAGGTAAACAATGAATATTTTTTATTTTTACTTGCTAAATCTGGCAACCTTAACAAAGTGAGAATGTATGTTAATTTCTGTTTATGATAAATATTATAATTTTTTCAAGAAGGAATGACATAGTAGAAAAGGAAAGAGATTTGGAATCAACTAGATGTGGATTAAAGTGTGATTTTATCAGTATCTTGCTAGGTGACAGTGGGAAAATAATTTGTCTCTGAACCTCCGTTTTCTCATAGAAATGGTAACAATTATGGTCAGATGTTGAATGGCTCATTAGTGATATATAAAAATGGCTAGCATATAGTGGGGACTGTATTATTTTCACTTGCCAGTGGCGGTAATAGTAATAATAATAATAATAATAATAATAAAACATTTATTCAACACTATGTGCTAAGGACTCCACATGTATATATTAACCCAGTTCACCCTCACTACAACCTCTTGGAGTAGATAAACAATTATTTTTGTTTTAAGGATAAGACATATGAAACACAGAAAGTCACACAGCCAGTTTATGTGCAAAACAGGATTAAACATTATGCCATAGTGTCTTTCCTCTATACATCATTTAGAAACAATGATTTTAGACAGACTAGTGTAACTAGCAGCAATACAAATAGTTGATGGCTGTTGAGGATCAAAGATGCTCAAAAGAACATTAGTGTGAGAGGCAGAAGCATAACTATGGACTCCTTTACCATGAAGGGCCAGCAGAACTAACTTGGCAGAGTTATTGGTCTTTTCAGTTACATCTTGGGATGGAGATGCTTGTCACTGCCACTGCTGCTGTTGATGATGATGATAATAATAATAAAATAATAATAGCAGCTGACATATATTGATCATTTACCATGGGCCAGACCATATTTTAGGCATTTTACATGATTAATCTACCTAATCCTTACAAGATTTATAAATAAGGAAACTGCATCTCAGAGAAAATAAATAATTCACACAGTTCAATCACCTCTCTTTTACTTCAATGAACATTTACACAACCTGACCCTAGCTATAATTAATCCTTTATTCCTCTATGTTCCTGTAGAATTAGTCACTTTTAAACTACTTCTCATGATGTTAATTAAAACTTTTCTACTTTTTCCTTGAGAAAGAGATTCTTGTTTTACTTTTCCCTGGAGCCTCCCAGCATTCTACATTGGATATGGCTGTTCTGGTTATCTATCGCTACATGATAACCCATTCCAAAACTTAGTTGCTTAAAATAACAATGTATCTTTTTTCTGGGTGTTGATAGACTCCGTGGTTGGTTGTTTCTTTGGGTCATTCATGTGGTTGCAGTCAGATGGCCTGTGGCTGGAGTCATCAAAAAGCTTCCTCACTCACGTGTCTGTCACTAGGGCCCGTCGGCCATCTCTCCCACATGGCCTGTGTGTGTGGTTAGCCTGGACTTCCTCATACAGTGATACTCAGGGGCATTAACCTTCTCACAAGGTGACTGACTTCCCCCCAGGACAGGCATTTCAGAAAATAAGAAGTAGAAGCTACCAGTTTTTTAAGGCCTGGCTCAAGAAAGGAACAACATTAATTCTGCCCAGTCAATTATTCTAATTGGTCAGAGCTTTTGCAGAGCCCATCTAGATTCAAAAGGAAGGAAAATAGACACCCCCTGCCACCTCACCAGATCTCAATTTCAAAAGTGTCAAAGAATGTGTGGGCATCTTTAATCTACCACGCTAGAGTTTCTCAGTAAGTGTTAGATAGGTGGATTAATGGATGGATAAATGAAAAAGATCTAAGCCAAAGAAAGCAAATGGATGAGAAGAAATGAGGGGTAAAGATTAAAAATAAAAATATTTACAAAGACTACTACTAGTTAAAGTTTACAAGTACCTGGGAACATATGTCATGTTCTAGATATTACAATGGAAAATATATAGGTACAAGATACAATACATACATATGTTAGATATGACACAGGTTCTTCCTTTTCATACTAATACATTGGAATGGAGGTATTTGGAAATTTTTAATAGGCATAATGGCTCTTGGCATTGTCTTTTGATCAGATTGGCTTATTCTTCTCTCCTATTTTCATTCAAGTGTTTCTTCTCCACTTAAGAGTTTACTTTTGAAAAGTCAGAGACTTGGAGTACTCTACCGTTTTCCGCCATGTCTCTCCTATTCTTTTGCCTAAGAAATTTCAAATAACGTAGTGGTTTTATAATTTTTTTCATTCCCTAAATGCTGAAAGTCATTCTAGACCTCAGCTTCCATTTTATTTTGAAGACTTCTACGTGGTAGGTAGAAGAATTCAGTTATTTCATAGCCATCATAACCAGAACAAACTTCCTTGACTCTTGATATGTTCATTGATGCTTCTATCTCAAACCTTCTTCTGTCCCCATCTCTGAGAAATTGCTGTTTAAACTTGCACAAATTATTTCAACTTCCTCACTGCTTCTTAGAGAAGAGTAGAGAAAAATATGGGACATGAACAGGGACATAATGAGAGACTAAAAACCACCCGGACTTTAAATGTTAAAATCAACAAAATATGCAAAATGCCTTGAGGCAATGTAATATCACTGTCTCACAGAAGGCAGAAAATTACTAGGAGAAATTTAAATGATGTGCTGGAGAATGTCAACTGCATTCGGAATGGAGCTTTGGATTTTTATAGGAATTGAATACACATTTCAGTCATTAAAATGAAACAGTCTGAAATTGTTTCAGATTGAACTTTACATGGGCCGAGGAAGAAATTACAATTAAACATATCATGCCAAGTTTTTAATTTATGAAATGAGACATGGGGTTTTCTGAGAAAGGAGATAAAATGAAAGTTTGTCTCTAGAATCCCTTCCATTCCTAGGTTGTCAAATTTGGGGACCAAAATTTCACCTCCATATCCACCCCATTAAAACCCTGTGGGAAATGATGTAGATACGACCTTCAGGGGCTTCTAGAGAGTGAGTAATAACCAGAAGAAAACTGATAATAAATCCTCTTTGCAGTGATTTGTTTTTAGGTGTTTCTTCTTAATAACCCCTGAACAAAAATTACAATCTCCCCTCCGCTTCACTGTACCTCCACTGTTGGGGTCATGGGCTTTACTTGGTTACCACATTCTGCTTTTTATTTCTGATCTCATTATATTTCTATTTTGTTGATTTTGCGTCTCCTCAGTTACAGGTATCTGGGTTTCTAATCTAAATGCAATTCTTAATTGCCCATGTAATTGATGATGTGGATGTCCTTGACCTTGGACAGTAACTAGGTGAACCACCCAGTTAACCAAAGAGGCCCAGACTCTTTCTGGGGAGTCTTCCCAGATATTCACTCATGAACTGGGCCTCTGTGTCCCCTGCTCAGAAATATACAAAATCTCAAAGGAACTGCCAGGTATATCACCCGCTTTGCCCTGCAGATGGTAGGGGCTTCCAGCCATCCAGACAAGAATAATTCTCTGAGGATCACAGGTAACACAGGGATTCTTGACTGAGTTGACACCACCTTTTATATCCAATTAGCCTTCTAACACACCACATCTTAAAAATCCCTTCCCGAATACTCTATCAATTTTGTTCTTCCCACTGGTCCCCACCAAACTTCGTTTGCTACCTCAGGTTGTTTTTAGATTCTGCCCAGCATGGTTTTTTTTGTTGTTTGTTTTGTTTGTTTCTTTTAATATCCTTTTCTTTCGCATATTACAACCCACAACACCAGATCTTTCTTCAACTGTGGAAGAAAATCATTTCAACTGAAATCATTCTTTCAGTTAAAAATAAAAATGTGTAGTTACTCACATAAATACGATATCAGAATCTGGGTTCTTAGAAGATAATAGCCCAGCTTCACAAAGAACTTAGTTCTTTCTATGCTTCTTCCTTCTCTCAGTCCTGTCATTCTTCTCTCACACCTGAGACACAGGATACTCATTTTTCATTTTCTTGCTCTGATAGGAAGGATTTGAAAATTATATCAAGAGTAATTAGCAACACAGAAATTTTCTCAATGCAATAAAAAATCTAGCAGTAGGTAATCCTGGATTGGTATAGCAACCCTGTGATACCCTTAGGATGATCCAGTTCCTTCTGTAGTTCCTTTTCTTTTCTTCTTCTTTTTTTTTTTTTTGTGGTACGCGGGCCTCTCGCTGTTGTGGCCTCTCCCGCTGTGGAGCACAGGCTCTGGACGCGCAGGCTCAGCGGCCATGGCTCACGGGCCCAGCCGCCCCGCGGCATGTGGGATCTTTCTGGACCGGGGCATGAACCTGTGTTCCCTGCATCGGCAGGCAGACTCAACCACTGCGCCACCAGGGAAACCCCCCCTTTTCTTTTAAATAAACTTTTTATTGTAGAATAGTTTTAGATTTACAGAAAAATCATAAAGATCATACAGAAAATTGTTATGTATGTCCAATTTCCCATTATTAACATCTTGCATCTTATGTACATTTGTCACAATTAACAAATCAATATTGATACACAATTATTAACTAAACTCTAGAAATTATTCAGATTTTATTAGTTGTTTCCTAATGTTATTTTACCGTGCCAGAATCCCATCAAGGATACTGTATTACATTTACTTGTGACATCTTCTTAGGCTCCTCTTAGCTGTGACGGTTTCTCAGACTTGCCCCATTTCTAATGACCTTGACAGTTTTGAGGGGTATTGGTCAGATATTTTGTAGAATGTCCCTCAATTGTGG
Source organism: Grampus griseus (assembly GCF_964374135.1). Lineage (NCBI taxonomy): Eukaryota > Metazoa > Chordata > Mammalia > Artiodactyla > Delphinidae > Grampus > Grampus griseus. The sequence continues at coordinate 54,767,935 of NC_139007.1, read as the reverse complement.
TTTGTCTGATGTTCTTCTCATTGTTAGACTAGAGCTATAGGTTTGGGGAAGAAAACTCTAGAGGTGAAGTGCTATTAGTATTTCATCATATCAAGGGTACATGTGATCACATGACATCACTGTTGACTTTGATTATCTAGTTAAGGTAGTGTTAGGTTTCTCAACTGTAGAGTTAACTTTTCCCCTTTCCAAAGTGTACTTTTTGGAAGGAGGTCATTATAAACACGACAGCTTGGGGAAAAAGCTTGGGGAATTATGCTCTACCTCCTGGGGGAGGGGGGAATATAGCTACATAAATTATTTGCAGTTGTTCTGAATAAGATATTTGTCTTTTCCTTCATTTATTTATTTATTCAAACATTTGTTTATATCAGTATGGACTCATGAATATTTATTTTTTACTTTGGGTTATAATCCGATGTTCTTTTTCAGATCATTTCTAGATTTGGCCATTGAGATTCTTTTAGTTGGTTTCTGTGTCCCTTTGAAATACCCTATCAGTGTGTGTGTGTGTGTGTGTGTGTGTGTCTGTGTGTGTGTGTGCGCGCGTTTGTGTTCTGTTGTGTTTGAGTACTTCCTTTCTGACATAACGAAATACTCCAGGCTCATTCTGTATAGTTCCTGCCCCAATCCTAAAATTAGTCATCCATTTACTTAACGAATTAAATACCAGTAAACATGTATAGCAGTGTCAGAATTATATCCCATACCCCCATGGGAAAACACTAAATGGATGGTGGTTGTAAAAACCAGTCTCTACTGTTGGTGTGGGAGGTTAGAAATAAGCAAGGGGAGGAAGCCAGAATGATCCATGCAGTAATAGATTAGCATTGAAGACATCACAATGAACTCATGTTTAGCTTAATAGAAATACAGATATATATAGAAATATTTATAAATATGCATGTACATGAGGGATTCTATACACATAGACATATTTCTTTGCTCTGTCATCTGAATAAGCCTAGAAACAATGACATCCCAGAGGCGATGAGTACACCTAGTACTCAGATCTTGGCTTCTAGTACCATCCTGCAATAAAAGGAACTAGGACTCCTTGGAGAAATGACTGATTGTAGGATTGGGGCAGGAAATATACAAGATGAGCCTGGAGCCTGTATTTGCATTTGATTAGTTTTCTCATCCTGCTTTCGGTCTTTGGAAATTAAAAGTCCAAAGCACTCTTTTAATTTTCAATATTCTCGAACACAATTCTTTTAAAACATTATAGGGTTCTGGTGTATTAATTCTGATTTATTTCATTGGACAAAAGCCACACCCACAGATCTCTTCAAGGTTAGCCCTTTTCTACCTTCAGTTTACCTGTGAGGTTGATGAGGGACAGTGCTCTTAAGGTGCACAGAAATCCTTTTGTTTAACTGAAAGGCATGCCCTTAAGGTCTTTTTCAGCCTTTTTGTCTGTCCAAAAGATGCCAAGAGGCCCTGCCTTATGTTTTTCTGATACTCCGTAGTCACATTTTGGATTTGATCTTTGGCTTGGGACCCCTCCTTATTTTGAGAGGCTTTTGATAGCTGAAAGGACTGTTTCGAGGCCCTTTGCATACTCTTCAAATCCAATTCAAAACCTGAATAATTGTTTTTCAGTTCATCTCTTCTCTCATTTTACCGTAGGCAGCTCAGAGAAACCAGGCAGTGCTCTCAACGTGCGGCCTGGAAGTTTCCTTAGTTAGATCACCAAGTTCATCAGGTACATTTTCTGTTTTCCATGTTACTTCAGATGACAGCTTTGTTCAATTTTCTGTCACTATATAAAAGGATCTCCTTTCCTTAACCTTCTAATAATATTTTCCTTACTTTCCTTCAAGCTTCCACAGACAGCTTCCTTGGGGTCTTTTAAAACCTTACTAAAATTTTCTCCAGGCCTTTTAGGCTTTCCTAAATAGTGTCTTCAAGGCTCTTCCAGCTTCTGCCTGGTCTCAAATCCAGTGTCACATATTTTTGGTTTTTATTATGGTACCCACTTTCAGGTATTAAATTCTGTTCTAGTTCTCTATTGCTGCATTACAACTTATGGGTCTGCAACAATAATTTTATTCCCTGCTGTGGTAAACTTGAGAAGGGCTTGAGTGTGTAGTTCTGATTCAGAGCCACATGCAGCTGCAGTCAGTGACTGAAGCCGGAGAAGGTGAGAGCTGCATCCCTCTGTCTTCCTGTGGTCTTAGGGCTTCTTTACTGGTCTCCCTATGTGGGTTGGTTTGGGCTTCCTTACAGCATGGTGGCTTCAGGGTAGTTGGACTGCCTATGTGGTAGGCGAGGGAACCAGCATGAGAGTTTGAGCAAGCAAGAAAGAAGGTGAAATGCCTTTAGGCATCTATCCTCACAATTTATACAGCATGGTACCTCCCATATTCAGCTGGTTTCGAGAGCCCCTATACATTCAAGGGGAAATTACATTCCATCTTTTGAAGGAGAAGGGAAAGGGTATAAAGTCACAGTTTTATTTTGTATACCTGTGATTAGTACAAAAAGCCTTTGCATTTGGCATGCAAAAATATAGAGATGGTGAACCTGTTGGAAAAAAAAAGGCCAGGACCCTCTGGGAAGCAAGCCCCCTCTGCTGCCTAGAAATAAAAGTTAGAGATAATTACTTTTTTTTGCAGTAAAATATACACAATGTAACATTTACCATTTTTAATCAATTTTAAGTGCACATTTCATAATGCTGTCCATTGAATACCTTCACAATGTTGTATAACGATCACCACTCTTCAAGAGAAATCATTGCTTTTGGCAGAGGACCAGTTCCTGAAGACCTGAACCAAGTTCAGTGACAAGGGAGAAACCACAGCGTCCAAAGAGGAACTGTGCTAAGACTGAAAGATTTGGGGCTGGTGACCTAGGCTTAGTGCAAGGGTTGTGGAGGACTTAATCAGGTGCTTATGTATCACCCAGATACCCTGCTGTTAGCAGCCGTGATGGCAGGTGCTGGGCTTTAGAAAAGAGTAGGAAAAGTAGTTGGAAAAATGAAGAAAATATGACTATATTTTCTCTAATTTTGTATAACTCATCATGCCTGTTGCTTAGAGTTAAGGCTGCATACACTGATCTTCAAAAACTAGAAGAAGTTGACTTTGAATTTAACTTTCAGTTTAATATATTCTTAACAACTGTGTTCACTAGAGTGGGGGTTATTTCATTTCTGACTCCTAGTAACTCAGGCATTAGAACAGGTAAGGAAAGTGACAAGTCCGTTTTCATTCTAGCATTATAGCTCTTTGCTGTCAGGAAAGGCAGGCTGTTTTGCTTCTTTTCTGTAGGAAATTGTCAGTTGATAGGCAAAACTAATTAAAGAAATAGGATGTGTTCCCTCCCTTGGGAAAATCAGTCTTTTGCAAATGTATTTAAATGAATTCAGTATCCTTTCCTTTTAATAGTGCTTATCTGGGTGAAAACATTTATTTTAGATTTTATTATGGCACCCAGAAAACTATGATGCCTCTTAAAAAATAAATTATAGTGTAAAAGCCACAGAGGAAGCTGACTGAAAGAAAAACCTCAGGAACATTCCTTGTGTGTCTCCCGCTGTCTTATATGTACTTAAAGTATGCCAAGTAAGTCTCACAACACTTCCTGTTACCCGAGACTATCTTGAAGTGTCTCAGTAAATGTTTAATGCCTCTCTGTCTCTTATTCAGCATGCCAGGAGGAGGAAGATTTGTTTTTGGCAGAGGTGGGTTTTGACAGATGCCACAGGTTAATTCAGCAGGTGTTACTGCATTTGTGTAAATCAAGGAGGTTTGACAGCTGCCCAGAAATACTGGCCGTTCTCTTTGGGAAACCAGACTTTGACACGTGGAATAGGTCACAAATGAGTGTCAATTCATCTGTTCACCTCACTTCTTCCTCCATAAAAACACGAAAAGATTGTTTTCATCAATATAAATACCCCTACTTTGAGAATGCTCAAGGCCATGGTGTTTGTGTTTAGAACTGGAGATGAGATGGCAGAGCTGTTTGGAGGGCTGACATGGGAATAGAGATACTAATAGTTCTAGAACCATCAAAAGGTTCACCATGTGCTTGGTGTACTGTGGGTGTGTGTGATATGTCATTTCACTCTTATGGCAATACCCTGTGAGTGATACAGAGTTTTAAAGATGAGAAAGCCAAGACTTGCAGAGTTTAAATGACTTGCTTAGGGTCTGCCTGGTGAGGTGCAGTACAGGAACTAAATGACTTCATGGTCAATGGTACCACCTACTACACTGTGTTGGAAAAGAGGCAGACAGGAAGGAGGAAGGAAATATGTGGACCTTCATGAAACTATTCAACCTCATTTGATATGTATTCATTCAGTGCAATTTACCAATTGTAAAACATGGAAGACATTAGATTTGCATAGCTGATTATAGTTGCTCTCAAAACAGAGAGTAAAGTGAAGTAGAAAATTGCTCAAAACCAGAAGTCAAAAGATTTGGATTTCACTTCCACCTCTACTACAAACTAGCTGAGTGAACATGAGAGGGTTACTTAGACTCTTTTGTGACATGCAGAGAAAATAAAAATGAAAGATGGAGAGAGAACACTTTAAGTTCCAGATGGCTTTTTGATTTGTGGTTCCAGTTTTTACCTGATCCCCAGCTGCAAGCTTGCCATTAAACGATTCTGAAAGCTTATAATAATTTTACTCTTCAGATTAATCTAACTGGAATTGGTTGCTGTTACTTTCAGCTAACACAGCAGGAAATACTGAATCTGGTCCAACCTGAGTTTAACCACATCAAGATTTTAGAGCTGCACACCCCTTTGTAGACATACCAGGTTCACAAATTGAGCATTCTGAAGACTCAAGGTTTATATTTACCTTTACAAGGTTTATATTTACGTTGGTCTCCTTTGCTGGTGTGTGGGCATGAGGGGGAGGGGCCTTTCATGGCACCCTTCTTCCCTTCAGGAGAGGAGAAGACCTGGGCTGCCCCAGTGCCCTTATGTAGATAGTAATTCTTAGCATCAGCCTCTGTGATCAAATGTACAGCTCTTTGCAGAATAGTACCTTCTACGTAAGACTTTTGAGGGCCATAGTTATGACAAGTTATATATATATATATGTGTGTATATATATATATATATATATATATATATATATAGTCTCAGGGTTTTCTTCCTTCAAGTAGCCAATCAAGTAGCCAGACACAGTTTAGATGAGAATTTCTTTAACAAAAAGGATTGCCATTACCAGCAGTCAGGTTGATAATCCTTCTCTTTCTTTAGGATTAAAATGCTAATCATAGGGAATGTGTTATGGGTTTATTCATTTACTTTTAATGGTGGGAGTCTGTCCTTTGGAGTCTTAAGCGCCAGTTTGGATTTAATGATAAGACACTGTCTATACTGCCATTAAGGTCTGTCTAAGAAAATGGCCAATAGAGAATGACTTCTAAGTTTAGTCAAGTCATGCATGATTCTTAACAACCACCACTGAACTTTGGAGTGAGAACTTTAACAGCCTAGCGGTCAAGGTTCTCTCAGATATCAATGAGATCAGGTGAGTCATGCTAACTTCAGCAGAAAGGAGAAATGTATTAGAAGCATATTATGATACCCCATATAATCCGAGGAAATGTTAAAAACCATTAGGCCTTTGAAATGTGGAAACCAGGAAAGGCAGATCTCAGAAGCAGGAGTTTGTGGCTAGTTCTGCAAAAGTTCTATCTTTAAAGACGCTTAATTCCCAATTTCCAGCATGTCTTTAGTCCAAAATCTAAAATTCTGGGGAAAAGAATCTGATTGGCCCAGCTCGTCTCATCCCTTGAGGACAGATGTTGGTCCCTCCTCAATCAACTATGGTCCAGAAAGTGATCATACAATACGGTTATGGCTGGGAGGCACCCCAGCTAATCATTCCAAGAGCAAGGGCTTGGCAGATAGATCAAAAGGATGTTAAACGATGATCATCCTGAGGAGCTTTGACACAAGGAAGCACTTAGAACTGCCGATTTGGGGGACTAATGTGAAAGACTAGGTAGAATGCTCATACATTCGATTCTTCTGCCCTGGTTCCTGTCTTGCTTTTAGCATCCTGTCAATTCTGTGTACATTATTCCTCTAATACATTCCTCCATATTGCTTTAATTAGCATTCATAAGTGTTACTTGCAACCGAAGGACTCTAGATGACACAGAGGTTGGTACCAGAAGCAGCTACTGTGTGTTACAGTCCCAAAGTATAACTGGAGGACCAACTCCATTCTGCTCTCTTGACTGACTTCCAGACCACATCTCAGATAGCTTTGGGAGGATTTGGAGACCATCGCACTTTTGTAAACCTTATTTTATAGTTTGTGAGATTTCGGATTATTTTAGAGTTTGAGTAATCCAGTACTTTGTCATTTGTCAGGCTTTGTTTTCTTCAGAAATAAAACTCTTTAAAATTTTTTTGGTCATTTGCTTCTGTCTATTTCTATTTCCTGGACTTTATAGACTAGATTTCAAACCCAGTGATTTTACAGAATCAAACTCTTGGATTCTAGTTCTGACCGGAGAGTCTCAATTTCTTATCAGTGAACCTGAGCCTAGATGTTTTGACTGGTCCAACAACTTAATGGTCTCTATCTTGTGCTTTGGGGCAATCTGAAACAATTGCCTGGTAGTATGTTATTTAAGGTCTTTGGCTGCAAGCAACAGAAATTGAATCTGGTTTAAGTAAAAAGGAAATTTATTTTAAGCATATTAGAGAGTTCACTGACTACTAGAAGGTGGAATTATCAGATTTAGGATCTAACAGTGCAGCAGGAAGTAATTAACTATCTTGTCTTAGTGTTGTTAACCACCGAAATGAATGAACTTCATTCATTTTATTTTTCTTGCTCTCTTTATCTTATTGTTCTCAACATTTAAGTTTCCCACAGAGAGGATATGGTTCTAACTTTGGTCATCCTTCTAACTCTTTCCCTAGGTTTATTTTTTTTTTCCAATAAAAGAATTTGATTGTGATGTTAAAAAAATAGAAATTCTCTCTAATACTTTCTCTAGGTTTCAAAATATGAAATAATTTTTAAATTAAACAAATATAAAGGTAATTTTCTGACTCTGCCCATTTCCATAAAAATAGGAACTTAAATGCTGGAAAAAAGTTTGCCCATTCATCTTCCTTACTTGCTTCTCCCACAGGAAAAAAATCCTTTTCTGGTAAGATTGGGATAAAGGTTCCTGTGTGGTTCACTCTTTCTCTCTCTCTCTCTCTCTCTTTCTCCCCTGCCCCCAGGTGGGCTACTTTATCTTTCTTTGCCCCGCTTTAATTAGTAAGCATAGCCAAGTCAGAGCCCAAGACCTGTTTTCTAGAGATAAGCCAGAAGGTATGACTTGTGAAGGAGGTTGTGAATTTTCTAAAGTTTAGAATCTGGAACTTAAACTCTCTCAGCTGTCAATTCCAAACTCTGGACTTGGAGGAAGGTAGTTGGAGGCTCTAATTTAGCCAATATTCACAGATCTGTTCTCTACCCTAGCTGTACCAAACAAACAACAAATAGATAACATACTGCCATCATCACTTTGCTTCCTATGTTTGCTTTCAGTTTTGTTTGTTCCTAAAGGGGAGAAGTACTAAGCCCCATTCAACACCCCCACAAAAGCTTTAAAAGGTTTTTCTGTGGTTTTTCTAAAAGTACATTTTCTATAAATAGGGCAAAAGATGGATCCATCAGTAATGTACTGTTATATTGGGACTTCAATATATGTAAAATTAAAATAATATATAGTTGAGAATAGAATGTTGAGGAAAAAAATTAACCAAGGAATTGAAAGATGTGTACACTGAATACTATAAAACATTGATGAAAGAAATCAAAGACACATGTAAATGGAAAGATATCTTCATGGATTAGAAGAATTAATATTGTTAAAATGTCCATTCTACCCAATGCAGTCTACAAATTCAGTGCAATCCCCATAAAAATTCCAATGACATTTTTTACAGAAATAGTGAAAACAATATTAAAATTTGTGTGGAACTACAAGACAACCCAAGTAGCAAAAGCAATCTTGAGCAAGAAGAACAAAGCTGGAGACATTACACCTCCTGATTTCAATTGATATTACAAAGACATAGTAATCAAAACAGTATGGTACTTTTTATGGAAAAACAGGCACAGAACAATGCAACAGAATAGAGAACCCAGAAATTAACCCACACATATACAGTCAACTAATTTTTGACAGAGGAGCCAAGAATGCACAATGGGAAAAGGGTAGTCTCTTCAATAAATGGTATTGGGAAAAGTGGATGGCCCCATGCAAAAAAATTAAATTGGACACTTACAAAAAAACCTCAAACTCAAAATGAATTAAAGATTTAAACATAAGGCCTAAAACCATAAAATTCCTAGAAGAAAACATAGGGAAAAAGCTCCTTGATATTGGTCTTGACAATGATTTTTTTTGGATCTGATACCAAAAACATAAGCAAAAAATAAACAAGTGGGAGTACGTTAAACTAAAACGTTTCCACACACCAAAGGAAACCATCAGCAAAAATGAAAGTGGAACCTACAGAATGGGAGAAAATATTTGCAAACTGTCTATTGGATAAGGGTTGATATCCAAAATATATAAGAAACTCAGACAACTCATAACTAAAGCAAAACCAAACAACCCAATTAAAAAATGGGCAAAGGACCTAAATAGTCACTTTTCCCGAGAAGACATACAAATGGCCAGTAAGTAAATGAAAATATATACTCAGCATTGCTAATCACCAGAAAATGCAAATCAAGACCACAATGAGATATCACCTCAAACCTGTTAGAACAACTACTATCAAAAAGTCAAAAGATAACAAGTCCTGCTGAGGATGTAGAGAAAAGGGAACCCTGTATATTGTTGGTGGAAATGGAAATTGGCACATTATGGAAAATAATATAGAGGTTCCTCAAAAAATTAAAAATAGAACTACCACATGATCCAGCAATCTCAACTCTGCATATATAGCCAGAGGAAATGAAAACAGGATCTTGAAGAGATATCTGTACTTCCACTCATTATTCACAGTAGACAAGATATGGAAACAATGTAAGTGTATATTAGTGGATGCAGATAAAGATAAAGAAAATGTGATATATATGGTGGGTGGAATATGATTCAGGCTTAAAAAAAGAAGGAAATCCTGCCATTAGCAATAACATGGATGAAGCTGGAGGGTATTATTTTAAGTAAAATAAGCCAGACACAGAAATAAAAATATCACATAATCTCAGTTACATGTGGAATAAAGAAAAAGAAAACTTGAACTCATTATAATAGAGAATAGAATGATGGTTACCAGAAATTGGGGGGTTGGGGGAAAAGAGGCATATTGATCAAATGGTGCAAACTTTCCCTTATAAGATGAGTAAGTTCTGGAGGCCTAATGTACAGAATGGTGACTATATTTATGTGTTGTACACTTGAAATTTGTAGATTTCAAGTGTTCTCACCACAAAAAAAATTTAAAAAGGTAACTATTTGAGGTGATGGATATGTTTGTGATTGTGTTAATTAATGACTATGGTAATCATTTCACAGTGTATGCATTTATCAGGCGTGTTGTACACCTTAAATTTTTATTTCTCGATTATACTTCAATAAAGCTGGAAACAAGTAATACAGAGTTGATTCTAAAAATGGTTCAGCACCAACAATTAGCAGTTCTTTGGGTTCACTGGTAATTGTAAAATAAAGTCAAGTTGTGTTTCAAGTCACTTCTTCTGATAACCAATCCATGTACATTTATAAAATATTGTACTTGGAATTTTATCTGTAATACTGAATTATTTCAAACAAAATTGAACTTTGTAGAGGTTATACAGCTATGTCCTGACTCTACTGTAGAAAAGGATCCTTTCACTTTTAAAATTCTATTGTTATGTGAAATGATATATAGCATAAGGGATTCATGCCATAGGGATTTCCAAAGTAACCAAAAAAAAAAAAAGGAATATAATTTTTTCTTAGTATCTTCACAGATATGCTCTTATAGGAATAATAGTATAAGACTTAGCATCTACCATTTCTCCACTATTCAGTAAGGGATTTGAGAAAAATATTTTCTTGAGATTAGGTCCTAAGACACACACAGTCCTTGATTGTCACCACCGATTCAATACTGGTAGTCCAGGAATATGGTACATGTGACTGAATTCTAAGGTATGAGCTATAAAATCTTATTCAGAAAAAAAATATTTAGCCTCTTAATGTGGTTGATATTTGCTTCAAAGACAGATTAAATAATGCATTGGAGATTCAAAGCCTGGATTTATAGTCCTGCTTCAACTGAGAGTCTCTGCTTGAGACAAACGCCCTAGCATTGGCCTGTGACCAGGTCTGGTCTTGAGCTCACTCTGTCATCTTGAGGAAAAGAAGAGGAGGGTGAAGTAGAACTTAACCTGCTTCAGTTTCAGATAATTCAGTTAAATACAAATATGTGAAAGCTGTTCATTTCTTCGTTTAGAAAATATTTTTTAGCACAGTGCTTGGCACTGTGAAGTACATGCAGCTGAATTAGACACAAATACTTCCCTTAGGAATTTACGATCTAGAAACAGAAAAAAGCACACCAAAGCCCACTTAATAAGAGATGTTTGGCTAATGAGACTTCTGTGAAAGAAGAGAGGATTTTGAAAATGGTTGAAAGATCAGAAAAGGCTTCATAGAGCTAAAGGAATTAGAGCTGAACCTTAAAAGATGAGTGTAGGAGACATTATTATTTCTTTCTCCCCCAGCATCTCTTTGCCTTTCTTCAAGGGAGGAATCACTTCCTACTTCACTGTTCATCGAGGTGTTTTTGTGTTCAGTGTCCAAATGGGCTTCAGACCTAACTGGCCAGTCAGAGCATTTCAGTCTCCTGGCTGCTGAGGCTGTTCGGGGATGGATGAATAACCCAGCCAGACTGCTGAGAAAAGCACACAATAATGATCTTTTTTCCACTGGATTAGCTGCATGTTCCTGGAAGAATAAGTGGTTCTGGGCATGGGTTAACGTATCTGAAATCTTTGTACATGTATACTGGAATTGAACAAGTAAGTAATTGAATGGCAGATAGTGGGAGGCAGATTTCTCCTGTTTGGAGTGGAAGGTTACAAATGAGCAAAGGGAGAAGGCCTGAATAAACTAGAAGTACTGGTTTGGAGTTGGAGACATCAGTATGAATTCATGTCTAGCTTTATGTAGATACAGACAAATGCATATAGAAATATTTATAGGTATGTATGTTTACAATGGTCAAAGCTGGAACAATTTGAGCTACAAAGTTTATAAAACAAAGTGGTATTAGAGTATAACCCAAAGTATAAAATAAATATCCATGAATCCATACTGATGTAAATACATGATTGAATTAATAAATAAATGAATAAGACATTTTATAAATCTCTCATTCAGCAGAATTACAAATTATTTATGTAGCTACTCCCCCCTCAAGGAGCTGGAATGCAAATTCCCACCCCTTAAGGGTAGACTATGTTAATTACTTGCTTCTAAACAGAATAGTATGAAAGGAAGCGAAATGTAAATTGACTTTGGAGAAACCTGGTAAACACACTACCTTAGATGATTAAAGTTATCATCATCAGTGACAAGTCATATTAGCAGCATAAATCCTTGATATGATGAAATGGGAATAGATTTCATCTCTGTGGTCTTTCTGCCCAAGCCCATAACCTCAGTCTAACCATGAGAAAAACATCAGACAAACCCAAATTGAGAGGCATTCTACAAAATACCTGACCAGTACTCCTCAAATTGCAAGGTCATCAAAAACAAGGAAAGTTGGAGAAACTGTCACAGCTTAAGGAGCCTAGGGAATCATGGCAACTAAATGTGAATAGGTATCTTGGATGGGATTCTAGAGCAGAAAAAGGACGTTAGTAAAGATTTAATAAAATTCTAATTAAGTACAGAGTTTAGTTAATCTCAATATTGGTTTCTAACTTGTGACAGAAGCACCACAGCAATGTAAAATGTTAGCAACGGGGGAAATGGGTGTGGAGGTTACAGGAAATCTCTGTACTAACTTTGCAACTTTTCTGTAAATCTACAACCTATTCTAAAATTAATTAAGTACAAAAAATGATTGTTGCTCTACTTTATAAGCTCCATTTTAAATGTGAAGTCCTCTAATCTTCTTTGCAGCATGGTGATAGTAGGAACTGGCTCCCTACACCTTATTCTATTCAGACAGTTTTATTTTGGGAATAGTGTTGCAGGAAATAGATTAAAAATATTAACTTACTTTTGAATACATACCATCAGAAAACAAATACTCACATAATGTGGTTGTTACTGTTTATGATGTTAAGAATTTTCTTCCCTGATAACAAACTCTTGAAGATAAAGAATGAAATAAATACATATCCTAAAACAATAAGCTCTCAAAATAATGAGGCCGGTTACAGTGCTCTCAGAGTTTAATTGGAAAACATAGTCACTGAGAAGGTAATTTGAACTATGACTATAAATTTTTGTGAAGAATTGTCATCTGTAACAAGCCTTTTACTTCATTTATTCTTAGCTATTTCACATAAACAGAAAAAATTTTTCTTAAAGAAACTGGATGCACTAGAAAGTAATGAAATCTAGTCATTTTTTTTTTTTAAACATCTTTATTGGGGTATAATTGCTTTACAATGGTGTGTTAGTTTCTGCTTTATAACAAAGTGAATCAGTTATACATATACATATGTTCCCATATCTCTTCCCTCTTGCATCTCCCTCCCTCCCACCCTCCCTATCCCACCCCTCCAGGCAGTCACAAAGCACCGAGCTGATCTCCCTGTGCTATGCGGCTGCTTCCCACTAGCTATCTACCTTGCATTTGGTAGTGTATATATGTCCATGCCTCTCTCTCGCTTTGTCACAGCTCACCCTTTCCCCTCCCCATATCCTCAAGTCCGTTCTCTAGTAGGTCTGTGTCTTTATTCCTGTCTTACCCCTAGGTTCTTCATGACATTTTTTTTTCTTAAATTCCGTATATATGTGTTAGCATACAGTATTTGTCTTTCTCTTTCTGAAAGTCATTCTTTTTGTACAAAGTGGATCTGTAAACTTCTCCAGTTGCTACCTTTTCAGTCCCTTTCTTTGAGATTTTTACTTGACGGGGGTGGGGTAAGGGAACGTAGTTTCTCAACAAATTACCTTCTTTCCATAAGTAGTTCCTACCCTGGGTTTTCTTGTCACAAAAATCTGTAACTTTTCCAACTTTGAAAATTATTTCAGTCAAATTGTGTATCATGTGGTAACTTTGTAAAATAGAAGAACTTTGAGAAGCATAATGATCTCAGTCTGTATTGCTTATCTGCCAAGGGAGAAAATTAGGTTCTTCAGTTATTTAAATACTTTAGGAAATAGGAATCCTGGGTCATTCTCTCTTTAGCATATATATATGCAAAAAGTAATAATATATTTTTAGTGGGGGTTGTTATTTTATGTTTGTATGTTTTTATTGCTATCTCTATCACTTTCCCCATAATCAATTTGCTATCGATATTACAGAGTTTTGGTCACCTGTTACCACCCAACCTTAATCCGGTAGCACCAGGTACAAAAAGGAGTTGTTTATAAAGAATAATTTCAGGTGAAGAGAAAGGTCTGTTGCTCAAAAACCAGACTTGGGTTAAAGAAATACATAACCTAAGTTAAATTTACCAAGCTAAATAATTTACATTAACATGTATTTTAATATTTTATTTTGATAATATATTTTATTTTTATAATGAATTTATATTTAATACATTCTTTTATTTTTAGGCCCAAATTCAGAAAGAAAAGTCCTGACTTTTTAAAGAGGTTGGCAACCTATCAGTGTTTAATTTGTATTGTAACTTATTTTAAATATTTTAAAAATTTATTTTTATTAATGCTTAGGACTGAATTGTTTCTCAGAGACTGTAAGATATTACCACACTGAAACGTGACATCCTCGATTATCCTTCAGATATAAGAAATTTGTGAAAAAGAGAAAAGAACTGTTAAAAATGGGAATATCCTTTCTACAAGCATGTTGCAGTTAAGTTTTTAAATAATGTTATATCGTCAGAAGAAAACATCAGAGTTATATCACAGAACTTGCACCATTTGGATAGAAAACATGGAGTCTCTTTTATTAGTGAAGGGGTTTTATTTTTTGATTAGTCATTATGGTTCTGAGGAGAGGGGTTGAGAACTATGGCAAGGAGAAATGCCAGCGACGAATTCATATGATGATGCCAACATCCACATCATTCCTCTCCCCATGATTCATATTTCGACTGCTGCTCCGGCTCTGCACTGTCTGGCAACAGGCAGAACTCCGTGCAAAGAAATCCATCCATTTAAATAAAGCCTCCGCAAGGTGAGCAGGTTTAGCTACCTAACTGCGGCTTAACCTGAGGAACATTCTCCTTAGGGAAACCCAGTCTTAACTCCTCACGTCTCTTGGGTCTGGTGTCCCTCCTGTGTGTTCCCATAACGTAGGCTCCTCATCTCTACGGAGAACTTTATACAACTTTATACACTGGATTGTGATCTTAATTTGTGTGCATCGTCTGCTAAAATGTAACCTATCTAAGGGCTTATTTATATTCTCAGTGCCTTGTATAACCAAAGGCACAGAGGAAGGGTCAACAGATGTTTGCTGAAAGAACAAACATTAAGCATTAGGGTAGAAAACAGGATGACCAGAATGATAAACCTACTTGGGAAGAAATATGAGCCCTGCCTTGAGCTTTATCCAAAATGAGAATAAAAATGCTAGGAGGCATAAGCTGCTTTGAAAGTGGGGCCATGATGAAGGTTATGAGATACTTACACGGAGAGTCACTGGGGAAGGTGAAAGATTTTAATTTAGCAATCCTTTTAAAGATGTGCAGTTTTAAAGATGCCCATGTGGATTTTGACAAGATAAATAGGTTGTTTTATAGCAGATTTTAATTTTCATTCTAGATTACTAAAATAATTTGTACTCATTTCTCTGAATTAAAAATGTACACAATTACGTCTCCACTTGGAGATGGAAAAGCAAAGTGATCAAAGTACTGGAAACAGGGAGCCATTTATGGCACTGGGAACACTTTTGGTAGACATACTATGATTTTGCCCATCGAACACCGATTTCTCCTATTTGGGGTGATATCACACTGCTTTTCCTTTGAGAGTTCTCTCCCAACTCTGTTTTTTGTGACTTAGCCGGGGCAACTGCCTAATAAAATCTGGGGTAGAGCACATGAACTTGATCTGGGCAACTAGTGTATTCCATTTCCTAAGTCCTAGTAGTTGGTTTAGAGATAGGCATGTAATACAAGTTGAATCAATCAGAGCTTATCCTGGGACTTTTCCTGGTATAAAAAGAAAGTACACTTAGTCCTCCAAATCCACAGGTTTTTCATCCACAGTTGGTTGAATCTGTGAATGGGAAACCTGCAGATATGGAGGGCCAACTGTATTCATTGTACTGTGCCATTTTATATAAGGGACTTGAGCATCTGATTTGGGTATGGCAGTCGGGGCTTTTGGAACCAATCCTGTGCTGATACTGAGGGATGACTGTAGTTTCTTTCCATTGCACTTGGATCTATGAAGATGTAGGTCTTGAGTTGCCAGGGGTCAACACAACCTGAAATGCAACCCATGCAGAAGAAAGCTGAGCCTGATGCCCTGATAATATTGTGTAGCTTTCCAGAAGCAGCCATCCTGTAGCTAGAATTGCTTCTTAACTCATCAGTGACTTGAACCAATAAATTCCACATTTTAAGCAAAAATCAGGGCGTGATTCCTCTTCTCTAGGCAAGGCCAAATTTTTGATTTTTCAGAATAAAACAATGAAGAGAAAGTTTTAGAAAGTGAAGAGATTTATGTATCAGTCAAAATAATCTCTAAGATTGAGTCTTCACCCAAAGGAATAGTGTGTCATATTCAGATATTAAAATACTGGTATTAAATCCCTGCTTTGTAGTTTATGCAGTGAGGGGGTTTTGCTTCTTTTTGTTTGTTTTTTTAGTGTTTGGGTAGTTCTCACATTTTAACAAAGTAGCTACAGAGAGATTAGCAAAGGAATAGACATTTTATGCAAAGCTTGTTTTTAGCTTTTCTTTATTTTTTTCTTTATTTTTCTTTTTTTCCAGCATTACTTTTCTTAGGACTGAAATCATTGGCAATGACAACACTAACTATAACTCTAGTATCTCGTTTGAGGTGTGTTGATGGGCAGGTCCATCTCTGTTCTTTAGTAAAAGCATTGAGGAGCAAACTCAGAGAGTTTTCTCAACAGAAATAGATGTTTTTCAGCAGGAACTTTAGAAGCATGTTTGAATTATTGGAATGATATGAAATGCATCTATCTGAGAGAAATGCCATTAGATATTTGATGAGGCTTACTTGAGAACAAAACCTTTCAGTCACAAGTATTTGTTCCCTCTTTTCCTAAAAGAAAGGACCAAATTTCATGCACAGGATGCTTCGTCTATAAAGTGGTCAATTTGGCCACAAGTCCTGTGGAGCAGACTGTTTGAGTTGAGTTCCTGTCACTTGTAATTTATTTATTGCAAGGGAGAGACTTCGGATAATAACCACTGAAGAGTAAAATGCTGAACAGTTTTAATAAGGGGAATGACTTGGTGAGATTCATACTTTAGAATGATTACTCAGGCTTAACAGTGAGGAAGGAGGCTCTAAAAATGTGATAGTCTAAGAGCTTTTACCCTAATATTGGCAGGAGATGGTGGTGGCCTTCATTACATAGGCACAGTAGGCTTGGGGAGAGGTAGAAGACTTGAGAAATGTCCCAGCAGTAGACCTGGATTCCTTCAGTGATCATTTGGTAGAGCAGACGGCAGAGAGGAAAGTGTCACTAATAAGACCCAGGATTCTGGCTTGGAAAGTTGGATGGAGGGTGGTGTTTGTGTGTGTATGGGGGGTGGGGAGGTTGGGAGTGGGGACAGCAAGAGGAATGAAACATTCAATTTGGGGCATGTTGAATTTAAGGTTTGAAAAATATCCAAAAGGTTTTATGTAGATCTGGATCTCAGAAAAGAGTATGAGCCCAGAGAGACAGATTTAGAAGCCATCACCATACCAGTTCAGATCAAAGGATCAAAGATCATAATGGAAAACGCTTTGATCTATTTATTTTTGGCTAGCATTCCCTTTTCTGAGAATAAGTTACACACATTTAGTAGAGATCGGGTAATTCCACATAAAAGTAATAATGTGGCCATCATTTTAAAAAATGAGTATTAGTTGCAAACATATAAAGGTGAGTTAGCAAGAAAAACACCATCTTAAATTTTTCTTGAAAAATTTGAAAAAGCTGGAGATGCAACAGCCTTGTTTCCTTGAACTCAGACCTTCTGGTGCTTTATATTACCTTTTACATTACTTTTAAGATAAAATTTGCATTTGAATAGCCAAGAAAAATGTTGTGAGTGAAAACACCACAATATTTAAAAAGCAGACAGAAAGGAGGCTGTAAAAAAGACCAAGAAGTGGCAGGTAGAAAAATAGAATGAAAAATGAGGAAAGCCAAAAAAAGGGTATTTCAAGGAAAAGGCCATAATTGTGAATATGAAGGTAAGATAAGGAATAAAAAATGTCTGCAGGATATAATAAAGAGGAACAGGGTAATAGATGGCTTGGGTGAAAACAGTGCAAAAATGGTGCTAGAAACCACAGAATTTAAAAAGAAAGTAATCTTTATTTGTTCAAGAGAAAAAAACCTTAGTAGTTCATTGACTTTTAATCTTTAAAATTTTTTCTTCTAAAAATACACATTCACACACATTAGAATATAAAATTTGTTACCTACTCTGTTTTTTTTATGCTGCTTCTCCTCTATCCTCAATTTTTAGCATTATATTGTTAGTATTTTCTCATAACAGTTTTTTCTTTGAATTTTTTTTAGTGGTAGCATAGTATAGTCATGTGGATAATAATACTTCCCCATTCTTGTACTTTAAGTTTTCTTTTGCCTTTTTTGGCCGTTAAAAAGAATAAGCACTTCAATGAATGATATAAATTTTTTGCGTATCTGATTATACTGGGTCAAATTATTTTAAATATAAGTTACTAGATCAAATGGATTTCAAGATAGATCACATCAGTTTTCATTATATGTCAGTGACTATATTCTGCACCCTCAGCAATGTGGATTTCATGAGTTAAATATTTGGTGGTTCCATCAGCTATTGAATATATATATAAATATTTCTTACTGTGAAGGTGGATTCTTTGTCTTAATTTGGTTAAGTTTTCATTAGATACTTTGAACTATGTTATTGGGTGCATTACAGATTTAGACCTGACATCTTCCTTGTGAGTTGATCAGTTTTTCATTAAGTACCTTTTCTGTCTAATAATGCTTTTTTGTCTTTAAATCTACTTTATCTGACATTGATGTAGTTTCCTGAGCTTTCTTTTGCTTAATATTTTCTTGGTATAGATTTTCCCATCCCTTTACCTTTAGACTTTTCTGTGTACTTACAATTAAAGTATATCTTTTTAAAGCAACATATATTTTCAAAATGCAATTTGCCGATATTAGTTTATTACTCACTGTTAATTTAATATTTATTTGTATATTAATTTAATTTAAATTAATTCAACAAAGAATATATTTGAGTTTATTTCTACCACCTTATTATTTGCCAACTATTTTAGGGTCATTTTTCTTTCCTTCCTTGCCTTTTTTTCTGGATTAATCAAAAAATAGTTTTATTATTCCATTTACTATATTTTAGTGGTTTTCCTAGAAATTATAACATGCATCCTTATTTCAGTCCAGTGCTAACAGTTACTTTTACAACTCCTCTAGAAGCCTAGAAACTTGCATATTTAAACTAATTTACTAGTTCTTTCTTTTGCATTATTGTTATATGTTACGATATACACACGAACTATAACTAGTTTGCATATATTTAACAAATTTTAAACCATTAAAATTATTGTTTTGTACAGTCAAAACAGTGTATTTTGTTAACCCATGTATTTACCCTCTTCATTCCTTCTTGCATTTTTGACTTACAGTCTGAGATTATTTTCATTTTGCCTGAAAAACACCCTTTAGAATTTGTTTTAGTGCAGGTCTACTGAAGACAAATATTTTTAGTTTTTGTCTGAAAATGTCTCTGTTTTGCTTTAACTTTTGTAGATCATTTTCTCTGGATGTAGGATTTTAAATTGGTAGTCATTTTCTCTCAGCATTTTAATGATGCTATTCCATGTATTCTGGCTTTATTGGTTTTTGTAAATAAGTCAGCTATAGTCTTACTGTTAGTTCTTTGAAGGTGATGATGTTTTCCCCTTGTATTGCATTTAAGAAATTCTCTTTGACTTTGGTTTTTAAAAGTTTTAGTATGTTGTTCCCTGGTATGTTTTTCTTTGTATTTATCCTCTTTGGTATTCTTGGCAATTCTTCAGTCTAAAGATCGATGTCTTTTTCAGCTTAGGAGACTCTCCAACCACTATTTCTTGAAATACTGCTTCTCCCTCTATTCTCTTTCTCCTTTCATGTTATGACTCAATTTACATGCACTTAAAGACCTTTTTAATATGGTGGAAATATCCCTTATATCCTATTCTTAATGGTCCCTTAATTTTTATCTCTTTGTAGATAGAGTGTAGATATTTTCTACTCCCCTTATTTCCAGTTCAACAATCTTCTCTTACTAATACATGTCCACATTGCTGTTAAATCACTATTGAATTCTTTTTTTTCACTATTGAATTGTTAATTTCAATTATTGTGTTCTTCAACTCTAGAATATTCATTGAATAGTTTTTATGAATGGTGGTTCTCTTCTGAAATTCCTCCTTCTTGTCTTATAGTTTTGAACATATTAATAAAAATTATTTAAAATTGCACACGCAGTAATTCCTATATCTGAGACCCCGATGGGTTTGTTTTAATGGCCTCTTCTTTTTTTCTTTGTCCTGTCTTCTGACATGCTTATTCTCTCCTTTCTTTCTTTCTTCCTTTCTCCCTTTCTCCCTTCCTTCCTTCCTTCCTTATCTTAGATGTTATCTTTAAAGAATTTAGAAGTTCTGGAGTTCTCGTTATTTTTCTCCTAAGGAAGCTTTTATCTGGCAGCTAAAATGTGCAGATTACCTTAATCCAATCAGGGATTGATCTCAATTTAGTCTGGGCTTCGATTTTTGTGAGGCCTATTTTATCCATAGTCAACTCTCTCTTTTAGGGAGCAGTCTTCTGGGGCCCCTGCTGAAGACACAGGGCATTTACTAGAGCCCCTCCCTGCAGGCCCTGTCTTCCCAGCTCTGTGAGACTCTGACAAGCACTGCTGGATAGTTCAACTTCTTACAGAAGAAACTTTCTAGCTACTGTCTCACACAGTGAACCCTGTGCTGCTTTTGAACGGACAAAACCCTGAAGGGGAAATGTGCTGAACAACTCATTCCTCTGAGTTGCCCTGCCTGCCTTGCTAGCCCCAAATTCCAATTTTTGTCTCCCTTGCTATGTGCAGCTGCTAAAGACTAAACTTGGCTTCTTTCCTCCTTTACCAGACCCCCCTTTTTTTTTTTGACATACCTAGCAATAATCACTTTATTTTTACATTTTAAATTAAATTTAATTAATTTATTTATACAGCAGGTTCTTATTAGTTACCTATTTTATACATATTAGTGTATATATGTCAATCCGAATCTCCCAATTCATCCCACCACCACCCCACCCTCCATATATTTGTTCTCTACATCTGTGAGTCTATTTCTGCCTTGCAAACCAGTTCATCTGTACCATT
This sequence comes from Grampus griseus, assembly GCF_964374135.1. NCBI lineage: Eukaryota > Metazoa > Chordata > Mammalia > Artiodactyla > Delphinidae > Grampus > Grampus griseus. The sequence goes on along the minus strand of NC_139007.1, from coordinate 54,747,219 downwards.
TTCCTAGATTTCACATATATGCGTTAATATATGATATTTGTTTTTCTCTTTCTGACTTACTTCACTCTGTATGACAGTCTCTAGATCCATCCAATCTCTACAAACGACCCAATTTCTTTCCTTTTTATGGCTGAGTAACATTCCATTGTATATATGTACCACATCTTCTTCATCCATTCATCTGTCGATGGGCATTTAGGTTGCTTCCATGACCTGGCTATTGTAAACAGTGCTGCAATGAACATTGGGGTACATATGCCTTTTTGAATTATGGTTTTCTCTGGGTATATGCCCAGTAGTGGGATTGCTGGATCATATGGTAATTCTATTTTTAGTTTTTTACTCTTCTCCATAGTGGCTGTATCAGTTTACATTCCCACCAACAGTGCAACAGGGTTCCCTTTCCCCATACCTTCTCCAGCATTTGTTGTTTGTAGATTTTCTGACGTCCATTCTAACCGGTATGAGGTGATATCTCATTGTAGTTTGATTTGTATTTCTCTAATAATTAGTGATGTTGAGCAGCTTTTCATGTGCCTCTTGGCCATCTGTATGTCTTCTTTGGAGAAATGTCTATTTAGGTCTTCTGCCCATTTTTGGATTGGGTTGTTTGTTTTTTTAATATGGAGCTGCATGAGCTGTTTATATATTTTGAAGACTAATTCTTTGACCGTTGATTCATTTGCAAATATTTTCTCCCATTCTGAGGGTTGTCTTTTCGTCTTCTTTATAGTTTCCTTTGCTATGCAAAAGCTTTTAAGTTTCATTAGGTCCTATTTGTTTATTATTGTTTTTATTTCCATTACTCTAAGAGGTGGTCAAAAAGGATCTTGCTGTGATTTATGTCATAGAATGTTCTTCCTATGTTTTCCTCTAAGAGTTTTATAGTGTCTGGTCTTACATTTAGGTCTTGAATCCATTTTGAGTTTATTTTTGTGTATGGTGTTAGGGAGTGTTCTAATTTCATTCTTTTACATGTAGCTGTCCAGTTTTCCCAGCACCATTTATTGAAGAGACTGTCTTTTCTCCATTGTATATCCTTGCCTCCTTTGTCATAGATTAGTTGACCATAGGTGAGTAGGTTTAACTCTGGGCTTTCTATCCTGTTCCATGGATCTGTATTTCTGTTTTTGTATCAGTATTCTATTGTCTTGATTACTATAGCTTTGTAGTATAGTGTGAATTCAGAGAGTCTGATTCCTCCAGCTCTGCTTTTTTCCCTCAAGACTGCTTTGGCTATTCAGGGTCTTTTGTGTCTCCATACAAATTTAAAGATTTTTCTTCTAATTCTGTAAAAAATGCCATTGGGAATTTGATAGGGATTGCATTGAATCTGTAGGTTGATTTGGGTAGTATAGTCATTTTCACAATATTGATTTTTCCAATCCTAGAACATGGTATATCTTTCCATCTGTTTGTGCCATCTTTGATTCTTTCATCAGTGTCTTATAATTTTCTGAGTACAGACCTTTTACCTCCTTAGGTAGGTTTATTCCTAGGTATTTTATTCTTTCTGTTGCAGTGGTGAATGGGATTGTTTCCTTAATTTCTCTTTCTGATCTTTTGTTGCTAGTGTATAGAAATGCAAGAGATTTCTGTGCATTTACTTTCTATCCTGCAACTTTACCGAATTCATTGATTAGCTCTAGTAGTTTTCTGGTGGCATCTTTAGGATTCTCTATGTATAGTATCATGTCATCTGCAAACAGTGACAGTTTTACTTCTTCTTCTCCAATTTGTATTCCTTTTATTTCTTTTTCTTCTCTGATTGCCGTGGCTAGGACTTCCAAAACTATGTTGAATAATAGTGGCGAGAGTGGACATCCTTGTCTTTTTCCTGATCTGAGAGGAAATGCTTTCAGTTTTTCACCATTGAGAATGATGTTTGCTGTGGGTTTGTCGTATATGCCCCTTATTATGTTGAGGTAGATTCCCTCTATGCCCACTTTCTGGAGAGTTTTTATCATAAATGGGTGTGAATTTTGTCAGAAGCTTTTTCTGCATCTACTGAGATGATCATATGATTTTTATTCTTCAGTTTGTTAATATGGTGTATCACATTGATTGATTTGCATATATTGAAGAATCCTTGCATTCCTGGGATAAATCCCAATTGATCATAGTGTATGATCCTTTTAATGTGTTGCTGGATTCTGTTTGCTAGTATTTTGTTGAGGATTTTTGCATCTATATTCATCAGTGATACTGGTCTGTAATTTTCTTTTTTTGTAGTATCTTTGTTTGGTTTTGGTATCAGGGTGATGGTGGCCTCATAGAATGAGTTTGGGAGTGTTCCTTCCTCTGCAATTTTTTGGAAGAGTTTGAGAAGGATGGGTGTTAACGCTTCTCTAAATGTTTGATAGAATTCACCTGTGAAGCCATCTGATCCTGTACTTTGTTTGTTGGAAGATTTTTAATCACAGTTTCAATTTCATTACTTGTGATTGGTCTGTTCATGTTTTCTATTTCTTCCTGATTCAGTCTCAGAAGGTTGTGATTTTCTAAGAATTTGTCCATTTCTTCCAGGTTGTCCATTTTATTGGCATAGAGTTGCTTGTAGTAGTCTCTTATGATGTTTTGTATTTCTGTGGTGTCTCTTGAAACTTCTCCTTTTTCATTTCTAATTTTATTGATTTGGGTCCTCTCCCTCTTTTCTTGATGAGTCTGACAAATGGTTTATCAATTTTGTTTATCTTCTCAAAGAAACAGCTTTTAGTTTTATTGATCTTTGCTATTGTTTTCTTTGTTTCTATTTCATTTATTTCTGCTCTGATCTTTATGATTTCTTCCCTTCTACTAACTTTGGGTTTTGTTTTTTCTTCTTTCTCTAGTTCTTTTAGGTGTAAGGTTAGATTGTTTATTTGAGATTTTTCTTGTTTCTTGAGGTAGGACTGTATTGCTATAAACTTCCCTCTTAGAACTGCGTTTGCTGCATCCCATAGGTTTTGGATCATTGTGTTTTCATTGTCATTTGTCTCTAGGTATTTTTTGATTTCCTCTTTGATTTCTTCAGTGATCTGTTGGTTATTCAGTAGCGTATTGTTTAACCTCCATGTGTTTGTGTTTTTTACGTTTTTTTCCCTGTAATTTTTTTCTAATCTGAAACTGTTGTGGTTGGAAAAGATGCTTGATATGATTTCAGTTTTCTTAAATTTACCAAGGCTTGATTTGTGACCCAAGATGTGATCTATCCTGGAGAACATTTCACGTGCACTTGAGAAAGAAGTGTAATCTGCTGTTTTTGGATGGAATGTCCTATAAATATCAATTAAAGCTATCTGATCTACTGTGTCATTTAAAGCTTGTGTTTCCTTATTAATTTTCTGTCTGGGTGATCTGTCCATTGGTGTAAGTGAGGTGTTAAAGTCACCCACTATTATTGTTTTGCCGTCGATTACCTCTTTTACAGCTGTTCGCATTTGCCTTATGTATTGAAGTGCTCATATGTTGGCTGCATATATATTTATAATTGTTATATCTTCTTCTTGAATTGATCCCTTGGTCATTATATAGTTTCCTTCCTTGTCTCTTGTAACATTCTTTATTTTAAAGTCTATTTTATCTGATATGAGTATTGCTACTCCAGGTTTCTTTTGATTTCCATTTTCATGGAAATCTTTTTCCTCCCCTCACTTTCAGTCTATATGTGTCCCTAGGTCTGAAGTGGGTCTCTTGTAGACAGCATATATATGGGTCTTGTTTTTGTATCCATTCAGTGAGCCTGTGTCTTTTGGTTGGAGCATTTAATCCATTCACATTTAAGATAATTAATGATATGTATGTTCCTATTACCATTTTCTTAATTGTTTTGGGTTTGTTTTTGTAGTTCCTTTTCTTCTTGTGTGGTTCCCACTTAGAGAAGTTCCTGTAGCATTTGTTGTAGAGCTGGTTTGGTGGTGCTGAATTTTCTTAGCTTTTGCTTGTCTGTAGAGCTTTTGATTTCTCCATCAAATCTGAAGGAGATCCTTGCCAGGTAGAGTTATCTTGGTTGTAGGTTCTTCCCTTTCATCACTTTAAATATATTGTGCCACTGCCTTCTGGCTTGTAGAGTTTCTGCTGAGAAATCATCTGTTAACCTTCTGGGAGTTCCCTTGTAGGTTATTTGTCGTTTTTCCCTTGCTGCTTTTAATAATTTTTCTCTGCCTTTAATTTTTGTCAATTTGATTGCTGTGGGTCTCGGTGTGTTTCTCCTTGGGTTTATCCTGCCTGGGACTGTCTGTGCTTCCTGGACTTGGGTGGCAATTTCCTTTCCCTTGTTAGGGGAGTTTTTGACTCTAATCTCTTCCAGTGTTTTCTCAGGTCCTTTCTCTCTCTCTTCTCCTTCTGGTACCCCTATAATGCAAATGTTGGTGGGTTTAATGTTGTCCCAGAGGTTGAGATTGTCTTCATTTCTTTTCATTCTTTTTTCTTTATTCTGTTCCATGGCAGTGATTTCCACCATTCTGTCTTCCAGTTCACTTATCCGTTCTTCTGCTTCAGTTATTCTGCTATTGATTCCTTGTAGTGTGTTTTTCATTTCAGTTATTGTTTTGTTCATCTCTGTTTGTTTGTTCTTTAATTCTTCTAGGTGTTTGCTCTTTAATTCTTCTATGTCTTTGTTAACCATTTCTTGGCATCTTCTTGATCTTTACATCCATTCTTTTTCCAAGGTCCTGGATCATCTTCACTATCATTATTCTGAATTCTTTTTCTGGAAGTTTGCCTATCTCCACTTCATTTAGTTGTTTTTCTGGGGTTTTATCTTGTTCCTTCATCTAGTACATAGTCCTGTGCCTTTTCATTTTGTCTATCTTTCTGTGAATGTGATTTTCATTCCACAGCCTGCAGGATTGGAGTTCTTCTTGCTTCTGCTGTCTGCCCTCTGGTGCATGAGGCTATCTAAGAGGCTTGTGCAAGCTTCCTGATGGGAGGGACTAGTGGTGGGTAGATCTGGGTGTTGCTCTGGTGGGCAGAGCTCAGTAAAACTTTAATCTGCTTGTCTGCTGATGGGTGGGGCTGAGTTCCCTCCTTGTTGGTTGGTTGGCCTGAGGTAACCTAGCCCTGGAGGCTCAGGCTCTTTGGTAGGGCTAATGGCGTACTCTGGGAGGGCTCACGCCAAGGAGTACTTCCCAGAACTTCTGCTGCCAGTGTCCTTGTCCCCGTGGTGAGCCACAGCCACCCCCTTCCTCTGCAGGAGACCCTCCAACAGTAGCAGGTAGGTCTGGTTCAGTCTCCTATGGAGTCACTGCTCCTTCCTCCTGGGTCTTGATGCACACACTACTTTGTGTGTGCCCTTCCAGAGTGGATTCTCTGTTTCCCCCAGTCATGTCAAAGTCCTGCAATCAAATCCCGCTAGCCTTCAAAGTCTGATTCTCTGGGAATTCCTCCTTCTGTTGCCGGACCCCCAGGTTGGGAAGCCTGATGTGGGGCTCAGAACCTTCACTCCAGTGGGTAGACTTCTGTGGTATAATTGTTCTCCAGTCTGTGAGTCACCCACCCAGCAGTTATGGGATTTGATTTTATTGTGATTATGCCCCTCCTACCATCTCATTGTGCTTCTCTTTTGTCTTTGGATACCAGGTATCTTTTTTGGTGAGTTCCAGTGTCTTCCTGTTGATGCTTGTTCAGCAGTTAGTTGTGATTCCAGTGCTCTCGCAAGAGGGAGTGAGCACACGTCCTTCTCTTCCACCATCTTGAACCAATCTCTTTACTACCACTTTTTGCTTTGCTTCTCAGCTTCTCTCTTGGTGCCAACTACTAATCCACAAATGCCTTGAGGGGAAAAGAAGTGTAGAATATTGGAATCCCCTCACCTTGTGTTTCCTTGCCTTTCAAGATCTTGACTCTCAAGTCCTGACTGCCCTGATGGCTCTCTTGTTCTTTAAAACTGGTTTAAAAAAATTATCCACTTCTCAAGTTGTCCTTGGTGGAAGAGTTGGTCAAATCCAAGCTCATAGCCAGAAGCAGAAGTCCTTAAATATTTTTATTTTGCATAAATAATAAGTGATCTTTTTAGATCCAGGACATTAATTTTTTATTTAAAGTATTTTTTCTATTTTGTTAAAGCTCATTTTTAATTTATAGAAATATTTCGTATGTCTGTTGTCAAATTTATTAGTCTTTTCCCTTAAGACTTCCATTGATGCTAAGAAATAGTTCTTTCCTTACTTCTCCAGATATTTTTCTATTTTTTCCTTTGGTTTATTTTTACTTAAATTTAATTTTTCAATTGATATAAATTGAATTTTGTTGCATAGAATTTTGGGAAACTTATTTTAAAAATTATTTAACCACTATTTGTTGGATGAAATATTTTTCCCTAGTGCTTTGAAATTTCATCTTTTTCATATAGTAAATTATTACCTATACTGTTGATCGAAATAAAAATGCAAAACATGAGAGCTGTGAGTTTCAGTTTTATTTGAGGACTTATTGAGGACTATAGCCCAGGAGACAGCCTCTCAGATAGCTCTGAGGAACTTCTCAGAAGGGATGGGGTGGGAGGTTAGCATATATGTAATTCTGGAGAAGGCATACGTGCAGTCAAGCACACAGCTCAGTGGAAGATTGCTGCTAGTCATGAGGAACAGATACTTCAGTTAATGATTTTAGTACTCTTCTATGAATGGGAAGACGCAAGAAAATGAGTTCTTAAAATTTTCTCCTGAGAATATCTAACTATCTGAAGGCCTGTTCTGCCAGTTTTCCTGCAGCACCGACTGCCTCATTCCTGATCTCTGTGCTGAACTCCTTTCAGGATGTGTTGAAGACCAGCAACTGCAGTGGCTAATGACTCAGTTCTTATAAAACTGGGTGGTGAGGGACCGTCTTTAGTTGGCAATGCTTTGCTTTATTTCTGAATTCTCATTGATCAGACTATTATTACACCGGTAATCTGCTGTTTCAGTTATTAAACTTTAATAATTGATTTTACTACTTGGTTGTTCAGGGACTCTCTTATTATTCTTATTTGTCAAATTCATCTTGGCTGTTCATGTCAGGATTTCTTTGCCTACAGTGTCAGAAGTGATTATGATCCGAACTAAAGTAGTAATAGTGGAGATACAGAGCAAGAACAAAGTGAGTGTTATTGATTATTGCCACCTATAGTGCTTGAGGGGTTTGGAGGCTGGGTATGGCATCTCCCCTGATGCAGCCTTCTGGCTTGAGAAAGTGAGAGAATTGTAGTGTCGTTAACTAAGATTGAGAGAAAGAAAGAAGCAGAATGTAACAGAAAGGGAAGATCATTTATTGAAAGAGCAAAAGCAGGAGTAGCAAAGACAATTGTAAAAGATTGGTAATATTTTGAAATAGCTTCTTTGACTAGTAAGGTAGAAAGTTGATGTGGGAAAATATTTTAAAAATCAAGTGAATCCCAGTTTGGTTTAGATAGCAAATGAAATTTGCTGTGGTACCAGTTCTAACAGATGTACGATTTTTAAGGAGCAGTCCGTAGCAGCTCTTTTCATATATTGAACCATGTGAGATACAGTTAGGCTGTAAACAATTTTTGTAGTCGATTGAAGGGCCTAAGCTTGGGAGAAGGGCTGCGGAAGGCAGAGTGATCGAGTTTAGGAGGTTTTTGAGCAAAAAAGTTGCAAATGAGGAAGTAGAAGCTACTGGTGAAAAAACTATTGATGTGGCCTTATAAATTTTAGTTTTGTAAAGAAAGAAATGAAGCCAGGCAGATTATTGCAAGTATCAAATATGATTTTAAGAGCTGAAAGAGTTTTATAAGCTCTATATCAAAATAAGGCAGTGCTGTTTATTTTCTTAGATATTTACGTGAAGGTGGAGCTGGGATGTGCCCTGACTCTCTCTACCTGGCTATGTATGCTCTTTGCAGCCTAAGGCTAAAACAGTTTCTAGACGGGGAGCCTGGAGTCCAATTTATAAGAAGAATATGCAGCTTCTTAGCTTCTTTCACTGTATTTATACCAACCAGTGTTCTTTTAGTCACCCTTAAAGAGACTTTAAAAATATCACCTTGAACTGTATACTCTAGCTCTAAAATATTGTCTTATTTAAATACAAAGACTAGAGAGTGGAAGATTTTTAAGAGATTTATTTTTATGAGGCTTTTCTTTCTGCCTTTGACTTTGGTCATCCTCACCCCTCCCCACTGCAAATTTGGACCTCATGATCTGAATTGTAGAATTTTGGCCTTGGAAGAAATGATACAACTTATTTGACTCTAACTTTTTCTCCATTAAATAAATGAGACAAATGAGGGACAGAGAAGACAAGGCTGATGTCATCTGTAAGTCAAAAGCAGAGCTAAACCCAGAAAATTCAGATTTCCTAATAACGGATTTAGATACTTTCACTGTAGTGCGACGATTAGAAAATTAATATTAATTTACTGTATCACTTTGCATAGTGCACTCCTCCCCCACTCTCCTTTAATATTCAGTTTTAATGTGGAAGAGTAAAAGTGGTTTCGATCCCCTCTCTTCAGAGTATCAGATTTCTGAAAAGAGCTGACACAAAGCATTTTCGTAACCAAATTTAGTATAAAAGCCCTGAGAGTATGCTAATAAAGCACAGAGCCAAACTTTAGAAGTGAAGTGAAGAGATAAAGAATTAATGCGGTGCCCTTTTTAAGATTAGACTTTAGTCCTGAATTCCTGTTCTTGCCTGGTTGACAAACCACAAGCAACTGTGGCCTCAAACATCCTAGCCCCTGCTTGAGATGCACACCTGGACCAGCGACAGACAAAGAGAGCTACTTGTCAATTCTTGCTTTTTTGGCAGTGTCTGTTCAGATATGCTCACCACACCCCCATCCTGTTCTACTTCAATGTCAGAAGGAAATGAAGCCACAATGAGAACTAAAAAGAGCTGTAACACCTTTTGTCCCCTGCCTCCTCACTGCCCTCCCTACACAGAGCTACTCCACCCAAGTCGGGCTCCAGTGTGACATTCCTGCCTGAGAAAGGAATGATGAAGTGAGACTACAGTTGCAAACAAGTGACACCCAGAAGCCAAAAGCTTCTGTAAGTACCAGGTCTGCACAAGACCCAAGCCAAAGCAATGGCATTGTCGCTGGAAGAATTCATCCACTCCCTTGACCTCAGGACCCTCCCCAGGGTCCTAGAAGTCCAGTCAGGCTTCTATTTTGAAGGTAAGCACCTTCCCATCTCTGGCTAGAAAGTGCTCATAAGGTATATACTCTGGGGAATTTCAGTGGAAAATTGTAACAGAGTATATGAATTCTGTTAGAGGAAAGGTGGTCATCAGAGAAAGTAATTAACTGAGGAATGGTTGAGACCCAATAGTATTGGAGAAGCGAGAAATGAGATAGGACTCTGGGGGGTGGGTAGGGACTAGGAATTGAGTGAAGCTTCTTGGCCTTCAAATAGTTCAACACGAATGATGAATTATTTCTGCCTTTTCTTTGAAATTGGTTGTAACTCGAGTGAAAAGTTAAGTTTTCCATATCTGTGTTTCTAGAATATAAAATACAGTTTAAAAAAAGCAACTATTAAAAGCACAGCATTTAGAAAGAAAAATTCACCAAACTCTTAACCACTTCTAAAAGTTGCTTGTATCAGCGCTTCTCTCACTCTGCAGTGGCCTAACTTCCAATTTCTTAAATAATGGCATTCTTATTTGAAGGTATAGAAGTTAATGTTTACTAATTACAAGATAATTTTTAAAGAATCTATGGCAGAGTTCTAAAGTCAGAGCTCAGCTAAGATTATTGAATAAGTTAGTGTGCTTTGGTGTAACTTACTGTATTAATTCAGTAAAAGAGCATTAAGACCTACAACACATACAACACATACCGTAGAATATTTAAGCAGTGGTTTGAATACATGTAAGACAGAGTCATTTTCTGGGCAAATAAGCATTTTTGGTTCCCAGAGTCATAGAATTGAGGCAGTAGTAGAGTTAAATACAGACAAACTACTGGGAAGATGAAGAATTTTTGGTAGGCAAATCTTTCCCTTTTATAGACAAAATAATTTTTTAGGTATTATATTATGAAATAAAACAAAGCTTGACAAATGTCAGACCCAGTTCTCTCACACACACACACACACACACACACACACACACACACACACACACACAAAAGCACACATACACACACCTGTAGGCAATGAATTGGTGCAGGCAGCCTTCAGTTTTATATAGACGGTTTTGTTTAATTCATTTGTAAATTGATTATTTTGAATCAGACCATATTTTTCCATATATATAATATCATGAAATGTATCTTTGTTCTTAAGCTGGCCGCAAGTCATTTTTTTGTCTCATTTTTTTTGTGCTTTTGAGGTTTCTCATAAGAAAGTTCTTCTTCATGTTCGGTTTACAAAGATATTTTCCTATGTTATTTTATATCAACTTTACAGTTTTATATTTCACATTTAATTTTTAAACTGTGCCATGAAGGGGAGAGGAATCCAATTTTAGCTTTTTTCCGTATAGTAACCACAAATTCCCAGCACCATTTATTAAGCTAGTTATCCTTTCCCCTTTGATTTGTGTTGCTGTCTTAAAATTATGCTCACATCTGGGTTGGTCTGTCTCTGAAATATCTCTTCTATGTCATTAGTCTGTATTTTCTCAATTGTGTTGAAGCATTATTTTTGTAACTATGGCTCTAGAATAATAGTTCATGTATAAACCAATCTCTTGTTTTTACTCCTTTATTCTAAGTTGATGTAGCTATTCATAGACCTTTCAAACATGTCTTTAAATAAATCAACTGATTACTTTAAAAATCCAGTCTTACAAAAGAACATAGTCTCTCCATGTGTTCAGACTATCTTCATCTTTTACTACTTTACTATTATGTTATACCTCAGTTAAGAGAAAGAAGCATACACCTTGATGAATTTTCACAAATTAAGTACATTCATGTAACCACCATCATGGTCAAGAAATAGAAAATTACAAGTATTCTGGAAGTTCCATCTTATACCCTTTCTCAATCATTATCCACATTCCTCCCCAAAAGTAACCATTATCATGAATTTTGCCCATTTATGAACTTTATATTAATGGAAAACTATAGTATATATCTTTTTATGTTTGGCATATCTGTTCAACATTATCTTTGTAAAATTAATCCATGCTCTTCTATATAGCTTATTTATTCCAGTGTGTATAATATTCCATTGGATGAATATATCACAATTTATTTATCCATTCCACTACTAATGGACATTTGGATTATTTCCAGTTGGAGATGTCAACAGTAATGTTGTCATGAACATTCTTGTACATGTTTGTTCACATGTGTATAGCATTCAACTGGGTGTATAAATGAGAGGAATTGCCACATCACACAGTGTGTATATGTTCAGCCTGGGTAGGTAATGGAAAACAAGTTTCCTAAGTACTAATAGTTATACCACTTTACATTCCTACCAGCAGAATATGAGAGCTCTAATTAACCCATATTTTTGACAACACTTGATATTATCAATCTTTTTAAAATAATTGAGATTTAATTTAGATATAGCATTGTATTAGTTTCAGGAATACAAAATAATGATTCAATATTTGTATGTATAGCAAAATGATCACCACAGTAAATCTAGTTAACATTTGTTACCACATGTAATTACAATCTTTTTCTTGTGATGGGGACGTCTAAGATTTATTTTCTTAGCAACTTTCAGAGCCTGGCTGTCTTCTCAAAAGACAATTATTTAATTATGTAAGTGATAAGCATTGGGCTTTTAAAAAATCTCCCTGATGATTAAAAATGCAGCCAAATTTGGGAACTACTACTGTAAAATTGGTTCTCCCATTTGTTATTAGCAGTGCATTGGTTTAGAGAGAATTCACATCATTTTAAATGAAGTCTTCTGATCCACGAACCTAGTATATCTGTCTAGTTATATGAATAGACCTCTTTTCACTTCTTTCAATAACATTTTATAATTTTTATTTGTGGAGTTCTTACATTTCTATTTCAGATTTATTCTTAGTTATTTGATTTTCTTTTTTTTCTTTTTTTTTTTTTTTTTGCGGTACGCGGGCCTCTCACTGTTGTGGCCTCTCCCGTTGTGGAGCACAGGCTCCGGACGTGCAGGCTCAGCGTCCTTGGCTCACGGGCCCAGCCGCTCTGCGGCATGTGGGATCCTCCCGGACCGGGGCACGAGCCCGTGTCCCCTGCATCGGCAGGCGGACTCTCAACCACTGCACCACCAGGGAAGCCCAGTTATTTGAGTTTTTAAATTCCATTATAAGTGGTATCTTTTGAAGTTTTTATTTTTTCTTTGTTGTGTTTGTTGAATTCTAAGAATATATCTTTAGATTATTTTAGATTTGTTATATACACATTTAAGTTTTCTGTGTATATTGATTGAATCTTATTTCTTCTTTCCAATGATTATACTTTATTTTCCTTCAGTTGAAGTACTAGCTAGTGCTTCTAGTATAATATTGAATAAGAGTAATGATAAAGGACCTCCTTGTCCCACTCACAACCATAGAGAGAAAGTTTTAATAATTTATCATTAAATATAATGTTTGTTTTAGTTTAAAGAAGTTTCTAGTTTTTTACCAGTTTTTTAAAAAGTCATGAATGTATGTTTATCAAATATTTTTCTATAACTTTTGTGGTGATAATATGATTTTTTACATTGATGTTTTTTGAATGTTAAGCCATTTATTTGTGGAATAAAATCAATTTGGTGATATATCACTGAATTCAGTTTATTAGTTTTAAAGAACTTTTATATTTCTTTTAGGGTATGAAATTGGCTTATAAATTTTATATCTTATAACATCCTACCAAGGTTTTTGTGTTATGTTGAAATTATAGAACTTGGGTTAAGTCTTTTTCTCTCATTCTCAAGATATTGTATAAATTAGATGTCATTTTTTATTTAAATATTTAGTAGAATTCCAAATGAAGCCATTCTGAGCTGGGATTTCTAAAGTAGACATGTTTTTAATTATGAATTCAGTTTTTTAAACAGTAAGGTCTTCCCATCCATGAGCATAGTGTATCTCTCATTAAAACAAACAAACAAACAAACAAAAAGCTCATTTTTTGGATCATGTATTAGAATTTAAAAAATATGTCTCCATAGAGATCTTATGTATTCTAAGCTAGAATGCAGACACGTACACATACTATATTGCTATATTGATAGATATCGTATTTCCTCTAGTCTCACTGGTTACCACTGAAGTGGAAAAATGCAGGTGAGTATTATTAGCAGTACTGATGAACTCTCATTAATTCTCGTAGTTTATCTTCTTTATTTCTCTGGTTTTCCTAAATAGATATTGATGTCATTAGAAAATATCAAGTTGTGTCTCTTCCCTACCATGTTCTACAACTGTCCGTTTTTTCTTACCTCATAGTATAGTCCAGGGCCTCCAGTACTGTGTTAAATAATGGGAATTCTGAATCATAAAGAAAATGCGTCTAAAATTCCTCCATTAAGTGTAATGCTCTAGAACTGGTGTTTAACTATCACTAAATTAAGCAAGTTCTGATCTATTCCTTGCTTTCTAGGTATTTTCATAATAAATAGGTATTGAACTTAATACTGTATCATTGACTAAGATAATAACATGGTTTGGTTTCTTTAGTCTGCTAATGTAAATTACCTTTAAAGACTTTTCAAATTGAAGGATCCTTTCATATTATACATATATACATTTGAAATACAGTGTAGGAGTTTGATATTATATTTAAGATTTTTAGATTTGATCGTAATTGAAATGAGCTAATAGACTCATCTACTATTTTAGATTCAAGATAACACTAGCTTTCTAAAATGAGTTACATAGATTTTGTTGTTTTCTATTTTCTGAGGTATTTGCAAAAACAGAAATGGGCTTTAAACTCTTCCTTTAATTTGGTAGAATTCTGTAAGAACTACTGGACATAGAATTTTTTGGAGGGAAATAAGAATTTGGTTTTGTTAAAATTCTCTGTTGTTTTGCTTCTCTTATTGATTTCTGACTTAGTCTTCATTATTTTCTTGCGTCCTCTGTTTGCTCTCTTGCTCCTTTTCTAGCTTCCTAGTTTAAATCACAGTCATTTTAAAAGCGTTTCTTGCTTCTTGATAAGTGTGCTTAAACCTGTATTTTTCTCTAAATATTTCTTTGTTTCCCATAAATTTTGCCATGTAGTATTTTCACTCTTACTCAGTTCTAAGAACATTTTTTCCTTTTAAATCCAATGGCTATTTATTTTATTTACTGATATTATAAAATTTCCTTTAGCTGTTCTTTGCTTTTAATTACTAATTCTATTGTATGTTGTTAGAGAACAATAGTCTGTATTATATTATTGTTCCTTTGAAATTGATTCAGGCTTCCTTTATGACATGAAACATGTCCTATTTTGGAAATATTTCATGTGAGCTCAAAAAGCATGTTTTGTTGTTTAGTACACTATCTCCCTATATATACCAGATAGCTTGTTTTTAATTGTTTTGTTCAGATCTTGCTCTCACTGCTTATTTTTCTTCTGCTTTACCTGTCATTTTCTGAGAGGGTTATGTGAAATAGTCCTTCAGCAGTTCATTTTTCTAGTTCACTCCTCATTTCTTTCTATCTTTTGTTCCATCATATTTTTGAGGTTTAGTTGTTGCCATGTCCTTATGCTATGAGGGTTATATCTTCAACTCTATTATTATCATCCTTTTCCCTATATAGCTTTTTATTAAGTCCTATTTTGTTTGATAATCATATTGCTACTCCAGTTTTCATTTGGAATATATTTTCCTAAGCATTTATTTCCATTTTTTTGGTGTCTCTTGTTTTAAGTGCAAGGAAACATATTCTTCCTCCTCTTGATGCGTCTCGTGTTGGTGCAGGCAGTGGAACCAGGCTTCACCCATGCTGTGGTGATGACTCCATGACAGGAGATTTTTGGGGAATGGAGGTTTGAAGGAACTTGAGGAAGGCGACATGAAGTCATGTAAGGTTCTGTGGTACTGGATTGAATACTCCCAGTTTACAACAACGACAATAGGCAGCATGATACACTCAATATCATGTTGCTCAGACACTTATTGGATTGCCCTACCTCATGAGATAAGGCATAGATCTGTGTGTTATACATTCAGGACTTGGCCTCCTGACTGTTTACGCATGAGAGATGATTTCATGGTCAACTTACAACATTCAACATTTGCTCTGTCCCTCTCTTAAGAAAAAAAAAGCTTCATCATAACCTTGAAAATTGATGTGAAGTTTTTTTTTTTGATGTGAAGATCAATTGAGCTATTGTATATAAAATAGTTAGCAAAATGGCTGACCAATAGAAATCTTGCAGTAAATCTTAACTATTATTATTGTGATTACCATAATATTGGCATATTATGAGGAAAACTGATCAACCATTTCTAAAAAGTAAAACTAATTTGAATTCTGCTACTGCTGCATATCCCAACATAAGTTAAAATGGAGAAAAAATATTAAAAGTTAAAATATTAACAATAAAAATGCTCAAAGAAGCCACAGAAGAATATTAAACTAGGGACTCTAAAAAATGAAAACATCGAATTTATGAAATAGAAAACTTCCTTCTTGAAAAAAATTGCATAAATGTGGATGAAAGACAAACTACAAACTGGGAAAATATTCATAATATATATAGCAGATAGAATGTAAATATCCTCAGTGTATAAGGAATTTATTAAATAACAATAAACAAACATGAATATAAAATTTTTAAATGGGAAAAAGACATAAAAGGCAGCTTACATGCCAGAATCATATAAGAATTTTCAAATTTACTAACAGTAAAATACAAATAAAGCAATAAATCACTCAGTCATTTCTTAGGTCACAGATATTAAAAAGATCCACAAAACCCATTGTAGGTGTGAATGTGCAGAAATGAGAGGAGGCACAGGCGGTGGGTGTGTAAACGGTTACAGACTTTTTAGGTCTCAACTGGGCAATAAGCATCCACGTATAACATGTACATAAACATCTGACCTCTAGAAATTAACTTAAAATATAATTACAAAAAGCAAAAATGATTGTATTACAATGATCATAGCAGCATGTTTTATAGACAAACATCAAGTAAGCCTCAGCATGTACTAGCTTATATAAATTACAATAACACATTACCAAGCATTATTCAAAAGGCTAGAATCATGGAGGGGATGGGGTAAGCCGCTACCCTATTGGAGCTTATGTTCCAGTGGCTGGAACAAATGACAAACAACCCAAAGGTTTAAAATATACACAAGTACCATGAAGATCTAAATAGGTAGAGAGTAAAGCAAAGCAGAGGGAAGAGATGATCTTTTGATAGGGTGATCAGGGCAGATATCTCTGATGAGATGAAATTTGAGCAGAGGCCAGAAGAAACTAAGCTAATGAGCCTTGCACATTTCTGGAAGAACATTTCTGCTGAGGACAGAGCAAGTGCAAACCACATAACAGATTTCTTCATCTAATTAAGAAACAAAGAGGAGACAGTGAGGATAAAGCAGAGCAATTGAAGGGAAGTGTAGTGGGAGATGAGGCTGAGGACGTGGGGATGTACAAATTTTGTAGGCCTTAAAGGCCATGGAACACATAATTTAGTACAGAGTGGGGCTGGGGAAGCAGGTGGAGACCTCTAAGATAAAATGATCAGGGAAGGCCACTCTAAAGAGCTGATTTAGTAGCAGAGACCTGAATGTTTAGAAGGAATCAGACAAGAAAATATCCAGGAGATGAGTATTTCAAACAGAGTGAACACCTAGTGCAAACATTTGGGGACCAAAAGGGGCTTAGTCTGAGGAAGAGAAAAATATTCCTGTACGTTGAACATACAGAAGAAAGCAGAGAGGAAATCTTATGAGAAGAGGTTTAAGGAGCAGGCAAGAGCATTTCAAGGAGTTTAGATTTTATCAGTGCTAATGTTGACAGGACCTGATCACCTTTTTAGGAGAATCATTGGCTGCTCTGGTGTTAGTGGGGCAAAAGTGGGTTGAGACACATTAGGACCATGTAATATCCAGAAGAGAGATCATGGTTCCTTCATTCAGCTGGAAGAGAAATGACCAATTTAGGATATGCTTTGAAGGTAGAAATGTCAGGACTTGCTAATGGATTTGATATGAGGTGTGAGGAAGGGGTAGACTAAAGGATGCATGAGAGGACTTTGACCTAAATGATTAGGTTTGTGCATTTGACAAAGTTATGAAGATCTGGGGAGAGAGAGTTTTGGTGGAAAAAATAAATTATATATAATTTATTTTTGTTTATAATATAAACCTTAATATATCAGTTTCTTTATTGATATTTATGGTCATTCTAAGGCATACCAAATAATTAAAATTGTAAGAGAATAAAGTAAATATAAAATTAATAGTATTTTAAACAATTTAAATTTTTATTAATAATAAAACCCATTTTCTCTCACAAGTTAACTTTGTTATAACATATTAACTATTATTGAACATTATTGAAAATATTAAACATTTCCATTACTGAATACTTCAATATTTATAAAAATGTTGATTTAATATCATGATAGAGTGATTCAAAGACATAGCTCTAATGTATTTATTTCAGTACTTGTAAATAATAGCTCTTAAAGATATCTTATAAAGGTCCAGTATACAGCATGTATACACCATATAAAATATATGCTTAGGGAAAATTTATCATTAATGTTGGTGGCCATCAATCCATATGTGAAGTAACCTTCTTTATAAATCTGGTTTTGGCAGTTTCTTTAGACAGCAATTGTATGTAGCTGATGACAAGTTTGTACTAGGAATAGAAGTGTCGTTCTGCCATCTTCTTGATAGGATCTGCAATTCTCAAATGTCTTTGTAGGCATCTTACAAAGTTATTGTCTATTTTATGATAGTTGAAATTAGATTATAATAATTCTTAAAACAACCTTACTTGACTTATGTAAAATCCATTATATGGAAGTATTGCAAGTATATGAATGAATTAGGACAATTCTTTTAACTCTTATTCTTTTGGAATTCCCAATCTGTCTCAATATATTGTAGACTATACATGTCATATGACCATCTGATGTAGGAATAAATTAAGATTTCTTTATTATTAAATACTAATGGAGTTTAAAATTAAATTTTAGAAAACCTTTGTATTAAATATTAGTATAGGTTAATTTTGTTTATATAAAAATGAGTATGAATTGAAGGTCTAACATTTTCTTCTCTTATCTCACATCTTGTAAAAATAATTATCATAGATTTTTCTCTTTCTTTCAAGTACATCATAGAATTGGACTTCCCTACACTTTTGTGGCCATAGGACTTGCATTGGCCAATGTAATGAGAGCAGAGATAAGGTGTATCATTTTGGACTGATGCTTTAAGAACTAGTTCATAATTTAACATATTTCATCCTGGTAGATCATGTCAAAATGGAGCCTTCAACAATCTGGGTCCCTAAGTAACTATAATTATTAGAGACCCTTCCCTCACCCACTTGAACTGGACATATAATGAAATGAGAAATATACCTTTGTTACTTAAATCTCTGAGAATTTGAGGTTGTTCATTATCTCAGCATAACAAAATTTCCTTACTGATATAAGTTATATTTATTATGACTGGAACTGCACTTACTATCAGTTAAAAAAATTAGACATTAGACATTCTGGAGAGAGTCATATAATGCCAGGAAAGTTAGTTGGTAATAATGTTACCACATGTTTATGGAAAGGTGAGTTCGCCGCTCTGTATTCAGGAAATATCTGTTGCTTCTTTGACTATTCTGCATATTGCTAACATTACCATCTATTACTATTTACTTCATATATGGAACCAGTTTGGTGTTGACTTAAAAGTTTTGCAAAAACAACGTTTGTTTGCATTATGATCTTGTTCAATGAACTGGATATTGAAAAAAATTCTATTTTTCTCTATAGAAATAATATGTGCACATGGCTAGAAAGTTAGACAAAGTAGAAGCACAAATATTCAATAACTTTATCAAATAGAGAGAAATATGATTAACATTTTGATGTATTATCTTCTAATTCTTTTAAAAGTATGAATTAACTTTTAAAAGGAGAAAAATTGATGCCACACTCTTCCCTTGGGTTGGCAAGCTCTTCGACCAGATGTCAACTTGGCTAACTCCTTTCTCTATGAGGCTTACCTAACCACCCTGTTTAATACTGCAAATTTTCTGTTCCTCCTTTGCTATATTCCCTATCTTCATTATTATATTCTTCATTTTTTTTAACCAAAACACTATCTTCTTCTTATATATCATGTAGGTTATTATTTATTGTTTATTTTTCTATGCTTTCCCATTAGATTTTTCTTACAGCTTAATTGATGTATAATTTTTTAAACCATAAAATTCATCCATTATAGGTGTTCAATTCATGATTTTTAGTAAATTTATAGAGTTGTGCAACCACCACCAATTTTAGACTATTTCCATCACCTCAAAGAAGTTCCTTGAGCTATTTGCCAATCATTATTGCTTACATTTCCAGCCCCAGGCAACCACTGCTCTGCTTTCTATCTATAAATTTGCCTTTCCTGGACATTTCATATAAAATAAATCACACAGTATGTAGTCGTTTGAAACTAACTTCTTTTACTTAGCTTAATGTTTTTAAGGTTCATCTATGTTGGAGCATATATTAATATTCTGGTGTGTTTTTGTTGCTAAATAGTATTTTATGTATGGATATACCACATTTTGTTTATCCAACACCAGTTAAAGGTCATTTGTATTATTTCCCTTTTGGAGATAACATGAATAATGTACCATTTTACGTTCCCATTTACAACGTATTTGGATTCCAATTTCTCCAAATCCTTACCAAAACTTGGTACTGTCTTTTGTATCATAGCCAAAGGTATCTCATTGTAGTTTTAATTTCATTTCCTTAATGACAAGTGATGTTGAACATTTTTTCCTGGGCTTATTAGGAATTTATTTGTCTTTTTTAAAATAAAATGTCTCTTCACATTTTTTGCCAATCTTTGTCCTCTTGTTATTGAGCTATAAGACTTATTTCTGTATTCTGGATATTTGATTTGCAAATATTTTCAGATATATCATCGAAAATATTTTCTTCCCTTCTGTGGCTTGTCTTTTCACTTTCATAATGTTATCTTTTGAAACAAAAAGGTTTTAAATTTAGAAGCCCATTTATCAATTTTTTGGGGGCTCATACTTTTGTTATCATGTTACCTAACCCAAAGTCACAAAAATTTCCTCCTGTTTTGTGTTGGGGGCCTACCAGATCACTCCCAGTCTTGTTGATTTTCTAGAAATACAGAACTCAGAAAACCTGTTATACTCAGAGTTACGGTTTATCACAGGGAACGAATAGAAACTAAAGCCAGCAAAGGAAAAAGGCATATACGGCAAGGTGTATGAGAAAACAGGCACGAACTGTCAGTTATCCTCTCCCAGTGAAGATACACGGATAGTGCTTAATTCTCCTAGTGATGATGTGTCACAACAAGGACAAGGTATTTCCAGTTAGGGAAGCTCATCTGTGCCTTTGTGTCCAGTGTTTTTATGGGAGCAGTTACATAGGCGTTGAAGATTTGTGTGACTCACCTTAGCTACTGGGTCTCTAGGCCCTCTAGAGATTAAGTGGTATGATCCAGGACCCCAAGTGAACAAAAACAGGCATTCACCATAGATCACATTGTTCCCATAAACTATCTGGTGTGGCCCAAGATCCCAGATATACAGAAACACTCTATCTGGCAGCATATTCCAGGGGCTTAGATGTTATCTCTCAGGAGCCAAGCAAGGGCTAGTCGTTTCTTTGAAATGTGCAGAGTTTGAGCACCCCAAGTAATAGTTAACCCATTACTGCACAGTTTTTTTTTTTACAAGAGTTTTATCTTATCTTTAGATCTAAGATCCATTTGAGTTAGCCAGAATTTTCAAAAGCCTTAATTCCAAGTAACAGAAGAATTAATCAACTTTCTACACAGTTACAAAGCATGCAGGGGATGATTTAAGTACAGCAAGCTCTCTCTAGCTGAGAGAGGTGAGGGAGTTAACCAAACAGATATCTGGGTAAATGGCTTTCCAAGTTGAGAGAATATCTTTAGCGAAGTGTTATGGTGAGAGTGTGTTGGCATACTCCAGAAAAAGTGAGAAACCAGTAAGCCTGGAAGGAGGAGGAGAGTGAACAGAAATGATACTAGAGAGGAAATTGTGGAGAACCATATATGGTCCTTTTGGATATTGTAAGAGTTTTACTCTTAGAACAATTGGCAACTTGGAGATATCAGTCTACATTAGCAAAAACAACTAAAGCAATGCTAGAACTCTTGTCTTCACTATGACTAGAGACTCCATTAGCCATTTCTTCTGTTTATCAAAAAGAATACTGATGAAACCATGTGTACATTTGCAGAAGTCAGAGCATAGTTTTGCTTAAATAAGCCCATAAATATAATGTTCAAAAGTGCTTCTTATAGCAATTTTTAAATACCATGAAAATGTTCTTCCCTCTTGGGAAAAGTAAGATTTGGAGGAGGTAATATTTTTAAATATTGTGTTTTGAATATAGTAAATATCATATTTCTTTTTCCTGCCAAAATACGTTAAAATCATGGAAATTATTCCTTTAAATTGTATATCTACAATTCTTTGTATATCTACAATTCATTTCTTCCTTCTATCCTTCCTTCTACAAAATGAATAGAGTTTGATTCTTGCCCTTAAGGACTCCTTAGGCCAGTGAAAGAAGTTAGATTTTTAAAAAATCAATATTTGTGATACAATGTGAAAGGTGCTTTAATAGATATAAACTGTTTTGAGAACACTGGGAACTTACCACCCAAACAGCTTACCACACAAAAAACTTACCAAGAGGTGGTGACTTTTTTTTCTGCAGCCTATATAGAAGTTGAGCAGGCAAATAAGAAAATTTTAGAATGAGAGAAAAGTGTTTAGGTCATTATACAAGTTTGGAAATTCGAAATATGGTTCAAGAACAGCTTAGGGAATAATAGGTGATCAGATAATTTGTGGTCATATTTTAAGTGGCTTCTGAACTATAATAAGGGTATTGAATTTATGCTGTAATCAATAGGAACCTTTAAAAGGATATTATTTTTATAATGTGTTTTCCTGACGGTAAAAAAGTAGATCATGTTCATTGTAAATTTGAAAATTATAGATAAAGCTAAAGAATTTCTGAAATATTTAAGGCAAAAAAATCATCTCAGATGGTAGATTAGACATCCATTCCTGTAGAGGTTTACTAGATGGATATGAGACAAA
Organism: Grampus griseus; assembly: GCF_964374135.1. Classification (NCBI taxonomy): domain Eukaryota; kingdom Metazoa; phylum Chordata; class Mammalia; order Artiodactyla; family Delphinidae; genus Grampus; species Grampus griseus. The sequence goes on along the minus strand of NC_139007.1, from coordinate 54,725,052 downwards.
ACAACAAGGAGCTAATAGCAGCTACAAATAGAAGGGAAAAGACAGGATCGGTGGTCTTTTTGGGTAGAATATTCTGAACTTGACAATTTATGAGAAGCTGTGAGCAAGAGGGAGGGGTTGATGACAGACTGGAGGTTTCTGGGCTAAGTAAACGTGGTAGGTGATAAAAATATTACTTATAAGACTTTCCGCAAGAGCAGCAGTCGTTTTGGAGATAGAGGCATGATTCAGTTACGTTCCAAAGAGTATGAAGCTCCTGTAGGACATTCAGATGCAGATGAACAATAGCCCATAAAAATGTATGTCTGAAGTAAAAAGCATAGTAAAATTCTCAGATTTAATATTACAGAATAGTAAGTGCATGAAAGAAGTTTGTTTCAGGGATTGCCCTGTAGTCCATGTGTCAGGTCAGAAGAAATATGTGGATCTCAGAGAACACCAACATGGAAAATATGGACAGAGGAGGAGTTGGTCAAGCCAAAAAAAAAAAAAAAAGGAAAGAAAAAAAAAGTCTCTGTTGGAGGAGAAACAGGAGAAAGTGGGCTAGTTTGTCAATGAAAATAAATGAATTAGAGCATTAGAATGAGAGGGTGTCAGAGATAGATGTTTGTTATCAGCACATAGTTTATGGTAGCTTAGTGATTATGATTATAGCTCTAAATACTGAAGGATTATTATGGGCCAGATGTCTTTGTATAGATTTGGGTGTGTAAGCATATGTAATACATGTATAAATGTATTTTATATATGTATATGTCTATACATAAATATATGTGAATATATCTAATACAACACATTAACACAATTTAATTAAATAATACTTTATATATTCTCATCTATACACAAATTTAGTACAAGTACACATATATATTTAATCTTATTAATTTTTTAAATTGTATTTATAAAGATATTTAATCCTTGGAGTTATCTGCTGAAATTATTATTATTACTTACATTTTCAAGTCACCTGTTTGCCTATTTGCCCCAGGGATAAAACTTATAGTGAAGTTTATTCTTGCTCTGCCTACTTGAAGGGTTTACAAAATTCTATAGTGAATCCTATCCTTAGAGAACCATCAATGTTTTTAGAAATTTTATAACTATTTACTGTTTGACTATACAGTTGGGTTATAAACATACACAAGAAATAACTTGTATTAATAAACATTTGTTTTGTCTTTTAATATCTTATTACTGATTACTAGTTAACAATTGCAGTTTGATAAGTATTGAAATATGACATTAAAAAATTAAACCGGTTAGATAAGTATATTGAATAATGATACATAGTGAATTATGCATTATATGAACATGACTTTTATTAATTTGATGCATATATAAGAGTTCATATGGCAAAAAATTGTGCTATTTTAATTCCGACATAATTCTTTTATGGCTAATTGAATTTAATTTTCTTCAAGCTTAATTTAATCAGCTAGGGATATGGTAGTAAAATCAGCGAAAATTTGAAAATTATAACATTGTATTCAACTTGCATTTATTCATATTTCATAGGCTTTAAATATTAGGACAAAAGAAAACTTTTTTCACTTTTTAATATGAATTCACAATATTGATATTGGTCCATACAGACTCAAGAGGAATAAAATTATGTAAAAATCTAATGAAATATGGCCTGTCACATTCTTAAAAAAGAATTTCAGCTAACTCAAAACAGAGCACCAGTATTTCTCTACATGAGCTTATATTTATCATGATTTATTAAAGACAAGAATTACATTTCTACAGTAAAATTTGCTACATATTTACAACATATTCTGTTGAGCTTCACAGGTTTAAAACTGCTCTTGGTTCTGGATGACCTAAGTTCACAGAGAGTGAAAGTTGAATACTTTTTATATCTAAGCTTTAAAATTAAGTAAAACATTATATCCCAATATTTGAAATTGATAATATGATTTATTAAATAAATATAAATTTGCTCTATTTGTGTCAGTGGTATATGGTTGGACACTAAGATGACTGTCAGAATAGAACTTGATAAACCTAAACGTTCAGTTTTATTTGAAAAAATGTTGATTTGGTAATATGCAAAAATTATATTCATTAAGGCATAATCTTATTTGAAATGATGTTGAATTTTTTCCTATAAAAACTTTGGAATCATTTTTTATCTAAGGCTTAACACTTCTAAGAGCCAAATTGTAGCTGCTGTACAATTTGGCTCTTAGATTGCCTTTAGGCCATACACTACAGATCAATGAATTACCCTTTCAGTCTAACTAAACATTACATTTTTTAAAATAGAATCAAAATATTTGAAGTTTAAAAATGTAAAAGAATTTTTAAAGTTTAGGGCAATTTTGTGTTTGTACTTGAATGGAACACATTTTTCCGTAAAACTTAGCTGAAGCAGGCCTTATTTTAGGAAAAATCCCTAAAATAGGTACATTAAAAACAAGCAAAAGAAGCTCAGATAAGATAATATCAGTTGTATTATTTTCAAAAGCTGTGGAGGAAAATAACTGCCAGCAAAATTTTTGTGTTGTTTACTTAAGTGGAAATGTTCCAAAATGTGGGCATTTTTGTACAATGGCACACGTTATTCACATCTATTGTAGAATGTTCATACTCAGAATTTTTTAACTTAATTGTTAAGTACCAACCTTGACTATGCAATAAAAATATTAAAAAATGGAGAGCTAGCCTATGTTTTTACATATAATCATATAAATATAGATTATTCATATACTTCCTTCATCTTATAAGTATAAAGAAGTGAGTAAGCAATAAATTAAGTAAAACTTGTATTTTTTATTGGCTGCTAGATTTTCAACTGCTGTGAAATAGACATTTTGGTTAGGGTTATTAACTACCAAATTCATTTGAATAGGTACAAATTATCAGTCAATTATTTAACACTGAAAAACACTAAAGGAAAAGAAAAAACTTTGCCTTACATGTAGTTGTTTATACTTTTGTATACTATAATACTAATAAATTTTGTTAGGCCCTGCTAAATGACTGGTGAGTAAGCACTGAGAACGGGAGAGAAGGTAATTTCAAGTAAGGTATTAAAAAAAATCTAAAAAATTATTTTTAGAAATGTCTATCTTTGATGCAGTATTCAAAGTCTTGAATTTGAAAACTTTACATTTTAATTGGGACATCTACTTTTTCTACTTCTAATAAATATTTGGAAAGATTGCACCTTTTTAAAACTAAGATTTTAGCAAAGCTGTTAGATGAAATTTACTTAAATGAAACAGAACTTTTTCATGTGAAATAATATTTTTAAATGGCGAAAGGCATTATTTGAGAAGATTTTGTTATTTTAAAGAAAATAATTTATTAGGAAATGGGGACGGCTTCTACTAATCTATGTAATGAAATTAACTTTCTGATTTTCTGATTGTTATAATTAGGTCTAAACCGTTTTACTCTAGATTAGAAGGGTTGGTTTTAGTGATTCAGCACTTGTGTCAGTTAAGGAAAGAACACCTGCCCCATAAACGATGTGTGAATTCTAACCACAGACCAAAGGACTTTTTTTGGTTACTTCTTTATTGACATCCGGAAAGGCCTAAAACATATTTAAAACAGTTTTTCCCAGAACTTGTGAAATCAAATCATGTGAGTTTTGAATTGTGTTCATTATCAGAGACCACTCTGATTTTGAATATTAGTAACATAGTTACTAATTTAAATAAATCCCTATTTAAATATATTATAGTGTACGTATTTATTCCAGTAATTAAAAAAAAACTCAGCAACGATTTAGCATGTTCAGAGAGATAATGGGAACTTGACAATAATAAAAATTTGAACTTGTCTTAGAACAGACACAGGCTGGACCTTCCTCTTTTCCTTCTCTCCCTCCCTGCCTCCCTTCCATTCTCCTGTGTACTGTAGTCATATGCAACTGGATACGTTTACAGATGCTCTTTGACAGTAATGTACTTTGAGTACCAGTTATGTGCTGTAGTAAAACAGAAGCCGGTTGGGGGGGGGGGAGCATATAAAATAACATCCACTGCTATCAAGTTTTTCTCTCAAAGAAAGGACAAATAATTAAGAAGATAATAATAGAGATGACACCTAAAAAAATTCCAGGTCGACTATACACGCACTGCATGCTTTAAAAAATCAGGATTAGGAGGTGACTGTGACCCTAGTGACCGGGCTGGGAGCGGGCTCTGGGGTCGGGTGTAAATCATGGCCGCCCGAGGAAGGTTAACGCAGGTGCAGCTTCCGTTGGCAGGTAGGAAAATACGCCACGGCGGGACCGGCCTGGAGAGGGAGGGTTGTAAATCCTGGAAGACCAGCTTAGTGAGACGCGTCGAATCGGACGCGGAGGGGGCAGCTCCGAGCTTGGAAGTTCAGCCACGGGCTGTGAGATTGCTATGCTGACGTCCCCACGCTGGCTGCCTCGGTCTGGTCTCTCCCAGTGCATCAGAGCCGCGACAGGAGAAGCAGCTGACTGCCCCAAGGATCCATTTTCTTTTTATTTTCTCTATACCCTGCCCTCTCGTAATTTGTCCATTAAAAAAAAAAAAGTGTTTTTCTGCATTTCTAGTAAATCTACTCTTTTTAGAATAAGACAGCATTCTGGATCAACAAAATTAACCTCCTTATTTTATAGAGGCAGAGACCTATCCACAAAGTCTTTGTGCAATTATTCTATCCACTGATTATTAATAAAAAGAAGAACAAAACTTTCTTTTTCAAATAACAGGATCAACGATTATCTTTCTTAATGATAATTAACTATAAGGAAACATAAATAATCAAGTGATTAAATAAATCCCCAAGAATATCCATTTATTCAGCTAATTCACTGAATGGCTGCTGAATACCTGGCAGTATGCTGAATTTGCAGTAACAAAGCTCATTAAGTCACCATAGCCCTCTCAAAGAAGTCAAGAATCCTCATGAAGTCAGACAGAACAGCTACAAAGGTGTGTCATGTGGTGCTCTACACTAACAAGTGCTTGACGGGTTGTGTGATCACTCCTGGATTGATATATGATATAGTTTTGGTCAACTACTAATTAGAACATCGGAATTTTCTGATAATATACCTAATGAAACTTTTTTGGTATAGAAATAACATTATGTTGAAGAAGACTTCTTTAAAGATGACATTTAGTAAACTACTTCTTATTGCAACGTGCTTTAAAGTTTAAATGAGTGCTTTAAACCACTAAACATGGAAGTAAGAATGGAAATTTTAACTTCTGCTGTTAAGAACGTTCTCTTCTTACTTGGAACAATAAGCCATTCGTTTTCAAGTTCTCATTAAAAATTTGACAGTGAAATTATCTACTGATAGATGCCATTCATCTGACAAATGACCTGCAGCATTGTATTTTTACTGTTGGGCTTCATGCTGGTTGGTTCTCTAAGTCAGTTTTCTCTAAAAAACAAAGCAGAATTATTCAAGGGAACATCATGTTTTAAAAAACCACAAGCTCAATGCTCAGTAAAATTTAGTAGCTCTTATTTATTGAAATAAACCCATGGTGAATATTAATTTCATCCTATTTATTAAGAGTGACTGATAAAAAAAAAGTCATGCCAACTTTTCTGGAGAAAATGACTTTTGTTGCAAACTGACCAGAATGGATTTTGTCATTCACCGTTATTAGGTTATTTCTGGTAGATTTTGGTAGCCTTCAATCCTTCGAAGTACGTGGGCTCATGCAATGAAATTTTGTCAAATGTAAGATGTTATTTGCAAGCAGGCATCAAAACACTTATGTGACCTGTGTGTCAGCTTGATGTAGTCCCATCTATTTGTCTTTTTAAATACTCTGACAGCACCTTGCATGAAAGGTTCATTAGAGACTTCTGCAGCAATATTCCAGCTATCTTTCTAGTTAGATGACAAAACTGCTTTGAATCAACTGCTGAACCAGGATTGTGAAGCCCAGGGCCTATATTGGGCTCACTAGATTCTTATACCCCTTTGCAGGAACAGGAGCTCCTGTGTTACATTTGAAACTAATCAACACATTTTAAACACCACTCATTTCACCAATAAGGCAATCTTAAGACTGGTATTCATTATTCTAATTAAGAAAACTATGTTAATATGAGATAAATGTAGGTGACACTTGTGATAGTTGTTTTAAGAGTATGAACTTCTGATTAATCTTTTTTGTGTTAACTAGTCACCCTGGGTTTATATTTCTGATTAGTGTACTTCAAATATTAACATTTTTCTCATCCCTTCCTCAGGGCTATAGGTTAAAAGTATTGAACACATACATATGTATTTCATTGTCTATGCTGATGTATTTCAGGTAATAACATTAAATATTTATCTTTGCACGTGTCCCAGATACTCTATTCTCACTCTCAGGGGAGCAGATCTATCCAGAGTTGCTTTTGTTTTGTTTTTATTCTTGAAGATTTAACTAACTAACTCCCAAATTTGAATCATTTCCCAGGTTGACATATGTAGTCCTGATTTTCTTTTACTTATTTCATGATTTATAACAGTATTTCTCAAACCTAAGTAAACTTTGGTATCTACTAGGGAACTTTAAAGAAAGAAAACATTCCTGGGTTCTACCCTGGAGAATCTGATTTAGAATTTTTGGAAGCCCTACTAGAATCTGTATTTTAAAATTTTCCCCAATTAATTCTGATGCAGCCTGCTGGCAAACAGTTGTTTAAGAGGAACTGGATAGGACCATCTCTGCTTAAGGATGACCATTTGACGTTAGAAACAATATATCAGGAACTGAGCACGGTGTTTCCTTCCCAGTTTTTCCACATTTTAGTACACCAGCCTTCTCTTAGTGCCCCAGCATCGTGGTCTGGGAGTCATTTTGGCCCCATTTTTCTGCTTTTCTTTAACCAGTTTGTGAAGGGCCATTTCAGTGTTTGCAGCTGCCATTATATTCGGGCTCTCCTTGCTGCATACTTACACCCCATGGCACCTGGTAACTTCTCATTGCCTCTCCTGTCTTTTGTTACTCTGCAAGAAGCTCTTAGGAGAACTTACTTAGAACCATAGCAATATATTGCCTACAGTTCAAATCTGCTCTAAGTTCTCTCCAACCACTGGCTTTTTATTTTGTAATCAGATCATCTTGGAAAGACACTAGATGTCAGATAATTATTTAATACATATTAATTTGTTTAAGTCTGAAAAGTGATATTTTTACTTTCTGGAATGCCTGTCCCATGAATATTAATAACCAGCTTTCCACATCGACCCCGTTTGGCCATAATCATACATCACCTACTACATGTGTAAGAGTATAAGTTGTTTGTTGCTGACATCATTAGTATGAGAGGACAATCAAGGTGATACAAGGATGCCCAAATTACCCAAGCTCTGAAGCACTTTACCAATAGCAAAACCTAGCCTCTCGTATAAGCTTTTTTTTTCTTTTAGTAGAAAAAGGAAATGCTTTTCAATGTGGTAGCCACTAGCCATTATGTGGCTATTTAAATTTAAATTAATTAAAGTAAACAAATTTATGGGTTCCTCAGTTACCTTAGTTACATTTCAAGTGCTCATGAGCCCCATGTGGCTGTTGGCTGCAGTGCTGGGCAGCTCAAATTATATGTCCATCCTTGCAGAAAGTTCTAATGGACAGTGCTGCTCTAGAGTCCCTCTGGAAGTCCCAAAGGTAGGAAGACGCTCACATCTTTTCCAGTATCAGTATAGCCCACTGCCTCTATTTCTGCTATCATGACTCTCCTAAGGACTTACTGCAGTTTGGGGGTTATTCATTTTCTTCAGGCTCCTTCTACTACTTCCCTTTGTCTGCATGTGTTCCTGTATTTGCCTGTGGCTTTCTCAGTCTGACACTGGTATGAGAAGTTGCACTGCAGCACACACATAGTACACACACACACACACACACACACACACACACACATATATTTAAATTAAACCCTTTATTTTGAGATGATTGTGGACCCATGAAATTGTAAGCAATAATACAGAGAAATCCCATGTATCCTTCATCCAGTTTCACCTGGTTGTAACATCTTACAAAGCTATAGAGTACAACATCACAGCCGGGGTATCGACATTGATACAGTCAAGATACAGAGCATTTCTATCATCCTGTGATTCATGTTGCCCTTTTATAGCCACATCCATTTCCCACCTCCCCCATCTCCTCCTTAACACCTTTTAACCATTATTCTAGTCAGCATTTTAATAATTTTGCCATTTCAGAAGTGTTATATAAAGAGAATCATACAGTATGTAACCTTTTGGGATTGGCTTTTTCACTCAGCATAATTCTCTGGAGATTCATCCAGATTTTTGAATGAATTAATAGTTCACTCGTTTTTACTGCTGAGGGGTATTTCATAGTATCAATGTATTACAATTTGTTTAACTATTCACACGTTGAAGAATATTTGGTCTATTTCCTGTTCAGGGCTATTATGAATAAAGCTACTATAAACATTTGTAGATAAGTTTTTGTGTGAAAATATTTTTTTATTTCTCTGGGATTAATGCCCAAGAGTGAAATGCTGGTAGTTGCATGTTGTTATTTTTTTTTAGGAGACTGCCAAACTGTGTTTCTGTGTGGCTCTACCATTTTACAGTCTCCTCAGTGATGTACAGGTAATTCAGTTTCTCTGCACCCTTGCCAGCATTTGTTGTTGTCACTATTTTTTAGCCATTTTGATAGGTATGTAGTGATTCTCATTGTGGTTTTAATTTGCGCTCAGTAATGGCTAACAATGTGCTCATTTGCCATCTGTATATCTTCCTCAGTGAAATGATTGTTCATGTCTTTTGCCCATTTTCTAATTGGATTGATTTTTTTACTATTTGATTTTGAGAATTCTCTGTAAATTCTAGATGTAAATTCTCTATCAGATACATGGTTTGCAAATATTTTCTCCTAATCTGTAGGTTGTCTTTTCATCATTTTCACACTGGCTTTTACAGAGAGTTCTTTTTATTATTTTGAATGTGTGTTTAACTTTGTCAAATGCTGTTTCTACATCAATTTATTTGGTCATATGCTTTTTCTTCTTTAGCCTATTAATATAGAGGATTACACTGATTGCTTTTTGAATATTGAGCCAACCTTGTATCTTTGGGATTAACCACACTTGGTTATGATATATAATTTTTTATATGTTGCTGGATTCTATTAGCTAAAATTTTTTGAAGGATTTTTTTTTGTTTGTATTGACGAGGGATATTGGTCTGCAGTTTTCTTTTTTGTGATGTCTGTCTGGTTTTGGTATAATGGTAGTATTAGATTCATAAGATAAATTGGTACATATTCTCTCTTCTGCTTTCTGGAAGAGATTGTGTAGAACTGGTGAACATACTTCCTGATAAGTTTTATAGAATTCTTTAGTGAAACAACCAGGGGCTGGGGATTTCTTTTTTAGGACTTTGTAACTATGAATCAATTCTCTTAATAGTTATAGGACTGAACCAATTATTCATTTTATTTTAGGTGAGTTGTGGTATATTGTGGTTTTTTGAGGAACTGGTTTGTTTCACCTCAATTGTTGAATTGTAGGCTAAGTTGTTTGTAGGATTCTCTTTTTTCCTTTTTGATGTCTGGAGGGTCTGTAGTCATATTCTCTGTTTTAGTCCTCTTATTTGTAATTTGTACCTTCTCTCTTTTTCAGAATTGCTAACGGTTTGTCAACTTTATTGATCTTTTCAAGGAATCATCTTTTGCTTCATTGATTTTCTCTTTTTTTATGTTTTTCTTTCCAAGTTCTTGAGGAAGAGGCTTAGAATATTTGAGATTTTGCTCTTTTTTAAATGAGCATTTAGTAATATATATTTTCTCCTCAATACTACCTTATCCTTATGAAAATTTGTGGTTTGAGATGTTGCAATTTTCTTTTGGTCCACAGATTATTTGGAGGTACGGTATTTAGTTTTCAAGTGTTTGGAGAATTTTTTATTATCTTTCTGTTATTTATTTTTAGTTTAATTCATTGTGGTCAAAGAATACTATGATTCAGTTCGTTAAGTTTGTTGAGACTTGTTTTATGGCACAGGATATCTCAGTATATGTTCTGATGGGCACTTGAAAACAATGTGTATTTGCTGTGTTAGGTATAGTGTTCTGTAAAGGTAGATTAGATCCTGTTGTTTGAAAGTGTCCTTGTTCTTCTGTATCCTTACTGATAATCTATCTAATATTTTATCAGTTGTCGAGAGATGGATGTTGCAGTCTCCAGCTATAATTGTGGATTTATCTATTTCTCCTTTCAGTTATATCAGTTTTAGTTGGCATATTTTGCAGCTCTGTTGTTTGATATATACATATTTAAGATTGCTGTATTTTCTTGGTAGACTGACCCTTTTATCATTATGTAATATCTATCTCTGACCCTAGTAATTTTCTTCACTCCGAAGTTTACTGTATCTGATGTTAATATAGCTACTCCTGCTTTCCTTTGATAAATTTTTGTGTGATATATCTCTTTCCATTCATTTTCTTTCAACCTGCCTATATTGTTATATTTGAAAGGAGTCTTCTGTAGATAGCATATATTTGGGTCATGTTTTTTTTAATCCACTCTATCAATCTCTTTTTATTGATGTATTTAGATCATTTACATTTAATGTAACTATTGATATGTCAAGGCTTAAGTCTATTATATATTTAGTTTTCTGTTTGGTTTCTGTTTTTTGTTTCTCCAACAGGGGGTGAGGTGTATGGCCTCATTATTGCCATAATAAGGGGGTTAGAAGCCCAGTTTCCCCTTTCAGCCTCTGTTGACACTAAAAAAGGAAGGGGTCCTTCTTACTGCTGGTCAGAGTGGGAGTACTGTCTCCTCACTAGGCTTTCGCTGATACCACCCTTGATAGGAGGGATAATAGTGCTTATTACTCTTGCACACATGGCCTCCAGTTACACCTTGTGATGGGGTGGTGCCTTATTACATTGGCTAGTGGTAAAAGTCCTAATTTTTCACTGGACATCCTCTGACATCACCCCAAGGGGAGGAGAAAGTGTGCCTCAGTACTGCTCGGTAGGGTTGGAAGTCCAGGCTCCTCACTTGGTTTCCCTGACAGAAAATGGGAGTTTATTACTGTCTCACAAAGATACAAGTCGCATCTCTGAACTCTGCCTTTTCTGACACCACCTCAGCAAAGGTTGGGTGCGTGTCTTATTATACTCATTGTGGGTGAGATTCTAATGACTCTACTCAGCCTTTCCTGGTGTAGGTGGTTGTGGAACCAAACATTTTTCTGTGGTATTTGGCTTGAGTAGAGTGATTATTGTCAAAAAGTTTTCTGTTTTACTAGGCTGTTCCTTTCCTGCATTTTTGGCTAGAGAGAACAGAATTTATTGGAGATTTTTTTTTGTCTGTACCCATTGGCATTTCTAGGTTGCTAGTATCTTCAGCTTCAAGTCTGGAATACATGAGGTAAGGAAAATGTATGTCTACTTCATCTTTCCAGAAACAGAAGTCCCGGTTGAAGCCTTTTAATAAGACTTTACTATAAACTTGAGATTAGTACGCCTAGCACTCAATAAATACTTGTTGAATGGTTTTATAAATAAATATAATACAGATGTACTATTCATGGAACCCAAACCCAGGCCCTTTCTCCTAGTACATGCAGTTTTCTTTCATAGTAATTATCATTTTGTAATCATATATTTGTATGATTGTTTGATTAATGCCTTTTATTTCAGTGTATTAAATATTTTGTGAAGGTTAAGACTACATATCATTTGGTCACCATTATATCAGTAGTACTTACCATAGTTTTTTCACTTGGCACATAGCATGTATTCAATTAATTTGTTGATTATATTAATGTGGAACCACAGATACAGAGGGCTGACTGTACAGTATAGGCAGGTTTTCAACTACCTGGAAGGTAGGCACCCCAAACCCCAGCGATGTTCAAGGGTCAACTGTATTTGTTTGGGTGGGGTAAATAGACAAGGTAACTTGCAGCCGGAGCCACCAGCCAAAGCCACTAGTCATCCCAGACCTATCTTAGTTGGTCACCTCAAGGAAGACAGATTTCAACATGTTGGCATACTTGTAACCCATTTGTGGCATACCAAGGTTCGTTGGTACAAGGTGGGAAAAAACTGACCTTTGATGTATCTTTATTCCCAGCCCAAGTTCATCTCTCAAGTTTCTATTTTCACTTCTGTAATTTTCTCTTTCTTAGGATGACAAAGAAAATAACAATTTTTTTATTCAGGGAAAACCCCATCCCTATCCATAAGAAGACCTTTATTTTCATCTTAACCAAGAAAATCACACCAGTTTACAATAGTATAACATTATACTGAATTATTCGGTCTTAAACAACATCATATGAAATAATAATAATGACACCAATAATGGCTAATATTTACTGAACCCTAAATAGATGCCACATTCTGGGCTATGCACTTAAAAATTGATTATCTACTTTGATCCTCAAAGCAACTATCAGAGGTAAAATTACCACCTCATTTTAAAGATAAAGAAATTGAGGCACTATCCCCATTTTATAGAAGAAGATATTGCCTGAAGTCACACATTTATCAAATGTAGATCCTGGTTTTGAAACTGACTCTAGAGAAGGCATTCTTATCTGTGATTTTTACCTAATTAAATGCCTAGGAATGAATGAAGAGAAGAAGTGTGTGTTTGTGTGTGTGTGTGTGTGTGTGTGTGTGTGTGTGTGTGTTAACAGTTGTATCTCTTAAGGGAGATAAAGTTCAACCCTGAAATTTCATCCTGCAGTCTCAACCTCAGCAACAGACCTCCTGTCTTTGGTGTTTCAAATAAAAATATACATTTTTTCCTTCATAAGACAATGTAAGTTTTATAGGCACATGCAACCCAATTTAAATCCTGAAATATACATACCTTTCCCTCACCTTTTGGATCAGAGACTGTTAGCTGCCCCTCTAACTATATTTGTTCTCTCCATCTTCTGTGGTAATAAAGCTTTCAGCTGTGAATGCAGCTGCCTGGCTAACGATGCTGCACAGCTCTCTTGAAGCTTAAAGTGGCCACTTGATTAAGTTTTGGCCGATGGGTTGTGATAGTAGTATTTGACATGTGAAATTTCTATTGCATGCCACTGAAACAAAAGGAATGTTTCCTTCTCTTTATCTCTCTTTCTCACTGGCTGAATTTCAAACATGATGGTAGGAGCTGAAGCAGCCACCTTAGAACATACCCAACAGGCACTATCAAACCTCTTCTGGAACAGTCAAGGGCATGTGTGTTTTTGAGGGGTATGATACCTTGTCACACAACTCCAAAATGCCACTGACATCCTTATAACTTGTGCTTCAGGTAGTTTTATAATGGGCAACCTATGCTGTAAGCAGTGGCCCTGAACATATTTCAATCGTTTGACACATTGGTTTGTTATAAGGAACAACTGGTGATGGCTATCTTCACACATTTTAAGGCTGCTATGTATAAGAATTAAATAGTTGTTTTCTGTATGATTCTAAGGGTAAAAATTGTTCTAATTGTGTGTATATCCCATAAGAACACATATTACACTTAAAATGTAGAGCTTTTTAACAGAATTGCTCAAAAGTAGAGTGGGTCACCTTAAAATAATTGGAATTCTATCAGTGAAAGTGTTCAGATATAGTTTGGACAACCAGTTGGTAGAGACATTGTATAGACACTCAGTCATTTTAATATGTTAGTAGGATGTGATGGTATTTAAGCTCCTGATACTAAGACCAGTGATTCAAGAGATCATTAGAATTAATGGCACTTGGCTTAGAAATATAAAATGAAATTGAAACTAATCCTACAGCTGCCACTGGGCTATATAAAGTTGTGATTATTATCAAGTTAGATGTTTTATGCCTCAATTCTGACAGCTGTCTGGAAAAAATGATGGATTGAGGGACCCTGTATTCTTCTGCCAGATGTCTTTTACTAAGCCTTTGAGGGTAAATTAGCCCAATCTGAAGATTAAAATCTTTAAAAATAAATATCACCCAAGGGGGCTTAAAGAAAGCAAGAAAAGTCATAGTACAGGACTGGGCTGGAATAATTTATGCCTGGCTTGCCATCTTCAATTGATGGATAGTCACCAGGAACTTTATGTTGAGGAGGATTATTCAGCCTCATCTGGATTCAGCTGGAAATGTGCCATGGATGATTATTGATGGGAAGGGAGAATGGTAGAATATAGTATAGATATTTGCCATCTCTCTCATGGAGAATACCTGGCAAGTTAGTTAGATAGAACTCACAAAATTCATCTCTTAGGGGATTTCACCTGCTCCTGGCTTTGGTTCTTACTGTGTAGATCCAACAGTTCAAAGTGTCTGGGGTCAATTAGGTTCAAGCACTGCCTCATACAACTCAGAAGAGTAAAATGTACAAATCAGAATGCCAATGTAGTAATTTGCAATTAGGACTGTTACTGTCAAGTTGATTAAACTTCCTGTGTCTTTTAGTCAGGGCACTCAGGCTGCTGGTGACATTGAGATAGATGAGTTAATAATACTAAGATTTTGTGTATTAGGCTATAACTTCCCTTTTTCCAGTATGTTCAAATTTTACTCTAACTCTTTAACTCCCTGAGGCTACATCCTGTTTCCCTGCACTGACTGACTGTGGTCATATTTGTACTTAACCATTTAGAGAAGTGCTTCTCAAACTATCTGTAGTGAAGGTCCAATTTATTTTCTTTTCCCAATCCATTATGGACTGGTACTTTAATAAAATGCAATACAAATGAATTATTATAAAAATAAAATTAAAAATAGACATACAAAATTCAAGCATTTTTAAAATTATTTAAATCAATGAACATAAAATAACTTCAAAATTCATATTTCATAAGCAGAATAGTTAATGAAGTATTCAATACTAATGAACTTAGGGAAAATTTGTAATGTAGTGAAGCTTCATTTTGTATGCATTGGATAAACACATTATAGTTCATTGGAGCCCATGTATAAACAATTCAATCAGTGCATTGATTTTATGATTTTAAATGGCTATAGAGGTCTATGATAGCTTTATTTAACATTTAGGATATAAAACATAGGCAAGTATTTATACTTAAGTATAAAAAATGTACTTGAAATCAAGTCATTCCTAAAACAATAAACCAACTCCCAATGCAACTTTGTTCATATAAGAAATTATAACATTACTTACGATGTAATTTTGAGAATTAAAATCTGGGTAAAACGTGGGGAGTATTTGGCCAATAATAATGTCCGGAGATGCAGAATCACTGATTTGTTCCATCATCATAAGGAAATGTTTCATAGATATGTAGGAGGGATATCCATTTCATACATCTCAAATCCATTTGGTCTGACACTTGTTGACACAAAGAGCTGTGATAATGACTTCTATTGTAACACCAACTTACAAACCCTCTAAGTACAGTTTTATTTAATCTATTAAATTGATTCCACCATTAAACAAACATCAAATTTTTAGCTGGTGAAGGAAACTATTAATCTTTCTTCCTCAACCACTAAAACTTAATCATCTAAATGCCTCACATTTCACTCAGAGTAGTTGAAAAGTTGGACATTTTCTGTTTTCTGGGCTCACTATGATTTTAACCTGCTTTATTGACTCTCAGGCTCCACCCTTTTCCACCCATTGTGGTTTTCATTGCTTCCCCATGTTCAAATTTTATAAGACTCACCAAAATTCACTATAGTTTCTAGCATATTTCTGTCTCTAAACTTGATTTCCAGGATAACACTTAAACCCTAAATTCCCATTAAAAACCCCCATATTCTTAGAAGTAAGAGAGATTATACCTTAGCTCTACTTGGTGTTGGCCATCATTTTCCTTAATACTTGGTGCCACCGTTTTGCCCTCTTTATATTGATATTTTGGCAGAAGGGAAGAGAGTCTCTATGACCTTGAAAGATCATTTTCGATCAATATTCAGATATACCTCTCAGTGGCATACCCAGTATCTAACTGGTAGAATCCATCCCTAGTAAAGCTGCAAGCTTGCTGTTTTATGCTTATTTATGTGCAAACTACATTCAAATATCATGTTCATATAGTTTTAGATCTATTCTTCATGTAGTGCATGGAAATGACTTTGCCTTACAGGAGATGGAGATCGTCTCTTTATGGAATACTGGCCATGTAATAATAATAAAGAATAATCACAATTGTTTATGAGGAGCAAGGATAAATCTCTACCAGCAAGCCCAGTCTATAGATACTGTCATACAATATCAATCCTACTTTACAGAGTAAATTCCTAACTCCTCCAAACATATCTCAGATCATTTTATGAGCCTCATCCTCAAGTCCAGCAATATAAAAATGGTAAACATAACGAAAAATGGCAAATTTAACAAGCAGAGATTCATATTATAGAATTACCTGCCCTTAATATTCCTTGTCTAGGGAATTCACAAGGTGACCAGCTAATCTCACATATGCTTGTACATTTGTTATTAGTTATACCAAATGAAGATATAACCCATGCCAAAGCCTTGGGTTGACTATGCTTTAAACTGTTAATGGAGAAGGACTTCTATATTCACAATAATTTATTGTCATTTTACAGTAAAGCTAAGTTATAATTTAACATTCACTAAGGATCCACTAATTGACAAAACTGTGCAATTAGCTGTGTGTATGTGAGGAGGGGTATAAATATAGTTAAGATGATGTCTCTTCTTTAGAATATCATAATAAATTCTAAAGTATACATAATATCAATGATCAGAAAATAATACCCTAACAGCAGGCTGTGATAATGATCACATAGGGGCCATAATGGAGATACATGCAAAGTACTATTGGAGCACAGAGGAAAGAATTAATTCTTACTTAGGTGGGAATAAAGGAAGGCTTTCAAGAAGACAGTGAGCTCGGTGCTTTGTGACCGTCTGGCGGGGTGGGATAGGGAGGGTGGGAGGGAGGGAGACGCAAGAGGGAAGAGATATGGGAACATATGTGTATGTATAACTGATTCACTTTGCTATAAAGCAGAAACTAACACACCATTGTAAAGCAATTATACCCCAATAAAGATGTTAAAAAAAAAAGAAAATGAATATGAGCTGAATCTTTATGATTGGTTGAACTTTGACAGGCTGATTCACTTTGCTATAAAGCAAAAACTAACACACCATTGTAAAGCAATTATACCCCAATAAAGATGTTTAAAAAAAAAGAAAATGAATATGAGCTGAATCTTTATGATTGGTTGAACTTTGACAGGCTGATGATGGGATGAGTGGCTGGTATGGTGGGGGTGGGAGATGGTGGGGTGGGAGATGGTGGGGTGGGGAATGGAGGAAGTGAGTATATGTTGAGTAAAGGGAAAAAAGCCTCTAAACAATGTAAGTTTCTTCTTCCCCGACTGCCACACATTTTCAACTTTGTAGAGGAAAAGGAAGAAAATCTATGGAGCCAGTTGTTTTGGTTTCTTCCATGTGATCACAGCATTGCTTATATGGATTGTCAAATAAGGGATGGGCTCATAAAAGGATATTAATCTGTCATTTTTATTGAGCAAAGTAGCATTTCAGAAAAGGTGATTTCAGAGGCACATGACTTTCATTACAGCCTTCAGGGGCAATGTTTGATCACTGAAAACAGGCTGCTTTGTTCAGCTTTCTCTGATGTTTGGCCTCATCCTGAACACATATGCTCTGACTTGGAAAGAATCAGTCTGTAAAGATTTAATAGATTCTAGATTTGCATATTCAAAATGCATGTCTTGTGGTTAAAAATGAAATGAAAACTATTTTTATATCTATATTTACACAAACACATAGTTCAGACACATCTCAGCAAATTTTTAAAAGGCAATTAGGCATATTATATGTGCTTGTTCTGAGATTATGAAAGTTGGCTGTTTTTTAAATTAACCATTTTATATTTTCACTGAAAAAAATGTATTTTAAGAGACACTATAATGATGATAATGACGTACAAGAACTCTTCAAGTTTCAGGGGTTTGAGATTTGCTGTATGTTCTTGTCACCTATCAGGGACATAACTTTCTAGAGTTGGGTGTCACTGACCTCTCTCTTTATTAAAATGAATTAATAGCTTTCTTGCTTAGAGAAAATTGGAAGTCACAAAGAATTAAAGATAAATGTGAAAGATTAACATTTCCATGAGGCTCTTTTCCTTACATGACTGAAAAAAGTGGTTTTCTTTTTTCAAAGCGAGAGGGATGATTAGAAAGAGACCTGAGGTGTCAAAAGCCTTTTGTGTGGTGACTAAAACTCACAGAATTTTCTCTTAGAATTCTCTGGCTTCTATCCCCTGTGAACTGATATGTAATCTCACATAAACTCATCTTTTACTTTTGAATTCCAATGGAACCTTTGAAAGAAAGATGGCATTCCAAGTGAATCAGTTTGCTATACATTACATCTGCAATTAGACATTTGTTGCGTTGAAATTAAGCCAAACAGACTTCTGCTGAAACAGGATAGGTCCAATTACGTTCTATTTCGTGTGACACAGAAAAATCTTACCATGTCACTTTGCTGTTTAAAATCCTTCCCTTTCCCTGTCCTTACTTACAACATCCTCCATCTCAATGACGCTGAGTGCATCCTCTACCTGACATGTCCTTCTCTCTCTTGGTAAGTTTTGCAACAATCTCAGAACAGAGATTATTTCAGTTATACATTTGTTGTCTAGACCAGTGCTTTCCAAACCTTAATGTACTTATGAATCATCTGGGGGTCTTGTTAAAAATGCAGGTTCTGATTCAGCAGGTCTAGGGTCTGGCTGAGATCCTAACAAGCTCCCAGGTGATGCAGCAGGACACACTTTGGATAGCAAGCGCCTAGAAACATATGACCTCTCATTAAATTGGCATTAGTTCCTGGACATTGATAACTGAAAATGTAAATTCTCTGACTCTGAGGTTGCTTCAGACTTTGATTGGCTTTTTTGTTTATTGGTAATTTTATAAAGACACTGCACGATCTGGATTCCCTCTATTTCTCCAGCCTCCTTTCTTACCAGTTCCCATTTCTTACTTTATATTTGAGACATAACAAATTATGTGAAGTTTCCAGAATGTATCAGACTCTTTCGCATCTCACTGCCTTTTCAAATACTATATCCTCTGCCTGTCCTAACATTTTGTGATGCTTCCTTTAAAACTCAGCTCGGCTGTCATCTCCTCCACAAATCTTTCCCTAATCTCTTTCCCATATAATTGCTTAATTAAATGCCTCCAATTTACTCCCTCAATGCCCTGTATTTTCTATATTATAACTTTCTCATAATCTGCTTCAATTGTCTGCTTACTTGTCTGTTCCCTTCAAAACAGTGCTTCTATGGGGAAGGCATATGCATTTTGTACTACTGCCAATTGCAATGTCTGACACATAGTAGGTATTCATTAAAGTTTGCTGAATGAATGAGGAAGGGAGGTTGATGTGTTGGTAGTTATGCAATAATATAATGCAATTTTTTTTTCATGAAGCTTAAAATTGAATTGGGAGTAACAGAAACTAAAGTCATAAAAGGTTAAGTACAGGATGAGATAATACTGTAGAAGTAAAATGTTACTATGTGATTAATTTCCGAATGAGGATCATAGAAAATAATTATTCTGAGTTCACTGGAAGAAAATGTCACTGTGGATTTATTATTATTTTTTAATATACCAGTTTTTTCCATGAGGGATTTGAGATGGCTGACAACACAATGTATTGGAGTTAATAAAAAGTATGAACGCATGTGTAGTTAAGGCAATAGTATGAGAAAAGGAGGGAGTTTAGAAGTATACAAGGAGCTCATATACTAGCATGTCTGCAAAAATGATCCTCATTAAATAATAGACAGTAAGGTTGGTGTGCTAATTTTCATTTCCACTCTGCCTGGGAGGCTGACTTCTGTGGAGTCAGCAGCTCCATTGTCCTCTGGCTTCTGGCTGAATTGGGGCAATGGGGTGCCCTGGCAGATGATCCAATGGAGGAAAAAGAGTGAGATCAGGACATTTATATTCTTGTGTTGCCTAGAACTGTCTGTGCCTGTGTGTAAATTGTCCCTTTATTAAAATCTCCTTAAATTGTTTTAATTTGCGTGTGCCCCCTGCTCTCTGTAGAGACTCTGATAAAACCACAGAGTTGTTTAAAGCTAAATTGAATGCTGGGCTTAATAACTTTTATGATAACCATTAATGCTATAAAAATATTTCAGGTACTTGCTACATATCAGGCATGATTCCGTGAAGGGGTGTTTCAACAGAAGAATTCAGAAAACCAACCAACAAACCTAAAATCTTGTGCTCATATTATTTATATTTTAGTGTGGTAAAGAGGGTATAAATCATATTGGAAGCAAGGAAAAATTGATATGTTTCAAACCCCACAGTTCTGCAATATTTATTTACATCAGCCTCTAGTTTACTGCTTTATTGTAAAGTGATAATATCCCAGAGATGTAGTTTTGGGGTTGTTTCCTTTTTACTGGGGCTAGATTACCCAGAACTTTTGCTTCTCGTCTTTCCTGTTGCTAATCTTTCGGTTATTTCACTGCTCAGTGTTCCTCCATCAGGAGATATAAAAGGGAAATAAATGGATGAAAAATTTAGCTTTGACATCTATGATAAAAGGTTTTTTAGGAAGGAGACTGAAATCCTGAACTAAAATGAAGCTTTTCAGTTTATCTGGGTTTGTCTGCCCCCTATTGCCATAAAGATGTTGAGAGTTGTTTCCAGCTTGTCAAAAACAAGAGATAAAATGGACAAAATGTTATATTCATGCAGATGAAGAGAACTAGGTCTTATAAATAGATATGGTGCTCTTAATATGAAGCCTGGTGTACAAATGCTCTGTCTTTGGATGTTAGATTGTATTACAACCTTGTTTGCAGTACTTACTCAGATCATTGTTGACTCATGTGAGTTTAATTCTATGACCTAGCCAAAAAAAGATCATAAATCCCAGCAGGGGAAGACATGGTTGTAGCTTGACCTTGGAAATATGAGCTAAAGGTGCTGAGGACCATAAATTCAATTTACAATAATAACAAAAATAAGATTGTTTACACTTTGCCCAGTGGATGAAGTGAAAATCTAATATTTTTCCTGGTACACGCTGTATATTTTGCCAAGCTTGATTAAATTCCTGTTTAGCAGGTATCTGAGAGGAACTGAATAAAAACGCTTCGTATGAGACTTTTGACTCCTAATTTGTTCTTCATTATTGAATTCTTTTTTTAAAAGCTATTTTTCTTTTCTTTTTTCAGGTTCTATTTATGAAATGTTTGGAAATGAATGCTGTTTGTCAACAGGAGAAGTGATTAAAATTACTGGCCTCAAAATTAAGAAGATCATAGCTGAAATTTGTGAGCACATTGAAGGTTGTGAGGCTCCACAACCATTTGAACTGCCTATGAATTTTCCAGGTACAGTATTTTGCAACCATTTCTCATTTGTAAAACTGTATTCTTAAATGTTATATACATCTCTACAACTGAAAACAATGAAAAAGTGGTAGTTTTTGTTTTTTTTTACTCTAAGGCAGTGGGTGAAAAAATCGGGATTCTTATAGTTTAGTGATTTTAGGGACTAATAGAAGGCAAATATTTTCTCCCCTTTTCAGTAAACATTGTTTACTTAGGACTTAATATTTTCTGATAACAAATATTTAGTGAGTTTAACTATATGCACCATTAGTTGTGCCAGATAGTGGGAATGAAGAAATTAAAGATATATTTTCATAAGTTATGTAAAAATAATTAATATTTCCTAAACATATTTACCCTCTTTATTCCTAGCTCCCTGGATCACTGCTAAACTTCACTGTCTGGCCTTACTGACAAGTTTGGCTGCTCTTCTTTAACTAGTTAACCTTCAAAAATTAGGTCAGATATCAGGTCTCCTAGAAAACTTTTGCTGACTCTATAATCTAATCTAGATATCTCTATGTTCCCGTAGTATCTTGGGCACCATAGCATGTACCTTATTGGGTAGTAATTAATGATTTTCTTATTTGTCTTATTCTTTAGACCAGGGTTGGCAGACTTTTTCTGTAAAGTACCAGATAGTAAATATTTTAGACTTTGCCTGCCAAATGGTCTCCATAACAACTACTCCACTCTGATGTTGTAACATGAAAGAAGCTACAGATAAACCAATATAAACCAACTGGTATAAACCAGTGAGCACTACATAAATCAATGAGCACAGT
This sequence comes from Grampus griseus, assembly GCF_964374135.1. Lineage (NCBI taxonomy): Eukaryota > Metazoa > Chordata > Mammalia > Artiodactyla > Delphinidae > Grampus > Grampus griseus. The sequence continues at coordinate 54,702,966 of NC_139007.1, read as the reverse complement.
TGTGGTTCAATAAAAATTTATTTACAAAAACAGGTGGACAACAGAATTTGGCCTGTGAACTATAGTTTGCTGAACTCTGCTTGAGACTAAAACTCTTTGACAGATGAAATATGACATATGTGGCTTTATTTCTATGAACAAGCACATTTTCTGGCACAGGGAACATGCTCAATAATTTCCTGTTGGTTGAATAATTGTTTATCAGTGAATGATTAGTGAAAGAGGACAATCTAGTAAGCTGTTACAACGTAATGTAGTTTATGGTATAACTGAAGTATGTATGGGTTCTGTGAGAGTCTTGATAAGATGGATCTAACTCCAGTTGGTTATGCTTCAGAACATGGATTTTGGAATCATTATATTTGAATCCCAACCCTGCCACTTCTTAGTTAGGTAACCTTGCCAAATTATTTACCCTCTTCTCATGTAAAATGGGAATAATAATACTATCTCTTAGTGTTGTTGGGAGGATTGAATATTGAAATATATTTATATTGGTTAGAGTGATACTTGTCATATAACAAGGGCTATAAAAAAGTGTCAGCTTATATTACCATTATTAACCTTGTTATCATCATTGGTGGAGTCAGGGAAAGCTTTTCAGAGAATGTTATTCTTGAACTGAGGTTTGGAAAATTAAAATAATTTAACTGTATGAGGAGAGGATTATTCCAAGTGCTCCAATATTTTTTCCCTTTCAACTGAAATCTTATTCCTTGTTTAATTCTAATTACTCCTCATTACCCCATCCTATATAGCAATAGACACCCAGTTAGATTTTAAACTCAAAGAATCCAATATGTTTTTAAACCATCCTTCCTTATTTGTGAATTTTCCATTTCTTGGGGGGTAATGGTTTCTAATTTTATTTTATTGTGGTCAGAAGACATACTTTGTCTTTAGAGACTAGTTTTACGGCTTAACATATGGCCTATCCTGGAGAATGCTCTGTGTTCACTTAATAAGAATATATATTCTGCTGTTGTAGTATAGAGTGTTCTACAGATGTCTGTTGGTTTATAGGATTGTTCAAGTATTCTATGTCCTTGTGGATCTTTTGTCTAGTTCTATCCCTTTTAGAAAGTGGAGTATTGAGGTTTCCAACTGTTATTGTTGAATTGTCTGTTTTTCTTTTCAATTCTGTCAGCGCTAGCTTCATGTATTTGGGGACTCTGATGTAAGGTTTACATGTGTTTATAATTGTTACCTTTTTTTGGTGGAGTTTCCCTTTTATCATTATATAATATTCTAAACAATTTTTGTTTTAAAATCTATTTTTTTTCTAATATTACTGTAGTCACTCCAGTTCTATTTGGTTACTATGTTCATGGTCCACCTTCTATTTTTTGCTTTCAAATAACTTGTGTCTTTGAATCTGAAGTATGAATCTACAAGTAAGTCTCTTGTAGACAGTATATAGTTGGATGGGCTTTTTTTTTAATCCATTCTGCCAACCTCTGCCTTTTAATTATTTAATCCATTTATATTTAGTGTAATTATTGATAGTGTAAGATTTACATCTTCCATTTTGCTATTTGTTTTCCATATGTCTTAGGTCTTTTGTGTTTCTCTATTTGTCCATTTTTTGCCTTCTTTTGTGTTAAATAGATATTTTCTAGTGTACAATTTTATTTCCCTTTTTTAAAAAAAAAATCTTTATTTTTTAGAGCTATTTTAGGTTCATTAGCAAATTTGAGCAGAAGGTACAGAGACTTCCCATATACTATATTACCTGTCTCAAATTTGCACAGCTTCCTCAATATCAAAATACCACTGTCTTTTCATGGTGTGTAACATATCTTTTTAGCACTGAATAATAGTTCATTGTCTGTATATACCACCGTTCATTTTGCTATTCACTTATTGAAGAACAACTTGGTTGCTTTCAAGTTTTGGCAATTATGAATAAAACTATGCAACTATGAATAAAATTATGCAGGTTTTTGTGTGAATATTAATTTTCAACTGATTTGGGTAAATACCAAGGAACATGATTGCTGGACCATATGGTAAGGATATGTTTAGTATAAAGAAACTGCCAAACTGTCTTCCAAAATGGCTGCATCATTTTGCATTCCTACTAGGAATGAATGAGAATTCCTGGTGCTTTGCATCTTCATCAGCATTTTATGCTGTCAGTGTTTTGGATTTTGGCTCTTCTAATATGCATACAATTATGGTATCTTATTGTTTTAATTTTCAATTCCTTAATGACGTATAATGTTGAATATATTTTCATATGCTTATTTGCCATGCCACGTTCTTTGGTGAGGCATCTGTTCATGTCTTTTGCCCACTTTCTAATCAGGTTATTTGTTTTATTATTGTTGGCTTTTAAGAGATCTTTGTGTATTCTGGATACAAGTCCTTTATCAGGTATGTCCTTTGCAAATATTTTGCAAATATTTTCTCTCAGTCTGTGGCTTGTCTTCTCATTCTCTTGACAATATTATTCACTGAGCAATTTTTTAAAAATGAAATCCAGCTTATCAATTATTTCTCTCTTTTTTTTTTTTTTTTTTTGCGGTATGTGGGCCTCTCACTGTTGCGGCCTCTCCCGTTGCGGAGCACAGGCTCTGGACGCACAGGTTCAGTGGCCATGGCTCATGGGCCCAGCTGCTCCGTGATGTGTGGGATCTTCCCAGACTGGGGCATGAACCCATGTCCCCTGCATTGGCAGGCGGACTCTCAACCACTGCACCACCAGGTATTTTTCTCATAGATTTTGCCTGTGGTGTCATGTCTAAAAATTCATCATCAAACCTAAGGTCATCTAGATTTTCTGCTACATTATCTTTTAAGAGTTTTATAGTTTTGCATTTTACACTTAACTCTGTGATCTATTCTGAGTTGATTTGTGTGAAGGGTGTTAAGACCTGGGTCTAGATTCTTTTTTTTTTTTTTTTTAACATGTGAATGTCCAATTGTTCTAGCACCATTTGTTGAAAATACAATTTTTGCTCCATTGTATTGCCTTTGCTCCTTTGTCAAAGATCAGTTGACCATATTTAGATGGGTTTATTTCTGGGCTATCCATTCTGTTTCACTGATTTGTTTATTCTTTCACCAGTACCACACTGTGTTGATTACTGCAGCTTTATAGTAAGTCTTGTCAGTTGTCTGGCTTTGTTCTCCTTTAATGTTGCTATCCTAGGTTTCTTGCCACTCCATATAAACCACAGAATCAGTTTGTCAGTATCCATGGAATAACTTACTGGGATTTTGACTGGCATTGCATTAAAGCCTATAGATGCAGCTGCGAAGAACTGACATCTAAACAATATTATATATTCCTATTCATGAAGATAGAATATATCTCCATTTGTTTAGTTCTTTTATTTCTTTCATCAGAGTTTTGTAGTCTTCTTCATATAGATCTTGTACATATTTTGTCAGATTTATACCTATTTCATTGTTTTGGTGCTAATGTAAATGGTTTTGTGCCTTTAATTTCAAATTCCACTTGTTCATTGCTAGTATAAATAAAAGTGATTGACTTTTGTATATTAACGTTGTATCTTGAAACCTTGCTATACTTATTAGTTCTAGGAGATTTTATTGATCCTTTCAGATTATAATTGAATACATTGTTGATATTATTATTATGAGCAAACAAAATTTGTAAGATTAACTAAGAATAAGAAAATAAAAGTTTTTACTTTATCCTCACTCATTTCTTTTCTGCTGCTTTCCCTTTATGTAATTCCAAGTTTCTGACATATAATTTTTCTTCTCTCTGAAGAACTTTTTTTAACGTTTCTTGCAAAGCAGGTCTATTGGAACAAATTCCCTCAGTCGTTGTTTGTCTGAGAAAGTCTATAATTCTCCTTCACTTTTAAAGGATATTAGGATTCAGATTTCTTGGTTGGTGGGGTTTTTTGTCCTCAATGCTTTAAATATTTCACCCTCCTCTCTTCTTGCTTGCATGGTTTCTGAGGAGTAGTTAAATGCAATTCTTACCTCTGTTCTTCTACAAGTATGATAGGTAAGATTTTTTTCCTCTGACCTTTTTCAAGATTTTTTCATTACTTTTGATTTTCTGCAGTTTGAATATGATGTTCTTATGAAGTTTCTTTTAGAATCCTGTTTAGTGTTCTCTGAGCTTCCTGGATCTGTGGTTTGGTGTCTGACATTAATTTGGGGGAAATTATCAATCATTATTTCTTCAATTATTTCTTTTGTTTTTTTAAAAATAAATTTATGTATTTATTTATGTAATTATTTATTGATTTATGGCTGTGTTGGGTCTTCGTTGCTGCGTGCAGGCTTTCTCTAGTTGTGGAGAGCAGGGGCTACTCTTTGTTGTGGTGCCGGCTTCTCATTGCGGTGGCTTCTCTTGTTGTGGAGCATGGACTCTAGGCACGTGGGCTTCAGTAGTTGTGGCATGTGGGCTTCAGTAGTTGTGGCACGTGGGCTCGGTAGTTGTGGCTTTTGGGCTCTAGAGCACAGGCTCAGTAGTTGTGGCGCACGGGCTTAGTTGCTTTGCGGCATGGGGAATCTTCCTGGACCAGAGCTCAAACCCATATCCCCTGCATTGGCAGGCGGATTATTAGTGCCACCAGGGAAGCCCATTGCTTCTGTTCTTGCTTCTCTTTCTTTTCTTTCTGATATTTCCATTATGCATATGTTACACCTTTTGTTGTTGTCATACAGTACTTGGATATTCTGTTCTGTGATTTTGTTTTATATTTTTTTCCTCACTGCTTTTCTGTTTTAGAAAGTTCTATTGATATATCCTCAGGCTCAGAGATTCTTTCCTCAGCTATGTCCAGTCTACTAACGAGCCCATCAAAGGCATTCTTCATTTCCATTACAGTGTTTTTGATCTCTAGCACTTCATTTTGATTTTCTCTTATGCTTCTGTCTCTCTGCTTACGTTGCCCACCAGTTGTACTTTATCCACTAGAAACCTTAGCATATTAATCATAATTGTTTTAAATTCCTGGTCTGATTGTTCCAACATTGCTGCCATATCTGTGTCTGATTCTATGCTTGATTTGTCTCTTCAGTTGTCTTTTTTTGCTTTTTTTAGTATGCCTTATACTTTTTTTCATGATGGTTAGGCATCATGTACTGGTTAAAAGGAGCTGTAGTGAATAGGCCTTTAGTAATGTGGCAGTAAGCTGTGGCAGGAGCGGAAACATTCTCTAGTCCTATGATTGTTATAGTATTTTTGTGAGCTTGTGCCTCTGAATTGTGAACTTCACAAATGCTTCTCAGTCCCATTCTCTGCATCTTTAGGTGGCATGGGATGGCTGGAGTGGGTTGGAGTTGGGTATTTCCCTTCTCCCCTGTGGAAGACCAGAGCAGGCTAAAGCTGGGTATTTCCCTTTCCCCAAGTGGAAAGGTGAGAGTGGGCTTTTGTTGCGTATTTTCCCTAAGTGGAAGGCTAGGGTGGGTGTTAGTTGTGTATTTTCATCCCTCTGGGTCAATGAGTCCTGATAAAACACCAATAGTTTCTCTCGAGGGCAGGTCTTATTAAGAACAGAATGCTCTGGCCTATTTCAAAATGGTTTCTTTTGCCTTCCCCCGACCAGAAGCATGAGGGGATTTTTCTCTGATATTCACTGTGAGAGCCTGGTTAAGTTTTTGGTGGTAAAACTTACAAAATTGTGGGCCCCCCTATGACTAAGTTCCCCTGGAATTTTTTACTCTCAGACTTGTCCACTCTGAGCCTCTAGCAATTCATCAATTACAGGTCGGATTTGTCTACCCTGGTATTGGTTTTTGTAGCAGTTTCTTTTGTGGTAAATTGAGATTCTCTGTACTTGCCTGTCTGTCTCTCCAGTTTTGGAGGCAGTAGTTTGTCCTGTGATCTCACTTCTCTGATATATCTAAGAATAGTTGTTGATTTTTCAGTTTGTTCAGCTTTTCACTTTTTTTTTAGGACAGAGTGACAACTTCCAAACTCCTTATATGCCATGCCAGAAACCAGAAATCTGGTGGTTTTTAAAAAATACCCATATATATATTTAGTTATTTTATCAGTGGTAGCCTGGGGATTACAATTAATGTCTTAATTTATAACAATCTAGTTTGGATTAATGAATTTAATTCCAACAGCATATAAAATTTGGCTCCCATATAGCTCTGTTTCTTACCCCTTGGTTCAAATTTTTATTATTATAAAAATTACATCTTTATACATTGTGTGCCTATCAGCACAGATTTATAACTATTTTTTATGCAATTGTTTTTAAAATAAGATATGAGAAAAAAATTGAAAGCAAAACATACATTTAAATTTTCTTTTAATTTACTTTCAGAGTTATTTTTATTGATACTCTGTTTCTTCACATGGAATAGAGTTACTGACTTGTGTCCTTTCATTTCAGCCTAAAGGACCCCCTTTAGTGTTTCTTGTATGGCAGGTTTGGTAGTGATAAATTCTCTCAGTTTTTGTTTATCTGGAAATGTCTTAATTTCTCCTTTAGTTTTAAAGGATTTTTTTTTTCTGGATAGAGAATTTTTGGTTAATAGTCCTTTTCTTTCAGCACTTTTAAGTATGTCATCCCAGTGATTTCTGTCCTCTGTGATTTCTAAGTAGAAATTAGCTTTTAATCTTATGAGAAACCCTTGTATATGATGAATCTTTTCTTCTCTTCTTTTTTCAAAATTCTCTAACTGTTGGTTTTCAACAGTTTAATCAAGATGTGTCTAGCCATGGATCTCTGAGTTTATTCCACCTGGAGTATGTTGAGATTCTTAAATGTTTAGATTAATGTTTTCAATCAAATTTTGGAAGTTTTTACTATTATTTCCTGAAATATTTTTTCTACACTTTTTCCTCTCTCCTCTCCTTCTGAGGTATTCATTATTCACATATTGATATGCTTAATGGTGGACTTCCCTGGTGGTGCAGTGTTTAAGACTCCACACTCCCAATGCAGGGGCCATGGGTTCGATCCCTGGTCAGGGAATTAAGGTCCCACAAGCGGTGGGGCGCGACCAATAAAAAGAAAAAAAAAAGAGGGTGTATTATATGCTTGATGGTGTCTCATAGGTCTTTGAGGCTTTGTTTATTTCTCTTCATACTTTTTATTTCTTAGAATGGATAGTCTCAATTGACCTGTTTTCAAATTTGACTTATATTCTCTATTTGCTAAGACTTAACAAAATACTTTATTAAGTATTTCCATACTTCCTTTTCATTTGTAAACATAGTTTCTTTTAGTTCTTAAAACGTATTTAATATAGCTGTTTAAATTCTTTCTCCAGGAATTCTTGTGTCTGGGCTTCCTCAGAAACAGTTTCTATTGATTGATTTTCTTTCCCCTTGTTTATGGGCCAGACAATTCTTGTTCCTTTGCCTGTCTCACAGTTTGTTGTTGAAAACTGGATATTTTCAACAATATAATGTATCAGCTCTAGAAGTTGCTTTCTCCTCCCTCCTTAGGGCTTGTTTTTGCTGGTTGTTTAGTGACTTTTCTGAACTAAATCTGTAAAGTCTACGTTCTTAGTCATGTGTGGTCATTGAAGTCTCTGCTCAATTAGCTTGGTGGGCAATGAATGTCTGGACAGATATTTCCTTAAACAGCTGGAACCAAGAAGTCTCCAGTCTTTGTTAAGGGGTTCTGTGTTCATTTGGAGGCATGCTTTCAACACTCAACCAGGCAATTGAAAACTCTTGCTTAGCTTTTACTTCCTGTTCATGTAGCGCTTCAAAGTCAACCAGATTTGAGAGCTTACAGACTTCTCAGGTCTTTCTTGAGCATGCACACAGTTCTGGGCATGTGCACAGTAATATACATGTATGTGGTCTTCTAGATTTCCAGGAATATGTTGGAACTTCTCAATGTCGTTATGGACATCTCACTCCTCAGCTTTTCCTTTTAGGCTTTTTGGTTAGCCCATTTTTTTTCCCCAACTCTTAAACACCACTGCAGGCAGCCACAAAAATTAAATAATTGCCTCTCATTGTTTTTGACAAATGCTCTGAGGCAAAGTATTTTCCACTCACTGAGCTCAAAATAGATCAAATAGAGACAGCATTACAAATAGAATCTTCCAGGAAGTCACCAGACATATCAAATAATGACAATTTTCTGAGAATGATCTTGGCAGGAACTCCAACTTCTTTCTCCTCCATCTTGTGACTGCTAGGCTGCTGGCTTTGCCATGATTGCGGGCTGTTGGTTTTCAAGGCTACTGTGGAGTTGAAGGGGTTTGGAAGAATGGGAATACAAACAAGTTAAGATGCCACAAAGTTTGCTGTTCTTACCAAGATTCAGCTACTTTTTCATTAAGAAATGTTCTCCAGATTGCTGCAATTCTTTGGTTAATTTCCAGAATTCTGAAAATATTAATCCTGACTTTTTTTTTTTTTAACCAGTTTCTCTACTGCTTTTTGGAGGAGACAATTTTCAAAGGTCCTTATTCCACTGTTACACTGACATCATCCACTGTTCTGTATTGAAGTAAAGTATATGAACACAGATCCTTAATTTCTCATTGGTAGTTCAAAAGTTTTGATGAAGATGACCATAACCTTGTCAAGGGTACCTAGGGTACCCTTTCTTTGCAAATAAAGATGCTCTACTGAAGAAAGATATCCAGCCTTCAACCAGTAAATATAGCTTTATAGATGCAGCTCCAGCGAATGAAAACTCAAGCAACAATTAAGAAAGAAAAGCTTTGTTAATTTGGCAAGGACTCTTTAAGGGAACAAACTGGAAGGTGATTTTTCACTAAAATGTGAGTGGGAAACTAAACTTGCAATATACATAACTGGTTGCGTATCCTATATTAATGTTATGTTTCCATATATCTTTATTATGTCATCTCGAAAATGTTCAATATATTAAAAGAAATAAAAAGCAATCATTTCAGTTCTTTATGGAAATAAACATACTGCTTTAGAAGCATAATTTGTTATTTTAGAAGAAAGCCCTCATAGCTAAGTCCTTTTATGAGCTAGGAAACATGCCATTCTTGCCAAACACAACAAAAATATATTCTGATATTTGGTAGTTGATTGCATTGTCTACATAGATCAGTAAATCATGTAATGTTTGGGTTATAATGAAGTTCCAAATTTCTGGATTACTTCTTGGAAATATTTGTTCCTCCTATATAGTGTTATTAAGCATGAATAGTAAATGCTTTCTCTTTAAACATAAGAAATATCCTGAAAGAGTTTCAATACACTTTTTTCTGATGGACAGAGTTTATTTCTAAACAGCAAGTTTACATAATATCTCTAAACCATATGTTCAAGGAAGGTTGTGGTTGCATCTATAAAACCACCATTAAAATTACAAGGCTAGATTGAAGATATTTTTCTGTTTGAAATTTTAGATCATATTTTATGCATTTTATTATTGTGGAGGAATTTTGTTGCTGGAGGCAACAAAATGTGTAAGAAATGTGATAGTAGAGCTTAGACATGGAACATTCTGTACTACTCTACAGTCTATCCTGACCACATCACACTCTCAAATGAGAATCCTAATGATGTGCCAGACACCGTTCTAAATACTTTTGCATATAAAACTGCTCTAAACACTTTTATGTATACATAGGTTACTAATTGAATTCACATTTTACATATGAAAAAACAGAGTTACAGAAAGGTCAAGTAACTTGCCCAAGATCACATAGTTAAGTAAGTGGTTATGTTAAATCTACACTAGCACTGTTGAATAGAAATATAATGTGTATTCATCCAACATTATTTATGTGGCTATCCCAGGAAGCTTCACTTCTTCGACACATGGTCCACTCCGTAGGGTTTCCCCTGAGTGAGTGATCAGAGCAAGCCCAAGATGGAAACCATAGTCTTCTGTAACCTAATCTCAGAAGTGAAATACCATCACTTCTGCTATATTCTTTTGATCAGACAGACACATGCTGGTGCAATCTGGAAGGGGATTGCACAAAGGTGTGACAACCAGGTGGCAGGGACAGGAATCATTAGAGCCATCTTAGAGGCTACCTAGCACAGATATTTTTAAAAGTAAAAAAAAAAAAAAAAAAATTAATTTTAATAATGTATTTTAGGTAAAAATATGTATCTAAAATATTATCCTTCTAATATCTAATCAATAGAAAAATTATTGAGATATTTTACATTCTTTCATGTTAAGTCTAAAACCCAGCATGTATTTTCCACTTACAGCACATATCAAGTCTGGCCATGCAAATTTCAAGTGGCCAAATTTCAAATGCTCAATACAGTGCTCCAACTGTGGTACTGTATTGGAGAGCACCAATACAGATCTAAACTGTTCCAGAGTCTGTGCTCTGAAGCACTTCTTGCTTAATCATAGAAAAGAGTGAGATGGTCTTTTTGTCAACCAACATCAGTGTTATAATGGGGATCCACAAATCCCCTGGATATGTGACATCCTTTCTAACTTTCCTGTTATATGCAGTAAGCATTGTAACGTTAAAAAATCTAAATTAATGCTACTTCTAAATAACATGACATAGGAATTTTTAAATGAATGTTAGAAAATTTATTAACTATAAAATTGCCTTCATATGTTTAATGGATTTGAGTCATGCTTTAAAGACAAACTTTAGGCATTGCTTCCTACATAAATTAATTTCTACCAGATAAATGGAAAAATGGACTTCATCTGTCAAGAGGTCAAGCCATCTTTAAGTAGCCTTGCAGCTGCCAGGCCGACTTGCCACACTTCATAAATTAGATTAGTAATGAAACAATAAGCCCATATGAATGTAGTAGTTGATTCCTCATGGTACAGCAGACAGCATGAGCATCGTGCTTTAATGGTTCCCCTTGAGCCCCATCTCCCACGGGTGAGATAGAACAGGCCAGGTGGGTGCCCAACGCACAGTGGAGGAACACTGAGTTTAGGAAATCCCCAAAGTATAAGAGGCTGATGGCCAATCTGCCATTCTTTGCCCTTGAAGAAAACATGTCTTTATTACCTTGGGATGTAAGAAAATCTCTTTGGAGGAGAGGAGGGAGACTTTGGTATCCTAAAATGCCTCTCAGGAAGGAGATACTCCCTATCATTGCCATACTGGTCAGGAAACAAATATTTTACCTCCAGTTTCTGAGGCATGTAGAAATGCTGTGGAGGATTATCTCCCAACGTATCTATATCCCTTAGCAGTAAGACTGTTTCCAAAATCATTTTAATTATAAATGTGAAAAATATAGGAAAGTAGTAAGAATAACCAATGACAAAATTGGATTAATAATATAATTATTTCTTCAAGAAATTGATTAAGTTTAAATGATTAAAATTTATAAAACTTGCTCCTTTATGCATGGATACCAAAACACCTAATACATACATAATGTATGTACATTCATACATTAAATATATTTAATAATAATTCACTTAAAATTCAGAACGAATTTTCTCATTGTTTCATTTGGGAAACTATGTACTTAATCAATCGAAAACATGTAATATTCTATTCAGTGGTGATTTATTATATTTCATGTACCGTTGAAATGACTAAATCTTTCACATTTAGCCATTTTGTGATTGTAGCTATTTTTTGACTATAATATCAGTTTATAAAGGGACCTGATAGGAAAATTATGTAAAAATACTTAAAATATATTTGATAGCTTTATAGTAAATAACTTTTTGTCTTCTGTTTTTTAAATGACTTATGTTAAAAGAAGTAAGCTACAGGGCAGAATTTGTTCTTATTTTTCCATCTGGTTGTTATGATGACACATGATTCAGAAAAGCCCTAAATAGGGCTCCCTGCTTTTTGGACAATTTTCTATTCAAGGAATCATGGACCATTCTTCCAAGTTTTCTCGGTCAACCTCTCTTAAGGCATCTCTTCCCCACTGTGCTCACTTAAGCAAAATAGATTCATCTATGCTTATTATACAAAATATTTTCCTAGACAAAAAGGGGTATTCTGCATATACGATGAAAGAAAATGTGGAGTAATCTAAATGCACAAAAATTTCAGATTTTACACTAATTTTTAGTTCCATTTTTTATTGGCCTATGTTTTCTTCTCTTCAGTACATGATCAGATTTTTTTTCTAAGTCTTTGGTCTTTTGATAACTAAAATATATATTATCTGGAACACAAATGGACTGCAGTTATAGGTCAAAATGTTCTTTTCACCCACCTATGTACATTTGAGAATCGGAACAGAATTCTGTCAGAAATATCATTTTAAAATAGGCTTTTCTACAACTGGCACTGTTCTATAAGTTCTCATCCTATTAATATTTTGTGCACATCTTCTAAAAATCTATCTCATCACTTTTTGCTCTTACCATCTCCTTATCTTTCATGCACAATTCCTTCAAAGCTCTTTATGATGTTGCCTCAACAGTATCACCATGGAGGAACTCTCATGAGAGGAACCAGACTGTCCAAACAAATTGTCTACTCGGTCTTCATTTCCTGAAGTGGACATTGGCAAAACACATTACTGTATTTATACATAATTACGTATCAGAGATTTAGAAGTTCTGTCATTGGAACAAAAGATTTTTTTCAGTAGACTTTATTTTTTAGAGCAATTTTAGGTTTTCACAACAAAATTGGCATAAAGTACAGAGATTTCCCATACCTCTACATATGCACAGTCTCCTCCATTGTTAACATCCCCTACCAGAGTGGTACTCTTGTTACAACTGACAAATTTACCTTGACACCTCATAATCATTCAAATTCTTGGTTTACATTGTAGTTTACTCTTGTTGTTGTATGTTCTATGGGTTTAGACAAATGACATGTATCCACCATTATGGCATCATACAGAGTATTTTCACTGCCCTAACAATCCTATGTGTTCGGTCTGTTCATCCTCTCTCCCTCACAACCCCTGGCAACCACTGATCTTTTTACTGTTTCTGTAGTTTTGCCTTTTGCAAAATGTCATACAGTTGGAATCATAGACTATGTAGTCTTTTCAGATTGGCTTCTTTTGCTTAGTAATATGCATTTACAGTTCCCCTATGTCTTTTCATGGCTTTCTAGCTCATTTCTCTTTAGTGCTGAATAATATTCCATTGTCTGGATGTACCACAGTTTATTTATCCATTCACCTACTGAACGACGTCTTAGTTGCTTCTAAGTTTTGGCAACTATAAAGCTGCTATAAACGTCCATGTGTAGATTTTTGCATGGACATAAGGAACACAACTTTTTGAAGTTATAAAATGTATTGATTTTTCCCAAATTTACCAATGCCACATCTATCTTGTAGAAAATTAGAAAAGGGAAGAAAATGCAGGGGTGAGAGCATAGCTCCCTATAATCTCATCACCAGAGCTATTTAGCATTAATATTTAGTTTCCTTCTATTGTTTTCCAGTAGTACACCTACACACATACAGACATGTTTTAATATAATGAGAAGTAAGCCTATTTCTGAGGACTTGCCTATGTCATTAAATATTCTTCAAAACATAATTTTTATTTTCTGTATAATAGTCCATCATATGCTTATACCATAATTAATAAATCCATTCCAAACATGGTCATTTGTGCAATTTATGCTATAATGAACAGCCTTTTAACTGAAGTTTTGCCTGCATTTCTGATTATTATGATAATTTCATATACATAAAATTATGACTTCAAAAGTAAAAATGTTTTTAAAGCTTTTGATGCATATTACCAAATCACATTCAATAAAGATTTTGCCAATTTACATCCCACAAGGAACTAATGACAGGGCCCATCTACCTGCTTTTTTCAAGCTATTACTTAACTGTCCATCCTTCCTCACTCCCACTTTTTAAATTAACAGCTTTATTGAGCTATAATTTACATAACATAACATTCAGCTGTTTTAAGTATACAGTTTAAGGGTTTTTAGTGTCTCTGTCTCAGGTTTTTTTTTTTTTTTAGCGACATGAATTTAAATAAATGAAAAGAGGTAATTGTTAAGTGCTTACTACAAACTTTGGGCTGTAGAGGGTACTCAGTGATTGTTAAATATCTTTAAAAAACTTTAGAGAGGTTTCTTTGTTTCATGAGACCCAGCATGGTTAGGCCTCTAATGTTCTCATTTCAGCTCTATCTTCCTTATTATGAAAATAAGTTCTTCTGGACTTTGGGGACAGCTGATCTGTTATGCTTAGTTTTTGATGATGGGGTAAATTTTCGTCTTTTTCTAACATATTCTGTGTCTTTTTGTGGTACTTTATTGGGAAGTTAGAGACTGTCACGTCTAGGCTGCTAGACAGTTGACATTTAAATCCCTCTTGATCAGATATTAATCATATGAAGCTCCAATTTGTTTATCTGTAGTGTCTAAAGTGATCAACAACAGCAAGTCCAGTCTCTCTGATCTTTCCTGCAAGCTATAGTCGGGGCATATTTCTGAATAGTCTGAACTAGTTCCAAAGGCGTTACCTGCGCCAGATCTCCCAATGCTCTAACAAGACATCTCAAAAACTGCTCTTGAGCTCTTGCTGACTAAATACCCAGTCAGATCTTCTGTATGAGGTCCAGCAAACTGTTTTCCAGACCCAATCCAGTGGAAATGATAGTGGGCTTGCCATTTGAAGAGTTATTGCCAGTTTCAGGTGGGATTTTCAAATTTATGTTACTCGAGTTAGTTTTTTGGTTGCCTAGTAATATGGGATCAAAAGGATGTGCTTAGGAAGAAAATGTTCCTTTATATATGCTGGCGAATTTAGGAAAAAAAAAGTTTGGTTTTCTTTATTGTGCAAATCAAAATCTATTTAAATCTTAAGCTCTGAAATCCATTTAAAACTTACGGTTACATTGGAAAATTACCTCTCTTCCTAATTTGAATTTAATGTAAACTGATTTTTAATTGTTTTGCATAACCATGGTAACAGATTTTTTTGAACACTGCATGGTAAAAATCAGCAAATATGTCAGACAAAGCACAACATTAAAGGAAACACCACAGCATATGTTGACAGTTATAGAAGAATTGCTGCTGTTTTCACCCTTCACACCAGAATAATTTTTTCAATATTTACCTCCCATGTGTAGAGAGGGAAACATATGGGGTTTTATATAATCATAAGCATAAACAGGTGGCTACTTAGGTACATTTAATTTGCAAGCAACATCAATACTGAACAACGCAATCAGCACCACATGGCTCCCAAACTCTTTCCACTAACATTCCATTAGCAAAATTAAGATCATTAAAATAGAGGGAGGGTATACTCCTCCCTCAGTTGGCTTCAACTACCCTTCAGAGCCATGAATAAAACACATTTTCAAAAATGCCTTGGCATTTTGCTTCTTCTTTTGTCCAAGGGAACTTCAGCAACTGTGTATAATGTATACCTTGTGAATAACTACAACCAGCACAATATTTGCATTTAAAATGTGGTTACATCTCCCTATAATCTGCTTATTATGAGCATAAAATTTTGGTGGTTAAATTCTAAGCAATTTATCAAAGCCTGAAGTCAGACAAATTCCTCAAAGCCACCTGGAAATATTTCCCCAAAGGCAGTGCACCTAAAGAGGTCACCTGAGGCTCTTTTCCATAATCAAACACTCTGGCAAAATCTGTAATGGTAGCTGGGAACATTTTTTGCTCAGCCTGTGTCAGATACTGAACTGTGGATTCTACATATTTTGTCTCATCTAATTTGATCCAAACTGGAGCCTCTTTGGCCCTGTAAGTATTCATCTCTCTGATGTTATAACCATCCTACAATGGCTTAGAATTCCAGAGTGAAAGAAAATGGTATGAAAGAATAGCTATTATTTCTTGTATTTTGCTTTTTCAGTGCTTGCTCTGTGTCAAGTGCTATCTAAGCATGTTACATGTATTGACTCATTTAATCATCACAATGACTTTATGAGGTAGGTGAAACAATCTTCTCCATTTTATAGAAAAGGAAATTATAACCCTGAGAGTTTAAGTTCTCAAGTTTACACAGTGGGGAAAGGACTAAGGCCAAACTTAAACCCAGGTTGTTTGAATCAAAAATTCATACTTTTAACCACTTCACTTTCCTATTGGGATAGTAGTGTGTTGCTGGGCCTGAAAATTCTATTGCCTAAAGTCAGCACAAGCCAGGAGTAGTAAATGTGTGATATTTTGACGGTCTCCTAATAAAGCCTCGTGAGAGATTTGGGAGACCTAATGTCTGTGGGCGTTCTTTCCAGTCCTGAAACCTCTATGTGTCTTCTCCTAACAAAAGGGGCAGTGCTCTGGAGAACTGTAAGAGTCCAGAGAACTGTGCTCTTGCCAAGGTTTATGAGAAGAAGAATTTCTGACATCTTCTCGCCTCATCCTAGGTCTATTACTCATTCTCACTGCTTAGGAGAGAGAAAGGTTTAACATGAACAAGGATGTATGGCACTTTTAATAGTAAAGCCATGATTATAACAGAGATTTATGCATTGATATCAAATTATATCATTTGATTTCAAAGTCTAACATTATTAATGTAAATTATTTGTTAAATATCTCAAATGTATTAGATATTGCATATCACTCCTTTCAAGCCTTTACTGGGAAAATAAAGGTTTTTTTCATGCAGTGGTTGAACCATCGAGGTAAAAATGAATCAAAAGATTTTACGATTTATTCTTTTTATCGCCAGGTAAAAGAACTATTAAAAATTGTTAATAGCTATTATAGATCATTCTGATTTCATTATACATGTAAAGACATTCACACGTAGGAATTCTACAGCCACACTTAGCATCTAACACTTAACAAACTTGGTTACCGTCTTAGATATGTCTTCTCCCCCTGCTAAATACTCCATTAAATTACTACATAAAATTTTCTTATGAATTTGACTTTCCTCACATTCCTTGTTTCTGCTCTTGGAGACTTCTGTCAAGATTGTTTGAATCACTCATTAGTTGATGATTTTCAATAATCTCAGAAATCTGGAGAATTTTCTCACAGTTTGGACATTATTATTATTATATGTTTCATTACTTTGCTCAAGAATTTTGAGTTTTTTGCTTTGATAGGGTATTTCATGCATCTCGTTTTAATCTGAAGTTAAATAGAGATGCTTGAGCTAAGATTCTAGTCAAAATACCAGATTTGGGGTAGTCTTGAAGAAGATAGTTTTTGTAGGATGTGCTGACCTAAGAATTGTCTTGGAAATGTAACAAAATAATAGGAAAATGTGGAATGAGAAACCTATACAGGCAAGTATAAAATAACAAGGATGCTTAGGAACTTGATTGCAGGACAAAGTGCCATTTTAAAGAGGCAGAAGCATACACTCACAAAAATAAGTGAAACACACTTTGCTTTATTGGCAGAGAGACAAGACACATGATCAAAAATATGTAGCAGTCTGATTTGTCTCTAAATCTTCTCCTTCACGTAGCTCAGTCCATTAGAAATTTTTGAGCAGTATCTCAAATATTTATGTATTTATTTAAAATTATGGCAGCTATGCATATATATGCATGTGTATTTGATGTGTTGTTCATCTGTATCTCAAAGGCAAATTTCTTTATGATGATAGTGGATGTGAATCCACATGTTGATAACTTTAAAGTGTTAAAGAAGTTTCAGCCACTCTTCATATTTTATTAGACGAGAGTGTCATTGTTTTATTTCATAATATATCTAAAGAAGAGATTGAGTGAGAGTAGAAATGTCGACTTCATCCTTGTTTTTGTTCACTTGTGTTTATATTAGTTTTATTTTCAATACATGATTTCTTTGCAAGAAATGTGTGAAGCCATTTATCCATTTTGTGAGATTTACTTTATTTAAAAACTGTGATAATGTATTCTGGAAACCCACTTACATATGGCCAGGTGGTCTGGAACACACTCAAAGAACATGATCTTGTGGACAGCACTGTCAACTCCTTCAGCTTGTGCAGTTCCCAGGCCTCCCACATGCCTGTACCTCCAGGCACGTGGCCATCTGATGAGGAGATGAGGCTAGTGCCAATCAATGTCAAATATCAGTGAAGTTCACTTTCTTATGTTGCTCGTTTTAAAAAGTTCTAAGAATTTCTGCACCCAAAAGGAGGGTGAAAGGCTGGACAAACAATTTACGATTTACAATAATAATGAAAGGCTTAAATATGTAACCATGTGATTAAGCCCTTGAGCTTTAGAGACACAAAATCCTACTTGTATCTTATGAGCTGTGTGATGATAGAGAATTTATGGTATCTCTTCAAACTTTCCTGTGGTTATTTGTGAAGTGTTTGTTTTTTATTTCTAGCTACCTCATATTGTAATTTGGAAAATTGAATTCTATCAGACATGTAAATTTCCAGCACATTCTAAGCTGCTAATATTTTAATAATCCTAATTTTGATAATATGAGAGGAAGATGAGAATTAGTACATAAAGTTCACTCTAAGATTCCTTATCTCAGAGATAGAGGGAATATATTTGCTTGGAACTGTGAAAGCAAGCTAGAGATTAGACAAAGAGAAAAGACTGTGAACTCTTTTCACACATAACATCATACACAATGATCTTATGTATATAAATAGTATTGTGATACACAGGGGGAAATTTTAATTTTTTAAATTACTCCCTATTTGTGTTAGAATTGATGAGATAGAGAAAAATGTAGAAAAAAATCTGATGAGTGTAAATTCTTCACTCTGAACCAGGAAGTTATTTTTGCTCTTCTCATACTGGAGGGTCTGGAAAGGCTGACCAATGCAAAGGGAGGGCCAACCTGTGAGACCCACATACATATCTTGTGAACTGGAATAAACATGTTCTCATAGGAAATGTCCTTGTAAGTCATTTGTGTGACAGGGAGGTGGCCTGATGTGGAGGTAAGATTATGAGACTTGGATTTAAAAGGTCTGGCTTGAGATTCCATAGCCACGACTATGAAAATCATGACCGTTTTTATATCCCCCAATAATAATATTTGTTTTACTGTTCTTGAAAGAATATAAATGATGCATATGAAGAAAATTATTCAAGCTTGTAACGTTTTAAGCAAATTTCAATTGTTACTCTTACTATTAATAATAATGATTGCAGATCATTAAGAATTGGATAAAAATATAAACTCCCCAAAAGCCTGAGATTCAGGGACAAGATCTTAAAGATTAAATTTACTTATTGACTATTTTTCAACAGATCAACTAATTGCATTTCCTTATAATTTTTGTTTCTCAAGTAACGTACTCCTTATGAACAATTTCTCCTAGGTAAAAATAACACTAATATCCATTTTAATAGGTGACAATAAATTTGGAAATAGAAATCTATTTTCTTTCTGCTTTTTAACTTACATTGTGAGGATTACATATTGGCTTATTTTATTATCTCTCTAATGATCACTCAGCTCCTGAAATATGTTTTGTTTTGTGTTTTGAAAAAATAAATTATATTTTCTCTTGTATAAAACTATTATAACACTCTGAGAAAAAGATGGAGAAAAAATTGGTTGAATTTAAAGCTGATCATATCTATGGTGCTATAGTTTATTCTGAAATTAAAGTTCCAATATGACATCATTCACATATATATGTATATATACATATATAGCTGTATATACTTGCCCTAGTTTATATGGTATCGAGTGGCTGTTTGTAAGAAGGGACTCTTTGGACTGGCTGCAATAACATATAAAGAAATGTTAATAAAATATTTTTCCTGTACTCTGCCACTTAGCATGCTAAACTGTGTCCTTAATCATCTCCTAAGGGAAAACACACAGATTTCTTAGATAGATTTTTCTTGCAATAGAGACATCCAACAAGACAGCTCTGAAGTGTGTGATTAACTTGAAATAATAGTGGCCCTTAGGGTTTCAGGCTTTTTCTACTTCATAACATTTTGGGTCTGTTATTACCTTAGGTGAACCCAATTCCCCAGGAAAGAAGATGCTGACTTAATTCTTCTGTGACTTATGTCATCAATATAGCGAGGATAGAAATGAAACCATGTTTCTCTACGCTTATGAGATTCTAGGTAGCTATTATTTAAACTTATTTCACAAAAACTGCTGAATTTTTTATACCCTGATGATGACTGTGGACTCTTAGAAATAAATCTTCACATGGAAACAAATGAGATTAAACATGTGCATGCACTTGCACACGGGCACGAGCACACACACACACAAATTCAGTTACTGTGGAGAATTCGAAAGTACTATTTTATTGGATTTTCCCTGATACAAGACATAATAAAAGAAGAAGTTCCTTCAAAGTAAATGTTTCTTTGCCTTACTGTCTTCAAGCACACTATGCAGGGAATGAACACTATTCGATTTATAAAGGTTTTCAGGACAGATTGCACATGCTACCTTCCTCAGCCTTTGCCAGGATTGTATCACCCACTTTTTCAGGACATTTATATTTAAAAGTAACCAAAATCCTGTATTTTTTTTCATTTGAGCAAAGATCGACTAAAAAATAACATCATAAATCTTTGTACTATAACCCAAAATACACATAAAAGACATTGTAACCTGGTTAATAATAATTTGATACATAGATAAATTTAATTGGACTGTATTTTTGACTAAATGAATAAATAACTTTTACAAGCTATATCATTCTAGTAGAATTCTTTATACAGTGCCTTCTTAGTGTATGCTATTATATAATAATTGTCTTAATTTACTTTGAGGTTAACAAAGCAATTACCTAATTTTTCCTTTGTTCTTATTTTCTCTGGAATTTATTAAAATGTATTCAATAAATAAATTTCTGAAAGTGCTACAAAACACATGTGCTTATAAAATAAAAGCAAAATAATTCAAAGAGGAGAATGAAACTTAAACATGCAAGCATAAAAAGCTGTGTCTTAAAGAACAAAAATTCATTGTGTCAGTGACTATCCCAATAGTATTAGAGGAAAAAACTTGAAATAGTGAAACCATGGCAAAATTAGAAAAATAATGAGAAGAATGAAAGATATATAATCAAGAGTATTCAATCCAGAACAACTACCTAACCTGGCATTTCTCAAGGAGAGTTATGTGGATCACTAATATATCGTGACATACTATTTTGTAATTTATTTATGAATGTTTCCCCAAGAGTTTTAGAATGAAAGAAATTTGGGAAATTTTGCATGTTATATTCCCCTCTTGTGAGTCACAGTGCATCTAAAGTTTCTGAGAAATCTTAAATTACTTGGAAATATGTAGATATTTTTTTATTGTGGTAAAATGCATATAACATCAAATTTACCATTTTAAAGTGTACAATTTAGTGTCATTACGTACATTCACAATGCGTTACAACCATCACCATGGGCTAGTTCCAGGTAATATCTTTGTAATCGTTAATTTGACCATGAAACAGTTTCCTTCTGGAATATCTTTTAATTTTGATGTTTCCAGAGAATATATATGTAAATATTGATCCAATCCTTTCATTTTAAAAGTTAAAAATGCGATCTTGAGAGATTAAATGCCCTGCTCAAGATCACACATGTGGTTGGGAGATAGCCAGTATCTCATGCAGATTGCATTTCCAAGAAGTGGGCCTTTTCTATCTCACGCTATTTCCCCCTTTCCATCTATGTGGCCTGTCTGGATCTGACAATCCAGTAACCTACAGAAAATACATTAAGATTTTACCTAGAAGAATTCAAGATTAAAACAAATATCTCTAATCTTGAAAAAGGTACATTACTTTTAAATGCTACGTTTTACTTGTTTTATAACTCTCTCGCTGTGATTTTCTTATGAGAACTTTCTAATTCATAGAATTCTGTTCTCAGGTCTTTTTAAGATTGTGGCTGATAAAACTCCATACCTCACTATGGAAGAAATTACAAGAGCCATCCGTATTGGACCAAGTAGACTGGGGCATCCTTGCTTCTATCATCAGAAGGGTATAAAACTAGAGAATCTCATCATAAAGCAAGGTGAGCAAATCATGCTCAGCTCAGTCGAAGAGATCAATGGAGAAATAATGGTGAACTGTGGTGTGCTAAGGAATCATCAAAATCACTCATTTACTTTGCCTTTGTCACAAGAAGGAGAGTTCTATGAATGTGATGATGAACATATTTATACCCTAAAGGAAATTGTCCAATGGAAGATCCCCAAGAACAGAACACGAACTGTGAAACTTACAGACTTTTCAAATAAGTGGGACTTAACAAATCCATTCCCTAAAGGTTTTTATGGTGCTGTGATTCTCAAGCCTGTTTATGAAATTCAAGGTGTGATGAAATGTAAGTATCCCCTGAGAATGATGCTTTATGAACATGATTGTGGGGTTTGGGAAAGAGAAAAGCTTTAGTCTAAAGAATGGGACTCTGTCCCTAACTTGCCCATTAAGCCCACTGAGAGTCAGATTCTCATCTATAAATAAGCAAATCATGAAGACTCAAATTCAGTAATGTATGTAAGCAAATATTTTAAATTGTGTGGTGTTATCCAAATGTAAAATGCTGTAATTGTCAGGTACAGACAGATTAAAATATTTATTTTTATCACTGCCAGTTAAACAGGATCAGAAAAGAGCTACTTTTTAGAATAGAAAATTAATTGACTAGAAAGAAGCTTTCTTGTATGGAGGTGGTCAAAAAAGAGGTAAGACACATAAAGTTTCTTTATGTGTCCCTTACTCCTATTTTTGTGAGAGCCTTTTTTCTTTTTTTTTTTTTTCAGCCATCCCTCATTGGTCATAAATCCTCCTATTAGCTTGGAGTCCTTCTGACTTAAGGGAAAATAATATGACAAATTAATTCACACATAAGTGTGGGTTTAAAAGGATTCTATTGAAATATAGTTGTTTTACAATATTATATTAGTTTCAGGTGTACAGCATAGTGATTCAATATTTTTATACATTATACTCCCTTTAGAATTATTACAAAAATGGCTATATTTCCCTGTGCTGTACAATATATCCTTGTTGCTTATCTATCTTATACATAGTACTTTGTATAACTTAATCCCATACCCCTATCCTGATCCTCCCCCTTTGCCTCTTCCCACATAAGTGTATTTTAATATGTAATCTTCATAAGATTTTTGCATTTTAAAATAAGAATAGCTGGAGAGAGCACTGTAATCCTAAAGAAATTAACACCTTGACTTTTTAAGATTATGGCACATAAGCATAACAAGTATGGAACAAAGAGTTCTGTATTTGCAATAAAAAGTCCTGGATTCTAACTCTGGTCAATAACTTAACAGGTGGTAGCTTTGGGTGAGCCATGTAAACTGCGTCTATACAAAGGGGATGATGATATCCCTTTTGTCTATGACTTGGAGTTGTTTTGAGAATGAAATAAGGTTCTATTAAGATACTATATGTAATACACCCGAGGAAAAAAAGCAATATGTAAAAATGTTTGGTCAAAGAGTACCCCTTGGATATCTCAAATTCTATTTATCTCTGCTCCCATTAATATTGTTGGTCACATGCAATTGTGAAAAACTTGACATGCCTTTTGAGTAGGTTTTAGAGCTATGTTAAATTTTGTTACATACATATATTTAACCAGAAATCAATTAATTCATTTGAGCAAAAGGTGTAGGTAAGGAATTCCACTCAAGTAGTGATTTTCTTTTTGTACTACAAAAAATTGAGGCCACAGCATGATTATTTTTTTAAGTTGACAAAATATTGAAGTCGCAGCAAAGTTTAGACCTCACATTAGTGTTTTGTCAGTTTTCCCAAAATGTACAATCAAAATTGATAACTGAGTTTTCCTAAATAATGGATAGCATTTTCTCATTTTAAATTTTGTTATTTTTCTAAAACCATTGGCATCTCCTATCATGCAGATGCAAATGAAGGCGAACCCAGAACCTAAGCACATGAACAAGATGGTTACAGCATTTAATGAATTTAGGTTAGAGATCACGAAGGCCTTCACTGAGGAAATTACATTTAAACTAAGATCTGAAGGGTGAATAGGAGATGGGCAGGCTGAGAGAGAGGGGTCAACATTGGAGGAAGCAGGAAAGCAGGAAAGCAGGTAAGCAAGAGACTGTGGTTCCAGTGCACCTGGTGTGAGAAAAGAGAGGAGAAGGCAGGCTGAGACAGATATCAAAACATGCAATGGGGTAGTGGAATCAGTCATGGAGGATCTTGAAATATATGTTAAGGGGTTAATATTTGTCCAAAGAGCAAATTAATAATGGTTTTTCAGCTGGAGAAACAAGGTGGGAGAATTGTAGTGAGGCCACTGGTTCTGTGGCAGAGTACTGGGGGGTTAATACAATAGTGATAGGGACAGCTCTTCTTAATGGGTATTTCAGAAGTACAGCTAGCCAGATCTGAAGGTCTATTGGAAGGGGAAAGACGTTAACCTGATTCCCAGGCTTCTGACTTGATCTGCTGGTTGAATGGTGGTGCAGTTTATTACATATAAACATTGACAGAAGAGCAAGGGATATTAACAGAAGTGTTTAGATGGACTTAAATATGGTTTCATGTTAGCTAAGGTCCCAGAAGAAAGCCTTTAGATGAAGTAAAATCCTTCCCCAAATGTTTTAGTCCAATTTCCATTCTTTAATGATATTAAAATTGAATTTTGATTTTAATTATTTTGGACCTTTAATTTCTTAAGGATTATTTTAAACATTAGTTCTCATTGTATAGCAATTTCAGGACAGATACTGTATGAGACTGCTTTGCATGTATACTGACTACAGAATATTTCCTGAAAATAGAGGATGGGTGTCCAACACAAAAAGTCAAATTTAAAAAATTATTGTTGTTATAGGCATTTTTCTTCTAAATATAAATGTAAACTGTTTTTTAATCAATTGTGGTCTTGTTTTACATGATTCTTTCTTATATTGAAGATTCAAACTTGCCTTGAAGTCAAGGGCACGTTGCCTGCTAAGTTGTTTTCCAGTGACTTTGAGTGTCAGGCACAGTTCAAACTCCTCTTGACTTGAGTCCTTCTTTTCTAAAGTGACAAGAAAAAGAATAGGTCTGTCAGGGGTAGGAGATTTTAGAGAAACCTTAGGGGGAAAAGCAAGATGGAAAAGACTGAGAACTGTAGGAAGCTATGAAATATTGATTTGTGGAAAAGAGAACATAGCAAGTAAATAGAGAAAAGGGGAAATATAAGATATTCTACTCCTAGTACTAGTTTTTAATGTTACTAATGGGAAAATTTAGACTTTGTAAAAAAGAAATGTAGCACAAAGTGTTTAAATGGAATATTTGTTTCTGGGAACTCTTGGTCACAGGCCAACCCCCTCTAACCCTTACCCTACATTTAATGATTTTTTAAAAACTAACTCTCTTTGGAAAAGAGGTATAAATAACCATCCAAGACCTCTAACTACTGGTTTCATATAAGTCATAGCAAACTCTGTTTGTGTCTTTAACAGGAAGATAAAATTCATATTAGTTTAACAAATGGAATGCATAATATTTGCAAATGAAAAATGGAGCCAGCCGTTTAAAGCGGCTTCAAAAAAATCTTGATTTTAAAACTTTTTAATGGAGTTATGTTCTGGTGTATTGATTGATAAGTAGTTCTTTACTTGTGGAAATTTTAAGAGTTGGAAAGTTACGTTTTGCTTTAGGAGAAAAACTTAATGCCATCCAAATTTGGGAAAAAGTTTCTGCTCAAGTATATGACATAATTCATTTATAAACAGAGGGCTGAAATCACACAAGCAGAATGATGATATCAGAAAGGCAGTATCTGAATATTGTATAATAGGTGACAAATGAATAGAAGAAAAGAATACATTGATCTTTTAGTGTTCTGAGACTTTGTCTTTCTCTCATGTATTTTCAAAAATAATTTCCATTTTTATCAAAGTGAAAAGTGTCAAAAAGTAGTAAAAAGACAAAGTTACCAACAAACCTTGTGCCCTTGACCATTCCCAAATTTCCCCCACATTCTGCTACTCTGAGGTAACTCCTTTAAATATTTCACTCCTGCTTTCTTATATATCCATTCACATTTCCAATAATATACGGATACTGCTATTTTTCAAGTGATCAGTTTTAGACAGCAACTACTGACTTCCATGTGTGGTGATGAAGATTTAATGGTCTTATATTCCTACTTCCTCTTCCCTTTCCCCATTCTCTCAGTATATGATAAGTTATGGTTAAGCATTTGCAGTTTCATTATTGTGACAGTTCATTGCTGAATCAAGTGGTAGATAATGACCATAATTCCATTTTTGTATAGCTTTATTTTTCTGTAATAATGACCTTACTATTTCATTTCTTAGTTTTCTTCAATCCTCTCCTAAGTCTTGAAGTATTTTCCAACATCTTTGTAAAAGAAAACAAAAAAAGCCATTCATTGCAATTTTCCAGAGCCCAAACTGTCAGGAGATCTACCTCTTCTGTTATTTTTTTTATCCTGAAGTATTCCTCCTGGAACCCTCCAACCTCATGCTCCAGTCTGTATTTGTGGCTCTCTAGAACTAATACATAGGTGCTTATCTTAGCTTGGGATACTATTATACAAATACAATAAACTGGGTGGCTTATAAGCAACAGAAATTTATTTCTTACAGTTCTAGAGGCTGGAAGTCTGAGATTAGGGTGCCAGCACTGTGGAATTCTGGTGAGGAAACTCTTCCAGGTTGCAGATTGCGGACTTACAGTATCCTTATCCTTACAGTATCCTTACACAGAGAGCAGAGAGGGGAAGCAAAGCCTCTGGTGACTTTTATAAGGCCTCTGATCTCACTGATGAGGGCTCCATCCTCATGACCTCATCTAATTCTTATCACCTCCCAAAGATGCCACCTCCTGACCCCCTCACATTATGAAGTTGAGTTTCAACATATGAATATTAGGGGACACAAACATTTAGTCCATTACAGTGTTGTCCTGGGACTTCGATTTAACGCCATCCTGGTGGTTACTCTTTGACTTGCTTCTGTGTTTACTAGCAATTTCTGGACTCAAATAACTTATTGTTTCCAATATTGCCTTTGAGAGATTACATGGTATTCAGAAGTTTCACAGTAATGTGCTTTGTGGTAGGTCTGTTCTTTCATTGTGAGGAAAGTTTTCAGGTTGGAAATTCAGGTCCTTCATTTCTAGGATAAATTCTTTGATAATTGCCTTTCAACTGTTTTTTCTCTTCTCTCCTTCTGTAACTTCTAATCTCATGTTGAAGCTCCCATACTAATGTAGAACTATTTTCTTTATTTTATGTCTCTTTGTTTTTGGTTTACCTTCAGGGAAAATTTCTTAACTACATTTCCAACTGTTTTAATGAATTTTTAATTTCAGCTATCATATTTTTAATTTCTAAGAGTTATTTCTTATACCATTTTTTAACTGTTAACATGTTCTTGTTATAAGGACTCAATATCTTATCTCTCTGAGAATATACTACTATTTCTTAAAGTTTTCTACTGTTCCTTACATTTTATCTGCCTCTTTTGGCCTTTTTTAAAGTTTTAGTCTGTCATTCTTGTTAAATGTTTTCCTCAAATTCTTGGTGGTTATTTCCCATTTGTTCATATTTACATGTTAGACACATTTTTAATTTAATTTACAAGTGAGCCCCTATTGATATACAAGCTCTTTGTTTTATGAATTTTAGGTTTCATTTTGTTGGCTTTTTCATTGGAGAATTCCCCAAATTCAGATCCTGTGAGTCTTTCCTCCAGGACTTGTTCAATTTCATCTGAAAAGAATCTTCTTGATACCTCCTGGGGGTTATGAAACTCTTGTAACTGAGTGGAGAAGTTGCTGACGCTTTCACTGTTCCCCCATAGATTTAGAGTTCCCTTCTTTGCTTTCAGTTCCATGCTTCTCCCCTGCTCACCTATGCCTACTTTCCAGATTCTATGACCCTATACTGTTTCCTGCAGAGAGAGAGGTGGAAGGGGCTCTCACCTGTCTTCCCCAAATTAAAGCTGAAGACCTGGGTTTAACCATGCTTCAAACATTCACATAATCCCTTGTTTGTCCTCTACCTTCTCCTCCACCTTCAGAGGGGCTTTATGCCTCCAATTCGAAAACTTTTGGGGAGTTGTGTGGGGCAAAAAAGGCTGACTTTTCACTGGACTCAAACTCCTTAGGCACATAGGCTTTCCTTTTTCTATTCTACCAAATCATTGACCGTTCTTCCATCTGAGTTCAATCTTTATCTAGTTTAAGGATTGCAGACATCTTTTAGATTCATTGAAACTTTTTCTTTCTTTTTCTCCTTTTTACCCTATGGCAAATTTGAGGGAAGAAAGAGTTGAAAAGCAACATATTTTACCCATAAACCTCACTACTTACTTAAATTGGTCCTAGGCCAGAGTTTTTCCTGGACCTAGTATAACCCTGAAAGGACTGGTTGCTAATATTACTAAGTGATAAGTGTAATTTATAAACTTAATTTTTTTAACACAACATAATTTTTAGTAATTTATGGAAGCATCTGAGTCAATTTCTTATGTATTTCTTTTTATCTTCTCAATGCTTGAGATAAAGTAAATGTTCATTATTCAATAAATTAAATACATGAATGAATGAATGAAACAACTAAAATAATTGCTTCTGTCTATATATGTTGTACAGTACAAAGTTCCTATTTAGGTATCAAGAAGGTTTTCTCACCCACCATATCCAGATTTGATTTGTTACAATGACATATTTATGAACTTAATAGCTAAGGAGAATGAATATTCACTTTTTGGCACCAAAATTGATATCACTTATATTTATATAATGGGTTCAATTTTTATTAGTGATGTTTTTCCTAATGTTTCCCTGAAAGTACTGTGACATAACATGATCTTTAGAACCCGTGGATGCTCTAGCCAGCTTCCATTTCATTTTCTTCCTTTAGGCAGAAATCTTACTGCTAATAAAAACGTCAAACAGCAAGCAAAGTACAGTTTTTACTATATATGTGTGTATATATATGTATATACATATATTTATTTATTTATTCTTAAACTACCAATAATTAACGCTTGATCATTCAGGGTTCTCCAGAGAAAAAGTATATAATATTATATAAATTGATATTATATATAATTGTATTATATTATCTATACATGATTATATATTAATTAGTTATTTAATTAATTTTAAGGTCTTGGCTAATGTAATTATGGGGGCTAATAAGTTCTACATCTATAGGACTAGCTGACAAGCTGGAAACTCAGGCAGAAGTTTATGCTGCAGTCTTGAGGCAGAATTTCTTCTTCTCTGGGAAACTTCTGTTTTTGCTCTTTAGACCTTCAGCTGATTGGATGAGGCTTATCCACATATTGAGTATAACATCCTTTACTTAAAGTCAGGTTATTTGGATGGTAACCACGTCTACAAGATACCTTCATGGCAACACCTAGATCAGTGTTTGATTAAATAGCTGGCTACAACAGGCCAGTCAAGTTGACACATCAATGAAGAAAACATGTTAGTTGTATCATTCAGTATAAGAAAATGGCTCTTCACTTTTGTTAGCTTTTATAAACTAAATGAAAATGTAAAAGACAGAGTAGTGTTACAAATAAAGCCATATCAAATGCAAGGCTGTTCAAGGAAAGTCCTGATGATTTATTTTCTGCTACAAATGTTGGAGAGTGATCCAAAAGGAACTTTATCTATTTATAAATACAAACAGAAGTAGAACCAGAGGAGGACCACCCAACAAAATGGAAATTCACTGTATAGCTTCTCTTAAGTTGAAATGAAACTGAATAAATGGAAAAAAATTAATTCACAGAATATTTGTAAAGAAAATTGAGACCAAATAGATGAACTATAAAGCAAATTTTAATTTAAAAGTCTGGAATGAGGCAAGTTCAGAAATTATTAGTGCATTGAATAATCATTGTATAATGAAGAGTATGATGTGATGCAAAAATGTAAACAAAACAATTCACAGAATAAATGAGAGCTGGAGACAAAATTTATGAAAGCACTTTAGAGAAAAATAACTATAGTCTTGGAAAGTAAATTAAAAAATCAAACTTAGAAAGTGAAAATTTGCAAAAAATACATGAATTGTTTAATAATAATAATATAGGAGAAACTAGAAATTGAGAAAAACTGCAGGCTAGAATTTACAAAATTTGTTAAGAAAAAAATATGTAGAAACAACCATCTTGCTTCAAGACTTGAATAAGATTGTCTCAGTAGATTTCCTACCATGTACTGCTAATTCAGGCCTAATTGCAAAGGATAGGTCCTTGAATGCTGAGTTGAGACAAAGAGTATTCCAGAATTGAGTATTAGCTCTTCAAGGAAACATGCATTGCCTAACATTAACCAAGCTTAAATGTATACCTTTATTTTCTCTTTAAAGATAATTTTTAGTGGGGTCCCCCAAATTCACACTTGGCTAAAAGAGTTGTTGCAGTGGGAAATGCAGAAAAGCATCACATTATGATTAACATTAACCCTAACTGTACAGGGACTTTCCCTGAAAGAATAGGCAGAAAGACAATGTTTAATGAAATGACTCAGAAGCAGAGAGAAGAAAGCAATGCTACCTTTTTAGAGAAGATGGAATGGAAATCTTTTTCACAAGAGCTCCCTTTGGAAAAACAGAAAACTTACCCAAACCAGAACAATTCATGTTTACCCAGGAAGAAAATTTGGGAAGTGTAAACTAATGTTGCATGAATATATGCTGTTTTTACTTTAGATTAGTTTGAAACTGAAAAACTTGTAATAAACACCATCAGGAATGTCTCTCATGCTCCGAGTTGCTGTCTTCTTATCTCTTTATCAATTTGAAGTCAAGATAACTTTTTTTGGGAAATTTTCTAATTTAGCTCATTTTCTATAACCATTTTCATTTCTGGTGGTGGGAGGGAGGATTACTTGTAAGATAAAAATGCTTGTTTAAAAATGTATAATACACACACACACACACACACACACACACCCTCACACTGGATATACCAAAATATAAGCAGTGGTAGTCTAAAGATGATAAAGATTGTAATGTTTTATCTCCCCTCTTATTTTTAAAAAATATTTTTATATAATTAACTTCTTTATAAGAAAACAAAAAATGTTGATTTATCTTTCTTTTAGACACATACTTAGATATAATGAAATTTGCCATAAAAATTAATTAAGCCTGTTTTAGTTTGAAAACTTAAGTATGTCATTTCCAAATTCTAGGTAACTTTTTAATTTTTGAAAAATTTATTTTATTTTTTTTTATACAGCAGGTCCTTATTAGTCACCAGTTTTATACACATCAGTGTATACATGTCAACCCCAATCGCCCAATTCATCACACCACCACCACCACCACCCCGCCGCATTTCCCCCTTGGGGTCCATTCGTTTGTTCTCTACATCTGTGTCTCAATTTCTGCTCTGCAGACCAGTTCATCTGTACCATTTTTCTAGGTTCCACATATATGCGTTAATATACGATATTTGTTTTTCTCTTTCTGGCTTACTTCACTCTGTATGACAGTCTCTAGATCCATCCACGTCTCAACAAATGACCCAATTTCATTCCTCTTTATGGCTGAGTAATATTCCATTGTATATATGTACTACATTTTCTTTATCCATTCATCCGTTGATGGGCATTTAGGTTGCTTCCATGACCTGGCTATTGTAAAGAGTGCTGCAGTGAACATTGGGGTGCATGTGTGTTTTTGAATTATGGTTTTCTCAGGATATATGCCCGGTAGTGGGATTGCTGGGTAGTGGGATTAAGTTTCATTAGGTCCCATTTGTTTATTTTTGTTTTTATTTCCATTACTCTAGGAGGTGGATCAAAAAAGATCTTGCTGTGATTTATGTCAAAGAGTGTTTTTCCTATGTTTTCCTCTAAGAGTTTTATAGTGTCTGGTCTTACATTTAGGTCTGTAATCCATTTTGAGTTAATTTTTGTGTATAGTGTTAGGGAGTGTTCTAATTCCATTCTTTTACATGTAGCTGTCCAGTTTTCCCAGAAACACTTATTGAAGAGACTGTCTTTTCTCCATTGTATATCCTTGCCTCCTTTGTCATATATTAGTTGACCATAGGTGCGTGGGTTTATCTCTGGGCTTTCTATCTTGTTCCATTGATCTATGTTTCTCCTTTTGTGCCAGTACCATATTGTCTAGATTACTGTAGCTTTGTAGTATAGTCTGAAGTAAGAGAGTCTGATTCCTCCAGCTCCGTTTTTTTCCCTCAAGACTGCTGTAGCTATTCGGGGTCTTTTGTGTCTCCATAAAAATTTTAAGATTTTTTGTTCTAGTTGCGTAAAAAATGCCATTGGTAATTTGATAGGGATTGCATTGAATCTGTAGATTGCTTTGGGTAGTATAGTCATTTTCACAATATTGATTCTTCCAATCCAAGAACATGGTATATCTCTCCATGTGTTGGTATCATCTTTAATTTCTTTCATCAGTGTCTTATAGTTTTCTGCATACAGGTCTTTTGTCTCCCTAGGTAGGTTTATTCCTCGGTATTTTATTCTTTTTGTTACAATGGTAAATGAGAGTGTTTCCTTAATTTCTCTTTCAGATTTTTCATCATTAGTGTATAGGGATGCAAGAGATTTCTGTGCATTAATTTTGTATCCTGCAACTTTACCAAATTCATTGATTAGCTCTAGTAGTTTTCTGGTGGCATCTTTAGGATTCTCAGTGTACAGTATCATGTCATCTGCAAACAGTGACAGCTTTACTTCTTCTTTTCCAATTTGTATTCCTTTTATTTCTTTTTCTTCTCTGATTGCCATGGCTAGGACTTCCAAAACTACGTTGAATAATAGTGGTGAGAGTGGACATCCTTGTTTTTTTCCTGATCTTAGTCGAAATGCTTTCAGCTTTTCACCATTGAGAATGATGTTTGCTGTGGGTTTGTCATATATGGCCTTCATTATGTTGAGTAGGTTCCCTCTATGCCCACTTTCTGGGAGTTTCTATCATAAATGGGTGTTGAATTTTGTCAAAAGCTTTTTCTGCATCTATTGAGATGATCATATGGCTTTTATACTTCAATTTGTTAATATGGTTTATCGCATTGATTGATTTATGTATATTGAAGAATCCTTGCATCCCTGGGATAAATCCCACTTGATTATGGTGTATGATCCTTTTAATATGTTGTTGGATTCTGTTTACTAGTATTTTGTTGAGGATTTTTGCATCTATATTCATCAGTGATATTGGTCTGTAATTTTCTTTTTTTGTAGTATCTTTGTCTGGTTTTGGTATCAGGGTGATGGTGGCTTCATAGAATGAGTTTGGGAGTATTCCTTCCTCTGCAATTTTTTAGAAGAGTTTGAGAAGGATGAGTCTTAGCTCTTCTCTAAATGTTTGATAGAATTCACCTGTGAAGCCATCTGGTCCTGGACTTTTGTTTGTTGGAAGATTTTTTTTTTTTTTGCGGTACGCAGGCCTCTCACTGTTGTGGCCTCTCCCGTTGCGGAGCACAGGCTCCGGATGCACAGGCTCAGCGTCCATGGCTCACGGGCCCAGCCGCTCCGCGGCATGCAGGGTCTTCCTGGACCAGGGCACGTACCCGTGTCCCCTGTATCGGCAGGTGGACTCTCAACCACTGCGCCACCAGGGAAGCCCAAAACAGGCTTTTTGAAAACCTGATTAACAGCAAGGAGGTCATGGAGGGAGCAGTAAATTAGAATGAGGCAACCCAGTGGCAGATGAGATCAACGTGGTACCTAGGACCTCGGTAAGGGCTTTCACTTTTACTGAAGTGAAAAGGACTGCCACTGTGGGGCTATGAACAGGAGAAAGATATGATCAATTTAACATTTAAAAAGACTGTCTGGCTTCCCTGGAAAGATTTGACTGTAAGAAGACTCTTTAGGAAGCCACTGCAATAAACCAGGCAAGAAATAATGTAGCTTAGATCAGAGTAGTTCTGAGGTAATGGATGTTGAGTGTTAGGAAAACAGAGAGAGAAGCTATGGATGTCTCAGATTTCTGCACCAAACAAGGAGAATGAGCAACAGATAGATTAGGTTTGGGTTGAGAAGATCAGAATTTCAGTTTAAGCATGTTAACTTTGAGACGTCTATTAGATAGCCAAGTGGAGATCTTAAATAGTTATCTGGAGTGCAGAATTATTTAGCTGGAGA
This sequence comes from Grampus griseus, assembly GCF_964374135.1. Classification (NCBI taxonomy): domain Eukaryota; kingdom Metazoa; phylum Chordata; class Mammalia; order Artiodactyla; family Delphinidae; genus Grampus; species Grampus griseus. Next base: position 54,669,122 of record NC_139007.1, on the reverse strand, counting down.
TACATGTTGGGGAGTCATCAGCATACAGATGGTACTTAAAAACATGAGACTGTGTAAGATCATGTGGGTGTGAGTGTGGACAGAGAAAGGAGGAGAACGAAGAAACATTAAAAGGTGTGTGTGGGGGGGAGTGGGTGGTATGTAGAGGAGAAGAAACCAGAAAAAAAGTTGAGAAGAATTATAAGATAAGAAGGAAATAAGTGAGGTAACTCTAGCAAAGAGTCTAATGTACTCTGTCAAATGCTGCTGATATATCAAGTAGGATGAGATAGGCTAGCACATCTTCAGTGAATTTGGTATAGAAGTACTGAAGATAGGTCAGGAATTGGGTACATAAAAATTTAACAGAAGTTAGATAGCCTGGCCCGGAGGCTTTCTCTGGCAATAAAGTTGTCCTAAGTTATTAAGACAATTCTTTCCCCACCGTACCCATTGTACTGAAATACAGACTGGGATCTAGCTTGCATTAGGGTCCCTATGGTCAATTTAAAGCCCTCAGAAAGTCCTTAATGGCATCTATTCTACCAGTGTCAAGTTGTTCCCTCAACTTGAGAAATGTTCTGAGTCTATGAACCCGTCTAGTCCTAGCTCTACAATTCTTAAACACCGTTCCTTTTGATTCAAATAAGTGTGATTTTAAAGTTTCTAAAATTACCTTGGGGTTCAGGGAAACCTGTGGCAACAATCTCAAAGGTTTGGGTTTGCTAAACTTTATAAAATGAACTGGTAAAGGTTTTTTTTTTAGCATTCCCCCTCCGTTCTTTTTTTAATGGAGAATCTTTATAATTTTTATTGAACTTCAGCCTATAGGCAACCGTCGGTTTTTTTCTTTTCTCTATTTTATGTTCAAGAGAATAAAATAATGCAATTTCATACTGTGTTTTTGGGAACTCTGTTACACAGCATGTGCAAGTAATATGACACAAATTATAGTTTTCAGAGGCTGCATAAACAGTAATATAAAATGTAATAATATAGGTAATGTTTTGTAAGAGAAACATTCTGTCTTCTAAATCTTCCAAATTATTAATTTTCAAAAGCATACAGGGAAGAAAGAATATTGACAGACGGGTGGCGAGATGTACTGGGAAACGATGGTAGATTGTGAAAAGGCTATAAAACATTAAGTGTTAGGAAAATGTCAAGAAAATATAAACCATTATAAAATCCTGTTGATATTAACATATAACTTTATTTTTAAATGCAAGACCATTTATAAGGATACTATGTGGGACAGTATATGGAGAGCAGAGGATTTCAGGACAATATTTTAAGTGTCTCTGTAGTCTCAAAGAAAGACTTCTGAGACAGTGGGCTCTTGGAAAGAATACAGAGATTCATTAGTCCCCAGGGACACATTAGGCAAAGAATACATTGGTAAGCACTCTACCAGCAAATCTAGGGCTCCTGAGTGGCTCCTTTGACTGTAACCCATCCTATGCCACTCCTTTTCTAACTAGATGTTAATATAGCACCAGCAGAGAAAGAAATAGTTTTCACATTGGAAAAAGACTGCATTTTGATATCCATTTCCATATATTAATCTTGAGTACTTTATATCCCAAGATTTTGCAATACGGTTATATCCCACAGGATAGAATTTGTATATAGAATGTGTCTTGGGCCTTATGCAGGAAGAGTCTTACTTGGAGTACCCAAACTTTCTTCTAAGATAATTTTATGTACAATATCTGGACCTCAAAAGCATGACCTAAAATGATATAATAAATTTTCTGGAAAAACACACACATATACATTTAAACACGTGCACATATATTCATGTATGTTATGTGTGATAAAACTACAAAGAAAAGCAAGGGAATGGTTAACACCAAAATCAGGAGAATGATTACTCTTAGGTTGCAGTGAGGAGGATGTGATTTTGGTGAGGTTTGTGGGGCTCCAAGATACTGGTTAATGTCTATTTCTAAAATCAGGCAGATTTATGGGTATTGTTTTTATTTACCATCTATTTCATTTTTAAATTTAAAAAAGGAAAGTCATACATAAGAAATGTTATATCATGAGCATCTGAGATTTTTTTTAATGAAATTTATTTATGGTACCCCTGGAGTGATTTTAATACTACTTCAGAGCAACATTTTGATACACAAAATGTCTTTTTGTTTTCCAGTTAGAAAGGATATAGTCCGTATCCTCCCCAGTCTAGATGTTGAAGTCAAAGACATTACAGACAGTTATGATTCCAACTGGTTTCTTCAGCTGTTATCTACACAAGATCTTTTTGAAATGACCAGTAAAGAGTTCCCCGTAGTGGCTGAAGTCATAGAAGCACCCCAAGGAAACCAGCTACCCAGAAACGTTTTACAACCTGGGAAAACCATTGTGATCCACAAAAAGTGCCAGGCATCAAGGATCTTAGCTTCAGAAATTAGAAGCAATTTTCCTAAAAGACACTTCTTGATCCCCCCTAGCTATAAAGGCAAATTCAAGCGGCGACCTCGGGAGTTCCCAACCCCCTATGACCTTGGGATAGCAAAGAGTGAAAAGGAGCCTCTCCACGTGGTGGCCACCAAAGCCTTTCATTCCCCCCATGACGAGCTGTCATCTGTATCTGCCGGGGACCAGTTTCTAGTGCAACACTCACAGACGACGGAAGTCCTCTGTGAAGGGATCAAAAAAGTGGTGAACGTTCTGGCTTGTGAAAAAATCCTCAAAAAATCCTATGAGGCAGCACTGCTCCCTTTGTACATGGAAGGAGATTTTGTAGAAGTGATTCATGATAAGAAGCAGTACCAGATTTCTGAGCTCTGTGCACAGTTCCACTTGCCCTTCAATGTGAAGGTTTCTGTGAGAGATCTTTTCACTGAAGAAGACATTTTGGCCGCTACACCAGGATTACGGCTGGAGGAAGCTATCACAGACTCTTATCTACTCATAAGTGACTTTGCCAACCCCAAGGAGTGCTGGGAAATTCCTGCTGGCCGCGTGAATATGACTGTTCAGTTAGTTAATAATTTGTCTGGGGATCCAGGATCATTTCTAGTCAAGACTCTGGTTGAAGAGATCCCTGAAGAACAGTATTATATGATGCGGAGATATGAAAACTCTTTCTCGTACCCCCCACCTCGCCCTCCCAAACATCCCTCCGTGGAGGAAACAAAGTTAAGCCTGCTCAACTTAGCAGAAGAAAAGACAGTGGGTCTGCCCAAGTCTCCCAAGGTAAGGCTATGATTTTGCAGTTTTTCCCCTTGAGTGTTTTTCTGGGGGCAAGTTATTTCAAGTCTCTTCTGAGTCTGGTTTTTGCTTACTTTTCTTCCTTTCATGCCATGTTTGAAATGAGCCTTTCTGGTGCACAGTAGATGATTGAACATCAACAGAGCCTAAGCTGTTACAGCGTTTTGTATTTTGATGCTTAACCAGTAGATGTGACAAGAAGTTTAGGAATTAGAACTAGCAGGGATGACACATGATTACAAACTGCTGTTTCAGTGTGTTTTGGTAATTAGGAATGGCTTATAAGGTGCCTCAGAAGCAAACCTCTTTTGTTTTGGAAGTGCTGTTCACTTTTTTCTAGGTAGAGTTGTTTTAATACTTCATCCAGGAAACAAGCACACAATCAACTCCCTTCTTCTGGGGGCGGGGGTACCAGGAGCATGCATCTATAACACATGTCTTCATTTCGTTTTATGTGTGGAAAGATGTAAAAATATCTTGGCAGAACTGTGTGAGAACATGGGCATCTGCCCACATTCTGCCTGTCTGAGAACTGTCATCTTTAACAGTTCTATTGAAAAACAAAATCAATAAAATTGCAGGCAGTATGAGATCATCGCAGAATCCACAACTCCATAACCACTCTAAAGATGGGAGGGGAGGCGTTTCAGCTTCATTTCTGCTTAAAGTTTTTGCCTCTTGAAAACTCCCTGCTGAGTGCCTGGAAAGCACTTGCCCTTACACCACGGAGCTTAAGTAGTTTATCTGGCAGGCAGTGGTTCTCTGGTGTGTGGAAATAGTGCATTCTGCCCTGGCAGATGTTGTGCGAGCAGCTTGGGGAAACAAAGCAATTAGTAAAACAAAGAGAGATGCTGTGTTTACTCTCTATACTCAGGAATGATAGCAGCCTCAGGCTTCAAGGATGTGGGTATGGAAATACATTTAATTCTACATTTCAAAGATTGAATTCTGATTGTATGCTGGGGAAATCCAGTAAACATCTTCAAACTCAATCTCAGGAAAAGATAAAACCAGCAGAAATTTCCTTTCCAGAAAAATCAATTTTGAAGGAGTCATTTTGAAACTAAACTAAACAACTGTTTCCAAATAATGTTGATTAACAGGCTGCTATTAATATGCAGAGTGCCTGACTTCTCCTGTTTAATATATTTTTATTACTGAATTGAATGATGTGAGAGATGGAGTGCTGTTGTCATTTTTAGTGGGAAGCAGAATAATGTCCCATCCCTCTACCCCCATCCTCTCACCCCCACCCAAGGTGTCTATACCTAAGCCTCCAGAACTGTGAATATGCTACATTGGTTAGTAAAAGAGACTTTGCACATGTACTTAAAATTAAGGACCTTGAGATGAGATTATCCTGGATTATTCAGGTAGGTCCAAGTTAATCACAAGAGTCCTTAAAATATCTTTCTCACTTAAGGTCAGGGTCAGAGAAAGATGTGACTACAGAAGAATTTTAAAGAGATGCAGCATTGCTACCTTTGAAGATGGAGGAAAGGATCATTGAGCCAAGGAATGAAGATGGTCTCTAGTAGCTAGAAAGACAAGGAAGCTTTCTTCCCTAGAGCCTCCAGAAAGGAGCACAGCTCTGCTAACACCTTACTTTTAGTCAATGAGACTCCTGTTGAATTTCTGACTTATAAAACTCCAAGACAATAAATTCATATTGTTTAAGGCACCAAGTTTATGTTACAGCAACAGTAGAAAGCTAACATAGGACATAAAATTGGGAGGGAGGAATAAATAAAAACTTTAGATAGAAAAATCTGTATTTAAGTTAGGACTTGTTTTGCCGGCAAAGTGGCTCTTTTTCCCTTTTTCCTTTTAATGAAAGTAGTAGCTCAGGTACCCTTGGAGAACCTCAGGGTATACAGCTAGGCTTCAGGGACAACTGGAAACAGGATCTAGAACACAGACAGAGTGGGTCTTCCTTTTCATCACACATTGGACATTACTTCTGACAGTTCCTGCATCTTGTAGTTTCATCACTAGAGAAGAACATAATCTCTTTGTTTAGTTCCAATTTTTAAAAAGGGAAGGACTTTGGATCACATGCCCATCTCTTGGTTCAATCAATTCATTGGCTGCCCCAGCTACAGCCAGGATTGGTGGGGAAGGGAATAAGGACTAGTTGTCTCAAATAATAGAAATATGTCTCAAATAACAGTATGTGAAGGTCTGGAGATATAAAAAAGTAGATGCCTATTACAATCAGAAAGGAATAGATCAAAAATCCTAAACTTCTAAGAAACCATTTGTAGAAAACAATAAATTTAATAAATTTAAAATGCCCTTTGAAAGAATGTCAAATGAAAATGATCTACGCGTTTTATTAGAGAAACTCACAAAACAGCAACGTTTCATCTAGGTTACTGCTTGGAAAAACCTTCAGTCCTCCTCCTATGTTTCTCCTTTACTCTCACACTACTGCCACACTCACAACACCTCCGACACCAGATGCATGGAAATTTTCCCTCAGCAAGCGATTCTTTGACACCAGTTGGGTGTCCTGCAGGTACTTAACTCAATTCAGACGCTATCTACCTGGAGATAACATCAGATCCCACAGGTTAAGAGCTCAGTCCCACAGGTTAAGAGCTCAGTCCCGCACGACTGCTCCCCACTTCAGATGCCAATTGCAAGTAGTAGGTCCTCAGGTTACCGACAGCCTCTGTCTGACTTGGCTGCAAATCAGAGGTCCCCAGGACCCCCTCCTCAGGTTCCATTAATTTGCTAGAGTGGCTCCCAGAACTCAGGGAAACACCTACTTACATTTACCAGTTAAAGGATATGATACAGAATACAGATGAACAGTCAGATAAAGAGACTTGAAGGGTGAGGTCTGGAAGGGTCCCGAGAGCTCAGGAACTTCTGTCCCATAGAGTTAGGATACACCACCCCCCTGGTGTGTGGATGTGTCCACTAACCTGAAAGTTCTCTGAACTGTGTACTTCTGGGAATTTTATGGAAGTTTCCTCATGTAAGCATGATAGATTATTAACTCCTTTTCCAGTCCTTCTCCCCTCTCTGGAGAATGGGGATTGGGGCTGAAAATTCCAAGCTTCTAATTATGGCTTAGTGTTTCTGGTGACCAGCCCCAATCCAGGAGCCATCCGGGAGCCCACCCAGAGTTGCCTTGTTAGAACAAAAGACACTCCTATCACCCAGGAAATTCCAGGAGATTTAGGAGCCCTGTATTAGAAGCTGGGGTCAAAGACCAAATATTAAAAGAGAAGATGTTCCTAGTGCTCTTATCATTTAGGAAGTTACAAGGGCTTCAGTAGCACGGTGCCAGGAACCAGGGCCAGAGACCAATACATATATTTCCTATTATCTCCAGCTACTAAAAGAAAACAAATGCAATCTTTGACTAAATTCATACATGTAGGATTCCAGATCAACTTAATAATTCCGAACTACTTGTTTATTTTTCAGGCCCTGTATGGATTCTTGTGTCTAGCTCTGCGTCCCACTCCTAAAGAATATTGATTACCTAAACTTTGTTAAGATATTAAGAGTTGTTTGTTAAGACGTTAAGAAGTCCAGGAGCCATTTCCTTCTGTAAATGGTTTAGGGAACTGAGTGAGAGTCTAAACTTGAATGACTTGGTACTAGATGATATTAGTTATTTTATACATTTAAAGAGCTATTTTGTGGCAAAGATTGCATTCTTATTTTCCATTACAACACTAGCTGAGAGTGAAAGGGAGGACAATTTTGGAGTAATATGTTGGAACTTATTTCTTATCCCTGAAGAGGGTTCAGCAGAAGCTAGGAAACCCTAGGCCAGTAATGGTGTCAGGAGGTTCCTGCTTGGTTAAAAGTTTATCAATTGATTGAGAATCTATGATTCTTTGTTTATGATAAGTTTCATAATTTCTGGTGTGGTCGATAAAGAGCTATATTTTCTCTGAAATCAGTTCAAAATGTCAGAGGATGCTATAATTTACCTGTGTGCAGACCTACTGACCTCCTTATTTTCAACAATTTTTCTCACCATGAAGGTAGGACTCCACTTAGTAGATCGTTTTTGAAATTTAAACAGATGCCCTGTCAGTTTCTGCATAGTGTACTCGAAAAGTCTTGCAACCAACCATTTCTTATGATCACAATGTCATCCTTTTATATATTTCTTTTATATTTCTTCTGATATCTACATTAAAGCTCTTCTATTTATGTATGCGTTTGAAGTGGTTGGATAAGACTTTTTTTTAGCACTTTGCAGGCAGAAAGCAGCCACTGAAAACCAGCCTCTAAGGTTTTGGATTGTATATGGAATATTGCTTTAAATTCAGAGAACAATTTGTGACGGTTATTCAGGGTTTAACTATTCAAACTGACTTAGCTTATTAAAATACCTTATTACATATGTAGAGAAGAATATCAGATACTTCATTATGTAGTTTACTTTTGTCTTCCTAGTGTCATTAGCTTTACTAGATCATTTCTTGCATTTCACAACTGGATAGTTGTACGGGCTGTCTAATTAAGAAACTAAATGTACTCAGTGTTAGACAAATTCACTTGTAGTAGGTATCCATTGTCGGTTATGAGCCCTACACATTCACCTAAGAAGTTTAGAAATTAAGACTATCTGAGGACAGGTTGTTGGAACTAGGATAAATAGAAAGAATTGTTTTCCAAGGTAAGATTGTCAACTGTTCTCTAATACCTAAATAAGAAAAAGACAACTGTAGTAGAAATTTGAGAATTGTGGTTTGGATATAAGCAGGGGCAGATGAGATGGGGGATGGATTTCAACAGAATTGACTGCACACTTCCAGGCCCATGAAGTTTGACATTGAGGGATTTTATTCTTGTTTTTTAAATGTGCTCGTTAACGGTTTGGGAAAATAATGTATGAAGTCTAAAAAAAAGGGATGAGAATGTACCAAGAGACCCTTCAAATTTCCTCTTAGGCTTATAACAATGTAAAAATAGTACCTTTAAGATTTGTGCATTCTGATACTTGATCAGATGAAAACAATATTATAAAGTGACTAAATAAATGAGGCTGGGCCTAAAATTCTGTTCTAAATAGCAATGTTGTGGGGTAAACACTCCTTCCCTGGTGGTTTGTTTCTGTGTCAGAATTAGTTTCAGATAGTTTGAAAGAGCATATTCTCGCTGGGGTTTTTGCCTGTCGTGGATATATATGGCTATGACTTCTGAGTGCCACACAGGAGAAATGTAACTTCTGCATTCTCATGAAAAAGTCTATAACCAGATAGAAAAACAAACCTTTGGTTGAAAGATGAGATATTCCACTCCTTCGGAGACTGCATCTGGGACCAGAAATCTTGCATTTCACTAACTCTGGCCATTTAATGCCCAGGTGTCCACTTTGCTGCCAGAATTTCTAGATTTTGTCGGAGAAGAACACCCATGGGAGACATTAAGGCAAAGAGCATGGGAGGCAGTTATGGGAAGGTACTGTGAATTGAGCAGAAAACAAACCTTGTACCAGAATTAGAGTGAGAGCTGAAAAAGGCAGAAGGAAAGCAATAGTTTCTGGAAAGTGCAGAGAGAGAACACTTCAGCAGCTGCTGCTGGGTGCTAAGACTCATTTCTGATCTGGTGTGACAGAGTGGCTGAAAAGTGGTAAAGATACCCACACTCCTAGGCTAAATCTAGATCTTTAGAGACATCCACTCATTTGTTGTCTATAGCATATAGTCCCAAAGGGTGTGATTTGTTTTTGTTTCTGTTAACCTGATGTGGTGTAAAGACATTAAGCATGTTTGGATTTGTTACCAACTTTGCAATTCTGAAGACTGATGCCGGTCTATTCTTGGTGTGTCCTCTTGGTCTAACATAGAAGCTGAAAGTCTGTTTCCCTGTGAATAGAGAAAATTAACATTTCAGCCATTTTCAAAGACCAAAGGCAAAGAATGTGAAACATAGACATACTTAAAAAATTGGGGGTTTAAATCCAAATAACAAGGAAAGTTAAGGGAATCTATGATCTTACTTTAAAAAGACAAATTTTAACTTTGAGATACAATTTTAGCATACTTTAGCAGATATTTAAGCTGTTCTTAAGGCAGATTACTACATCATGATTTTTGAATTGCCTGTGGCTTGTGGTCTAGTAAATGGCATTAGCTTGTAAACAGCCAGCTATAGTAGGAAGAAATGAAAAAGATGGGAGAAACAGGCAAAGGATAAATAAAGGAAGTGCTGAGTTGAAAATTAGCCAAACTCAAGCTCCAACTGAAACCTTGCAGGTAGAAATCTGTGCCCAATGGGAAACACAGAATATTTATAAGTTCTTTTTGTGCTTTTGGAAGTGGGAAGGTAATCAGAACTTTCAAACTTTTACTCTAGTTATGACATGTACTACCTTAATACTTCTAGCTGAATAGCCGAAGAATGGTTTAGATGAGTTTTAAATGAAAAATAATTGGTTAAAGTAAGACATTAGAAAATATTGCCTGATTTTAAGGGAATTACAAGCATTAAGTGAACAAGCTATCAAACTTATAAAAAATTTATTTTCTCTAAAGAGCTTTTGTCCAGAGAACATTGTTTCCATTCTGGGGTGGTTGAAATACACTCCTGCTTGGAAATACTTGAATGAATCAAGAATTTACCCGTCTTTGAGCTTTTTACCAACTGAGAATGCTCTCACTGGGGGAGTGAGGAAGGGCTGATGAAAAACATTAGTTAATATTGTTCCTTGCTTCTCTCTCCCATCTTTGGAGTCAAGAACTAAAATACCACCAAATATGTGATTATTATATTTTCAGTGTTAGTATTACTTTTTGGCTCCACAAAAAATGTAAATTAAAAAGTATTTATTTTTCCAGTGGATTTGCAAAATCATTGAATGAAATTTGGAGTAAATCATTTCACATTTAATTTTTGGCCTTTACAAAGGTTAGAATAGTTTTCACTTTCTTAAATGTCCATAACCTGTTTAGAAATGAGCAGCCATAACAGAAGACTCAGCAGTTTGGAATGTTCGTTGCACAGTATGTATGAAAGGAGGGCATTTGACTTTCCAACTTCCTATAATCCCTATAGTGATTTTAGTGTCTAGAATCTTTGAGATGAGTGTGGGCTCACTAGGTATTTAACTGCTGTTTTTTGAGCTCACTACCTTCATTTTCTTTAAAATTTTTTTAAAAATCCAAAGAGTAATTGGAGAAAGCTAGAGAAGGTAAGTTCCAACTGGTTTTGCAGTTTCCAAAACTGATTTATCTGAGTTTTTCATTACTATACTTATCGGTTCTGAATTTATTTTAGAATAAAAACCTTGCCTCGAAATAAATTAAGAAGACATAAGCTATATATTTGAGCAAATACGTTTCTTGCAAGTCAACCATGACTTTTAATCACTGATGTCAGACCTACATAAATGAGAACATATGCTTTGCTCTGCAAACCAAATTTCCTGTGTAAATGTTAAGATAGAAAATGAATGTAAGATGGTTCTGAAAGAATGCATAAGATAAGCTTCCAAAAATTAGTATTTTTTTCAAAAAATTTATAGAGAAAGAAATCATTCACACAAATGCATTATTTGAGGGCAAACTTTCAACCAGCCTTTTACAGCATTAAATTATTTTTCATTATACTTCATCCAGACTCTAACTTTAATATGATCATGATGTCCTGGTCATGCTGATCATGATGAAAAACACTTCTAATAAGGCAAATTGCTTTTAGTTATTTTGTAAGACATGCCATCGCTTACGACTTTTACTATGAACCAAGTACATAGCTAATTTTAAATCTGATGAGGAGAGGAAAAAATTAGGAGAAATCTTATAAAATCAGAAGGCCATTGACTAAAAAATTAGCCAAAATGGAATAATTTTATATATCAAAGACCACAAGAACTGTATAATAAGTCTATCATTATTTATGCAGATACAAAATGTAAAAGGGCTGATTGTAAAATTATGGAGGTAGACAATATATAGTGTAAGAGATAAGAATGGAATTTTAACTTGTGATATTGTGCTTATTTAGATGACTAAGCTTTACATACCGTTTGTCCTTAAGGGAAGTTTGTTGTTTTCAAATGTTTTCCAAATATTAACTAATGTTTAAAAGGTATGCAATTACCAGTTGTGAGATAGGATAAAACACAAAGTCATAAGAGGTGTGTTCCTTTATTTGCTGTCCAAGGATAGGAATTGCCCTACACAAGCTATTTTTCTCCTCATTGTCTCTGGTTCCAGCTTCTTCCCTGAGCTGTAATCATTTCTGCTTTTTCCATTCACACTGGACTCTTCTCCAGCCAAATTCTCTCTCACAGGGTTGTCAGGCATCCTGTGTTCAATAAAATTTTGCAAGGTCTATGATACAGACAGCTTCGGGCTGTATCAGTAATTTAAAACCCTCCTGCCCATTACTGAGCTCTTCCTCTGTTGCTGATATTATGCTAGGTGCTTACAGGTATTATTGTCTTATTTAATCCTTCACACTGCTTCATGAAATGGGTCCTGTTATTTTTTGCAGGGGAGGTAATTGAGGCTGAGAAGTATGTAATTGTCATGGTTACAAGTGACACTTGGGTTGCCAAATTTTATGGTCAATCCTTAGTTCGCATATTATTTAGATACTAAGCAGTAAATGGCACAGTTGGATACCCCCTACTTTATGAAATTGTTTCTTTGTCTTCTGGAAAATCATGCCCTCCTGGTTTCCTTATGCTGCACTGGTTGAATTTTCTTTTGAACTTCTTGCTGCTTCTTCCTCTGTTCTTCCTCATATCTAAATGTTCAAGTGCCTTGGAACACAATCCTTAACCTCTTCTCTATCCATGCTCACTTTTTAAGTTCCCATCTATACTCACAAATTTCTCATTTTATACATATAGAATGCTCAGTAGAATTAGTCATGTATAAGGATTTATTAAGGAAAGCAACTGGAAATGATCTGTTTTTTAAAAAATCTATTTAAATGTGCTTGGATGTCATCTTTTAAGGAAAGTTCAGTCTTTGAGAGATGCCAGCCTATAACAGTGTGTCTGGTCTATAGCAGTTAACACTTTTCACATACTCTAGAAGATGTCAAATGTCAGGAAAGTGATGACATAAAAAAAGACGGTTCCTTCTAGCATGTTATTCTTGTAAATGTGGGTTTATTGCGCTCAGGATTTTTTTTTTTTTTTCTGATCCAGTAATGGGAAAAAGCTGGAGAATACCTTGAATTATCTGAGAAGTTAGAATTTTAGGGAAGGTCTAAGGCCATTTCCAGCATCAGCAGAATGTTCTTCAGTAACAATTCAGGTTTAGCTGAAATAAACTTCAGGAACTAGAACTAAGACTAGGACTAGGACTAGTAATTCTGAAATTTCCCATCAAGTCAGTGATAACACTGACTTCAGGAACTAGAACTAAGACTGAAATAAACTTCAGGAACTAGAACTGAAATAAACTTCAGGAACTAGAACTAAGACTAGGTCTAGGACTAGTAATTTTGAAATTTCCCATCAAGTCAATGATAACACAGATCCAGAGAGAGCAAGAAGCCTTTTCTTCATTAAGGGAGCTATGGACCTATAAAAGGAAAAAGGCTAATAAGGATTAATGGGTAAAGGATCTCAGAATAATGGAAACATTCTTAATAAGCCAAGAAAAATCAAAGCACATTACTGATACATAGAGGAAAACTAGAACTATATAATTGCAATAAAAGATTGAGGAGAAAGATTTAAAAATCTATTGGCTTGCATTTCTTTAAATGTTACTCTAATTGTGCATTGTACATACAATGCTTTTAAATTATTTATATCAATAATTATTTTTAAATGTTAAAAATAATTATTGTAATTGTTTATACTTATTTTAGTTCCATAGATACAAAGCCATAGTTACGTGCCATTTGCTGTGATAAGCACTGGGGCCACATTAGGTGAATGAAATGCAGTATCTGTGCTCAGTGGACTTTCTGTCTAATGTATTAGACACAGGAAAACAGACAATTACAGTATGGAAACTGGAGAGAAGAGTCCTATTAGGGGGCCAGTATAGGGATTTGGAAGACAGCTTATTAAGATTTCCTATTGAAATGTGGGATTGAGCTCAGAAAATGATATTTAATGTCTGGGTTGAAATATGTAAGTTTAGACAAGTAGGAATAGTCAGATGTAAAGTGATGTTTAGTGTGATCTAGCCAGAAGGAACATCCTGTGTTGGCAATAGTATGGAGACATAACCTTATCAGGATCTAGGAGATGCTTAAAATGGCTGTAGCAAAAAAGTGATTAATATGAGGGTAGAAGACCAAAGAGGGTCAGACGTAAAAGGTGGATCATTACCTAATTTCTTAGCTCAGGGTTCACAATTTGTTCAGTTCACTTCTTAATCACTCTGTTTCAGATGGAGAATGAGACTTTCTCTATACCGACTTATTAGTTTTCCTGCCACACCATGCTTTCCCAATGGACAGAACTCAGTTTTCATGTTACTAGACCTATCTATTACCTGGTTCCACCATCAGGTGATTACATGATTGTGGACCTCTCTCTTCTTAGCTAATTTCCTAAGGCTTGTTACCGTGTTCTTGGAGATGTCACCCACCATTCCTGATTTTTCCTCCCTTTAATCATTTATTTTTTTCTGTTTTTCCAAGAGGTACTTTTTTTGTTACTTTCACCTCTTCTTTGACAATAAACTTTGGTGCCCCATGAAACCCACAGCTTAAATGTTTATCTTAGCACTTGAAACAAACTAGTACTCATTTTCTCCTTATCCTCCTAACTGTTAAAAAGAAATACTGCATTTCATTGTTTTAGTATACCAAAAAATGAAGAAAAACAAAATCAGTTGTATTCCATATTTAAGAAAAAAAGACTGGTCCTTTCTAAACTGCTCTGTTTTTTAAGGAATTTGGACATTCTAAAGAGAAAAAATGGAGGCTATTGTAGGGTTTCCAGTTGGGAAATACAATAAAATTTCTATTTTAGATACAAAACATCTAGAAAAGGCAAGTTTATAGAGACAGAAAACAGAGAAGTGGTTGCCTAGGATGGGGGGTAGGAGTAGTGATGAAATGCAAACAGGCAGCATGGGGGAACTTTCTGGGTGATGAAAAAGTTCTAAAACTGGATTGTGGCAATAGTTGCACAACTATAAATTTATTAAATTCATTGAATTGTACACTTATAATGGTGACAACATCAATTATACCTCAATAAAGTTATTCAAATGTCTATTTTAGAAAAACACTCTAACTATAAAGCAAATAATCCAATCAAATAGAAGCAGGGAGACCATTTAGAAAGCTAAAGTACTAATATAAGAGATAGAAGATGATTGCCTCTGTGATTGAAAGAGAAATATTCAAGAGAATTTTAGGCGATGCTATCTGTAAGATGTGTGATTGTTGAAATGTAGGGAATAAGAAAGGCACTGTGTAAGGAAAATATCCAGACTTCTGACATACGCATCAGAGTGGATGGTGATGAAATTCATTAACTCAGGAACACAGGACATAGGTAGAAGGATGGTTTTGCAGGGAAAAGGTGAGAGTTTATCTTAAAGTATGCTCAGTTAGAAATATCTGTGAGATGAGGTGTCTGGTGTGAAGTTAACAACGGTCTGTAGCTTGGGAAAGAATTCCAGGCTGACGTTGATGATTCAAGTGTCAGCAAATATAAATGGTAAATGAAGTTCTGTGAGAGGATTATATGAAGCTGGAGAGTGTGTAGGTCATGAGGAAAAAAATGGACTTCTGTGAGGAAGTCCAGCATATAAGGGACAAAAGCAGTACATAAAAAGCATAAAAATGAACAATTGGAGAACTTTATTAACTAAATGCTTACAATGAATTAGTCACCATTCTGAACTTTTTTACATTGTATGGACTCATTTAATTCTCACAAAAATCCAGTGAAGGTAGTCCCAAAATTATTATCTCAATTCTACAGGTGATGAAGGCTCATCAACACTGTGTAACTTTCCAAGACCAAAAGCATGGATTATTACCCTTCAGGTAGAAATAATGAACAATATTTAAAGAGACTCAATGCCATTGAAAGTACTTCTGATTTTAGAATCAAAATTCAAACCACGACTGATTGATGCTTTTATTTTTCTTCACAAAAAATTGTAGAAATCATCCATGTACTTAATTTGTACATAACTTAGAGTTTCATGGGATTGTAAATTGTCAAAGGCAAATTTTCTGAAACACGGCATCCTCTGTTAAGGAACCTCCCTGATGGAGGCTCCTTTCCTGGAACATGGCGGGTTGTCACTGTGTAAATAAAGGAAGCTAGAGAATGGTGACCTGGGAATAAGGCACTGATGAGAGATCTCTAGCTCTAGCTCTATCCACTGCACACACTTAATTAGCCAAAGAAAAGTATAGTCCATGTCTAATTGGGGTGAGAAAGTGTAACCTTCCTTTATTCTTGGAAGTAGAAGGAAACCTGATACTAGTGAACAATACAATGACTACTATACTGTCTTTAAAAACATTAATCACATTTAATCCTCCTTCTGTATTTCTTATCTTTCCAAATGCCACTACCATCTACTGAGTAGCCTAAACCAGACACCTAGGAACAATTGTTTTTTTTCATCTTCCCACTTTTCAATCATTAACTTTATAGATTCTACTTCTTTAATATCTCTTAAACAAATATCGCCTTACTTCAGGTCTTCATCATTTCTTGTATGGATTATTGAGACCATCTTTTAACTACATTTGATTCTCGAACAACACAGGTTTGAATTGAGTGCATCCACTTGTATGCAGATTTTTTTACAGTAAATATAGTAACCTTTATTTCTGGTCACACTATATTCAAATATATTATACAAATCACTGATATACTGATCACTGTAAAGGGAAAATCTTACTGAGTAACTCTTCTGCTCTCTGTGGTTTTCCTTTGAATTTTTTATCATCTTTATTTCTAAAGCCTTCCTCCTCTCCGTACCTTGCCTCACATTTACACTTCAGCCATACTGAATTTGTAGTTTGCAAAGACTTGATTCTTTCCTGAGTTCCCAATCTTTGAAAATGGAATTTTATTATTTTTATTTTTTTAACAACTATTCATTGGGGACTTACTAAATTCCAAATAGCTAATTAATTCTCATTAAATCCTTTAAGTGTCCCTATGAGTGTTACTCTTATTCCTAATTTATAGACAAGGAAACTGAAACTCAGAGAATAACTGCCCATGGATGGACCTGAAAAATGTTATGCTTAGGGAAATGTCAGGCACAGAAGGACATGCACCTCATTATTCTACATTTATGAAGTATCTGAAGTAATCAAATTCATAGAATCAAAGAGTGGAATGGTGGTTGCTAGTGGAAGGAGGGGAAAATTGGAATTACTAATCAATGGACATAAGTTTCAGTTAAGCAAGATGAATTCTGGAGATCTGCTGTATGATGTAGCACCTATATTCAACAATTTTGTATTATACACTTAAAAATATGTTAATAGGTAGCCCTCTTGTTAAGTGTTCTTACCACAATAAAGCAATTTTTCACTTAACTTTTCATGGGACATGTTACAATTGGAGGATTGAGTAGGGGAATGACATAAACTGACAACATTTTAAACTCATTCTGACTTTTGTGATGCTGTTAGACAGTAAGGGAGCAAGGATGGAAGCAGGGAGAGCAACTGGGGGACATGCCTCCATAATGCTGTCCTGAACCAGGGTGGTAGCAATGGAGGTAATAAGAAATGGTGAGTTCTAGAAGTATTTCGAGTGCAAAGCCAAAAATATGTTTCTGGGTTGCATTTTTCCCTCTTACTTTCAATAAGGAATCTTCATCTTATAACTTCTCTACTGCTGACCTTTTAAATTTAGCTTATTTCTACCTGGGTTCTCTTAATAACATAATTTTCTTCTCTTGGACTTTATATGGGCATAATTCTCTTTTTAAAATATTGAAAATTTAATCTTAGATGGCTATGATTTAAAAAAACAAAAAAAAATCTGGAAATTAGGAGAACATGATTCTTGTCCTGGCTCTGTTACTAATTTGTCATGTGATCTGGGATAATCTTAGCATCCTTGACTGTACAATAAGGTTGGAGCAAATAATCAGTACCATTTCTTTGAGCTGAAGTATTCTACAAATCTCTGATTCCATATTTATACACTGGTCAGTAAAGAGTTAAAAGTAACTGAAAATCTTCATTTGAGTTCCATGAAATATCAACAGGTTGCTTTGCCATTCGTAAATAATTTTAAAGAGAAGAAACTGAAGTATCCAAAAATAAGCTTATGGTATTTTGGGGGGATGGTGGTCTCCCTGGTGACATTGCCTATAAGAGAAGCCCTTATCTGGAATGCTTGATTTAATGGGGCCTGTTTGGGCTTATTAATTCTGCATTTAGTAAGATTTGGCCCCTGTTTTCTCTTTTCTCTTTTTGTACTTCTCTGGGAAGATTTTCCCAGGAACTGCCTTTTTCAGAACCACCCTTCCCTATTTCAGTCCTGCACTTCCAAAACCTGTTTTATTGTGGTTGTGTCACTCCATTAGACATTCATACAGCAATATCTCCATCACCTTTTTATCTGCTTCATCTTAAAGTTTCCCTGTATTTGACACCCTTCTTGAGATTCCTTTCTAGGGCTACCAATTCCATCCCCATGTTGCCCACTAGAACCCATTCTTTGTGTGTAACTTGTCTTTGTTCTCACCTAGGTCATGCAGTGCATCTGCTTCTGTGCAATGGTGCAGCCTAGTCCTTCCAGATGCTAACTTAATTTGTTTTCAAAGGAATATAACAATATTGTTTTCCCCATCTCAAGGGTGTTACATTTGTGACTTTATTTGGCATTGAGAGACCAGAATTAAGACACTAAGAGGCTATGGAATGTAAGGCAGAAATAGCTTGTTCTTGCAGATGGAAAGAAATTTACTCCCATTTAGCTAAAAGCACAAGACCTTCCTAATCAAACATTTAACATCATGACCAGGGCAGGGAAAAAGTATACTTGCTTAGTTATAATTGGTTCAGCTCACAGAAGTGGATTTCTCATTGTCTGTGCAGCTACAGGAAATATGGTTAACAAAAGCACATGTCAGCCTGATTGAAGCTGTCCTATAAAGCCCTGCCAGACCACTCTGTACAACTGTTATTTCCTATTATGAAAACTAAATCTTGAGTCATGGTTAAAAGGTAATCAGTGTTCAAGAGAGTGGTCTGTAGAGGTAAGCAGTAATTAGGATTTGATTGGCAACATAGGCTTTTCAGGGAATAGTTCAGAATGAGAAGCATTTTGAGAGAGCCAGAAAGAATTCAAAATGATGATTCTCAAAATTTTCCTAACATTAGGTTATCGATAAATATGTTACATAACTTTCAAGTTGTGTCTTTCCTAGCAACTATAATAATAACACAAAGTGGTTTTGTGTATTCCATCTCATTTGACCCCTATAACACAACTTTGTGATATAGGTAACATTATCACCATTTTATAGCTAAGGAGACTTGCCCAAGGTTCCCAGTTTGCAGTCAGTGTCAGGGTGAGCCTTTCTTCTTGCTCTCCTGTCAGCAGAGCCCCTGTGCTTCTTATGTTCCCATGATGCCTCCTGGAAAGGTAGTGTATGAATGCCTCTATCAGTTTTTTGCTGTATTGTTCCTTGCATGGAATCCATGTTGATTTTTCCATCATTGGCAAAACAGAGCAATAGTACCTTCATCGCAGGGTGATTGTAACGACAAAATCCTAAAAAATAACACATGTCTAAAAATTAACATATCGAAAGGGACTTACTATGGCCTCACCTAAAAGCTCAATTTCAGTTGTTTTATATGCAAATTTCATGATTTGAAATAAAGTTATTTCCTTTAGGTAAAAGGCATTGTGATGAGGTACATCAGTAACTTAAATTTAGAAGCAAGCACATATTTGTTTTTATATAAAAATGCTGTTGCTACACATTGTTGGAGAGAGGGATGTTGTAAACCATTTTCCTCTTTGGATCTGCACTGTTTCTGTAGTTCTGTGTGCTAACCAGAAGAACAAAGACTGTGGTAAGCCAATACGCTTGGATTGTATATTGGCGTTGCTACCAACTTTTCTTTGAACTTTATAAGATTAATGACTCTCTAATTCTGTTCTATCTTCCTCTGAGAGAGAGCAGATCTAAGCTTCTGGGCATTCCTCACTTTACTTAGGAGAATTTTCCAGTTCAGACCAAGTAATGAAGTTATCTTGGCCATAGTTTCCTTGGAATTCCTTAGCATTTTATTTTTTATTTTACTACTTTACTTGCTAAAATTAATATTGATATACATATCTCCTTTGTTAGACTGGCATAGTCTGTGCACCAAATGCCATAATTCAGATGAGTGTATGACTGTCCTCAAAAGATGCTAAATAAGTCTTTGTCTAGGGTTGAACAAGAGAACAAATTTTCAAGGCACTTGAAATATCTACCAGAGAAAAACACTTGAATTATATACAGAACTCATGTAGTTTCAGTGCAAAACTAAATAACTTTAGGACTTATTTCTAAACTACATGCTAATCATACTCAATTATTTATCAAACTGTCTATCAGTTGGAATATGTAGGTATAACAAAACAAAACAAAACAAACAACAAACAAACAAAAACAACCGTAACCCAGGATGGTCAGGCCATGTAGGTTATTACAGGCTATCGAAAGGACTCTTTTTTTTCTGTGACTGAGATAGGGAACCACCAAAGGGTTTGGAGCAGAGATGTGGTATGATATGACTTATGCTTTAAAAGAATCACTATGGCCCTGAGTGGGCCCAAATTATTAACATCAGCAATGCTCAAGATACCAAAGCTTTGTTTCTACAGTGTGACCTAGATATTATGACCATTTAATTATACTTTTGAAATTTATTTGAAAATATTTTTACTATATCAAAATAAATAGTCAATTTTATTTCTCTAATATTTTGTCATATTCTGGGCAAGCAGGTAGAGGGTAATGAGGATTAAGTGAGGTAGACTTGTCTGAACAGAATTTATAACATACAAAAATGTATTGTCTATTCAGTGATAAAAAGGGAAAATCTCTGCTGACGTGATCATTTTTGTTGTATCTTTTCAAGAAGAGACATAGGAATAAAATGTAAAAAGAACTTATTTTCAATTAGGATACTACAGTCTAAAAATATATTTTAGTACCATGTTACTGCCAGTAAATGATTACTCTCAAAAAAGTTCATGTAGTTCAGACTAAGACAATAATTATGAATATCACTGATTTCTTTCATGAAAATGTCAATAATGATGAAGACAGCATTTTACCTTTTTTCCCTTTACATTAGTCTCCTAAACTTTTATTATTCAATAATAGAGAGT
The DNA here is from genome assembly GCF_964374135.1 of Grampus griseus. NCBI lineage: Eukaryota > Metazoa > Chordata > Mammalia > Artiodactyla > Delphinidae > Grampus > Grampus griseus. Next base: position 54,648,640 of record NC_139007.1, on the reverse strand, counting down.
TGTAGAATCAGGAAAGGTCGCTAGACTGTTTAGCCTCAATCCCTAGATCTGGTTACTGGAAGGCAATTCTCTGTGAATGCTATTGTGCTACCACAGGGTCCAGACTTTCTGAGGAAAGACCAATGGCAAACTTGGTTAAAGGATAATTGAAGAACAACCATGTCCTGGAATATAGAGGTAGTATATTGCTTCAGAGGGATTATGAGACTTCTCTTTCCTGTACATATTCGCTTATATCCCAGAGTAAAAGTCTCTCCCTATTCAGAGGGGAGAATGGACCACTGTGCCAGCCAAATCTCTGAGTGTCACGCTTTTGTGAGTCTGTGGTACAATCCCTCTGTATGTGTAGGGTAATATCATGTTGCCATAGCCTTGCCAGTACTAAGATGCTCTGTAAATGATAAACTATGTTCTGATCCGTAGACTTTGTATTTCCTGTCAGGATATCTGTCTATCTCTCTGTCTATCTATCTATCTATCTATTGATCGATCAATTGATTGATCTATCTACCTCCCTACCTATCTATCCATTTACCTACCATTTACCTATCTACCCACCTATCACATTGGTAGTCTGACTTCTCATCTTATAAGTAATGTCTCAGACCCATCACAATTTCAGATTAAACACTGATGTGTTCCCTTCATGAGGCTCATGCCATAGTGATGTTTGTATTGATGAGGAATGAGAGTCATTTTATGATATTAGTTGTCAAGATATTCTGTGTCATTTGTTCTCTATGGTACATTCAAAAAAGTGATCCCAGAAATAATGTGTGTATACATATCGAGTTCTTCACACACACATACTTGCAGGACTGTTCAGATGGATAGATGAAAACATTTCCCTGGCTGTGATGATGAGTTTAAATTTCACTGAAACATAATAGGTTTAAGTATAGATATGATATCATATAAAGAACATGGTGACATGAGCGCATCAGAGTGTCTTGCTGGCATACTCGGTGGATTGGTGATCTCTGGAGCTTTTTTTTTTTTTTTTTTGCATGAGTAACTATGCAAGGTTTTTGCTTCCTGGTTAAAAGAAGGTGATGTGGTATGTATGGTATACATGTGTTTGTGTGTATGTGTGTGTATCTGCATGCAAGGGTGATGGAGAGAGCCAGAGGTAAATGAAACAAGAAAGGTAGGAGATTTAGAATATGAAAGGGATAACCTGATATCTTATATTTTGATTGCCACAACGGGTATCACAGCTTCAAGAAGATGCAATGCTGAATAATTGCTGATAGTTGTTTTCAATAAAAGTCCTAGTGATAGGGCTATTCCTAGAGAGTGTGTGGAGTCAGGTCAAAGAATGACAAGTCCTACAAAAGGAGCTTTTCCAGAGAGCTGCCAGATTGGTGTAACAGTGGTAATGCTCTAAGAATGAGGCTTTTTCTTTTTTAAAAAAAAATTGCTTTATTGTGGAAAGAAAACTTAAGAGGGCTTCCTATTAACATATTTTTAAGTGTATAATACAAAATGGTTGAATATAGGTGCTATATCATACAGCAGATCTCCAGAACTAATTCATCTTGCTTAACTGAAACTTATGTCCATTGATTAGTAATTCCATTTCCCCCTCCTTCCACTAGCAACCACCTTTCCACTCTGATTCTATGAATTTGATTACTTCAGATACTTCATAAACGTAGAATAATGAGGTGCATGTCCTTCTGTGCCTGACATTTCCCTAAGCATAATGTTTCTCAGGTCCACCATGTTGTCACAATTTCATAGGATTTCCTTCTTTTTTAAGGCTGAACAGTATTCTGCTCTATGTATAGACCATATTTTCTTTATCCATTCATCTATCATTGGGCATTTAGCTTGTTTTCACATCTTGGCTATTATGAATAGTGTTACAATGGATATGTGAGTGCATATATCTCTTTGAGATCCTGATTTCAATTCTTTTGGATAAATATCTATAAGTGGTATTACTGGATCATATGGTAGTTCTATTTTTAATTTTTTGAGGAACTCAAAACCCAGTGTGCCACTCTGCTGGCTGTAAGGTTGCTGGCTTTCACATCTACTGTGATTGCAAGGCTGCTGGTTTTCAAGGCTACAACAGAGCTGGGGAGAGAGAAATAGGACTAAAGCAAGTCAAGACCCTACAAAGCACACTGTTCTCATCAAAATTCAGTCATTTTTCTTGAATAATGACTTCTTGGATTCTTGCAAAATATTTAATTAATCTCTAGAGTTCTTAGAAAGTTGATTCTGATGATTTTTGCCAGTGTTCATTGCTTTTTTGGATGAGTGCAGTTTGGAGGTCCTTAGTCCACAATTCCTAACTGTTGATCTTGGGCAAATTAGTTAATATCATTTTCCCCTCAGTTTTCACATTTGTGAAACAGGGATAATAACATGCCTCAGAAAAGTTGTTGTGAGTATTAGGCAAATCCATTGAGGAAAAGCACTGACAATAGTACTTGGCACATAACACCCAATAAACACTGACCAACAAGATCAGTTACATTCATTTTAAATACATAAGTTCAGATATTAACAAACTTATCCTTTTTAAAATTTTGGTTTTATATTTACAATATAATCACATTTTATTTTTTCTGAATTCGTTTATCTGGGTAGATAGATTTATAGATTATATTATACAAAGTTTCAGACCACAGCAGTTGCTAATGTTTTACATTCCATTACATTGAATATTCCCTAAAGCTTTTTGAAACAATAATAGATGGCCAACCTATTGGAGATATTATGATTATACTTACTGTTCAAATATGTAGGCTGAAAAATCACACTAAAACAGGGTACTTACGCCTTTTGTTACTTCAGAAAAATAAGCCTGTTACATTTATTTATGTACTTTTTTCCAATGTGATTTACAAAATTGCACTTTTTGAGAGGATTGTCTCAAGATGAAAATATAAAATTTATAATATTTTATGAGATACCTAGCTTATCAAGTCATTAAGTTTTTATGAAATATTTTAATGACAAACAAATATGCTTCCTTAAGAGATCTCCTCCCAAGGGTGAGTAGATGTTAGAAGATGGGGCTCTTTCAGTGACTTAAATGTCAGCAAACTTGAGCCTGTCAGAGAAAGTAAATTCGAATTACATGAGTGGGTTTAATATACAATCAAAATGGATAATTTGGAATATTTAGCAATAATAATTATCTATGAAAAATCATCAGTTAGTTGCTCTCTATTTTATAAATATATTGAGCATAATAGTCATGTAAATATTCATTTCATGTTTTTCTTTGGGATGTACATTTTTAGTCAGTATTCTCAAGGCTCTGATTTTTGAATAAGCAAGCAAAGATGCCTATGTTTGTTTACCAGATGTTCTTCATCTTTAAGACTCAACTGAGATATTTTACTTATTAAATTTTTGAAGTATTTTTATATGTTAAAGATTACATCAAATCAGATCTAGGGGAGATAAATACACTTCACACAAAACTTTCTAATTATATATCATTCTGAAAAAATATTTATTTCTTAAGAATCAACATTTTTAATATAATCATTTTTAATTTCATGTAATCTTTTCATGTGTACCATGGATATTTTATATATATGTTGATATTGTGTGACTGCCTTTGCTATTTGATCGTTTGGAAAGAAAAATGCTTTCATAGGTAAACCCTATGATAATTAGACTCTTTTAGTTTTTAGTACCAAAAAATTCATCCCAAACTGGCTTTAGTCCCTTTCTCCTCTCCTCATCTCTGTGGTTGACTTAAAAACCAGTCACTTTGCAGCCATCAGAGGGGCACACTAAAAATGAAGGGATGGAAAAAGATATTCCATGCAAATTGGAACCAAAGAGAGCAGAGGTGACTATATTTATATCAGATAGATATATTTATCTGAGCTTATATATCAAAAAATTAGACATTAAGTAAACAATTGTCACAAGAGAGACAAAGAAGATCATTACATAATGATAAAAAGATCAGTTAAACAAGAAGACAAAACAATTTTAAATATATATATATATATATATATATACCCAACATCAGAGCATCTAAATATATAAAGCAAACATTGACAGATCTGACAGTAGCAATAGACAGCAATACAATGATAATAGGAGACTTAAATAACCCACTTTCAATAATAGATAGATTACCCAGACAGAAAATCACTAGAAAATCACAGAAACAGGACTTGAACACCACTAAACACCAAATGGACCTAACAGACATACACAGAACTTTTCACCCAACAGCAAGTAGACTACACATTCTTTTCAAATGCACATGGAACATTCTCCAAGAAAGATCACATGCTAGGTCGCAAAGCAAGTCTTAACAAATTTAAGAAGATTGAAATTATCTCAAGTATATTTTCTTATCACAATGGAAATAAACTGGAAATCAATAACAAAAGGAAATTGGAAAATCTCACAAATTAGTGGAAATTAAGCAATATACTCTTGAACAACTATTGGGTCAAAAATAAATTAAAAGAGAAATTAGAAAATATTTTAGACAAAAATGAAAGCACACCAAAATGAGATACAGCAAAAGCAATACTGAGAGGGAAGTTTAAAAACACCTACGCTAAAAAAGGAAAATCTCAAATAAACCACTCAATTTTATACCTCAAGAAACTATAAAAAGGACCAACTAAGCCAAAATTAGCACAAAGAAGAAAATAATAAAGATTAGAGCAGAAATAAATTAAACAGAGAATAGGAAGACATACAAAAAATCAATAAAACTAAGAATTGGTTTTTTGAAAAGATAAACAAAATTGATGAACCCTTAGCTAGACTAAGAAAACATGAGTGATTGCTCAAGTAAAATCAGAAATAAAAGAGAAGATATTACAAATGATGCTACTGAAATAAAAATATCATAAGGGACTATTATGAGCAATTATAAACCAACAAATTGGGCAATTAAATTCCTAGAAACATACAACCTACTAACACTGAATCAAAACAAATAGAAAGCCTGAACAACCCAATAACAAATAAGGAGATTGCATCAGTAATCAAAAACCTCCCAACAAAGAAAAGCAAGGACTAGCCAAGGATGGCTTTGCAGGTGAATTTACCAAACATTTAAAGAAGTATTGGGGGCTTCCCTGACGGCACAGTGGTTAAGAATCTGCCTGCCAATGCAGGGGACACAGGCTCAAGCCCTGGTCTGGGAAGATCCCACATGCCACAGAACAACTAAGCCTGTGAGCCACAACTACTGAGCCCGTGTGCTACAACTACTGAAGCCCGTGTGCCTAGAGCCTGTGGTCTGCAACAAGGTAAGCCACCGCAATGAGAAGTCCGTGCACCGCAACGAAGAGTAGCCCCCACTCGCCGCAACTAGAGAAAGCCTGCACGCAGCAACAAAGACCCAATGCAGCCAAAAATAAATAAATAAATTTAATTAATTAAAAATAAATAAATAAAGAAGTATTCATACTAATCCTTCTTAAACTCTTCCAAAAAATAGAAGAGAGAACACCTCCAAACACATTTTATGAGGCCAGCATCACCATGATACTAAAGCCAGACAAAGATACCACAAGAAAAGAAAACTACAGGCAAATATCCCTGATGAACATGAATGCCAAAAGCCTCAATAAAGTATTAGCACACCAAATTAAACAGCACTTTAAAAGGGTCATGTACCATGACCAAGTGGGATTTATCCCTGGAATGCCAGAATGGGTCAACATATGCAAACCAATCAATGTGATACACCATATTAACAAAATGAAGGAGAAAAATTGCATAATCGTATCAGTTGTTGCAGAAAAAGCATTGGCGATATTCAAGACCCTTTTATGACAAAATTCTCAAAAAATTAAGTATAGTCAGAACTTAACACAAAAAAGACCATAAATGAAAAGCCCATAGCTAACATACTCAGTGGTGAAAACTGAAAGCTTTTTCTCCGAGATCTGGAAAGTGGGCAAGGTTGCCTACTTGTCAATAAATGGTGCTGGGAAAACTGTGTATCTACATGCAAAAATTAAATTGGACTCTTAGCTTTTACCATACACAAAAATTAACTCAAACTGGATTAAAGACTTACATGTAAGATGTGAAACTCCAAAGAGAAAGCATGGAGGAAAAGCTTCTTGACATTAGTCTTGGCAATGATTTCTTAGATACGATACCAAAGGCACAGGCAACAAAAGCAAAAATAGACACACAAAAAAGTGAGACTTTCTACATAGTGAAGAGGCAACTTATGGAATGGGAGAAAATGTTTGCAAGCTATATATCTGATAAGAGCTTAATTTCCAAAATATATAAGGAACTCCAACAACTCAATAGTTAAAAAAAAAAAAAAAGACGATTTAAAAAATGGGCAAAGGACTTGAGTAGACATTTTTCCACAGAAGACATACAAATGGTCAATAGGTATACAAAAAGGTGCTCACATCACTGATCATCATGAAAATGCCAATCAAAATTACAATGGGATATCATCTCACACTTATTAGGATGACTATTATAAAAAAGAAAAAATATTACATATTGTTGAAGTTGTGGAGACATTGGAGCCCTTGTACATTATAGTGAAAATGTAGCTGCTATGGAAAACATTATGGAGTTTCCTCAAAAAATTGAAAATAGAACTACCATATGATCCAGCAATTTCACTTCTGGGTATATATCCAAAGAAAATGAAATCAGGCTGTTACAGAGATATGTGCATTCCCATTTTTGTTGCAATCTTAATAACCATGATGTGGAAAGAATCCAAATATCCATTGACAGATGAATGGATAAAGAAGATACATACATACCATGAAATATTATTCAGCCTTAAAATAGAAGGAAATACATGAATTTGTGACAACATGGATGAACCTGAAAGACATACAATGTGAAATAAGTGAGTCACAGAAGGACAAATACTCTTGATTTCTCTTATTGAGGCATCTAAAGTAGTTAAGTATATAGAAGTAGATAATAGAACAGTATACCCAGTGATGGGGGAGGGGGATATGGGGAGTTGCTCAATGGATAAATGTTAAAACAGATGCGCAAACTCCAGTGATTAATGTACAACATAGTGGCTATAGTTAATAAGGTATTGTTTACTTAAAAATGTGTTAAGAGGGTAGATATCATGTTAAGTGTTCTTAACACAAAACAGCAACAAAAACAAAGGGTCACAAGGAAACTTTCAGAGATGATGAATATGTTTACTACCGTCATTGTGGTAATAGTAACACGAGTGTATACCTATGTCACACTCATCAAGTTGTATGTATTGATTATGTGCAGCTTTTTGTATACCAATTATACTTTAATAAAGGTGGAGAGAAGCAAAAAAGAAAGAAAGAAAGAAAGAAAAAACTAATCTGGTTAGATGAAGTACTGCCTTCTGTAACTTACTAAAAATAAAATGCAACTGCATGCTCTGTACAATATAGAAAGTGAAACCTTATACTCTGGTGATTTTGTTTCAAAGAAAAAATGATTTATATAAGACAAAAAAGATCACTGTCTTGGTATACCTTTAGCATTCTGCCTGTTCTATGTAAAGGTGCTGGCAAATTTTAAAAGTTTAAACATGTAAGAAATTTTCAAATTTTATCTGATAATTAGATTCCTAGAAAGAGATGATAATCAATAAACATATTAAATGTAAATGGGTATACATGCCAATAAAAGGCAGAAATTCTCAGACAATAAAAAATAAAGACCCAACTATTATCTACAGAAAATATATTTTAAATATAATAATTCAGGTTGAAAGTAGAAGAATGGAAATATGTATTCATTGGTTATACAAATATCCACCATTGGGAGTGAGAAGCAGTTAAAAAAGGAAAAGTTCTCTCATTTCTAAATCTTAATTTAGTCTCAAATTCATTTCTTATATTCTGTGCTATAGGGAAAATTGTGAGAAAGCATTTTTCTTTTATATTTGCTTCTGTTTGTTATATAGTGCCAACTGATTTGCTACTTTGGATCATTAGCTTATATTATTATTATTTCAATTATTATTACATATATTATTTATTACATATATTATTATTTTACTCCCTCAATAATTCCTCCAGCATTAAGAATGCATTGAAATTTCTACATTCAGTGTAGGTACATACTCAACAAAATTCTGGAAAGCACCCCATTAGTGTGTTTGCATTTGTGTATTTGTCAAGTTCCCACCTCTGTAATAGTAAATTAAACAGCATTCCTACAGTCTTGATTTCATGACAAATAGATTCTGATAATTAATATGTTAGGAAACCTAGTTGCTCCTCCAGAGACAATTGCAAAACTCATGGATGTCTGTGTCCTTTCCACATATGCTCTACAGTAAAAGAGAAATTTTTAATGAATTATCCTACTCAGAAAGTTCAAGTAATATTTTTTAAAAGCCAGCCCTTTTATCATGTAAATAATTATTAATTGAATACACGATATCAAAGAATCTGTGGGTAACAGAGCATAGCCCTAGCACAGTGGTGTTTATCCATCATCTGGTAAGCAGCACTTACCTTCTAGTTCTTGATCCAGCACTAAATAAATTTTCATAGTCTAAAAGAAAATTAACATGCTATTCTCGAAAGAGCCAAAATTGTTTTTTATTATTTTTATTAAAAACATAATTATTTGCATGATGATTTAGTCCTTATTAGGTTATGCTATCATATATCTTTTCTCTGTTTTGTATTTTAAGGAAAAAAATCTTCAGATTTAAAATTTTCTTCTCCTTTAAAGATACTCTATTGAAAATGAAAAGAAAAACCCCAGTCCGAAAGAAAATATTAGAGACTCTTATAGCTGACAAAGTGTTCGTATCTGTTTTACATTCCAAAAAGTTACAACTCAACAATAAAACACACAAACACAATTGAAAAAAAAGAGAGAGAAAAAAGATTTGACCAGACATTTTACAAAAGAAGTCATTTAAATGGTCGATAAATATATGAAAAAATGCTCTACATTTAAAATCATCATTATTAATAGTTAAATCACTATGAATTTCCAAATGGCTAAAGTTAGAAAGACTAATGATATCAAGTTTTAATGTGCTTATGGAGGAACTGGAACTCTCATACACTACTGATGGGAGTTAAGTGAAACAACTTTTTTAGAAAACTATATGACAGATGTTTTTAAAAAATTATATATAAATCTTCCATAAGACTTAACCATTCCATTTTAAGGTACTTACCAAAAAGAAATGAAAACATATATATCCACACAAAGATATGTATAAGAATATTTATAGAGTCTTTATTTACTGTAACTCCAAACTGGAAACAATCTAATGTTATTTCACAGACGCATGGATAAACACATTGGTGTATAGTCACACCATGAAACCTTACTCAGCAATGAAAAGGAATGCAAAGGCGTGAATGAATGTCAAAAGCATTATGCTGAGCCAAAGAAGACAGACATTAAAGAGTAAATATGATTCCAATTTATATAAAATTCTAGAAAGGGAAAACTGATCTATCAGAACAGAGCAGATCGTATGTTGTCAGGGGTGGGAGACATTCACTGAAAAAGAGGCGTGAAATAATTTGGGGGGGTGATGGAATATTCTTAAAAGTTTTGTTTTCTTAGGGGAAAAATGGCAAACCCAGAGTGCTGCTAGTAAAGTATTATGGCCTCCAGTTCAAGATCAGACAAAAGGTGTAACTGTAATTCTCTTGAGACTTCAGGAAATTGTAAAAGAGTGTCTCAGTTTTCCTCTCAGTAGAAATTACTTCTAAGAATCTTGAGGACATGCCTCTTTGACCCTCTCTGCTGTGAGCCTCTGCATCCTCATAATTGATCCAAAATAAAGATCCCACCTAGAAAATATATGAGTATCATTTTTGTCTAATGAATTTGATTATAATTTATACATAACAAACCCACAGGTTTTGAAAAGAATTATACCAGCGTAGACTGAAAGGAACAAATTATTCAAAACAAAAAAAGCTTTTGAGCCCTCGAACTTTGTCCTGGCAGGAAAGAGCCTGAGAACACTACTCAGCAGCAAACATGAACCATTTCTTAAGGAAGGACGATGTCTCAGAGGGTAGTGTCATGAGTCCTGAGCATGGGGCCAGTAGTCAAGAAGACCACCACCAGGGAACATATTTGGGTCCTAATCAACATATTTGCCTTCTGAGCAAAGTGAAATGGCACCTGTGCTCGCCTGGATCTCAGAATTTTTTCAGACCAGTGACCCCTATGTTATTCCCATTTTTCCTCCTCTTTTTGAGTGGAAGTATCTACTATAGTTCTCCTGATCCTGTCTCCCCATTGTATGTTGGGTATATGGGGGTCATATAGCTTGTTTACTTCATGATCTACAGATCAAGAAGAGGTACCCATGACTAACGTCAATTGCACCTGGGTCTGATTTACATTATGTGATCCTGGATTTAAAGTGTGATCCTGATGTTGAAATGGAACGCAACTTTGAGGGTTTAGGGAGTTTTGTGAGTGTTTTTTGAAAGCAGGAGGAATGTGCATCATCTTTGGCCAGAGGAATAACAGTGGTAGCTACTTTCCAAAGATGTCCCCTGTTGTGACTTTATTAAATAAACATTTGTTAAGTAGAGTCTCAACTAGTTGGATGGTGAGCTGAGGTTCAACAAAAGATTGCAAGAGAATTAAGACTGAGAAATTTATTACTCACAGGTCCTGGAGAAAGTACATGACAAGCCTGGGGGGACCACATAGCGAGGTCAAGGCAGGATGCAGCAGAGAGACCTGGCAGGAACTGGGGCACATGCCTTTATTGGGGTCCCAGTGGGGTGCTTTGGGGTTTCTGATCTAATCCTGGATTGGTCAAACCAAAAAAGTGAAGTTTGGTAAGCTCCATGGGGGTCTTATCTGTGGGGTGCATAAGGGAAAGACCTAGGAGGCAAAGGAGACTTTATCACAAGGGCCTTTGAGGAAGTCATATCAGGAACTTACATTTGCTTGGGACTCTGAAGGCTGTCATCTAGGACACGTGCTTACATGAAGGGCTGATGTTAGTTTAAGCCCCTCACAGGCTGCTTGGCCAAACAAAATGGAGGCCAAGACAACAATACCATGGAGTCGTTTAGCTATACTCTTAACAGCCCCCAATGAACCACACATCCTGGTCTTCAAGTCTCTCTATAGTCCTCTGTCACACTGGATCTGCACTCTCCTTGTGATTTGCTTTAACCAACTAAATGTAGTACAGGTGTCATTGAGCCAATTCCTGGTCTAAGTCTGAAGAAGTCTTCAGAGGTTCTGCCTTGGTTTTTAGGAGAACCCTGAGCTGCCAGGTACAAAAATTGGCTGTCTTGTTGAAGAGCCCATTGGGATGCTCAATCATCATAGCATCCCAGCAGAGCCCAGCATTCTCCACCAAAGTGTCAGACACATAGTGTGCCACCTTGGATGCTGTAGATCCAGATGACATCCCATAGAGCTGGGCTTAGTTGATTCGCAGAATGGTGAAGATAATAAAATGGTGTTGTTTTAAACCACTAAATCTTGGGGTGATTTGTTTTGCAGTAATAGATAACTGAGATACTCATACAAGCCACTAAAGATAAGATTTTATAGAATAAAAATGAATAAATTGGCTAATTATGATTTTCTCAGTTTGAACTTGAGTTAAGGTTAACTCTTTTTCTCTGGTGTATAATTACATGGCCACTGAGTCTTGTACAGCTGTTGCTGTATTAACTGTTATGCTTTTGGTTGTTTAGCTTCTTTCTTAAGGCTGCTTTTTACAAAGTTAAATGAAAGTTTAAGCCATTTATAGATCTTGGAATGAAGAAGATACCAGATGTCACATATGTGATGAAAATATTCATAATCTTTCTGTTGTCTTTAAAAAAATCTTTCAACATCCTTTAGTGGAAGTTTAGATTTGTATCTGCTATCAGTCACAGGAAAGCAGATAGTTTTTTTTAATTCATAAAGTATTTTAAAGAGATCTCTAAGTATTTTTAATAGTGTTTTTGTTTTAATGATGGAAAATGGGATAAAGAGACTCAAGCATGTTCTAAAAATGTAAATTAATCTTTTGGAAGTTTCTAGCTTAGAACTTGGCATACTAGTCATGCTGAAATATATTAGGAGTATATGTGATGATCAGAAACAGCGATTCTTTAATAAGTTGGTACTCCAAAAACATTCTGATAGGTCTCAATGCTTCCACATTAGCTTAATTATAGGTGGCCATTACAAAAAGCTACATTCTTTGCCTTATTCCTCAAGGAGCTGCATTTCAGGCCAAAGTTTTATTCTCTTATCAGCAAAATCTTGGGATTACCTCTAGCTTCTTAATTATTTTTCATCCTCAAAACCATGCAAAAAGTAACTTAGAGGCTTTTGGTATTTAGTTTGAATCAACATATCTTTATACACACACAGACATTGAACTCTGGAATTTATCCAGTACTATCAACTTGATTTAGCATAACTTCATTTTTATGCTAAGTAACTCATGACTGGAAGAGCCAAGAGAAGTGTAATAAACAAATTTTACTTTTTATAGAACAAGAATTCCTTGGAGACTGAGTGTTCTCCAACCTCCCTCACCCCTTAAGTGAGCTACCTAAATGAAAAGATTGGACTTCTAAATTATTCACTAGAACTTTTTACATTTTTAGACTTCTCTGAGAGTGTACACATCATAATGACATTAGATTTAAAAGTTATTGCTGTTGTTTCCAGGAAAAAGCCTTAGGAATTAGAATCTGTTGGCAAGTATACTTACTAAAGAGAAGAATGGAATGACAGAAAAAGGAAAATATTTGAGTGATTCTGGCTATACAGAAACAAACTATCACATCCAAGTTTTTTCCGGAGGATAACCTCTAGAGCTTAATCTTTAGGCAATTAAATTATAAAGAAACATTTGTTTTTAAGCTCAGATATAAGGACTCTTCCTTAAAAATACCTAGTGAACAGGTAAACACTCTCTCTGAAAAGTGGACAAATGATATGAATAGCAAATTTACAGAAATACAAATGACAAAAAAAATATGTGAAACACTTCTTAATCTCACTAAAAATCACAAATATGCAAATTTAAATATATGATATTTTAATTCACTAGGGGCAAAAATGGGGAAAAAAAGAAAGATAATAAGTTAATCAAAAAGTGTGAGGAAACAGGTTCTCTTATACCCTGTATGAATACTTTTTGACCTGGCAATTCCACTTACCATTATCTGGCTTAGAAATCCCTCCGTATGTGCATTCATAAGTATAAAAATTGTTGCATTGTTTCAAATAATGAACATATGGAAGCAATATAGATATCTATTAATAGGAGATGATTATATAATCTAAGAATATCCATAATGTGTTTTATTTTATTTTTTACTTTTTAATTTTTTTATTGAAGCATAGTTGATTTACAATGTTGTGCTAATTTCAGGTGTATAACAAAGTGATTCAGTTATACATACATATCTATCTATTTTTTCGGATTCTTTTCCCTTATAGATTATTACAAAATATTGAGTATAGTTCCCTGTGCTATAACTTCCTTGCTGGTAATCTATTTTATATATGGTAGTGTGTATATGTTAATCCCAAATTCCTAATTTACCCCTCCCCCACCTTTCCCCTTTGGTAACCATAAGTTGGTTTTCTACGTCTGTGGGTCTATTTCTGTTTTGTATATAAATTCGTTTGTATCATTTTTTTTAGAGTCCACATATAAGCGATATCATATGATATTTGTCTTTCTCTGTCTGGCTTACTTCACTAGGTCCATCCATGTTGCTGCAAATTACATTTTAAAAGACTGAGACAGATGTAGATGTATTGTAAAATAAAAGTATTCAAGCTATATTATTAAGTGAAGAAAGCAAGTTGTAAACCAAAATACACATTTTTCCATTTATTAAAAAATCACAAAACAAAACTACAAGTTTACGTATGACCATATATGTATTCTGATACATATATGTGATGTGATACATGCATGCCATGCTGAGTATAGTGACCCTGGGGCAGGAGGAGGGAAAAATAATGAAGTAAGGGCTCTGCATATATTTATTCTGTAATTACACAGAAATAAAAAATGGGAAAAATTTAAGGTGCAACTTGAAAGAATCCCTTTTTTGGTTTTAAACTATGTTTAAGTAAACAATCAGTAATCAAATACTTTCATAATTCCAACTTTCAAAGTGAGGTTAGTGATTGCTATGGAATATAAATGTAATTTTTAAGGTCCATTATCTAGTGGGGTATAAATAAAATCTTTGTAATCCAGAACAATAAGCATGATAGACAATAGACAGCAAAGCTTGAGTGTATGGACTTAGTGACACTGAACATGTTGCTTCACCTCTGTTCCTCTCTTTCCTCACTTGTAAAATGGACCTAGTAAGTTCCTAGGGGAGATCAAAGAAGATATTGTAGGAAAATATTTCATATGCTGCCAAGCACCTAAGTCCTCAGAAATTTATACCTATTTTAATTTATTCATAATAAATAAAACAAACTTAGAAATTTAAAACGACATCTTCAGTCACTGATTAGAACAAAGTGAAGAAAGCCAGGGAGCACTAACTCAAATGATTAACCCAATTTAACAGAATCCTTAAAAACGTTAGTTTTATTCCACTCTATTTCTTTCCTCATTAAACTTTTCACTTGAAATGTAGCTTTAGCAAATCAAATAATTCTTCTAAATATAAGTAAATGTTTCCATGTCCCTGTAGAGCCATAAGCTGACCAGAATTCAGAATGGCACCTGGTAAAGGAGGGTCTGCAAAGTGAATTAGAAATGAACGTTGTCTTGCGATATGTTTGAAACACTGTAATACTTGCATTTTAAATTTAGCTCAACTTTGTATTGTTTAAGGTTAAAAGATTCTTCAGGGTTAGCCATATCATAAGCAAGAAAGACTGATTCTGTGCCACAGGAGCTAAGTAAGACCAGGACTGCCAAAACTATTAGAACCTGTTAGAAAGCAAAGCCAATAAGAGGAGCACAAAGTGGTACTTCTACACTCAACATTGAGCTTTATCTAAGTAACTTTGTAGAAACGATGAGTAACTTGGGAACTTTTGCTTAGAAACATGATAATGTTACTGGAACTGTTAAATTTCTGATCTGAATAATTGTCTGAATGCACAAATAATTCAGCTGATAATAGTGTGTAATTTTAATATTCTGAACTTAAAAAACATAATTAATACTGCTTGAAGATCTCTTTCACATTTTGCCTTTATTCCTTCAAAAAAAGAAAGTTCCCTTGTCTTTTTTCTTTTTGGAGGGTGAGGCATACTCATATTTTAAAAGGAAGTGGTGATTAGCATCCCTATTCTGTTGTCTTCATTGGAAAGTATGGATTCTTTTTAGGTAAGCCAAGTCTCCCTTCAGACTACAAAACTGATGATGAAGCAAAAATATTCACACTTTAAAGTCAGAAGGAACAGCTTGCTGGGTTGACAGAGGCAAGTGGAGAGAAATGTGCCTGGAGTTGTTAATAAATCCAGAAACACAGCATGGCATTTAAGTTAGTTAGAAGGGATGGAAGATGAATCCCTGGAATACAAATAATGTTAGTTAACATTTATTTTGCTCTGAAAGTACACTTATTTAATTAAATGAAAGAAGCATCATATTCCTCTACCAATTTATAATCTGTATGAATGGAAAAATCATTAAGTAGCTAAACTCAGAACTAAATAGACAATTTGTGTGTTTGTGTTCATGTGCTCAGAGAAAGAGATTGTAAGAAGAAATAGGAAGATGTATTTATGGACCTTTGGGCGTTCTATCATAAACCATTAATAAATAACTCACCAATTTATTGGACCTGTTGAATACATTTTACATTTTTACTTACCTGAGAAAGGGAATTCTCTTATTTCTGGAAGTAGAATAGAAAAGAGGCTAACTGTGTATCGAATAACTACTATTTTTACCAATAGTATAAATTAAACATTTTTTACAACAAAGATTTCCAAATACAACTCAATTCATGGTTTATGTTACATGCAATAAAATTATTCGTTACTGTATCAGAGAAATAAAAGCTATATGGAATGTATGAAATTCACTTAAGGGATTCCTGGTGGGCGTCATAAAGATATACGCTCTTAAGAAGAGCTAAGACTGCAATGTAATGGGCCCACTGGATGATGATACAGAGTTTGTTAGAATTCTCATGTTAAGGTGCCATGGACAGAGAAAATTAAACAGTGATTTCAGATGGGTCCCACAAATTGAAAGTCATGAGGGCAGATGCTCTGAATTTTGCAGGCTAAATTTTGATCCATTTTCATCGACATTAGCACCTCAATAAAACCTTGCTCTAGATTGTGTATCAATAAGGATTTATTTAAGGATAATTACAATGTTTTTTAAGGAATACTGTAATGGTCAGTTAGCATTCAAATATACTCAGTATACTTTTGATTAAACTGCTTTTGTAATTCTTTTATTTGGCATTACAAAAGTCTCTTCATTATTTTGCTAACAATCTTTAGGCACAATAATATTTAACAATTTGCAATTTACCACAACTGAAATTGAATCTCTTATGTTTTGAAGCTAGTGTGCTGTACTTAGCTTCACCATCCATCTCAATTTGGGCTTTTACTGTTCTCTCTTCATCATCTTCTACACAGCTACACTCCATGATGAAAACTTTGTTGCTCTGTGAAATATTTCCCAGAAAATAGTCAACTGATAATGTTGGTGAGTAGTAAAGAGACCTAAGAAAGTAGCAATTCTTAACCCTCAAATAGCTTTATGCATGATTTTGGCCTTGTGTTTGTAGGACCGTTAAGAGTCTGAAGAAACCACTTTTCTTTTTTTTTCATTCTGTATTACTGAATTTTGAAAGAAGTAATTATGTACTATAATAGTATTCTTGACTTTGAAAATTCTTGAAAGTCTCAGGGAGTATCCCTTGAGTATGCTAGGGTCTCCTGTAGCAGGAATAGATTTATAGGACACTTGTAGTTTACATGAAGCTTTGAAATTCAAAGTTAATGAGGTTCCCCCTTTCCCCTCCACATGGTGGCCCATACAAATGGAGATGTCAGAACAAAATGAAGTATAAACTCCTACTGCAGTTGGGGGGTGTCTAATTTTATTATAATGTGGAAGGAAAGAGAGAGGACAAAACAAACAATAACATTTATATTCATCTCGTAAGGAAAAGCAGTGTTGGAACAGTTTCTGGAGATTTTAAGTAAGAAGTTAGAAAATATAGATATTCAGAAATCAAATGAGAGAATGTGTGGAATAAGACAATACACAAGCTGTTACTGAGTCACGGTGTGATTACCAATGATCGCCATTGCCTTAGGGTAGAGCCAGCATGTAGAGCCAGACACAGGGTGTCTGTCCTGAATCCTTACCAAGGGCATTATTTTAGACAATAAAGCCTTAAGTACTCAAGGTGAAGACAAGGGAAGGTGTTAATGAACTAGAGTCCCATTCAGTCCCTCACTGAGGCTATGATATCTCTGTACACACTTAATGAGCAGTTTATTTTATACTTTAATCTTGTTGATCACAGTATTCTCCTGCACACATACATTTCATAACCACTTTTACTTTTTAATGTTTTAACATTTATTTAATATTAATTCTACTCAAAACGAAAGGGAAGCTACTAGAGTAAAAAATCCCCAAGTTTGTAGACTACAGCCACATGAAAGAGAAAGTCAAGCTAATATTTGGCAAGTGACAAATATGCCAAATGGGAAAATATGCAGCAAATAACTTTGGTCCTGAGCGGTTTTGTGAGTATTAAATGAGATAAAACTTACACAATCCCAGGCATCTAGTAAGCACTCAGTGTTAGCAATCGCCTTTATCAGCCAATCTTAGGATACAGATTATGTTACACCCCTTTCTGTGTTTCTCTAAACTGGTGATTGATAACTTTATGCTCTCATTTATCTTTCTTAATTAAATCTAATTAAGCCAGCTTTTAGGAATGATAAGATTTATCTGTTATGTTCCCTCTAAGAATTGTCTGTCCAGTAGTGATATAATGTGAACTACAAATATGAGCCATATATGCCATTTTAAATTTTGTAGTAACCATACCAAAAAAAGAACAAAAATAAAAAAGTGAAATTAATTTGATTTATATACTTTAACCCAGTACTTACAGAATATTAATTTCATTGATTTATATGTAATCATATAAGATTATTGAGATCATTTACATTTTTTAAGTTCAAAACTCTAGTGTGTATATTACATTTACACACATCTCGGTTCATACTAGTCATATTTCAAGCATTCAATAGCCAATGAGACTATTAGTTACATATTGGATGATGCAGATGTATATAAAGACAGAATAAACTAAGCTAAAGGAAGTCATCTCTAATTATGTATTTTCAATTATTTGCAAGTGAATGAGCTAATTTTTTTTCATGGGTCATGATGGGTAGGGAGAGTAGCAAAGCTAGGACCAAAGACCTATCCTCCAACTTAGATATTTCAAACTTTTGTAGGACTCTATGATTATCTAATCATTAGAAGTTATCTATCCCTTTTTTTTCAGTGCAATAAAGAGCCTATTAGGTTTTTCTTTGATATTTATGATTTTGGTAAGTTTGATGGACAACACTGAATGTCCTACTTCTGTTTATTTAGCCTAAAAATGCTTAAAGAGAGAAATAGCAGGAAGAAGAGATAATGTAGAAAGGATGATAGAAATGATTAACTTAGCAAGGTCAAAGGTCAATGCCAAATATAATTTTCAGTGATTGATAAATATTGAAAACTGTTTAGATAGGGTAGAGAAAAATGATGTGGGAGGGTGGGTGCAGCTATTTTAATTAATTAGAGTAGTTAGGGAATGAAGTGAGCAGTCATGTGTATTTCTGGGAGAAGAACAGGCCAAGGGAACAGACAATGCAAAGGCCTTGAGATGATAAAGTTCTTATTATGGTTGGAGTAAATATAAGAGGTAGAATACTAAGTTTGAAGTTTATCAGGGAGCCAGATCATGTAGGCAATGATAATAAGTTTAGATTTCTATTCTGAATAAGACAGGATGCTAACAGAGGGTTTTGAATAGGGAAGTAACATGATCTAATTTACATTTTGAAATGATCCTTTTAGCTGTTCTGTGAAGAGGAGATCATAAAAGGTAAAGACAAAAATTTTTTAAAGTCTTTTAAATAGTCCTGAGAATAGGTAATGGTGGCTTGGAGCAGAGATGTAGGGATGACTGTGATGAGACGTGGTTAGATGCTGGATATATTTGAAGATAGAGCCATCATAATTCATTGATATATATGAGACAGAGTCAAGGATGACTCCAAGGTTGTTAATTTGAGCAGTTGGAAGAAAGAACTTGCCAGTTACTGAGATAGAGAAGATTGGTAAGGAAACATGTTTAAGAGGAGGGGAGCAGTTAAGTTTCAGATATAAGTTTAAAATGCCTTGGACATACAACTATACCCATTGGAGGATAGTTGAATATATATTATGTATTTAAGTCCAGTGATTAGGAAAGAGATTACAGTTGGAGATGTAATTTTGAGTGTCTTCAGTCTATACATGTGTGACTGAGCAAATCCCAAAATTTATTTATAAATATTATTCATTGATTAATTTGATTAACATTTATGAGAGTACTGTGCTATGTTCTATTTAATAATGATAAAAAGAAATTTCTTTGCAATCACATCCCTTTATTTTAAAGTGTTAATTTAATTACCCTATGTCAAGTTATACTTAAATATTAAACTTTTTTTTTTTTTTTTTTTTTTTTTTTTTTTTTTGTGCGGTACGCGGTCCTCTCACTGTTGTGGCCTCTCCCGTTGCGGAGCACAGGCTCCGGACGCGCAGGCTCAGCGGCCGTGGCTCACGGGCCCAGCCGCTTCGCGGCATGTGGCATCTTCCCGGACCGGGGCACGAACCCGTGTCCCCTGCATTGGCAGGCGGACTCTCAACCACTGTGCCACCAGGGAAGCCCAAACTCCTTTTTTTAACTAATTACAATAAAGGCACTCTTCCTAAATTCTGAAAATATAACCATTTTCTGTAAGTAACACATAGTCATTTTATAAATTTATTTATTTATTTTTGGCTGCATTGGGTCTTTGCTGCTGTGCGTGGGCTTTCTCTAGTTGCGGCGATCGGGGGCTACTCTTCGTTGCGGTGCGCGGGCTTCTCTTTGCGGTGGCTTCTCTTGTTGCAGAGCACGGGCTCTAGGCGCACGGGCTTCAGTAGTTGTGGCTCGTGGGCTCTAGAGCACAGGCTCAGTAGTTGTGGCACACGGGCTAAGTTGAGGCATGTGGGATCTTCCCAGACCAGCGATCAAACCCATGTTCCCTGCATTGGCAGGCGGATTCTTTAACCACTGCACCACCAGGGAAGTCCCCACATAGTCATTTTAAAAGAGAATACCTAATATGACTTCAGGCTTTTAGTATATCTTTTTCAAGACTCCTTGAATCTCTAGCATTGAGTTCTTTTGTTAGTTAAGTATTTTATACGTCCTTAAATTGTGCATAGAATTGCACCAACTACCTAAGTATCTGCTTAAAAGTATAAAATTTAGACTAAAAAGTCTTGTAAACTTTTATTATAATTTGATCATGTTACCAGTAAAGAGCCAGTTTCATTTTTCATAAAATGATCCAGTAATACTTTCTTTTAAGAATGATTACCTAAGTGATCTGTAGTCCATTCATTCTTTGATATACTCTAAACTTTTTCTTTGCATCAAGTCACACAATTATTCATATACTTGCTTTCTTGTAAAATATATTCTACTTTATTGAGCTTTTCTACACATTAAGTGACTTTTTGTGTTGCTGCTGTAGGAAACTTGACATTCCTGTTATTTTTAAAATTCAATAAATATCTGTTGAAAGCCTGCTAGGCTCTGAGTTCTTTATTTATTGTAGTGATATATATTTAAAATATGTATTTATTTCGAGGTAATTGTTAAGGAATTAGTTTCTTTCATTGTCATATAGAATTTTCATATATTTCTCTAAGAAATTGATTTATTTTTATCTTAAGATTAATATAAGTGTTAGAATTGATAATGTTGCCCTCATTTAGTATACTAGGAAGTTCAGAATCTTTATTACAATCCAACTCTCTCAACTGTAGAGGACCTATGATTTGATGTTTGTATACTCTTTTTTGACTCTAATTTTATTGTATTCTCAATTCTTAATTTTTTGTATTCTGTTGGTTTCATATATAATTGTAATCAATTCAGATCTCTTTTGTGATGAAGCCAAGTATATATGTATATATACATATATGCTTAGGTATATACATGTACATATTGTGGATATATCTATAACTACATCTATATGTATCTATGGAGAATAAGTTGTATTATCGTCAAAATATTTACTGCCCTTCTCTATCTGATTGTTCTTTACCAGGTTATTACTGAAGGAAGATAATATTCTCGGTACCACTGGTATCAGACTGGTCCAAGTGTCTTGACTTGGTTGATGAAATGTGACACATGTGACATATGCCACTTCCAAGCAAAAGCTTTTAGAGCCTGTACTTGGTTCCGCCATTGTTCTGTTCCCTCTGCCAAGAAATTAGTAAGTCCTAGGTAGTAGCCACTCATCACCTTGGTCTCAGAGCTTAGCTACAGCTGAACCATGAAAAGCATATAACAGGAATAACAAATAAACCTGTATTGTAACCCACTAAGAGTTGGTGATTGTTGCTACCACAACTAACTAATTTAAGCTAATACACTTTACTCATATATATATACATACACACATGCATGTATGTGTGTGTATCTTATCTGTTATCTGTCTATGTGATAAGTGAATTGATTTCTCTTTACATATAAAGTACCTAAACATATTAGTGCCTTTAGAGATTATTACATTTTAAGTATATTTTTGTCTATTCAAAAATATAAATTTATGTATTTTTTCTAAGGTCTAGATACATCATCAGTAACTCCAAGTATAATTGTAGAAACAAGTAACATATTATACCATACATCATAGCTAATATGGCCACTAGCCATGTGGGGCTGTTTAAATTTAAATTAACTAAAATTAAAAATAGAGTTTCTTAGTTCAACTAATCACATTTCAAGTGCTCAAATAGCCACATGTGGCTAGTGACTAGTGTAATAGATAGCACAGATATAGAACATTATTGTCATCCCAGAAAGTTCTGTTGGAAAGTTCTATTACAGAATAAAAGAATGTTCTTTTTACTTGCAGTACAGATATTTTTGATTTCCTACTTTTCCTTCTAAGTAAAGTGGTGACAATTTTTTGATCATGGCACTGTTTTATTATTATTTTTGCCACAAAATATCACAAATTGGCAGAAGCATTTTAATGAGGAAATGTCTGAATGAAAAGTCATTATATGTTGTCCACTTAATAGATGAAAAACCCAAGATAAATTTTTATGGCATTTTCTATTAGGATATAAATAATTGGACTGCAGAGCAGGCATATTTCAGAGTTCAAAGTGACATTACCACTCCCCCTATTAGAGCTAAATAGTGAGCCACTCTGATGAAACTCACTTTTAGAATTAATTTGACGAGTGTATTAAAATACTACAAAATACGCTATCACTCTAGACTTTATTCTTCAGCTAAATGAAGTAGCTGTCATTTTAGTAAACAGTTAATAATTAGTGAAAAATACTAGATGATGCATTTGAGTGACAGTTAAGGGAGTCAGAGGAAAAAGCCAAAAGCTTCATTTAAAAGTGCCAGAATGCTTTCTGAAATGTTCTGTGTACCGATCATTCTCATCTTATTATTTTTATTATCATCTTGTCAAAAGTAGCCATTAGAGGCAATGGGCATTCAGCCATGTTGAATAAAATTGAATTTCGTCATGGAAATATTCTGTTAGAAAATGTCACAATAGTTTCCATCTTTTGTGCTTCTAAAAGTGAAACTGATTAGTAATAACATTAGGTATAGTAAAATGTGTCCAGGATTTCACAGTTGCTTTTGTGGCATTGATCTGCAAGTTAATGAGATTTTTGTGTGCTACCTTTTTAACCTGACAAGCCGCCCTGTACAGTTGTTCTTACAAAGTCACACAGATGAGTACCTGCTTGCGTATTGGTAGTTTTATATGTAGATTTTTAAGAGGTTACATTGAACAGGATTGAAATGAAATTCCTAATTTTTTAAAGATAACGATGATAAAGTCTTTCTTTTTTCAAAAAAGGAAGATAATTTAATGACATACCTTAGTTACATACCATGAATCCTTTTCTGTACTTGGATGAGTTAGTGTTGACTATTGATTACTAAAGCATGACATGTAGGATGAGAATGTTGCTGATTAACTGCTGCTACTTTGATTGTGGATATTGTTGGTACAATGCACAATTAAAAGTTAGAGTCAGTTGATATCAAAGTAAAAAAAAAATTTAATGGTATCTTGATATACCAGATAGTTTCTTCCAGCATTCTGTAGGGTGTTGGAAAAAAATGTTTATTTTGGATCACAACATGAAATGTTAAACATTTTATTGGAAAACTCACAATTCTTGTTCCTTGATATCTCCATAGCTGTCTCAGTATAAATCCCAAACTTGCTTAGACTAGGAAGTCGAACTAACCAGTCTCTTAGAATAACATTTAATTTGAAAACTATTTAGGTCTTTTTCATTTAGGGAGTTAATGCCTCTCATGTGCTATAACCTTGAATTGTGTTGCCTGCATCTAATTGGTGATGATGATGCTAATGCCAGATATAGTTTGGGAGCATCATGTGTTCCTGGAAGAAATGTGTTCTGTACACGCTGGCAGTTTTAGAAGAAAGAGGCCTCGCATACCAGCAGGCCAAGACTTTTCTTTAAAGAATCTATTACCAAAATAACAAGCTGTCATACAGTTTTTTAAGGAGGTCTTTTGAAAAGAATGAATGTGATGAAGTTTTAAGGTAACACTTAACCTGATTTCTTGGGAAATTTTTCCAGGTAGTTACAATATTTGCTAGAAGCATAGCCCTACATACATATTTCATTATGAACATTATGAAAATTCCCCAAATTATCAGTAGGTAATTTATAAACAATTCACTAATTTGAACAGTTGCCACAATTCGCCATTCTTTCCTCATCTGTTTTTGTTATCTCCAGGGTTGTCTTTCCCAAATCCCTAAAGCAGCATTCTGAATGTCCAGAATGCATTGCTATCTTCCTTCTTCCTAATATAACCCTCTTTTTAAAACTTCTATTCCAAGCTCCAAGGTTATTTTATGATTCATTTAAAGCAATTTTCCTATCAACCATTATTGGTCAGGAGATGGGCACATGATTCAAGGTTGCCCAGTGAGACCAAAGAGAGGAAATTACATTCCTTAGTTGAGGGAGAGGTGTCTCTGTCTTACAGTGGATGTGAACAAAGAAGCATTTTGTGGAGTTGCTGCTAGTAGTTATCTTGTGACTATGACCAGAGTTGGACAGTGGAAGAATTAACATGCTAAGAATGGCAGAGTGCAGAGAAGCAAGAATCTGGGTCCATAACAGCATCATTGCGCCACAGCATCATGAGTTGCAACTTCATACACATTTCACTGTAAAAATTATGTATTAAATATCAGTTTGAAAATATCACTTGTATTAAAGTTCAGCTGCATTAAAACAACTGTTATGAGAAAGTCCAGAAGTCTAGGCATATGGTTAAGAACACTTTTATAGAAAAATTCTCTGAATCACTTACCCAAGTGTAGGAATACAACCCTTTTGTAGGATGGGGACTGCTTGTGTAATCTATGCCTTGTAAAGCATTTAAGTAATGCGCAATGAATATTAAGTTGCCTCTTTATCATATTTTAACTTTCCCATAAATTTCAACCATTAACTTAAAATCGTGTCAGTAATTATCCAGTCTTGGAACAAACAGATTTTTCCTGCCTTGAATCAGATAAAAAGATTGAGTCTGACCATGTTTTGTGCTACCATTTGAGAATCTAAATCCAAACATTTACTAAGAGAATAGCTCTTATATTAATGATGCATTGACATCCTGATTTAGGATTTGTGATTAGGCACAAATAAAATTGTGCCTACAATTAATGAGTTGTTTTGTGTTTTCTTTTTCAGATTGACTATATAAACAAAATCAGTACTTGAAATATATATGAGGTGATACTTTCCATGTAGGTCAAGGCTATGATGAAAAACTATGGTTTCATCTTTTCAAAAAGATGATATATAAACCATAATATGTCATTTCTCTCAAGAGAAAATTTTTTTTCAGCTGCAGGTGATCAGAATATGCTATTACTTAGGAAAGGATACCAATAATTTCTTCTCTCCCCTGCAAGGACAGCTTTCTCATTACAACCCAGGTCCCATGGAGTTAGTTGACTGAGACCTGGACAGAAGTGTGGTAATATCTCCTAATAACAATGTTTATAATGA
This sequence comes from Grampus griseus, assembly GCF_964374135.1. Lineage (NCBI taxonomy): Eukaryota > Metazoa > Chordata > Mammalia > Artiodactyla > Delphinidae > Grampus > Grampus griseus. The sequence goes on along the minus strand of NC_139007.1, from coordinate 54,623,343 downwards.
GGCCAATGACACTTTATCTGTGTAAACATTTTTGACAAGTATTTCCAAGTGCTCTGGGAGATAGTGCTCCCATTTTATAAAGAAATGAGCAGAGGTTAGGAATGGCTTTTTATTAGTATCCCAGAAAAGATCAAGCAAAGTGCTTTTTTATTAATACCTTGATCTACCCAAAATTCCAAATCTATTTCTATATTCTGTAATACTCAGAACATGGTGTTTTTATGGTCAGAGAGCTGGCTGCAATTCTCCATGAGGTATTATGCTCTAATGAACTTCCAGTTCAGCTATCAGTCCAGGGGATAAGGCCTATTTTATAGCTTAAACTTCATCTTCAATCTAGTAAGGTCCAGGAACTTTTAACCCTATGGCCTGGTAATGCTTTGTCGGGGTCTTATAGAATAAGATTGCTTAACTGGAGTCTTAACCTCCTTTCAAAAATTCTCTAAAGGGCTTCCCTGGTGGCGCAGTGGTTGAGAGTCCGCCTGCCGATGCAGGGGACACGGGTTCGTGCCCCGGTCCGGGAAGATCCCACGTGCCGCGGAGCGGCTGGGCCCGTGAGCCATGGCCGCTGAGCCTGCGCGTCCGGAGCCTGTGCTCCGCAATGGGAGAGGCCACAACAGTGAGAGGCCCGCGTACCGCAAAAAAAAAAAAAAAAAAAAAAATTCTCTAAAAAAATCTCTGGTCCTATCAAGGCATCTATTTCAGACTCACCTGTTAAGTTTACTGCTACCTTAGTGATGCCACTTCCTGTGAAGGCATATAGCACATGAAGCAAAAATCCTGAGGGAGAAGTGAAAATGTGATACATCCCTTTTGTGAATATAAATCATTCTTTTGTGTTTCAAATATTCTTTCAAAGTAAGCTGCTGATGTGCATTGCTTCATATCTAGTTTCATGAAGACTTTTCTTCCCCATTAACTTGACATAGAGAGCATCAATCCTGGGGTTGGAATAAATATCGAGTTCAGTTGCTTTGCTTGCAGTCAGTTTATAATCACCACATATCCTTATGCTCTTGTCATATCTGAACAATGGAGACTAAAGAAGTTGCTCACACTGTGAGGGGCATAGACTGAATAATTACGTGCTTTTCCAGATAAAGGAAAGATAGCTTTCACCCTGCAGCGAGCTCTAGATTCAACGAGGTATAACATCCTCAGGGCTGGATCAAGTTTTACATATGAGGAAATTTTTTACCAATGGCAATATTCTGACATATGAAATTGTTATAGAGGCCATACTGAAAGAATCATGGAATGTTAAACCGAGTGAGACCTTAAAGTTCATCTCATGCTACTCCTTCATATACAGATATGCTATTTGCTCCTAATACATTGTCTAGCCTGGAATCAATAAAAAAGTTAGGAGTCGAACTGAGAATGGACATTTAACCTCCTGGCTTTCAATTCAGGCTGCTTTCACTATGAAATAATTTGAGGTATGAATATCAAAGTTTAATTAAGTAAAGCATTTCATAATTATATTATTATAGGGTAACATGGAAAATGAGTTTCTGAGAAATTGTGACTTTCTAGATGTTATGTAGTAGTAACAGAACTGACATTAACATCCTTGTTTCTTTTTTAAAAATCGATGTATAATTGACATACACCATTGCATTAGTTTCAGGTGTACAGCATAGTAACTCTATATTTGTGTATTTTGTGAAATGATCAACACATTAAGTCTAGTTAACATCTGTTACAGTACATAGTTAAAAACTTTTTTTCTTGCAATAAGAACTTTTAAGATTTACCCTCTTAGCAACTTTCAAATATGTGACATAGTATTATTAACTATAGTCACCATGCTGTATATTACATAATTATGTCTTATTTATATTATACTTGGAAGTTTATACCTTTTGACCCCCTTCGCCCATTTTAACCACTTGTAACACCCCACCTCTGGCAACCACCAATTTGTTCTCTGTATCTATGAACTTAGTGGTGTTTTTTGTTTGTTTGTTTTTGTTTTGTTTTTTAGAGCTGAGACCATATAATATTTGTATTTTTTTCTATCTGACTTATTTCACTTAACATAATACCTTTAAGTACTTATAGTTTGACACAGTAGTGCAAGTTCATTGTATAACATACCTGCTGCACTGTTGTTTTTTCCATACAAAATTATAGCGTAAAGATATTTATAAGTATTATAGGCCATCTTTTTAAATGACTTTAAATATCTACCTTATGGAGTCACCACAGTTTCTCTAGTTATTCTGCATTATTTGGAATTTTAATTGTCATTTGAATGGTTGTTTCTAATTTTTCTCTATAAAACATTTTGTATCTAAGATTAGTTCTTAGGCTTATTTCCCACAAGTAGAATTATGGGTCAAGGGTATAGTAATATTTAAAAGCCTTGATACCTATTTCCAAATCACTTTCCATAAGAGCTGGGGAATAATTTAAGCTCTCTCAAGTTAGTATGTGTGAGAGTGCTTTTTTGGTCACCTTGCTTGATTGCTTTGTGAAGTTAGAGGACTATGTTTAAATATCTCTAAAGCTCAGGGGCCATCTTGGCATAAGTTCCACTGTGTTTTATTTCTTTCTGTTAGTCTTTTCCCCATACTTTTCAGTTATACATTTAATACAATATGAAGGATCTGGAGTAATATAAGGATATTAAGGGGAGTTGGGAAATTGAAGGAGGAAGAATGAGCAAAAAGAGACTACTAAAGACAAATTTTGTTTCTGCTGAAAATTTCCGAAGGATCAACCACTGTTTAACTTTCTGAGGTCAGTGAGCAGATGATTCTGGAAAATCCAATAAAGGCATTTTCAGCTTCTGTAACTTATTGAAGAATAATTGCCAGGAGCAGGCAATGAAAAGTCTGTTCTAGGGGCAACTCTGATTATTGTATCTGATATCAGATTTTGGAGAGTTGGTCAATTTTAATGATTTAATAAAAGCTTTATTTCCAGATCTCAGTTATTTGTCTTTACTATCTAGGTTTTTTTTCTGTGCCAAAAGCAATTTTCAAAGGGTAACATATTAAATTGTTAAAAGTAAAGCCTAGGGCTTCCCTGGTGGCGCACTGTTTGGGAGTCCGCCTGCCGATGCAGGAGACATGGGTTCGTGCCCCAGTCCGGGAGGATTCCACGTGCTGAGGAGCGGCTGGGCTTGTGAGCCATGGCCCCTGGGCCTGCGTGTCCCGAGCCTGTGCTCCGCAACGGGAGAGGCCACAGTAGTGAGAGGCCCGTGCACTGCAAAAAAAAAAAAAAAGTAAAGCCTAGCGAGCTGTTGTGCTTTTACCTAAGGAAACACTTGTAGGCATAATACAGAAATGACTAGAATAATTAACATACACTACTTTTCACTATTTATTCATATTTTCAACATAACTTATTCTAAGTGCAAGATTTGCTTTTATGATACATTGTGTACCTGAGAAATTTGGGTTAAGATTTATGAAAGAAATTGAGTTAATCATCTTCATCTTCATCATCACACATATGTCAAGCAGCCTGGGACACAATAAGATGTCTGTAGTTTTGTTTGAATTCAGCATCTGTCCACAAAGCTAATTACCAAGGCAACTAGAAAATGCTTCTGCATCTTTCTTAAGAGAGTCTATCTTGAGAAACCTTTATACTCCATCCCCACTACCTTTAAAGACTGAATAGCTCATCCTCTGAACATTACAGTTCTGCCCTATTCTTTTCCCAGATATCTCATTCTTTAAATCCTTTTAAACACCAAGCATATTTCTAACATGAATTTCTTTCTTTCATTCCATTCACATCCATGAATTTCTAAATGTTAAGCTGACTTTTCTATTTAATTTAACTTTGGATAAGAGAAAAATTGAGGGTGATGACATTTTCTCAGTCTTAGACTTCATATCTGGAGTGTTTGGTGCCCAGATTAGCATACAAGTGACAAACTTGAAATTAAGAGGCTCTAATGCAAAACTAGCACCAGAGCTGAGATATCATTATTTTAACCTAGAGAAGACAGTCACCTACGGGTGCTTCTTGCCCTTCAGTCTCCTCTGGACCACTTATTAGGATGCTGACCTTCCTCAAGAGAGTAGCCACTTTCTCTTTCTCCTTTCTTTTGTGAATCATCTTTTCACACACTGTATATTATTTTAAGAGTAATTTGATCTTTTATTTGTTAGCCTTTTTAATAAATGATTTTTTTAACTTAGGAAGAAATATTCTTCATGTCATTTTTTTATTGTGATGAAATATACATGAAGTACATTTACCACTTTAATTGACTTTTAGGAAGACAATTCAATGAGATTAAGTGTATTCATATTGTTGTACAGCCATCACCACAATCCATCTTAGGAACTTTTTCATATTCCCAAACTGAAACTTTGTACCCATGAAATAATAACTCCCCATTATCCCCCGCCACTGTCACCAGACCCTGGCAACTACCATTCTACTTTCCACCTCTGTGAACTTGACTACTCTAGGTGCCTCATATAAGAAATCATACTATATTTGTTCTTTTGTGTCTGGCTTACTTCACTTACATAATAACTTTAAAATTCATTCATGTTGTAGCACGTATCAGAATTTCTTTTTTAAGGTTGAATAATATTCTACATTTTGTTTATCCGTTCTTCTGTCAATGGACATTTGGCTTGCTTCCACCTTTGGCTACTGTGAATAATGCTACTATGACCATTGATATACAATCATCTATTTGAGTCCCTGCTGTCTGTTCTTTTGGATGTATATCTAGAAGTTGCATTGCTAGGTCATATAGTAATTCTGTGTTTAATTTCTTCAGGAACTGCTGTTTTCCACAGTGATCCATATACTTTTCTCCCCTCTATTTCATGTAATTCTCTTGGCTTCTCTGCAAAGAACTTCTTTAAATTGTTTTCATTTACTTGTTCTGCAGCAACCACTTCTTTTGGCATTTTTCACTGGTGTCAGTTTATTATTTGCTTGGGAATCAACTGTCTCCTGATGGGAAAGTATCTGTGTTCCAATGATTTCTTCTGTGTTCCATTGACCCTGAGCAGCCTCGTGTAACCTTGACCCTTATCTTGGTCAGCCAGTGACTGTTATTCCTATTTTGCAGATTGAGAAATTGACTAGATGAGCAGGTCTGTTATGAGAATGAATTGGCATAGCAAAGGATTAACTGAAAGGCAGAGTAACCATAAACGACTTCCACAGGTCACTTAGGGAATTGGAGAAGCTGGTTGTAAAATCAGTTTCTAAATTCCTAGCTGAATACTCTCTGCTGTGTCTCTAGATTTTTGTATGCTTTAAGCCATAAAATTTTATTCTAGAACAGTTGTAAATCCTTTGTGGCCTATCCTCCTCATTCGCTCCATTTTGCATTTTTGTTTTGTTATGGAAAAGAGTGCATAATATGTCTGGGAGATTCTTCCTCCCTCTATGATTCTAAGTCTATAATGTTGCAAATGCAATTTGATAAGCAACAGCAAACAATGGTATTCTAGGAGCTATTTTGAAGATCAGAAGAAATATCAAAAGAAATAAAAACCATGATTTTATATTTAAATGAGCTGTAGATTATTTGACCTTTAAAAGTACTTGAAAACACACCAGAAAAATTAATAGCAAAGTTTAAAGGAAATGGTAAGCTTATCCATATGTTTATAATTTATGTATTGTGGACTGTTATCTTTTGCTGTTCCATTAACCACATGTTTGTTGAAAATAGTGAGGTTAGATAGTATATTTGCAGATTTAAAGCTCACTTTCCTACAGAGTTACAGTATTTGTAGGGTTTTATTGATTCTTATAGATAGTATCTATAAAATTTCAGTACTTTTTAGGTGTGGGCAAGCAAATATGTGCAAATGTCTATATATACAATGAAGGGGAAAAGAAGGTGAAAATATTTTCAAACATGATTACAAAGGCAAAAATGTTTTAAAGCTTTTGATTTTTATATATATATCATAAAATACCTCCTAAATTCTTATTAGAATTTCTTAAAAAATATTGCAGGAAATGGTTTATAGTTGCATTTTGGAATCCTAGTAACTCATAAATGCTCTCTGGAGGTCTAATGCTATGTCCATCACAGATTGCTTCAATAAATAATTCCTCCCCTTCTCCACAGCCATTTGTAACCATACTAGCTCTCTTTTTAAATAGCAAAAGAAAAAAAATGGTCAGGTTGTTTATGCCTTCATATCTTTATATAGCAATGCAGCAAAATGAGGCAGGTCTTACATATGATCAACATTTTAAAATTCCATTGGGAGGTTTTAGGCCAATTAAGAGACACTTTGGGGAGAATTAATTGGATTGGCTGTGCAATTGGGTTTTATTAATAATAAGGTTATAATAAATAACCTTATTAATCTCTTTTGTTCTAGTTTTCTAACCACTGGGGTATGACTATGAACAACTTGAAATTTACATCCAATAAAAAGTTTTAGCAATGTTCAAATTCACTAGAGGCTTCCAAACTTCAGTAGTATTTGTCTGACAAGATACTGTCATTAAACAGGGTCACAAACTGGTAACTTCAGCTCTGGAGTCGGTCACAAATACGGTCCTTACTTTTTTCTCCCATTGTTCATCTTCAGCCCTGCTTTATGGGCTCTGAAGGTGTTTGAGTTTCTAGCACCTAATTTCATGGGTATTTTAAGATGTCCTTTGTGATAAGATATTCCCAGAAAAGACCCATTAAGCAGAAAAAAAAAAAAAACCTAATTAGGTTCCTATTGCCAAAGCTCTAATTATTTTTCTATTTCTTCCCCTGAAGGAGTCAGGGGAGAATCTCTGCCTCAAGGTCCAAGGATCCCTTCTCCAGTGATTCTTTTTCCAGCCCTGTCCTGACATGACCATGCATACAATGAGATGATACTGGAGAAAATGGACACGGGCACTGGCCATTCAGACCATGTCTTACTTGAAAAGAGATGCTCATCTTCTTGGTACCAGTGCACATCAGCTGAATGTGAGCGCTTCAATTAATGATATTGAAGCTACTTTATGTTTTTAACAATTAGTATAACAGAATCATAAAGTACAAGAATATTGGCAAAGTGGCAGACTGCAGACTTATACAAAGCCTCATTTTAGTTTGGAACAACTTGTTAGGTTTACAGCATTAAGTAGGCTGCCCAGGCCCTCCCTGTTTCACATTCCACCTCCTCCTTCCCACTGGCTGTTTTTTTTCTTTATTCTTAGCCTTTGGAGTTAGTTGGAAGTAACTTTCATTTATTTTTGTCCCACAGTTTGCTCACACTTGCTATTTCAACTCCTTTGTTCCATGGAAATGAAAATTTATTTTTTTGTCTTGGGCTTCTTATCCACCTTTTGGATCTAGCTCCCAAATGCTTCTCTTTGGTCTGCATGTTTTGAGGTCTCCATCCCCAGGTGTTCACAGCACTGGCCTGTCCAATATACAGGACCAGAAGGCATCGATCAGATCTGTCTCCCGAGTTACTCTTCTATCACCAGGGTCTTCACTTCTGTCTCTGCATCCTCTTGTTCTCTAGGAGGTGTCAGTTCATTTGTAGTTCACTTAGCAACAGCAATTCATCTGGGTACTGTATGTAAAAGTTATTCTTCAGAGCTATAGAAACATCTAGGCTTAGATGTAACCAAGAAAATATTGTGTTAGTGACAGATACCCTGAACCCAGTTTGGACTTAGTGTCCTCATATGGTTAACCATTTGCTCTCAGGTTTTGGTGGGCTACACGTGGTCCCTAAAAATGTCTACATTTCAGTCACATGATAATTTAACTCTTACTCTGTATGACAAAAGAATGAATATTTCTTTGTATGGCAATGATGTGGTCAAGTTAAGGATCTTGAGAGGAGGAGGTTATCCTGGATTAACAGGTAAGCCATAAATGACATCACACATATCTTATAAGAGGGCAAGTGAGGAACTTTAGACACACAGAACCACAGTGGAAAAGGCCATGTGAAGATGGAGGCAGGTGCTGAAATGAAGCAGCTGTGAGCCAAGAAACACCAAGGAATAGCAACAACCCCAGCAGCTGTCAAAAAAGGCCCCTCCTCCAGAGTCCCCGAAGAGAACATGGCCTTGCTGACACCTTGATTTCAAACTTCTGACCTCCAGAACTTTCAGAGAATAAGTTCTGCTGTTTTAAGCCACCCAGTTTGTGGAAATTTGCTACAGCAGAGCTTCGGAATGAACATCAGACCCAGGTATCTCAGGGCTTCTCAGGGAGCAATGAATAGGCATTTATTTCCCAGGCTTTTAAGAATTTTGCAGAAATAGGCTAGTCAGAAAACCAACCATGAGTTAATTAATTGATTAACTAATCCATCACATATGTATTAAGAACTCACTGGAAATTTCAAAGGTGAACAAGCAGAGAGACTGGCAGCAGCACACTATGTAGCGGGGTGGACTCAAAAATAAGCAAAGTCAGGGCCTGCTAGTGCAATGACAAAGCAAAGCACAGAAGAGGAGGCATGAAATGGGGCTGAGAAATAATCTTAAAGGTCACAGAAAGTAGTCTGGAATTTGTCCTTTGGGCTATAGAATAGCGCTTATAGAGGAATTTTAAATACCAGAGAAGTTAAATTGAAAACTCTAATTTTATATGAGAAACCTATGACTCTTCACTGTTGAATAAAATAGAAATATCTCTGTTTTCAACCCTCATGAACAATACCAGAGCCTCTCCTCGTTGCACTGTTTCCCCGTTTGATTTGGTCTCCAATTCCCCATGCAGAGGAAATTTGACTTTTCTATGCATGACAGTATCCACATATGCTACATTGTTTGGCAATTGATTACAATCCCATTCTCTGTGGATGACTGTGAATTAGTTCTGGATAATGAATTTTTTTTTTTACTTAAATTTATACTGAAATCTAACATTTACTTTATATTATGTATATGAAAAATAATTTAAATTCTCTAGATGTGCAGCAGACTGTGTTGTATGAAGTGGGGTGACGGGGAGAGAATGAGAATCTGGGGAAGGGTGGGACTTACCCATAGCTTTGTTCAGTAGTTGAACTTTTCTCTGTTGGTGTGAATAGTGTAGGGGAGGAAAAATATTTTTCCCTCTACTTTCTGGGTTCTCAGCTGAGACCCTTGTAATAAAAGGCAGGTCAACAAGAGGAAAGTAAACAGAAGTTTATTAACATGTAGACCTCATGTGTACATAGGAGATACCCAGGGTAGCTCAGTATCCCAAAGAGATAGCTTTAGAATTTATGTTTAAATAGCATCTTAATCAGGAAAGGGGAGGGCAACATAGGCCCCTTAGGGGAGAGTAAATGATTTTTAGGAAAGATGAAGGCCCCTTAGGGGAGAGTAAATGATTTTTAGGAAAGAAGAATAGATGGGAGCAATTACAGTTTGTGACAAAGTTTTTCTGAATGTGTTGTCGACTTCTGGTCTCTTCTGTGATAAGAGCCCATCCCGACCTGGTTGATGAAACCCCTAGGGAGGGAAATCTATGACAATTGAGTTCCTTTTGGAGGATCTGTCTATTAGCTAGATAAGGGCAGTCCAGAGACAGTCTCTCCCTGCATTTGCTACTTTTCAAGTGCCCACAGATCAAAATAATAATTTTACCAAAGCAACATATTTTGAGGTGGCATGTCCTGAACTCCTACAGTCATATACTGAATTTACATGTTCTGCTACCTTCAGTAGGAAAGACCCAAGGAGAAAAGGACAGACCCCGACCTCAGATTTGCTCTCTCCAGTCACCATCATGCCCTTGACTGAAAAGATTCTTTTCCCAAGGCCCCTGTGAGAATATTCCTAATCTATTCCCTATATAAAGCATAGGGGTTGTGAGAATTCCCGTATTGAAAAAGTAGTCCACTAATACTGATCCCTGTCAGGGATGTGAATTTGTTATAGGTACAAATAAAAAATAATTAAGTTTGAAAATGCAATAAGGTTCTCGCTAGCAATGCAAAGAATGGTTAAATTCTCAATTGCTATAATTTCTGAATGCAAATGTCACTGATCATTGAGATAAGACTTTTATTCTAGAATTAGTTTATGATATATTCATGCACATGTAGAGAGTAAAATTCTCCAACCTAACACATTAGTCAAAATGTCTCAGGGACATATGTATAAAAGAGGTAAAATTGAATGTATTTACATAGCTCCTTGCCAAGGAAATGAAAATGTTTTAAGTAAACACTATAGGAGCTGAGATTAGATGAGAATACTTGAGATATGGGTGGCATTTGAACACTTCTTACTTGGCTCCGCTTTGAGAAATACAATACTCTGAAACCTTCACTAGTGCATTTACCAGCCTCTTGGCATCCTGAACATCAAGAAAAGGTGCCAACCGTGATCCTGAGAAACTCAATGTAAGCCTAGAGTTTATGTAAATACCCTTTGTCCTGAAGATATACATATCACTTGAAAAACTAAAAACCTCTGCCCATGGAAGTCTCTCTTCAAATGAGACATTTAATCTTGGAGCCATGGAGTTCTGGCAGATTTCCCATATTCCATCCGAGTACATAGATGTAATGTCATTGCTTGGTCAGCAGTGAACAGCTAGACTCTGGAAGGTAGCTGCGAAGAGTCAGGGAAGACTGCCATCTGGTGGGAATATAAAATTACTACTAAAACACAGTCACAACCTCCCTCCCTGTTGCTTTATCAATATTTGCCTACAACCTAACTTTTAAAGCAAGAGTGAAATGATATTTTACTTTATTTTTAAATTTTTTTCAAGAGTTAAAATTTTAAGGCTCTTTTTTTCAAATTTTTATTGGAGTATAGTTAATTTACAATGTTGTGTTAGTTTCAAGTGTACAGCAAATGACTCGGTTGTATATATATACATATCTCCACTCTTTTAGATTCTTTTCCCATATAGACCGTTACAGCGTATTGAGTAGAGTTCCCTGTGCTATACAGTAGGTCCTTTTTAGTTATCTATTTTATATATAGTAGTGTGTATATGTCAGTCCCAGTCTCCCAATTTATCCTTCCCCCACCCCTTACGCCCCTGGTAACCATAAATTTGTTTTCTACATCTGTAACTCTATTTCTGTTTTGTAGATAAGTTCATTTGTACCCTTTCTTTAGATTTCACATATAAGCGATATCATATGATATTTGTCTTTCTCTGTCTGACTTGTCATACTGAGTGAAGTAAGGCAAAGAGTAAAATGATATTTTAAATCAAACACCCCCTGAGCAGTGTTTTAATTAATAACCAAAACACTATTATTGTTTTGCGAGTCCCTTCCTGTTTTTTGTTCTCTTCTTTTACTTTTTCTCTGACGTGAAAAAGTAAGGCACTGATAGATATTTTTCTTTTATCCCATTTGGTTATTCAGTTTTCCCTACTCATCCTTTTCTGATTTTCAGAAACTGAAACAAACCTTCTAATGACAATAAGGGTGATATAATACACAACTACAATTGCATTAGAGATCAAGAAGAATATAGAGGAATAAATAAAAAGCAAGTAATAAAAGTAATCTGAACATAGGTCTGAATCATAATGATGAGCCTTTAGCCTAGACTCTCTTGTCTTGTTTGCTTTTGAGGCTATTATGTAATCTTTTGGTACTTGAGTTTCATTTATCAGTTTGGGTTCATGGCTTCTCTTTCAACTGAGCTTCAACTTGACATGATAATGACAAATCATGTACTTGTGTAGGGATTTTAAAAGTGCTTATATGACGCTGGGTCTAGATTTTTGTTTTATAAAGCTCATATCAATACATCGTTCTTAAATATCCCTTGTCATCAATTTTACTCTCTACTGAATTTCTCTTTCTTCAGAGTAATGTGAAAGTGAATTGAAGCATTTTCTGTAGAATTTCAAATGGTACATATGTATGCATGTATGGGTGTGTGTATGTTAGCTGTACTCCATATTCAATATTTTCTTAGTATGAAATTAAGGTCTCTCCACTCAGTGTAAAAATTATACATAGTAAAATTAATTTCCTCTCAGTATAATACTTTAGACAAGAATTACTGAAATATCAAAAGAGATATGTCTAAATTAGGGTTTTTTTTAAGTGAGAATTTCAGATATAGGTAGAAAAGCACCTGGATCCAAACATCCTTCTCTTCTCTCTTTATTCACTATAATTAGCCAAGAACAAATGCCGTCATGAATGGTGAACTGGCCATATTGGAGGATCTGGTCTGCGTTACTAACAAATCCTCCGGGGGTGGTCCAGATCTATATGATTGGACTAACTGATTCTTTCATTAACCAAGATTGTATGCAGTTTGATGAATGTCTAGAAGATTAGTGCCCCAAAAATCTTCAAGAAGAATGCATACTAGCTGATTTTCCTGGAGTCCCTTGGGAGAAACACTGATCATCATGAAATAAATACATCTCTATGTTCCACATCTTAGAGCAGGCGACACAGAGTTGCCCATGTAAGAAACAGCTTCATCACCTGTTCATGCCTACCATTCAGAGGAGCTGCCCTGGTGACTGTCATTTAGGGCTTTCCGAGGCTCTCAATATGCAAGGCAGATTGTCCTGGTCTACAGCACAGGGCCTCTTGAACGCGGTGTCGCCTGATTCAGAAGTTGTCTGGCTAGTTTTTGTTCTTCGAGGTGCCTCTCATGATCCCCATTGTTGACTTTGAACACGCCACCAGGCAGCCTATTTTTATTCCTTCGCTCTGCCTTGTTAGATTGCAGCCTTGCTCCCTGACCCCTCCCCCACTCCCTGCAACATTGTCCAAACTGCAAGTTCTTGTGTAGCTCCTAGAGCAGTAGAGTCAGGTCTCTGAAATTCTCCTCCTCTGAGACTGTAGGAGACCTATCTATATCATCCTGGCCAAGAACTAACCACCAAACTCAACCTTAGAGAGATAAGAAGATTTAAGAAACTATAGCCTATTTTCTGAAATTCACTATATTTTTCATGTGTCCTCACATTGTACATGAGTTTATTATTGTCCTGATCTCAAGTTAGGCCAAACTACTTTTTATTCTGGAAAATTTCAAGTACATGCAAACATAGAAAGAAGAGCATAATAAACTTCCCAGTATCCCTCACCCAGCTTCATCAACTACCAACTCAAGACAAATTTTTTTTCACCTATATCCCTCACTCTTCAGCCCCACTGATATTTTGGAGAGGGGAAAAAAATAATTTTACTTAATTTCATCAGCAAATACTTCAGTGGATATCTCTAAAATGTAGGGATTCTTAGAACAAACAATATCGTTGTCATACCTGAAAACATTAGCAATAACTCCTTAATGTTATAAAATATCAAGTTAGAATTCAAATTTGCCTGGTTGTCTCATAAATGTTTTCTTACAGTTTGAATCAGGATCTAAATAAGGTGTATACATTGCAATTGAATGACATGTTTTCAAGTCTCTTTTAATCTATAGATTTCTTCCTGTTTTTTTCTCAACTTGTTGGAGAAACTGGGTTAGTTCTATAGTTTTCCACAGCATGAAGTTTGCTGATTGTTTCCCTGTGGTTGCTGGGAAGCAGGAGTGGAAATGCTTTTTCTTTTGCCAGTTACATAGAGCAACTTGTGTAGAAACTGGAATCAACTGTGATATTTTAGGGCCCTTTGTTGTTTTCCAAAACCTTCTATTTTTAGATTTCTTACACTTCACTTAGGATTTCTGTATATCGTTTGTTTGTTTTTTTCCTGATCTACCACATGTGATATATTCTAGATGAAATATGTTCTAGATGTCATACATTCTAAGATTGCTTTGCCTGTGAGTGGGCTTCCTTTCAAGATGTTCTGATGTGTTTTCTTGTGCATTGATAGTTGAATCTTGAAGCTCGAAATACACAGATTTGAGTTTTTGGAAAGACTACTCTATAAAAACTGCTACGTATTTCTAGCAAGAGATACATAACATCTGGTTGTCTTTTGTTTTGGGGGGTTTTGTTTTGTTTTGTTTTGTTTTTATAAAGTTAGCAGCTGTTGATGATCATTGTTAACTCAAATTATAGAGCAGTTCTGGCCACTGGATCTTGTTTCTGTTTCCAGAGAGTGGGTATCCCTAAGATGGGACCCTGCCTAGGTACACAGTGGCACCCTTGATTTCAGGAAATTGCACTACACTGCAGATTTGATAAACCTGGTCAAGGTATTTGAAAACTGTATTTTCCAGTTTAAACAAAACCAAATCTCACAAAATGGACAATTTTTTTAAATTACAGAAAAAATACTGTAGATTAAAGATTATACTACTAAGGACACCATTAAAAGAGTGAAAAGATAAGCTACAGAGTGAGGAAGTCTATTTATAAAATAAATAAGGGATAGTAAAAAAGACTTGTATTCAGAGTATATAAAAAACTTTTACCAATCGATGACAAAAATACAGACAGCACAATAGAGAAAATGGGCAAAACACTTGAATGTTTACTTCACAAAGTAGGTACTTCACAATGACCAGTATAACACTGAAGAACAGTTTAATCTCATTAGTCATCTGGGAAATGAAAATTAAAACCACTGTAAGATAACACTACAGAATCACAGAGTGGTAAAAAAAACTGACAGTACCAAATCTTAGCAAGAATATGGAGAAACTGAAACTCATATACTCCTTATAAGAACAGAACGTGGGAAATCATTTTGCAAGATCTACTTACTAAAGCTGGGCATACGCACCCTCTATGACCTAACAATTATATGCCTACAGAAATGTATGTATATGTGCACCCAGAAGGAACGTGTATATATGTGCACAAAAAGACATGCATTGGAATATTTATAGCAGTATTATTTGTAATAGCTAAAAACTGGAAACAGCTCTAATGTTCTTCAATAGTAGAGTACATAAATAAATTTTGGTATATTCATACAACAGTATACTCTATGAAGTTATGGATAAAAAGAAAGAATCCAGCCACAAAAGAGGATATACTCTGTTATTCACAGTATATAAAGTTTCCAAACAAGAAAGAAAACTAATCTATGATATTAGAAGTCAAGATAGTGTTTAGCTTTGGAGAAGAGGAATTGGAAATGTGAGTGGGTTGGGGCATGAAGGAGCTGCTGAGGTGCTATTAACATTCTATTTTCAGATCTTACATAGGTGGTAGTGGTTACATAGGTGCATCCAATCTGTATCAAGTCATTGAGCTGTCATTATGTGTGCATTTTTCTGAGAGTATTATATACCTTAGTAAATAAATTTATTAAAATATTGTACTTATAATGTAAGCAAAACAAAAAATAGACCTGACAATTTTCACACTTCTAATATCTCTCCATCAGCCACATTGAAAGGAAAAAAAAAAAAGAAGATGAATTAATCATCCCCATCAAGATGTCAGCCAAAAAATTGAAATTATCAAAAAGATTGAAATAAGGATTTACAACCACTCTAAGCAACAACGAACTTCACCATATTTTGTACTGTGTTATGTGACATTAGCAACTGAGAAAATGAAACCTCAGTGATTAACAATATATTTGAAAACTAAGCAGTAAGAATATGAAGACAATTGACTGTAGTCAGTGCTGTTTATAATTATGTTATTCTAAATCCAGTACTTCA
The DNA here is from genome assembly GCF_964374135.1 of Grampus griseus. Taxonomy (NCBI): domain Eukaryota; kingdom Metazoa; phylum Chordata; class Mammalia; order Artiodactyla; family Delphinidae; genus Grampus; species Grampus griseus. The sequence goes on along the minus strand of NC_139007.1, from coordinate 54,607,887 downwards.
TTATATTTAAAGTTCACTAAAACTAATATTAACTCTTTTGAGTTTTTCCAATAGTAGTAAAGAAAATAATTACATATTATTGTGTAAACTAGGTCTTCCTAAAAATGACTAATGTAATACAAAGAAGCAATATGGTGACAAATTAAAACCATTTCATTTTATGAAAATACTCTTAGAAGATGTATAGACAAAAAATGCTGAAGATTTCAATATGCTAATACATGTAACAGGCATAGAATAGTGCCTGACACTTAGTAAGCACAAAATAAATGTTAGCTATTATTATTATTTGTACAAACAAATGACTCAGTGAGGGAGATTTTCTATAAAGTTGCAAGAGAGTTCAGTTTTTTCCTGACATGCATGTTTATTATATTTGCTAGATAGTGCTTCAGTAATAAAACCCATAAAGTATTTTTTGATGCATTGGAGAAGCCATGATTCTATACCTTAATAATTTCTTTAGTGAAAGCATTGATTTATGGGTGAACAAAGTCCAACTAGTTGATAGAGGAGCTGCCTTGTCTAGAAGTTTTAAAAGTGATCCTACAGGAAGATTAGAGTGATGAATCCACATATGAAATGCATTCCCAGTGTCATTATACGCAAGTTACTATAGCAAAGAAACTGTAGCCAAAAGTTTACAAAGTCCTGCAGGATGTTTTGAATATGGTTAATTTATAGAAACAAAAGTAAAAAATATAGTAGTATCCTCATTAAACTTTGTGAGGTGGGGAATGATTATGACATTCTCTTGTGCCATATAAAGATTTATAAATTATGACAAATTATTTTTTCCAAAATTGAAGATTATTAGTATTAAGATTTATTTTACAGAAGTCAAGTGTTCAAATTCACCTACCTAATCCATGACTCCAAGTGCCTGTCGGTAATCTGTAACCTAGAGGAATACACACACACGTTCACAATTGAGCTGGCCCTTCAATTAAAAGGACAAAAAATAACTGTCATAAAAGAATCATCTATAATGAAGATTTTAAAAATGTATTGTTTTGAAATATTTCTGAATGCTATGTGCTTTCATTCCTGAAAACAATGTGCAACATATAAAACCTCTCATCCTACAAACTTTAAAAACTTAGAAACAAAATTTTTAACCATTTACTAATTCTTCCAAAGAATTTCAGTGGGTTTTGAACACAGTAGTTAAAATATTAATTAACTATCAACTCAAATCTGTTTAGTTTTTAAAAAACAGTTGTACATTAGGGAAGATAGGGTGTTACTAGCTAACTTCAACATTATCTTTGCAAAATTAGTAGACATTGTTGAAAAATATGCCTCATGAGTTAGTGAGAGCGATTAACAATGTACTTTTCCCATTCGGATCCATGTATTTTTGTGAAGCATCATTTTCTGTGGTTTATACTCAGTTTAACCATTTAAACTCAGTTTATAAATCAACTGGATTGTGAAGGAAACAATTGAATTGCTATAACACAAAGTGTTAAACCAAAATTTAGAAAATAATGAAAACTATTCAATCATTTTTCTCAGTATTATTAATAAATGAAATAAAATTTTGCTTAAAATATTTTTATTTCAACTTTATTATTTTTAAAGTTTCTACTTTGAGTTTTATAATGCATATGATGAATTGGTAGAGTAAATACACATAACTATATGTACTTTTATGTATTGGCACATGCATCAAATTTATGTTTTATACTTAAATTTTTTTTGTTATGAACACGTGATCAGAATGGTTTAGAGATCACTGATTTAGAGGCTGGTAGGAAAGAGAAAAGGTGGAGAAAGAGATGAGTGAACGAGGATCCAAGAGAGTACAGTGTTTCTGGAGACTGAGGGGAAAACGTATTTAAAAAAATGTGAGGTGGTTAACAGTTATGTGCAGCCGAAAGCTCAGGAACCACGAGGTCTGAATAAAGGCCATGGGATTTATGACTGATGATTAGAAAGTTATTGGTGAAAATATTTTAAATCAAGTGGTAGGAACAGAAACCAGATTCCATGCAGTAAATACCAGTTAATACGTAAGTGGGAGGGAAGGAAAAGGAGCAGTAAGAATAGATCAGTCTCACTAAAGTTTGGCAGAAAATGAATGAAGAAATGGAGAGGCAGAGTCAGAATACAGTAGAAGTGGGCAGAGTAATTGAGTCAAGGGCAAAGTGGGAGAGAAAGGGTCACAGTCAGAGGAAGAGGCACTTACTTTATAAAGAGGGCAGGATGCTTTGTAAGTCAGAAAGAAGAAGAGATTAAGTGACTTTCTAAGAAAAGACAAGAAAGCTGTGGAAATTGATTTCAGATGGCCATGATATCAATAAATTAAGTGATTACATAACGTCCTATGATTGAGGAATGCCAGGTTGCAACTGTGAGCTTGATAAAGGAGGAAAAGATTTTGGAACGTCATCTATGGATGCCTCACAAGGAACTGAAGCAGAGATCCTCAGATTACTGAGCAACACTGAGGACCCGATGTCACCAGGCAACATGAACTTACATCAGAGACAAATAGGAAAATTATAAGACTTTTTTTTTTAAACCAGCAATGAGCTACCTCTTTGTGAGTGAGAGAACAGAAAGTGACTATTAGGGATTGGCAAAGAGAGTGGAATGGAAAATGAGAATCTCACAACCACAGTGAGAAAACTATTAACATGTGGGTTCTAAGGACCCCTTAGTCCTTAGTCTAAGGACCCCTCAGTCCTTGCCTTAGTGAGGCAAGGAGGAGGCTAATAGAGTGAAGTGACTTGAAGACTGAGCGGAAAGAACAGGGCTAACTAAGCAAGTGTGAGCACAGAAGAGAGTGCTAGAACTCAAGATCTTGATGATGGAGAAATTCTGAGGAACAATGAAGTCCAAGTTCTGACTGTACTTACAAGAGGTTAAAAAAGAGTAGAAAATAAAGTTCCACAGAGGTGTGAGCATGAAAGTCCTCTGACGTCATGCTGGTAGAGGGATGGCAAAGAGCAGGACAGGAGCCGAAGAGGGCATTGTGAGCAAAGTGGGAGAGGATCCTGGAGATGATGGAAGGGTCATGCCAGGATTGTGTAGAAATTTAGAGAAGTCGTTGGATGGTGGTGCCAGACAATGCTTTATAAAGGGGTTGGGGAGTAGGGTGTGTGAGTAGAAAGAGGTCAGAAAGGCAGCCTTCATGGGAAAGGGTTTCAAAGGAATGTTGCCAGGCTTGAGGTGAGGAGGTGGGAAGCAGCCTTCGAGGACTACATCCTATGTTGGTCTCTTGTTCACGATAGCAGGGGATTTTTACATTTTAGCAACACTTTGATGGCAAGAATGCCATTTAACATTTCATATAATGCAAATAGCTGAAGAAATAGTAAATTGTACTCAACAAAATTGTTGCTAGCTCAAATAATAGTATAGCAATGCTTTAAATCAGGTTGCCAGGATGGATGCCTTTCAAAGACTCATGTGAAAGTCTGTGTTCTAACACCCAGAAGGTTAAAAAGATTTCAAATGTAATTTTTAAGAAATGAATTTAGAATTCTTTTTATAGATACAGAACTATTATATGGTACACTGCAGTTCCCATCTGCCATCTGCAGCAAGCATTGCTCTGCTGGACATTTTTCAAATGCTATTCATATGTCTACTGATTCAAAACTAATTTCACCAAAAACTAATCTAAACAAAAAAAGTGTGCCACATAATTTATGCTGCTGGAATTTCTGTTCTCCAATTCAAATTAAGATTAATTTTCCTGCCCTTTGGCCACAAATTACCCTTACAGAGTCTAAGAGTTAAGATTTTCCAATTAAGATAGGAGCCATGAAAGTTATAAATAATAACCATGTGAATTAATACTTTTAAAATTTTCAGGAAGGCAAAATAAAGAAAAAGAAGAAAATTTATTTATACACAAAGAGCTATTCCAGTGTTCATACCAGCAACGCTATAAGTAAGGCAACCTTGGTATTTTGTAGGGGATGCACTTGTCACAGCAGCTCTAAAATAGCAAACGTTTTTGCACACTTGTCCATTATCTAATGAGGCAAACATCTTTGAGGGCAGCCAGACTTCTCATTTATTTCCTTAAGAATAACAAATGTATAGGTTAGCTGTCTCTTCTGACCTTATTTTAAAATAAAGATATGTTGGTTAAGCATTTACCTCAAGTGTCCATTTCATCTTTGGCTAAGTTCATAGAATATTAGAGTGGCAAGAAGTAGATTGAATTGAGCTTTACAGAACAGTGTAAAGAGGTTCTCTGCCCTGAGAGTCTGGAAGAAAATTCTTAAATTTCTTTCAATCAAGGTGTGTGATTATATTGAGTTCTTCTTGCATTTGAAGCTAGGATTTGATTTTTCCCAAGGCAGTGGCCAAATCAACATCACATCAGGATGGTGGGACTTCTAGATGTCAAATTGTCTAGTTGCCAGTTTTCAGCAAAGAGAGAACGGTGCAACTGAAATATGTGAGTAGTTACAATATCTTCCTTTAGTACATAATATGTTCTGGAAACAGGTCTTTGAAAGTAGGCTTAAAGGTTTAAAGTAGGCTTAATAGTAAATGATGTTCCCAGAAAACATCATATAATCTGTGATGTATGATGGGTGATAAGATCTCTAATCACAGTTCCAAAAGGGATAGTCTTCTTTGGATCTGGTCCCAGCAAGTCCATCAGGAAGAGGAGGTCCTTGAAGGGCAGAGATGGAAGATTCTCATCTCTTATCAGGGCAACTAGGGAAGCAGATACAGGCATCTTTCTTTTCCGTGGGCCAATTGTCTCTTCTCTGACCCAAAGGAAAGGGCAATGCAAATAGAAAACCCAACTCTTTTAAATGTCTGAGCTTCTGATGATACATGCAGCAGGCTGGAAAAAGGGGGCTTGGTCCCACCTGGTAATCACAATTAGGTGCAAGAGCATCTAAGTGTCAAGCCACATGCATGCACCTGGGACTGTTGCTGAGGCCCCCAGTCAGTCGCCAGCTCAGAGCCTGGCCAGTGTGATCCCAACGGAAGAAGAAGGTGTGCGTGGTTGAGGGGGGAAGAGCCCTGGCTGAGGAGCGTAAGTGATGCCAGCAAAGGGTCTCACCCAGGAAGACCACAGCCTGAAGCTCTGGGAATGGGAAAGGTGGAGATGGGCTTCTGATGGGCTGAAGAAATGAGGCCTGCCTACTACAGGCCTGGGCAACCCCCATGCCCTCCCACCCACTGCCCGCAAACAACCTAAGGCTGGAAGGGACAGGAACGGTGTCAAAGGTGGCTTGTCTTTGGAATTGGGCGGAAGAAGCTCAAAAGCAGTCTCTTTCAGTTGGTATGAAGAATGTTTTGTTTGCAGAAAAGACAGTTAATTTGTATACATGGATAATTGTGTGAAACCTCAGATTATTGTCTGAAAGAGAGGACTATTTATATGGATTGATCCATTTTAGATTACTTGCAGTTTATAGTCTTGCTTGTTTAAATATTTTCCTCAGGAAAAAAAACCCAAACATTTGTCTCCATTTAATTGAATCTGTATAGTGCACAATGAGAATTTATTACTTTTTCTAAACCACTTGATAACCTTCTAAATTATTTATGGTGATTCAACCATATAACGAACAAAAGAGAAAACACATGCAAACGCACACATGCGTGCACACACACACACACACACACACACACACACACACACACACACATTAGAAAGACTATATAGAGGATTACATGTTCTCCCGGAATGATAATTTGATTGTGCACAGCAAACCTGTATTTCTTGTGGTTGGATTTTGATCCTTTATTTTAATGTATAGGCTCTGATTATTGTTACTATTGTTTTTGTCTTAAGTAGAATTTAATTCTGAGGAAGAAAGTTCATGAGAAATTTTTTCCTGAATATCATTTGAAATTTCTTCTCAGCTATCCCTTGAGTTCACTACTCTGAAATGAAAAAGTACAGGCAGTGGAAAGGAGCAGTTGTTTATATAAGCAGAGAAGGAGGTCACTTTTTTTAGTCTGTTAGGAGAGTGATTGACTTTTTGTAAAGTAAAAAGTAAAGTACATTATCTGGGATACTTCATGTTGTTTTAAATGAGGATGATGTTTAGTCCCTGGGCCAAGACAGTCCCTATATGGCTTTCTAAGTTTGAAAAGCAAACCTTATTTGCCCTTGGGGAGAAAAGACACAAAGTGAATGTAATCATGAACTGGGAATCTCAATAAATTGTTTGGAAAAGGGTAATTTTTACCCAACAACATGGCCTGAGGTATGAGATGAAAGATAGATTTGAAAAAGTCTTTCAATGTTTTTCATAGATGTCTGGGTTGACTTTTTTGGGGCAGTGTTTATTTGTTCCTTTCTTTGTACATGAGGAAAATATCCAGTACCTTGTAATTGGATCATTGCTTTCAGCAAGAACACTAAAAGCCGTACTCAAACTCCAAGCCAAGAATAACATGAAAAATAATTTAATAGTCATTTTATATTAGCAGACAGGATGTTAATGACTCATTTCTAATGACAAGTTAAATGGAAATTACACAAAATGAACAGGATCTATTTTTCAAGTACTATAGAGTGGTCACAAAGGTCCGAGGCCTGCCAATTCAAATTTATCTGTGTTCCTCTCTATTCTTTGCACACATCTTATTTTTCTCATTTTTCTATGGACTTGATCTTCAGGTTGAAAGCTTGACATCACTGCAGCAGTGCCTGACAGAGGGTTTTATTGCTTCTATTATTATCAGGCCACAATCTCATGCCTCAGGAATATGTGTATACACTCTTTTCTTAAGTTCTCACTTTCCCTGGCATCACCATTATTTGATTTATAGTTTCCATAGATAGTGACCAGTCTAACTTGAATCAGACATATGTATGGGATGTTACATAACCATAGTGTTTGCAATGATTGCAGCAATGAGTTCATTTAAAAGCATGGGATTTGTGATGTGTTTTTTTAATGGATAAAAGAAGTTAAAAATGTGTGTGCCTTTCGACTATATAATAAGTTTTACTGTTAGGAGTGAGTGGCTATCACTCCTAACATGTGAACATGTGACTATGTATTGTTCATTGATAAGCTGGCCTCTTTTTCTTTAAAAGTCATAAAAATTAAGTCTGTATATTATTCATGCATTTCTTCATTCATTTAATATATAGCTATTTAATATTTACTATATTTAAATGCTGAAATAAGGACTAAGAATGGTGAATAGGAAAGACATAGTCTTTATTTTCAGTGGATTTCTATTTTAATCAGAAGATAGACACTAAACATTAAACCAGGTATTATTTAATTGCATTTGTGAAAATTGCTGAGGAGAAACTTGTAGGAGCCCCGGACTTAGTAAAATTAAGGAAGAAGAGTTAGTGAACAATGTTCTAGGCAAATGAAATAGCTGAGCCACAAGACAGGAGGGGAGAGGGGTGGGATTGTAGAGCTAAAGGACATTAGAATTGGAGTCCAGAGTGCTTGTCATGGCATACAAACCCCTGCCTCATCCCATTTCATACATCTCTCCCCACCCACCCCTGGAATCATAAACATACACAGTAGATGGTAAATTAAGCCACGTGATTGTTGGGATTACCTAGGGGTGGTAAAAAGAAAGCTGGGTCAGTAACAAAACCTTGAGATACTTTTACAGGCAATGTTTAGGTAAAGGAGGTTGAACCAGCAAAAAAGACTAAGAATGATTGGTCAGAAGCCAAGCATAGGGAGGTGACTAGACACAGCATACACTGCTGATGGGAAAAAGGTAAAGTCTGACAGATTACAGACCAGACTTAAGTTTTAGAACTAGGATGGATGCTATGTAGAGAAAAAAAGGAAAAGATTCTAGAACACTAGTGGATCTGAGGTCCTAATGAGATCCAAGTATAGTCTTGTTGAAAGCACTCTAGGAAGTGAGAGCATTCGCTGTAGTAGAGAGAGAGAGACACTCTACTTGAGGACAGGAGATTAGGTGAGAGAGGAGGACATTTAGTGATTTTGAAAGTGGAAAATGTTCAGGTTATGTCAGGTTTCAGACTTGACTCTGGGCGTGAAAGGCTAAGGTAGAGAAATGAAAAGTTCATTTGTAATAAGGAGATCCAGTCAAGGTGTTGAATGGAATGTTTGTGTAGATGTGAACATCATTCAGGATCATGGGGCTAGAAGAGAAAACAATAATCCAGTCTTTTTATGAAGGATGAATTGTGACTAGAGATTAGTAGGTAAATGATACCAACAATAAAGGAGATAGTGCATAGCTAGATGGCAAGAATGTCAAAGCAGCAGGGATTTTTTGAAAGGAGTTAAGGATGCAATGGACAGCACTAGGTGCCAGAGTATCATCAGCCTGAGGGTATCTAGGGTGTTGAGGAATAAGCAGCCATCTTCATTTGTGACAGAAGTGCTGTCCTCAGTGGAGAGTGGAATTTTAGTCAAGGTTGGAAGGTAGAGGAAATGTTCTGAAAGAAAGTTAAGTATGCGGTGAAATTTCCAAAGGCACAGTGGAAGAATCTGAGAGATAGGAGAGAAGAGAGGGAGAGAGAGACGGGGGCAGAGTGGGAGGTGGGATGGGGTGGGGAACTGGTGCTCAGTGGAGAGCAATTGGCAGTAAAAAATGGAGCATTATGGGAATTTTATTGTAGCAGAAAATCAATACCTGGAGATGGTTTGAAGACTCAGGGACCTGGAGGGAAGGGCTAAGGAAATAAGGATTAGAGAACGTGTCAGGGTTAGTAGCTTAAGAGATGACTGCCTCACTGGGGCCTGGGAACAGGAGCTTGGCTGTAATAACTAAAGCAAAGAAGAGCCTGGAAAGCCTGACAGAGACCAAAATGTGGGGACTACCTCTAGCAAAGTGGGATTTTTAATTGTTGAAATGCTAATAGGCTAATATTAGCATTAAATGCTAATATTATAAAATGTCCAACCTCATGGAAGCAGCCTAAGTGTCCATTGACAGATGAATGGATAAAGAAGATGTGGCACATATATGCAATGGAATATTACTCAGCCATAAAAAGAAACACAATTGAGTTATTTGTAGTGAGGTGGATGGACCTAGAGTCTGTCATAAAGAATGAAGTAAGTCAGAAAGAGAAAAACAAATACTGTATGCTAACACATATATATGGAATCTAAAACCAAAAATGGTTCTGAAGACCCTAGGTGCAGGACAGGAATAAAGACACAGGCATAGAGAATGGAGATGAGGACACGGGGAGGGGGAAGGGTAAGCTGGGACAAAGTGAGAGAGTGGCATGGACATATATACACTACCAAATGTAAAATAGCTAGTGGGAAGCAGCCACATAGCACAGGGAGATCAGCTCGGTGCTTTGTGACCACCTAGAGGAGTGGGATAGGGAGAGTGGGAGGCAGACACAAGAGGGAGGAGATATGGGGATATATGTATATGTATAGCTGATTCACTTTGTTATACAGCAGAAACTAACACACCATTGTAAAGCAATTATACTCCAATAAACATGTTAAAAAGAAAAAAAAAAAGGAGAGAAAAAATAAATAAATAAAATGTCCAACCTGCCAGAGGTTTGCACCAAGAAGCACCAGGCCTTTACAATACTTGATCCATTCTGACCAAGAGTTCATTTTCTCTCCTCAACCTTTCATGTTAAGCTTTCAGGTTTAACAATTTTATTTAAATTCTGCGTTTCTTCTCTGAAGTCTGGGATATACTATAAATTACATAATTTGCATGAACTTTTTCTAACATTTCAATTCCTCACTTAATATCATTCAGTTCCTCACTTAATATCATCAATTGAATTTGGTATGAAAAAGCAGGAAGCTACATTCCTTCTTTAATCTAGTTTATTGCTCAGTATTGAGAAACTATGATTTAATACTCATCTAATAACTTGAAATAATAATACTTTTTCCAAAGTATCTAATTCAAAATCAGGAAAAGTATTTTTTTTCAAAGCTATGTGGTAGTACATGCTTGACAATAAATTTAAAAATTCATATCAAGTGATGGACTTAGCTTTCTGTGGGCTGTGGATGAGTCAAATGTAAACAAGTGTAGTGGGTTAGTTCTAGTTAATATCAACATTCAAACTGATCTTTTGAGTTGTCCCTGGTAGTACCATCAGGATTCCATCTTTTGTCATTTAAGAAGGAATTTGAGAATTATCTACAAATGACTTACCACACTCTTAATTCTCTGCTTAAACAGTTTAAGAAATTGTAGTTGAACAATTTAGAGACTAAGTTATATTTATGTTTATATTCTCACAATACAACTAGTATCTGGGATACTATATATAAATGATTGTTGGATGTGCCAGTTATCTATCACCACGCAATGCTGCATACTCACCAGAAAAACTTAGAGGCACCCAGTAAAAAACACATTTTTCATGAGGCTCTGGGGTTCAGCTGACCTGAATTAGTTTTAGCTGATCTGGGTTGGGTTTGCCCAAATACCTGAGTCTCTTCTGGCTGTTGGTTGTCTTAGCTTGGATGACTAGGGTAACATGATTCTGTTTTCTGTCCTGCTCAACCTCCAGAAGACTAGTCTAGGCATGTTCTCATGGCACAGGGGAAGGGCAAGAATGAGCAAAACCAATTATGCAAGCATCTTTCAACTCTCTGTGTCACATGTGTCAATATTCCGTTGGTCCAGAAAAAGTCACATGAACAAGTCAAAAGTCACAGTAGGAGGGTACTGCAAGATTACACAGAAAGGACATGTATACAGAGAGAAGTGAAGAATTGGGGCCATGGATGCAACTGGTCCACCACATTGAATGAATAAATGAACAAATGGATCACAGAGTGATGGGAAGAGCACTGGACTAAGGGATGGGAGACATATCCCTGAGGCGTGGTACTGTTCATTCTGTTAATTTGGGTAAATTGTTTAATCATTCTGGACCCTAATTTCCTTATTGGCTCTTTCCAAGCTTTAAAAGCCTTTGATTCAAGCTTTTAATGAATATTTAATGAATTTAATGCTGTACACAGTCTATAAGAGAAACTTAAAGAAAGTTGTTCATTATGCTATCCTTCAGTGAACCAAAATGGCTAGTGTGGATGGCCAAAATTCACTGGCTACTTTTGACTCTATGAATCTGAATATTTTGTAATCAGATTCAAACTGAAAAACTTCTATTCTGAATTTCGCTATGAAGCAATGTGCTGAAAGTTCAATTTCCTTTTTACGTCTTTAGTGTTTGCTCCTATATGATGATTCTTTTGAAGAATACAATATGTCAGTACTACATCAAACACTATGATATTTCTTATATGTGAGATGTGTTTTAGAGTCCATTGATGTTTTGCCTTAATAATTCATTGTTAGGATGAATTATCATTCTAAAATTGACTAGAGGAGCTTTATCAAATTTGGATAACGCTGGTAAAATTGTGGGTTATTTTAAAGTAAATATTATGATTAGTTTTATAATATAAAAGGTACAGATAATACAAAATGAATCCTGTTCATTATATAATAAATAATTATGTAATATGTAATGAAATGGTGGATTACTAAACTATAAGAATAAAAACTGAGTGAAAAAGTTGTAAATAAAAATATTTTATAAGCTCCACAAGAAGAAAGTAATATACACAAATGGTCTCTGAAGATGATATTCTGTGTCTGAGATAACTTCTTACTTTAGTCACTTAGATTGCCTAAAAAATTCAACACCTAGATTACCAAAATAGGTTGATGAAGATATAATCTGTAACTCACTCTGACATATAGAATGTTCTGTTTCAGATATACAGAAATAACTTGCCACATGATAAATGTTTATCCTTGTCCTACCTCTGGGAAACATTTAGTTTGGACTGATAATTTACTTGTGAAATCAATCACCCGGCCTATGTCATTTCAGAGTCTCCATGTAGACAGAGCCAAGAAACTGCACTCAAGTCAAGCTGGCCTGGATTCCAAAGTACCAGTTGGTTGTCAAAATGATTTGGCTGATCTGGAGAAAGAGAAGAGAAAGACTGGGAAAACTGCAGTAGCAGGCACCAGTGCAACCACAGGTCCGTTAAGCCACATGATATTGGTTTTAACTGCCTTTATGACAGATGCACAATGTACAGCTTCTTACTGCCATTTTATTTGGACTATATGACTTAGTCAAAGTGATGGACCTGACCTGCGAATCTCACTGAAATTTAGTTTTAAGTGAAGCATAGTATTAAGCACTCATATTGATGATAGGTCTGTTCATCGTTTGCTGTTATTAGATTTTTCTTCTCATTTATGGTTTTCATGGCCAAGGAAGTGTTCTATTTTAATATTGCTTTTATTATCATGACAATAATACGTGTAAATGTTTGCTGAAATTAACAAGAAGGTTTAATGGCTTGAGAAGAGGTCAAAATAATTGAGATGCTTTTAATTTTAAAAGTGTCAGATGAGTGACCTAATGCAGACTTGAATTATAATAGTTTAGTTTATAGAGATGGCGATCTGATATTTTTCATCTCTACTAAAAGCAAAACAAGAGAAAATGGACTTGTGGAGAAGTTGATATCATTCAATTAAGCTACCCAGACTAACTTCCATATTGTGGAAATCTTGGATGAGTTAGCACGGGAAATGAGAATTTTCTTTCTTGGCAATATTTTAAACACACCAAAGAAGCTCAATATCATTATACTTTATCTTTAAAACTTCACATTTCATTTGTAGATAAGTTGAAACTGTAATTATTCTTAAGCATATGATTTTTTCTTTTCCCCTCCTTATTTGATTTTGTAGCCAGCACTCTTTTTTCCTCCCAGGGCATGTAAAAGTTAAAATACTACATATAAAGTCTCTGAAGTGTTTCTGCTGAAACTGTACACTTTGGGTTCTTTCATGTAGTTAACTTACTGGCTTCTGACACTCCTATAAAAATATCCCATAGAGCTTTTCTTATTACCTTTTCATTGACTCTTTCTGAATGATAAAAATGAAATTCTGTAAAGGGCTTTGAAAACCATGCACATTGCAATTCCTCCAAATTTCAAATACTAACCAAGTGTGACTATACAAGAAACAGCTACTGCAGTGAAAATTACTGCACTGTGTTGAGTCTCAGGCTATTATTAATTCATTGGAAACTATTTTTTCCTTAAGATTATGGATCCTAAAAGGTACCAGATAATACAATTGCTGAGATCAAAGTTTTTGTTTCAATCATAGAAAAACTTATTATCTGATCTTCCCCTGTGTGTGCATCTTCCTGGGATGCTATGCGACAGCCCCAAGTTTGTGCTCTGAATGAATAGTGCAGAGTATGTTACAGACCAGGGCAGAAACTGCTTTGAACCTATTGCCTATTAGTGATGGTTTAAGAAAAAAAGAGCACCTGAAATTAAAGTGATGGTTCTACTAACCATCACTTAGTAGTGATGGTTAGTAGTAAGACTTACTAACTTTACTCAAGAGAGTAAAGTGAAATCTCCTTTCTTACATTAATTTCAACATGGATTTATTTAAAAATTACCTAGTATGTGGATCTGGGCAATATTTTCACTTGCTTTCCCATTTGAAATTACAATAAATTATAGAGTCTATCTTCATTATGAGTTATAATTGAATGACAATTCCATACATAAAAATACAAAAGTAAAGCAGAAATATAGTTCTTCAAAATTCATTTTTTTCTTGTGGAATATTATATATTTTCTTCATTAAAAAAACGCTCTTTTGATCTGTACTTCACATTTACTGTCCTTGGAATGGATAGCTCATCTGTGCATATTCATCAACCACCTTGGAGGTCAGGATAAGCAAATCATACTCTTTCTGAGCTTTCTCCTCTTTTTAAATTTGAGACATAAGTCAGTCATTTCCTAAATTCTCTTTGGATGAAAATGGCAGTTTTAGAGGCTCTGTGGCGTATCACAGAGAAAACAAAGCAGAACAAAACAAAAAAACCGTATTAAGACAGGGGAGCTGCATCTCCAGTTTTGCTCCTTCTAGACACCCAGACCTTATTCTTTCAGTTAGATGAAGTGGAACCATTTCAGATATGTATCTAATAATTATACTAAAGGGAAGTCTTCATTTTGAAATTCACCGTAGACAACTAGAAGATTCGCTGTAAATGGCTGAACACATGTTATCTAATGAGAGTTTGCTCTGTTGAAGCCAGGAGCACAGGAAACTCTACCTCAGGATTGGTGCTGTCAGTCCCAGCTCCTCTTCAGTTAAGAAGCTGGTGAAAATGCTTCACCAGATCTCATGGGTGACCTTCCTCTCTGGGTCCCTGATTCACTCTGGTTGCTCAACAGGCCCATGTCTTATTTGGGGAACATTGTTATTAAGTCTGCACGTTGTTTTGTCCATAAATTACTAAAAGAACAGTTCTTTAAAAGTAGGATGATTGAGTGGTTAACTTTTGGAGTCTGAACTTAAGACTGCTGGGTTTAAACCTTGGCTCCCCTACTCGCCAGCTGTGTACCATGTCTCTATCTCTTTATTTGTAAACTTGGGTTAGTAATAGCGCTACACCATAGGCTATTTTGACAACTACATTAGATAAAATAGGTTAAAGTTAGTATAGTACATAATAAACTCCAGTTGAATCATAGCTATGCTAATTAACTTCTGCATATTTATGAGTTGATGGCCAAGGAAAAATGTGCTTCCTGACAGTATATTTTGCAAAGTGCTGGCTGTGACCACCTGATGTGGCTCTTGCAGTCTCTGAGTTTCTGTCTGTACTTTTTTCTTTTGAGAACTGTATCCTCTTGGGAATTTCATGGCCTCTGTGAATTCTATGGATATGGGAAGTGATTAGAACTCTTTTGGAGATGAGTCACTGAGTCCTCTGAGTCTAAGAAACAATACTATTGTGCAGAGACATGGAAGCCCTGAGCCTCCCTAATGGACCCCTTCCCCTCCTTAACTCAGCTGCGGTAGCTCAGGAAGAGCACAGAGCTTCCCTGTTTAATCAGTGACAGTGCTGTTGTTGGTAGATGACGTGTTAAGTGCAAATGTTTGTTTTAAGCTGTTTGTTTTATGTCCAGTTCCCAGGATGAACTTGCAAGTGGAAAGTTTATTGAGAAGTACTCTCAGGAACAACACATAAGGCAGAGGAACGAAAGCAGGTCTGAACAGAGGGAGAAGTGAAATCATAATAGAGTCACAGGAAAGACCTCAGCTGATCACACAGGGAGCTCTGGAGCTGGCGTGGCTCTTCAGAGTTGTCTTGTATTAAGGCGAGGGGACCAGGTTTTTATAGCCCCTGCTTCAGTCGATCATTGGAAGCAGCTGCCTTTGAGAAGGGGGCATGACTGTGGGCAAGGTGACTTCCTTTAGCCCAGGGCAAAGTCATTTGGTATCAGAGGATTATCATTTAGTTGTGAGAAGGATCTGGTTATTATGTAGGTCACACATTAATTGCAGAGATTGCTTCTGGTGATCTGACTGGCTAAATAGAAGGCCATTTTCTTTTTTCCTCTTTATGTGTCTATCTAGAAACTGCGATCTTTGCCAGAAAGGATAATCTTTTAAAATATACCTATTTGGTTTTACTCTACATAAATGTTCTCTACTTAGTAAATTTTATACTCTCCTGATCAACATTCTCTAATGGAATTTCCTTGCTTTTGAAGCTTCCACTATATTCTAATTATTCTTACATCTTTAGACTCATCCTCCATTAATTAGACCTGTCAAGTAGTGAGAAGACCCCTGGGCCAGAAAACAAAAGCAGGTACCATAAGGTCTAGTCCCAGCTCTGTACATCCTAGTTGTGCAGTCTTTCACAGGCCATTTTATTTTTCTGAGTTATATTTCCCTCATCAAAATAAGAGGTACTCCAGGAAATTTTTGTGCCAATTTTTGTGTCAATTCTGAAAGCATGTGATTACATGGCCTATTCTGATATCATAGAGTCATGGCGCTGTTGTTCACCTGTAAATAAGACCCACATAGAAATGATTCACGACATTTAGGGACATTCTTATTATGGTAAATTAAACAGGTAACAGGAAACAAGCTCCATGGAAAAGCTCTTCACCGAGGTCAAGATGGAAGCTAGAAAGAAAGAATGCATTTATAGGAAGGTAAAGAAGTCTTCATACTGAGCTTTAATTCAATCTTATTTTTATTTTTTAACATCTTTATTGGAGTATAATTGCTTTACAATGGTGTGTTAGTTTCTGCTTTATAACAAAGTGAATCAGCTATACATATACATATATCCCATATCTCCACCCTCTTGCATCTCCCTCCTACCCTCCCTATCCCATCCCTCTAGGTGGTCACAAAGCACCGAGTTGATCTCCCTGTGCTATGCAGCTGCTTCCCACTAGCTATTTTACATTTGGTAGTATATATAAGTCCATACCAATCTCTCACTTCATCCCAGCTTCCCCTTTCCCCTCCCTGTGTCCTCAAGTCCATTCTGTACATCTGCATCTTTATTCCTGTCCTGCCCCTAGGTTCTTCAGAAACATTTTTTTTCTTTTCGATTCCATATATATGTGTTAGCATACGGTATTTGTTTTTCTCTTTCTGACTTACTTCATTCCGTATGACAGACTCTAGGTCCTTCCACCTCACTACATATAACTCAATTTCATTTCTTTTTATGGCTGAGTAATATTCCATTGTATATATGTGTCACATCTTCTTTATCCATTCATCTGTCGATGGACACTTAGGTTGCTTCCATGTCCTGGCTATTGTAAATAGAGCTGCAATGAACATTGTGGTACATGACTCCTTTTGAATTATGTTTTCTCAGAGTATATGCCCAGTAGTGGGATTGCTGGGTCATATGGTAGTTCTATCTTTAGTTTATTGAGGAACCTCCGTAATGTTCTCCATAGTGGCTGTATCAATTTACATTCCCACCAACAGTGCAAGAGGGTTCCCTTTTCTCCACACCCTCTTCAGTGTTTATTGTTTGTAGATTTTTTGATGATGGCCATTCCGACTGGTGTGAGGTGACACCTCATTGTAGTTTTGACTTGCATTTCTCTGATGATTAGTGATGTTGAGCATTCTTTCATGTGTTTGTTGGCAATCTCTATACCTTCTTTGGAGAAATGTCTATTTAGGTCTTCTGCCCATTTTTGGATTGGGTTGTTTATTTTTCTGATATTGAGCTGCATGAGCTGCGTGTATATTTTGGAGATTAATCCTTTGTCAGTTGCTTCATCTGCAAATATTTTCTCCTGTTTTGAGGGTTGTATTTTCGTCTCATTTATATTTTCCTTTGCTGTGCAAAAGCTTTTAAGTTTCATTAGGTCCCATTTGTTTATTTCTGTTTTTATTTCCCTTTCTCTAGGAGGTGGGTCACAAAGGATCTTGCTGTGATTTATGTCAAAGAGTGTTCTGCCTATGTTTTCCTCTAAGAGTTTTATAATGTCTAGTCTTACATTTAGGTCTTTAATCCATTTTGAGTTTATTTTTGTGTATGGTGTTAGGGAGTGTTCTAATTTCATACTTTTACATGTAGCTGTCCAGTTTTCCCAGCACCACTTATGGAAGAGGCTGTCTTTTCTCCATTGTATATTCTTGCTTCCTTTATCAAACATAAGGTAACCATATGTGCGTGGTTTTATCTCTGGGCTTTCTATCCTTTCTATCCTATCCTATATATCCTTTCATTGATATATATTTCTGTTTTTGTGCCAGTACCATATTATCTTGATTACCATAGCTTTGTAGTATAGTCTGAAGTCTGGGAGCCTGATTCCTCCAGCTCCATTTTTCTTTCTCAAGATTGCTTTGGCTATTCGTGGTCTTTTGTGTTTCCATACAAATTGTGAAAACTTTTGTTCTAGATCTGTGAAAAATGCCATTGGTAGTTTGTTAGGGATTGCATTGAATCTGTAGATTGCTTTGGGTAGTATAATCATTTTCACAGTGTTGATTCTTCCAATCCAAGAACATGGTATATCTCTCCATCTGTTTGTATGGTCTTTAATTTCTTTCATCAGTGTCTTACAGTTTTCTGCATACAGGTTTTTTGTCTCCTTAGGTAGACAAAAGGTATTTTATTCTTTTTGTTGCAATGGTAAATGAGAGTGTTTCCTTAATTTCTCTTTCAGATTTTTCATCATTAGTATATAGGAATGGAAGAAATTTCTGTGCATTAATTATGTATCCTGTTACTTTACCAAATTCATTGATTAGCTCTAGTAGTTTTCTGGTAGCATCTTTAGGATTCTCTATGTATAGTATCATGTCATCTGCAAACAGTGACAGCTTTACTTCTACTTTTCTGATTTGGATTCCTTTTATTTCTTTTTCTTCTCTAATTGCTGTGGCTAAAACTTCCAAAACTATGTTGAATAGGAGTGGTGAGAGTGGGCAACCTTGTCTTGTTCCTGATCTTAGAGGAAATGGTTTCAGTTTTTCACCATTGAGAACGATGCTGGCTGTGGGTTTGTCATCTATGACCTTTATTATGTTGAGGTAAGTTCCCTCTATGCCTACTTTCTGGAGGGTTTTTTATCATAAATGACTGTTGAATTTTGTTGAAAGCTTTTTCTGCCTCTATTGAGATGATCTTGTGGTTTTTATTCTTCAGTTAGTTAATATGGTGTATCACATTGATTGGTTTGCGTATAGTGAAGAATCCTTGCATCCTGGGATAAACCCCACTTGATCATGTTGTCTGATCCTTTTAATGTGCTGTTGGATTCTGTTTGCTAGTATTTTGTTGAGGATTTTTGCATCAATGTTCATTAGTGATATTGGCCTGTAGTTTTCTTTTCTTGTGACATCTTTGTCTGGTTTTGGTATCAGGGTGATGGTGGCCTTGTAGAATGAGTTTGGGAGTGTTCCTCCCTCTGCTATATTTTGGAAGAGTTTGAGAAGGATCAGTGTTAGTTCTTCTCTAAATGTTTGATAGAATTCTCCTGTGAAGCCATCTGGTCCTGGGCTTTGGTTTGTTGGAAGATTTTTAATCACAGTTTCAATTTCAGTGCTTGTGATTGGTCTGTTCATATTTTCTATTTCTTCCTGATTCAGTCTTGTCAGGTTGTGCATTTCTAAGAATTTGTCCATTTCTTCCAGGTTGTCCATTTTATTGGCATATCATTGCTTGTAGTAATCTCTCATGATCCTTTGTATTTCTGCAGTGTTAGCTGTTACTTTTCCTTTTTCATTTCTAATTCTATTGATCTGAGTCTTCTCCCTTTTTTTCTTGATAAGTCTGGCTAATGGTTTATCAATTTTGTTTATCTTCTCAAAGAACCAGCTTTTAGTTTTATTGATCTTTGCTATTGTTTCCATCATTTTTTTCATCTATTTCTCATCTGATATTTATGATTTCTTTCCTTCTGCTCACTTTGGGTTTTTTTTGTTGTTGTTGCCCTTCTTTCTCTGATTGTTTTAGGTGTAAGGTTAGGGTGTTTATTTGAGAAATATCTTGTTTCTTGAGGTACGATTGTATTGCTATAAACTTCCCTCTTAAAACTACTTTTGCTGCCTCCCATTGGTTTCGGGTCATTGTGTTTTCATTGTCATTTGTGTCTAGGTATTTTTTGATTTTCTCTTTTATTTCTTCAGTGATCTCTTTGTTATTTAGTAGTGTATTATTTAGCCTCCAAGTGTTTGTATTTTTTACAGATTTTTTCCTGTAATTGATATCTCGTCTCATAGTGTTGTGGTCAGAAAAGATACTTGATATGATTTCAATATTCTTAAATTTACCAAGGCTTGATTTGTGACCCAAGATATCATCTATCCTGGAGAATATTCCATGAGCACTTGAGAAGAGAGTGTATTCTGTTGTTTTTGGATAGAATGTCCTATAAATATCAATTAAGTCCATCTTGTTTAATGTATCATTTAAAGCTTGTGTTTCCTTATTTATTTTCATTTTGGATGATCTGTCCATTGGTGAAATTGGGTGTTAAAGTCCCCTACTATGATTCTGTTACTGTTGATTTCCCCTTTTATGGCTGTTAGCCTTTGCCTTATGTGTTGAGGTGCTCCTATGTTGGGTGCATAAATATTTACAATTGTTGTATCTTCTTCTTGGATTGATCCCTTGATCATTATGCAGTGTCCTTCTTTGTCCCTTGTAATAGTCTTTGTTTTAAAGTCTATTTTGTCTGATATGAGAATTGCTACTCCAGCTTTCTTTTGATTTCCATTTGCATGGAATATCTTTTTCCATCCCCTCACTTTCAGTTTGTATGTGTCCCTAGGTCTGAACTGGGTCTCTTGTAGACAGCATATATTCAGCTCTTGTTTTTGTATCCATTCAGCCAGTCTATGTATTTTGGTTGGAGCATTTAATCCATTTACATTTAAGGTAATTATTGATATGTATGTTCCTATTACCATTTTCTTATTTGTTTTGGGTTTGTTATTGTAGGTCGTTTCCTTCTGTTGTGTTTCCTGCCTAGAGAAGTTCCTTTAGCATTTGTTGTAAAGCTGGTTTGGTGGTGCTTAATTCTTTTAACTTTTGCTTTCCTGTAAAGGTTTTAATTTCTCTGTTGAATCTGCATGAGATCCTTCCTGGGTAGAGTTATATTGGTTGTAGGTTTTTCCCTTTCATCACTTTAAATATGTTCTGCCCCTCTCTTCTGACTTGCAGAGTTTCTGCTGAAAGATCAGCTGTTAACCTTATGGGGATTCCCTGGTATGTTATTTGTTGTTTTTCCCATGCTGCTTTTAATATTTTTTCTTTGTATTTAATTTTTGATAGTTTGATTAATATGTGTCTTGGCATGTTTCCCCTTGGATTTATCCTGTATGGAACTCTCTGCCCTTTCTGGACTTTATTGACTATTTCCTTTCCTATATTAGGGCAGGAATATAGGAAATAATCTCTTCAAATATTTTCTCAGTCCCTTTCTTTTTCTCTTCTTTTTCTGAGACCCCTA
Organism: Grampus griseus; assembly: GCF_964374135.1. Taxonomy (NCBI): domain Eukaryota; kingdom Metazoa; phylum Chordata; class Mammalia; order Artiodactyla; family Delphinidae; genus Grampus; species Grampus griseus. The sequence goes on along the minus strand of NC_139007.1, from coordinate 54,587,134 downwards.
TAATTCGAATGTTGGTTCCTTTAATGTTGTCCCAGAGGTCTCTAAGACTGTTCTCAGTTTTTTTCATTCTTTTTTCTTTATTCTGCTCTGTAGTAGTTATTTCCACTATTTTTTCTTCCAGGTCACTTATCCGTTTTCTGCCTCAGTTATTCTGCTATTGATTCCTTCTAGAGAATTTTTAAGTTCATTTATTGTGTTGTTCATCATTGTTTGTTTGCTCTTTAGTTCTTGTAGGTCCTTGTTAAACATTTCTTGTATTTTCTCCATTCTATTTCCAAGATTTTGCATCATCTTTACTATCATTACTATGAATTCTTTTTCAGGTAGACTGCCTATTTCATCTTCATTTGTTTGGTCTGGTGGATTTTTCCCTTGTTCCTTCATCTGCTGTGTGTTTCTCTGTCTTCTCATTTTGTTTAACTTACTGTGTTTGGGGTCTCCTTTTTGCAGGTGCAGGTTTGTAGTTCCCGTTGTTTTTGGTGTCTGCCCCCAGTGGCTAAGGTTGTTTCAGTGGGTTGTGTAGGCTTCCTGATGGAGGGGACTAGTGCCTGTGTTCTGATTGATGAGGCTGGATCTTGTCTTTCTGGTGGGTAGGACCACATCTGGTGGTGTGTTTTGGGATGTCTGTGACCTTTTTATGATTTTAGGCAGCCTCTCTGCTAACGGGAGGGGTTGTGCTCCTGTCTTGCTAGTTTTTTGGCATAGTGTGTCCAGCAGTGTAGCTTGCTGGTTGTTGAATGGAGCTGGGGCTTAGTGCTGAGCTGGAGATCTGTGGGAGAGCTTTTGCTGTTTGGTATTACGTGGAGCTGGGAGGTCTCTGGTGGACCAGTGTCCTGAATTCAGCTCTCCCACCTCAGAGGCATAGGCCTGACACCTGGCCAGAGCATCAAGACCCTGTCAGCCACACAGCTCAGAAGAAAAGTGAGAAAAAAAGAAAGAAAGAAAATAAATTTATTAAAATAAAAAAATTATTAAAAATAAAAACATTAAAATGTAATTTTAAAAAAAGGAAAGAAAGAAGAGAGCCACCAAACCAAAAAACAAATCCACCAATTATAACAAGCACTAAAAACTATACTGAAAAAAAAAAAAGGACAGACAGAACCCTAGGACAAATGGTAAAGGCAAAGCTATACAGACAAAATCACACAAAGAATCATACACATACACACTCACAAAAAGAGAAAAAGGAAAAAAAATATATCTTTTGGGAAGTCTGAGGTCTTCTGCCAGCTTTCAGTACATGTTCTGTAGGAGTTGTTCCACATGTAGATGTATTTCTGATGTGTTTGTGGGCAGGCAGGTGATTTCCACGTCTTACTCCTCCGCCATCTTGAAGGTTTCTCCCAGGCTTCTTTTTAATGCTAGTTTAACTAGTGCCTTCTCTAGGGCAGTGTTTAATAGCTTCTTCTGCTAAATGCTTCTATTTTTGCTGGTGATTCTCAGCTGAATCAGATCCATTGCTTTCTGCTAGTGTTGGAGGATCTCCTGCAGAGTCAGAGGGTGGCTGTGGCTCACCACAGGGACAACGGCACTCTCAATCTTAATGTTTAAACCTCAGATTTTCCTTTATGATGGGAAACAAAGCATAAGGCACTTCTCTATTAAAACTATTTTGAGAATTAGACAATATTCTATTTTAAAGACCTTGACTGAATGACTGAACATGTGTTATCAAGAGTTTGGTATTTTAGGGCTTCCCTGGTGGCGCACTGGTTGAGAGTCCACCTGCCGACGCAGGGGATACGGGTTCGTGCCCCGGTCCGGGAGGATCCCACATGCCGCGGAGTGGCTGGGCCCGTAGGCCATGGCCGCTTGGCCTGCACGTCCGGAGCCTGTGCTCCGCAACGGGAGAGGCCACAACAGTGAGACGCCCACGTACCGCAAAAAAAAAAGAGTTTGGTACTTTAGAAATAATAAAATGTATCCTTGTTTCTCAATTTAAAAAAATGTGGACTTCAGTAATTCACTGTTATTCTAGATAATGTGTAATTCTAAGCACAATAATTACTTTTACTCCTAAGGACTAAATAAATCACTGTTTAAGATATTGGATAATTTCAAACTGGTAATCCTAAAATCTGGTATATCTTTTGTTCTTCTACTTAACATCAATGCAGATTTTTCATAATGTAAACAAAATAATGACACCAGTAGAATTTCCCTTACATTTCCAAGGAATACTGTTTTCAGTTTAGAAATACTGACAGCCTAAAGTAAAACGTTATAAGATTGCTCTTCATTTTATAGCAACCTATTTCCCTCCTTTTGGAAGGCTTAAATGTTTAAGAATATGCTGGAAGAAGAACCGCAGTCATTTCATTCTTTGAACAATTCTGAAATATCATTTCCTATTAGGCAGTTGTGTGAGTACTGACAGCCTTGCCCCTCATCTTCCCTAGAGGTTAATTTATTTCCTGCAGTGCTTGCTTTTCTTGGAAAATCTGACTCGTCAGCCTTCACCAATGGGCGATCTCATCAGCAGAATGTTAATTATAAAATCAAAACAATATACCACATTGAAAGGGAAAAACAACTCTCCAGGCAATGCAACCTTTTTCTTTTCTTTTCTTTCCACTTCGTTCTCTCCTCAGTCTGTGGCTGGACAGGAACATTATCCCCTAGGGAAACATTTGGCGAGACGGTGGGGTATAGAGGAAATGTGCAGGCTTTGCCACCAGACTGACCCAAGACCAAACTCTAATTCAAAGAATGTTGAATTTCTTTGGGATTTTGTTTCTTTATCTGTAAAATAAAGATAAAAATACCTGCCTCACATGAAATTTTATGAGACTGGCACAGTGTAGACACTAGAAAATTATTCGTATTATTATTATAGCCTTCATTTAGCACCTACTGCATATTGATTGCTGTGGCATAATATTAACCATGTCTCATATTAGTTTATAAAGGAATCTATTAGAAATTTGAAGAAATATATCTTTCAGCTTTAGGAGTTAGGCATATGAGACCAAGACACCTTATTGAGGTAGCCTAGTTGAAGTCTTGTCTTACCCTTCATTTCCTTTCTCTTTTCATAACTACTCATTTTTTTCATAATGCTCACTAGATACTTATGAAATTATTTTTTCACCAATAAGTTCTTTAAAAATTTCAAAAGCTATTTGCTAATAGTTTTAGGTCTATCTATTCAGACTTGAAACTGCATTTGAGTTTATTAAAAATTATTTTCTCTAAAATAAAAATTGTCAATTTCTGTTTGATTCAGTCTCAGAAATAAAGCTTTGGTGAGTTAAATCTTGAGACAAAGAAGATTGTCAGCAAAGATTGTGGCAGCAAAGTAGAGATAAAGTTGAGAGATAACCAAATGAAGAAACAAAATCAATTATTTTAAGCCCAGAATGATCATTATTTCAGTAGTATGATTATGATTAACAAGTTTGTTTAAGTAAATATCTTATTTCTCCCATGTGATTTTATGATTTGTGTGCAATACTAGAAAGAAAAGCAATTGAAGCATTAGATGATAAAACAGAAAAAGAGATGTCATGCTGTAAACCCATAACAACTGAGACCTGATACAGGGCTCCTACAGGAGACAGGAGCTCTGTGCATGGAGTGCAAATTACGATAGGTACAATTCTTTCACATGGCAAAATAATATTTTTCTTAAGACCAGTGACAGTATCTTAACTTGTGTAGAACAAGGGATTGGATCGATATGGTGACCTCTGTCTTTCACCTTTATGGAGTCATGTGCAAATCATTGATTGATCCTTTTTAATGGTAAACGCATTTTTTGAAACTGTGGAGTTTTCCTATAAATAATAAGTTCTTGAGCCTCTCCCCAATTTCCTAATTTTCCTTATTAATAACTTCAATGTTATCGTTTTAAATTTCCTTTCCCTTTTTTTTCCTAAACTTTTTTCTTATTGGCAAGTGACAGTCTTTTTTTTAATCCATTGTTTCAGTCAATTCTGGTTCTTACTTCATTCATGAGACCCATCTTTATTTTGACCAATGAATTAAGCAAAGCAAAAAGGAACTGATGACTTTCAAAATTTATCTCAGTGAGTCTCTAAGTTCTTGTGCATAAAAATTCACTTAATGAGTATGTTAAAAATACATATTCTTGGGATGTGCTCTCTAGAGTGGGGTTGGCAGTCTCTGGTGGTGGGTCAAATCTGTCCCATTGCCTGTTATTGTACTGCCCCCAAGCTAAAAATATTTGTTTTTTTTTTTTAAGTTGAAAAAAAAAAAAGAATATTTTCTGACACATGAAAATTATTTGAAATTCAAATTTCAATGTTTACATAAAGTTTGATTGGACCACAGCCATGCTTATTCATTTACACATTGCCTGTGGCTGCTTGTGTGCTGTATCAGCAGAACTGAGTAGTTTTGACAGAGACCATATGCAAAGCCTAAAATTTTTACTGTCTGGCCCTCTAGAGGACAAGTTTGCTAACCTCTGCTCTAGAGAATCTGATTCAGAAGTTCCGAGAAAGGAACTAGGAATTGCTTTCAACGTGTTTTTTGGGTGATTGTGATACAGGGATCTTTGATGACACTTTGAAAGGTAATGCAGTAGAAGAATTGTGAACAACCTGTCTCTTCTTCTCCCTTTCTCTTCATCACACCCACTCCATCAGCAAACCCTATTGGCTTTATCCTCAAACAGTATCTAGAATTTGTCTATTTTTTACCTTGTTCACTGCTATCAACCTAGTCCAAGCCATCCTCATTTTTCATCTGGATTCTTGTTATTGACTTCCTAACCAGTCAGTCTTCTTCTGCCCTTGCCTCAGTATTGTCCATTCTCAACATGACAGCCAGAGTGAATGTGTTAAAACCTTAGTCATGTCATGTAACTCTTTTCTTCAAAGTCCTCCAGTGGTCTCTCTACTTCTCTTTTCTCTCTATTCTAGCTACATTGGCTTCCCACTCTTCCTCAGAAACGCTAGGGGTGCTCCATCTTCAACACCAACACAGGCTATTTTCTCTAAGTGGTATAGTCTTCCCCCCAGAGATCTACATGGCTTTTATCTTTGTCTCATTTAGGTCTTTCCTCAGCCATTACCTTCTCGGCGATTCCTTCCATACACACCTTATTTAAAATTGTAATCTCTTTATCTGGGACTACCAATCTCCCTTATGCCAGCTAACATGCTACACACTTTGCTTCTTTATTTTGATTGTGAGCCACTTTCCCCACATGAGGGCACCATGAGGACAGGAATTTTTATCCATTTGCTCTATCTTTAGATTTAAAAGAGTTCCTGGCTTACTGTGGGTTCTCAATAAATATTTCTTGAATAGCGAAATGAACCCCAAACTCCCATTCTGTACTGGACAGATAATGTATGACACTTATCATACATGCAAAAACAGTTGCCAGGGGTATAAATATACGAGTCATCTTTGAAAAATGATGTAATATCTTGTAACCACCACAGATGAGAAGAAGAATAAAGCAGCTATTAACTTGTATCATTTGTTTTTTCAATCTCAACCAATAACTTAGTTACAAAAGATGCTAAGGGAAAGAAAGTAGAGGATGGGTACAAATATAAAAATGGGTACATGGATGAAAATTCAGTTGAAAATGTTTGGAAGAGATTTCAGGAAGTTTCACAAACAAGCTGCTTCCTAAAGCAGGTAGATGTGCTTACTGCAAGTTTTACTGTTCACCATCAGGTTGAGCAATTTGAGGACAGTGGCACTCAAAGTTCCCAAAAGGGAAAATGTAGGGTGTGACTAGCCTTGGTTCAAGTAACTGTTTAGGAAACACCAGCTTTATAAGAGAATGTAAAGCATTTTTAGATATAGCTGAACTGGATTCCTCAAAAATAAGATGAAACGGAGATTTTCTTTGACTTAATACTCTCATTCAAAAAATTACTCATCTAATTTTATAGTATTTTTAAAGCTTAATTTTGTGGATTAAACAGTAGTCTGTTCTTACAAAGATATAGATTTTGACTATGGAAGGATATTTTTACTATCAAAGAATACATTTTAGAGAGAAAAACAAAATGAAACAAAATAAAACTTCATTCTCTATCTGTTCTTCTTTGAAGTATTTGGCTTGATCTCCAGGGAACTGAGTGTACATGATTCCATGTCCCTCAGTTAATATGATCATCTAAGTAACTATGAATATTCAAAAGTAATCAGTCGATATTCAATTCAAAGTAAGAAACATCACCTCCAAGTTAAGTTTGTGACATTTCCAAAGGAGTGGTCGATGAATGCCAAAAGATTTGAGGGCTTTAGATCAATTTGAATTTTAAAACCTAAATAATTGTCAGAGAAATCAGTTCTTTCACATTTTGAGATTTCTTGAAAGTTAATACAATAAAGAACAAAGTTTCTATGCAATGTGAAGTCAGCTTTGCTGACCACTAAAGCACAGGCGTTATTTAGGATCCCTACCCTGGGTGGAAGATTGGGCTAGATCAGGCAGGGAGAGGCAACTTATAAGGTCCCTTCCAAAACTAAGATTGTTTAAATCCTATTATTTTATATTGAGATAATCTAATTATTCTACTCCCTCACCTCCCATTTTTCTGCTTAACCCTGTACTATCTTAAATCAGCTTATTGACAAGGGAGAGTGAGACTAATAACTGTCAAGATGACAGA